>NC_088853.1:18533310-19733310 GCF_963853765.1 Magallana gigas | reverse complement strand
TTTTGAAGAAAAAATGATCACTGCCCACTGTTTTGGTAAAGTTGAATTAAAACACCATACAAAACAAATTAAAATCCAGACCGACATTTGATATTCAAAACACACACTTCCCTTGAGCAGGACTTAACAGACTTCTTACATGCGAAGAATATATTCTCTCGATCGTTCATAGACATAATTAACTTCAAAGAAAAAGATCTTTTTGAAGGTGTGAAAAATAATCACAATTTGTTATTTAGGTTATGTATTTTAATATGCTATTTATTATTTTCAATAAAATATTAGTGACAACAATGTGATACACTTAAAGTTATTCTGAACACATGTTCGATATACAAGAAAGACTTTAAATATTAACTGCATTTTTTTCTAATTTTAATATTTAAAAGTATAGTTCTTGCAGAAGTCCGATTAAAATGGATGTCCCAGTAAGAAAGCAAGTGACCAAACAGAAATGTTTAAATACCCCTGTAAACGTTAAGAACGATAAAAAGTAATATGGCGACACAATATTTTAAAGTCCCAAGGCAGCGTTAAAATCAGACAGGGGCTAATGAACAAAACACATATTAAATCAAAATCATTTTTATTTGGAGTAAAACTCTGTAAAGACAGCAGTATTTGAATTGGAATACTTGGGTTCTAACATATATGTAAGGTTAATGCCAAACTTTTAAGCATGTAGATGCTGTCACGATCTAGGCGGAACTTGGTTAGGTTAATCCATAGTGAGCTCACTAAAAGATCCATAATTGAGTTGCTCAATACTTCTTGTCACATCATGTTAGATAATAGTTCTCTCACAAATGAACGCAGTTGACATCAAGCAAGATTTGTCATTCCATTTACCATTCCTAAGAATGTCAATACAGTCACGAACGGCGGCCAATGACGGATTACCAATGCTCGGCTCGGTAACGTACCAGTTGGTAAAGACCATGGACGTGTTCGAGTGGCCCCACACGAATTGACCTTCAATGTCAAGGTCGTTACCTCCCGTCCATGCTGTGCAATAAAAGTAAATATCCGACAAACAATCGTCTGTAAATAAACAAATCATTTTGAAATATGGAAAATAAATATAAAAAGAAAATCTTTTGTCATGAACATGTATAATATGAAAGAAGTTTTGATATACATTTACAGCCAATTAAACAAGTTAAATATATTGAGTGCCGTCATATCAAATTCATGATACCAGAAACTACTGTTGAACTATTTAATAACATGGTTGAGAAAGTTTAATTGATTGACATTTGAGAAGAATCGCTGAGGATTTTTTTGTGAGTTTACTTGAAAGTAATTAAAATAAAAAAAAACACAACACCCTTTTTCGGATATTGATTTATGGTTGCATGTAGAGCAACGTTCAGCATTGCAAATAAATTTAATGTTGAGCCCCTTAATAAATGTTTATGATTTTCATGCGTTTCATTAGACCTCCCTTGACAAGTAACAGAAAATAGACAGTTATCTGAAATCGCCGTAAAATAACATAGTCTCGCTGCACATGTATTTTACACTAATTTGAAATTACAATAATCATATCCTAGCAATCAATATAGTCTGTATCATTATGATAAAATATATCAAAGATAACATTTCAACCTTACAAACAACAGTTTTATAACACTTTTTATCAATTTAAAAAGCAGATTTTGTATTTAGCTCAAAACAAAATTACCATTAAGAAACGTAGCCGCCAGCCAATCAGATTCCTCTTTTGTTTCAATTTGTACCAAATGGGCACATTTTTTCTGACATTCCAGCTTTTTTGCATGAACAAAATATGAAATAAAGGATGTACTAAATGAATGTGTAATGAAGTGTGGTATTTCAGATGACGTAAAAAATGACGTAAAAACAACACCCACAACTGAAATGTGTGTTTCCTAATTAAAACTAAATAAAAACATACTAGATATTGGGATGCAATATAAAAAAATCTAGTTTATATTTGAAGTTTGTGAGGTTTAACAACCCCCCCCCCCAATCACTTTATTTATAATATTACATGTAATACTTGATTCCAGGTCAGAAGGAGATATGTTAATCTTTCGAGTCGTGTCCAACTTGTTTGCCGACGGCCTTTGGGTGTGTGTGTGGTATGGAAAGAGGTTTGTAAAACAAGACAACTGTAAAAACTTGGAGCTGATGGTACGACGAATCAGTGTCTTTGTGTTTCTTTGGTCTAACATAATCCAACACCGAGTTAGTACGGGAAAAACTAAATGGTAGAAATTAAGAGTGACCTAATATATCCTGACTAACGAAAGTTATATATTACATTATTTTTTTAGTATTTAGAGGTCTGTCTGACAGTGGTCGTTCTTTCCGTTTTCACATGCTGATCGCCGTGCCAAATTCAAGTGAATATATTCGACACGTATATATCACTTGCATTTAAGATTTGTTATTTATTTTTCCTGCATTTTTATTTTTTGAAGGTGAACATGTATCTAATTACCAACTTTTAAAAACACTAATGTAACGATTCAAAGCCACCTATTAAATTGTTTGCTAGGATATTCTCTGTTGTAATGAAACCTAATTGTTCTTATTACTTTTCATCTTTTACGAAGTGCTCAAATAAAAAAAATCGCAACACAAAACTTAACTTAGATCCATTTAAATAATAAAAAGTCACTTTTTTAAATAAAAAAACAATAGCATTTAGAGCGTTTTTGTTTACAAAACTTATTGTATAAAAAGGACCGCTGTCAAACTTTTTAAAATACCTTATATTGATCCCGATTATATTATTTTCAAAACTAAGTATAAACGAATGGAAATTAAAAGTCAGCAGCTAGTGCGTTGTGTGTATTTGTTTACTTGTGTGTTTTATTTTCATATTCATTAAGGAAAATGTACATTGTGTGCTATTTTTCTTTTCAGATGCATAAAATATTGCAATACTTGTATGAAATTGTTAATCTATATTGTGATCCGAAAAATACACATTCCCTGAAATAAAAGTTATAATTATAAATAAACTTATCAGACTCAAAGTTATGAAAACATTTATACATTAATAAGTGAACCAAAGAATACCTTGGCGTCTTCCCATGTGAGTTTTTCTTCTCCATAGAGATAAAGGTGACCAGAATACTCCACCCAGTTCAGCTCTATCAAAAAGAATGACATTAGAATTAGTATCCAGATCGTTTTATTAAAAAAAAAGCTTCGTTTGCACGCAGGTCAAATAATGTTTATGAGTTAAAACAGTTTTTATTTTTCCTACATCTTAGATTTGATAAAATGGCTTATTATATGGCTCTTAAATTACTGATTGTTTTAATTTTAGAAATTTCTCGGCTAAAAAATATATATTTAAAACGAAAAGTAAATAGTAAAATTAAATCATTTTTTTCTCTACTAAAACAATATTTAATCAAAGAGGTAATGAAAGTTCATTACAATCGGTAAATTCATCCTACAAAACCCATAGAGGTCAACTCTGGTTTAGACACCAACATTGCTTCACAATCACTTTGCTTATATTTCTTAACATATGAGTAATTTGAAAATCAAAACAAGGGTAGTCAAGTTAAAAAAGATACCAAAAGAATATTGCCGCTGACCAGGAAATGAATTAATTATCAAGGGAAACAATATTCTAAGACTAAATAGATTCTGACAAATAGAATTACGAAGAAATTAAAAATAGAAATTTATATCTTAATATAATTCAGGGTATACTGTGTATCTCTTTTAAAGTGCATTGAATAAAAGTTTGTCATTTTAACTATGTCACAAAAAACTGCTTATGTTTACTTTTTCTTTATTAGACTTGGGTTTACCATGTCTTTTTTATCTGTATCGTTATACAAATATTATTAACAGTAGTGAGAATTGTTTTTAACGTTACGTGATCGCATTTAAGGATTTGCAACAACCGATGTTTCTATACTCTTCATATACTTAAATTTTAAAATGATAGTGCATAAAAGTGATAGGTGATGTATACATTACACTAGATAGAAATGAATCTGATGACATCAATTACAATGTGATTGCGGGACTACTTAAATATTCCGAGGGGGAAAACAACGTTAACAAACAATTTAAATTATTATGCTTGATTTTTCGTTAAAAAAATGAGGAATAAAACGTATCTACAATTTGCACTCGATATAATTATACTGAATATTTTATACTATTTGTAAGTTCTTGGTTCAGAATCCTGGGGTTTTGTATCTCAAATAGTTGCCATACTTTTTCATCATTTGAATAATTTTAATTAGTTGACAAATCAGTTTAGATGGTTGATAGTATAGGCATAGCATTTGGGCAGAACTGCACCGAAACACAATCCAAAATATCATGCCTGACATACGGAGAAATTATTTAAGTGAATTGAACATTAACTGAAAATGCCAGAAACACGACATTGGGACATTCGTCAAATTTAAATATCGACACTTCTTCAGATAAAAATCAAATGGACAATCTGAAATAGTCTGTTTCATTATAAGAAATACAATTCAAAACATTCTTTGCAAGACACACTCAATACTCTGGATGTTTTATACATGTGTCATACGTACGGTTCATGCGTAAGGTCTTGTAAATTTGAGTCTTAAACTAACTGTCATGATAGATTATCATATAAATAATTGTTAGATCAGACAAGTCAATTACCTTTTTCATAGTGAAGCATTTGTGTAGATCCAAGGACGAAATACTGGTACGAATAGCTTTCCTTCTTTACACAGTGAAGTCCAATACATTGTCTATTAATATCACTGTAAAGGAACTCCATACAGTAGTCGTCTTCAGAACAGAGTTCTGCACAATAAACAATACTAGAAACTTCTTCATGGAGTACTGCTAGGGATGAGGTGGTCATTTCTTTGTCCAATCTGGAATACCAATTTTTTCTTTGCAGACAATAGACAGAAAATAGGAAAGCAAAAAAAATTCTGGATGATAATCTAAACATATTCTAAACTGTGTTATGCAGGTAGTTCAGTATTAGAACTAAAAAGTCATACGTCACATATACATTTTATATTCTAACGTCGAATTAATCGATACAAGTATTGATTTCGATTTCTTTTTATATTGGAAATACGTTTTACATTATTATGTGTTTTTTTGTAAACTGCCGGTCACAGCACTTCATAAGCATAGGAAATGAATATTTCTCTTACTAGCCAGGTTACTTTTTATTTCTTTTTTTATGACAGTCCCTTCTTCGAATTAATCGGGTCCTTAATTCAACAGAGAGAGAGAGAGAGAGAGAGAGAGAGAGAGAGAGAGAGAGAGAGAGAGAGAGAGAGAGAGAGAGAGAACAAAACTAATCAGGAATCGTTTGTGTTAAGAAAATTATATTTTTTCTGTTTTTGTTTTATCGATTTTTTTCTTTTTATCTTAATTTTTGACTCACTGTGAATTTTTAAAAATATGAAGTGAAGTGAAATAACATGCATTTTACTGATTGTACAAAATATATATTTTCTTAAGTATTTAAAACTCCATTTTTTAAAGCTTAAATAGACGTAAATATGAATAAATATATATACTTGTATGGGGGATACAATTTTAAGTCATTGATGTAATATTTGTATCAATATTATACAAATATATAAATCAAAATATATACTAAAATTTACATATATACACACATATATAAAAAAAGGAAAACAAAATTAATACAATCATAGTTTGTCTGTTAGGGTTTTCAAAATTGTGTAACTTGGTTTGACACTTTTTGCACCCTTTACAATAAAGTAATAATAATAAAGAATTGATTTTAGAGTAGATAAAAGCGCATTCTCTTTTTGATCTGTTGTCTACACTTCATCTTATATTTACATGTTTTGTATTCTACAAATGATATGACACTATTGAAAAGAAAAATGTTGTGTCTATGAACATGTGAACAAATTATCGGTTTTTGCGGGGATTTTGAAATATAAATTTATATTTGAAACCTGATTTTTCAAGTTCTGGTTGTGTTACTTTTCCGCCAAATGAGTTAGCATTGTTTACATGAGAACAATATACATTCATCTTTTTAACAACAATTGATTTTTTTTTTCAATTTAAAAATATTTATAGAATAAATTCAATAGGGTTGGCCAACAGGCATAGTCTACGTATTTCCTTTCTTTGTATAATACGTCAGGTATGTTAGATATTTTTGTTGAAAATTATATAGTATAATATTCAAATCAACTATAGGTATAGTTATCAACTTTTTAATAGCAAATATTGATGATAAGATATTCACTCAAATAATTTTCCTTTGATTCATATTTTCTGCTATGTCATTTAAATCTATTTTACCACTTATTGTAAACATATCTTTTTCTATGAGCTGTTTTTGAGATACATTTGGGAGTTAACATCTTATTAGAACTGCAAATGATTTTTTTTTTAAAATGTAGGGAATTAAAAAAAATAGAGCATTTTGTTTTACAATATTGCTTGTCAACAAATATGTAAATTCTCAATATGTCTTTTATATATATTCTAAGAGAATTTTTTTATTATTTGATCATTTGATCCATCCTGCGTTAACCCTTTTTAGTTTGCACTTTACACTATGAAGCCAAAACGAATTTCAATTATTGATCTTACAAGAAAGTGACTTACAAGAATTCGCGTTTTCATTTTTTTAAATGAAAAGAAAACCTAAAGTCATATGCATGTGCGCATGCGTGAACAAAGGTGGTCACGAAATTTGAGCTCTTGAAAAAACAGATGAAGTTTGTGAAATATTTGTAAAATAGCAGTAATAGTGTTGTGAAAACTGTATTGTGTGGGTTTTCTTCGGCGTATGTGTTATTCTAAGGATTCAACATGTCCGAGCCGGAGAGGAGAAGACTTTCGTCTGATGGCCAAACACCCAAGCCACCGAGCAAAATGTTCAAAATGGCCGACTTTTTTTGCATCAAACGGTGAGTCCGAAAGGTTTGAAATTAAAATGATCGACTAAATGACTATAATTGCAAAAGAAATAGAAAACCTTCAAGATGGACAGAATTAGTTAAAATCAGCGTTTAACAGCAAACAAGACAAGTTTTGAAACGAGTTCATGTCGTCCATTGACGAAAAACTGAAAGCCATCCGTACTGACCTTGACCTTGAAATAGGAAAACAACAATCGCAAAGTGAGTCATTGTCACAGTCTGTTGCGTCCATACTCGAAAGGCTACAGGTGGTTGAAAATGGAAAACACCTACATTCAATATACAGGTCACCAGGCGAATCGAACACGATCTTGGAAAACAAAAGGAACCCTCTAAAGAACGCGGATATAACAATCATTGCTTCAAACATCCCACAGGAACCTGAAGTAAGCATACTGGAAATATCTAAGGAACTTATCAACACCTTAAACGAATCTGTGGATGTGGTTGCTGCCGCTAGATTGGGAAATCGGAAATTTGGAAAGCCAGCTTTAGTTAAAATTAGTTTTGCGTCAGTGCAGGATAAAATAAAGATTCTGAGAGAGAAAAAACAACTGAAAATGGTAGGAAAATACAAAAATGTGTTTTTGCGTGGAAGTAAAACTCACCCGGAAAGATTGTTGGAGCTAAATGCGCGTACTCTGCAGAATGAATTGCCGCATGGAAAAGACTTTCGCATTACGGCAAACGGGCGGATTGTAAAGAAAACACTAGAGAGACCACAGTCGGAGCATTGCGACAACAGTGATGGATAGGACTCGCGCCGGTTCATTGAACATTCACAATCCTTTTGTCATTTGAATGTAGGTGGATGGACTATAAACAATCACGATCTTAGGCGTGAGTTGATCAGATATATGCGGGCAGATATTGTAAGTGTTTGCGAGACGCACTTGTCAGGAGTTATGGGACTTGATTTAACCGAACACACATTCACAAAGACGCCCCCAAAGCGTCTGGGGGTATGGGTTTTCTTATCAGAACTGATATAATGAAGCAGTATGTTGTGAACATAATGGAAAAATGCATTGATGGTATATTGGGAATTCAGTTTTACGACAAATTCACAGATTTTAAATGTATTGCATTTGTTTGTAATCTACCACCAGACTACTCACCATGGGGTAGAGATGCACTTGCTTTCACAAATCTATCTCAACAGTAAATCAAATGCAATACTCTTGCTAGGTGATTTCAATTCTCGTCTGGGCTCACTGAGATATTTTTGTGTTGATATTGACAACATCAGATCATGGGACATAATTGACCATACGCAAAATCTACATGGACAATCATTTTCAGAATTTTTATTGGACTCTAAATTTGTGTTTTGAATGGGCGATATGGGGAAAACTCAAATAAATTCACTTCCGTTTCTGTGAAAGGAAAGGCTGTTGTCGATTACGTTTGTGTTCCACATGATCAGCTGGGAAATTGTTATAACTTCAGAATAAAACCTTACAGTGATGTGATAAAGTTAGGGAAATTGCAAAACCTTCTTGGATCAAGATGTCGTATTCCAGACCATGATATTTTGATGTTTGACTACAAATGCAAAATTGAATACCCAGAGGAAAATCAGGAAACTCACACAGATACAAAGAAAAACTCTTATGTACCCCCTAGAAAAAAGTTCAAGTTTAAGCAAATACCGACAAATTTCATGTGTTCTGATACCGTTAAAAAAGCGTTGAGTGAAATTATAAGACAAATTGAATTATGCAGGGAAAAACAAAGTGAAATTGATACAATCTATGACAAACTTTGCAATGTAATAACTACTGAAATGGAAGACGTTATACCTTTCTATGATGCATCCAAAAATACTCGAAAACGTATGAAGTACACAAACCCTACTGGAATCAAGAACTCTCAGACCTATGGATGAAGTTGCACAAAACCGAAAAACATTTCCGTAAAGTTGTAGGCCGAACTGGCAGACAAGAAGCACGAATACAATTTCTAGCTACACAGAGACATTTTGATAAACAGCTTAGATTTTATGAGAGGAAATACAGACGTGATTTAGCCTTAAACATTGAAACATTGAACACAGAGAATCCAAGCGCCTTCTGGAAGTAACTGCAGAAACTAGGACCGAGACGAAACGTTAACATTCCTATGGAGTATGAAGATGATGACGGAAATATTATTTACGATGAAGATAAAATTTTACAGCATTGGGAGTCTGCTTTCAAGAATTTGTATACCACTCCAAATGGATATTTTGATGACATTTTCTATAATCAAACTATCCTTCATAAGAAAATCCTGGAAAATAATTCAATGGATCCTTTATTTATACCAAACGATACGTTAAACAAATCTATTTCCATAGAAGAGGTGCGTAAAGTTATCTCCAATTTAAAGAACGGAAAGAGCCCCGGAATCGACCTTATATATAACGAAGTCCTAAGAAATAACCCTGTTATTGAAGTTCTACATGTGTTTTGTTTTGAAACAGGAAACATTCCTACCATATGGAGGAAAGCCTTAATTTGTCCAATTCCAAAAGGTGCTACAATTGACACAAGAATACCTTTAAATTACAGAGGAATCAGCTTGTTATCTGTCGTTGCAAAATGTTATAGTTCTGTTTTGAATAATAGAGTTCAACAATACCTGGAAGAAAATGAAATACTCTCCGATGCACAGAATGGATTCCGACGCGATAGATCATGTGATGACCATATATTCACCCTCACTTACTCAAAATCGCAAGTCTACATTTGTTGCATTTTTTGATCTCCAAAAAGCCTTTGATCTTGTTAACAGAGACCTTTTACGTTACAAACTTCAACTTAATGGAATCAATGGTCCAATATATGATGCCATCTCCAGTTTTTATGAAGAAACATTCTCGTATGTATGTGTAAACGACCTCCGTACTAATTGTTTTTTTTGTTCAAATGGTGTACGCCAAGGAGACAACTTATCTCCTACCTTATTTTCTTTATTAATCAATGATTTAGCATCTGAAATTTCACAACTAAATGTTGGAATTCTTATTGATGACGAAAAAATTGGTCTTCTATTATATGCCGAAGACATTGCCATTCTTAGTGAAAATGAACTTGAAATGCAAAGATGTCTCGATATTCTTACAGATTGGTGTATGCGATGGAGGTTAAATGTTATCTGTGCCAAATCAAATATAATGCATTTTAGAAAACGAAACATTCCCCGAAGTAAATTCAATTTTAGAATAGGAAATGTAGAGTTACAGTACATTTACCAGTATCGATATCTTGGTGTTATTTTCCACGAGAAGATGGACTTCAATACAGCGGTGGAGGTTTTAGGTAAATCCGGAGGGCGAGCATTAGGGGCGATGATTTCTAAAATTCTAAACTATAAAGATGTTGGATTTAATACCTATGAAAAACTATTTCATTCTTGTGTTGTACCCATTTTAGATTATTGTTCAGGAGTTTGGGGATTCAAAACATACCACTCCATAGAAATTGTTCAAAACTGTGCTATCCGATACTTCTTAGATTTACACAGATACGCATTGACAATTACATTAAATAGTGAAGTAGGATGGTTAGCACCGACACAGAGGCGCTGGATATGCATGTTAAAGAGATGGAACAGAAACATCCAAATAAATGATGACCGTCTTACCAAAAAAGTTTTCCTGTGGAGTTATCGTAACAACAGCACATGGTGCTCACAAGTGAAAGAAATTCTATATAAATTAGATTTCCTATTTTGATTTTATCCGTATTTGTGATATAAACGAAGTGAAATCTAAATTATTTAAATACTATGAAGACGAATGGAAATTGAAAACAAGGTCTCTACCGAAACTTAGGACATGTGTAACGTTTAAACAAAACGTCCAATTAGAACCCTATGTAACGCTGAACATAACCAAACATGAACAGTCTTTGATGGCACAATTTAGATGTGGAATTCTTTCTCTCAGAGTCGAAACTGGTCGTTTTCGAAATGAACCTCTTCAAGAACGTAATTGTGTTCTTTGTAAAAGCAATTCGATCGAAGATGAAAAACATTTTATTTTTCAATGCAAATTTTATGAAAATAATAAAATCTCTTTCTTTCATAGTATAAACTTAGATAAAAATCTAGATGAAACTGTCATCTTAAATATCATTATGAAAAAAAATCAAAGACAAACTGCCAAATATCTTAATTTGATTTATTCAGTTAGACAAAGTTCTCTGTACAAAACAAAGTACACTCATGCGCTCAAATCAAATGTATATACTATATTTGTATATTATAAGATTTCAAAGTGACATATAGGTCCAATGGGCCGGGTGTAATTTGATAATGTATTATATTGTATTGTACTATACTCATGACATACACATGCCACTATAATAAAATATTTACTTACTTACTTACTTACTTACTTACATATGCGTGTTTCACCTATGCGTGTTTATTTATTTGTCCTAAATTAAATTCCTGTATACTTTCAGATGCATAAATCTTTATTATCAAAATGTCTATAACACAGAAAAATAGCAGAGCAGGCTAACATTGTCTTATGCCTTGTGACATTTGACACCTAGTCAGCAAACATTATTTTACATAAAAATTTAGGTTTGTACGTAAAAATTTTATCCACTTTAAAAAATCACTTCCGAAGTTTGATATTTAAGTGTTTTAAACAAAAATTAAAACAGTAAAAGTTAGAATTCCTTCTTCATTTTTTTCTTTACAAAAATGTATAATTTCTACAACCAACCTGACATTTTCACCTATAATTCTTTCTTTGATATAACTAGTTTGATTCTTATTTTTTAGTTTATCCATAATGATTTGAACATTCGAATACAAAAGGTAGAATTTTATAATAACAAATTGTAAGACTTATTCGACGATAATTGTCAAGATTTAATAGAATCCCCCTTTTGTCTATCAGCAATGTTACAAACGCTGAGAAGACGATAAGTTTCCCCATTTCAAAATACCTTAAGAGACTTTCATATAGATAAAGTTTTATACGTTTCCAAAAGATTAGATAGAATTCTACAGAAATTCCATCAAAACCTTGTTATTATTTTAATTTCATGTTGTATAGAGTTTCCACTCAGTCATTGATAGGGGGAATCTTATCACAAATGTCTTTGTCTTCATAACGAGATATGATCAAACGTGTACAACTGTTCATAATAAGAACTTAATGCATTTAGAATTTCAATGGTTTCATTAAAGCTGCTTCCTTCCATTGACAATGTATCTTTTACATTGAATGTGCGATTGATGATTTTTTTCTAATCCTTGAAATTATCTATCCAATGAGCTCTAGCTCATTTCTTAGTTATGTCGCTCAGAATCCAATCTCATGGTCACAACCAAATCTTTCAAGTAATCGATACATAACGTTTTAAACTGGTATTTAACGATTTCCATTCTTACCCATTTTTCTTACTTATTCTTTCTGGTATGTTGTCAAAGAATTATTGATGATATTACAAAAATTCATGTACTGTAGTATCGACGTATCAATTTTTACAATCCATTATTTGTTGATACTCTACAGTTAATGAATGAAGGTCATGTGGTTACTCATTTTACAAGTTGAAACATCTGGGTGGGTTATCTAAGAAATATTTGTTTCTATATATCATGACAGCACATGACGAAATAAAATTTCCTACACAACAATTTTTTTCTTCTTTTAAACAATACTTAGACATCCGTTATGCAAATTGCTTTAATATACATCGTTCACCTTGTACATTTGATGCATTAATATTAACTTGTATAACTGTATTTTGTTCATAATGGATTTAAATTAACAATATTCTTCCATTATCTGATTCATGAACACTATGTATTATAAGAGATATTTCTTTGAAACAAAAAAAGGACACCTCTACTTTGCGCCGAGGTGGAAAAAAATTACAGCCTGAACCTCGCTATTAAGAATTGTAACTATTTTCTTAACGGGCATTGTAAATATTTTCTTTCGTTTGTATAATGAGTTTCTTGTAAAAATACAATTTGACAATTAATATATCTAAGCCAGTCATATAAAGTATGCCTTTTACAGTAATTATTAAGTCCGCGTGCGTTAAGCGACAGTAACTATAAAGTTGACATTCAAAAATGTTTAAAGAAATATGTATAAAAAAAAGATAAATAAAATCGAACCCAATAAAAAATTCGGAGAGGGTTACAATCTATTCTAAGTGCGTTACCAATTGATTAATGTAGACATGTCTATAGACCGGGGAAATTTAACACAGCGTTGTAAGATTTCAGGGTATTCATGTTTTATTCCAAAAAAAAATGTTTAAAAATATGCCTCTATGAAACTAAAATCGGAAATATCAGTTTTCACGAAATTCTCTAACTTTAAACATTGAAATTAAGTGAATTTTGTTTCAAGGAGGCAGTTTTCACAATTATGAGAATTCCCCAATTATAAATTGTGAAATCTGCCACGTTTTTCTGCGTCACCAGTTTCAAATTTATTTATCCATAGTTAATAATGGTCAAAACTGACAATTCCTGCATATAACAATATTCCACGCATATTCCTATAGAATAAGTAATCTTCATCTGCTCGAAATTGAACTACCTGAGCCATTCATCTTTATAGATTAAAATATCACAAAACAAATATGTATAATGCACTCTGCCACTTTTGTGACTTTATTATTTAACAAACGTTGGTTTTGAAATAATCAGGGAAACGATGATTATGTAACAATACGTTCTATTTTAAAGTTAGCTTTCACATCATGAATATTTGATTCTTTTTGCCATCAATATTTACAACTAAAATACTCAATAACTCCAATTAATCATACAATCAATGATGTGATTGATAAGATAATGTATCCAAACCATAATCCTTGTGGTCTTGAAGGACCATGCTAAATCCAAAAATAACAGTACTGATTTTGTTTTATATATGTACATTAAAAAAGGTGGAGAAGTGGATGTGTTTAAAGATCGTTCTGAAAATTTTAAATGCTTAGCTATTGGCGTCTTAAACGAAAGTGAGAACTTAAGCTATTGAAATAACGCTACCGCAATTTTACCGCAAATCAAATCCATTGGTTACATCCTGCGACGTCGTTTTTGTGTCCATATTTGAAGCCGTTGTATAACTTTAACTTTAACTTTACTTTAACCGCAGGAAAATTAACTCTCGCGAACTAAACAGAAAAAAAAATCAATATGCATTAAATATCTTAAAATCTAAAAATTCCTCTACCCATAACTGACAATGTCTAAAATAGACAATTTTTGCATATAACATTGTTGCACGCACTTGCCTATGAAATAATAAACTCCATCTGCTCGAAACTGAACTACCTGAGCCCTTCATATTTATGAAGTAACACATCTCAAAACAAATCTCTGCCACTTTTGTGACTTAATTATTTAACTTAATTTGTTTGCAATAATCAGGAAAATGACAATAGATGATGATGTAAGAATAAGCATATGATACTAATTATCAACATATGAATATTTGAATCTTGATGCCATCACTATTTGACAACTAAAATAATCAATATATCCCCTTACTCTTGTGATCAATAATGTGACCAATTTGATGATTTATCCTAAATTTAATTCTTGTGGTCAGAAAGCGCCATTTACTTGATTAGTTGTAATTATTGTAAATTCCTTAGATTACGCAAGTACTTATCCCCCCCCCCTTTTGTATCAGAATATAAAAGCGGGAACGCGGATTTTTTATCCTTATTTCTTATAGTTTTCAACTCTCAAAAAATAATGGCGAGATTTTAAAATCCGCGAAGTGTGCTCCTCGCGATTTTACGCGGATATATATTCCTCGCGTTTGCATAGAAATCAAGAGTAATGAGGTTCAGACGCCAAATTAAAGGAGAGAGAAAGAAAAGTTTTAGGTGGAAAGTGGGTTCCTATACCTTTAAAAGTGGAATAATATTTACCAGGATTTACATATGCCTAACACACATAAGTCCTATATAAATGTAAAAACATACGAATATTATTAATGTAAGCAGCCATGGCCAATATCGCCAATACAATTATTATGAGGTAATGTTTGTATCGATTTTTTATTATTCCTACACATATGCATCTTTAAATTAATTATAATGACAATACATTTTTTGCATTAAAAACATTAGGGTGATTTCTTTTTGATACACATCAAAATGTGCCACATACGTTTCACATACGTTAAACATGTGTGATACGTATGTGACTTCACGTACGTTTAACGTGATTTAAGTACCACGTGTGTTTAATGTACGTTAATGAACATATGTGAAACGTATGTTACACGTGTGTAAGACATACGTGATACATTCCATACGTTTTACGTATGTGGATCCAACGTACGTTTTTCACATGAATTACATACATATCACATGTAAATGGCTTAAAATTTAATTACTTGAATATTTTTAATTTTTCAGGTCATTCTTGATATACTTCATCTAGCTGCTTGATTCACTTCAATTGATTACTCAGTAACTTCAGTGGATCTTTGGAAACATTCATTTTGCATTTCCACTTACTTGTTAATCTATCATTAGAGTAACAGAAAAAAGACAGTTTCGAGATTAAAAATGAATTTAATTCCTTGAATGATTATATTTAGATTTATATTGTTGTCATTCTTCTGTGCTTTAATAGTTTCTGAAAAAAAACAAAGAATTTTACATTAAATTTCATTTTATGATAAAGTAAAATTTACAAATGCCTCGGTTGCTTTTTTATTCAACAATATTGTTAAAGAATAACAGGATCCATTTAGATTTTATTGCAAATACATCATGAAGAAAGTTTACAATTGTTAATAATTTTTTCTTTTATTTGCAAGCAAGAGAGGGGGAGGGGGCAAAATAGAAGGTCAATCACAAGTATTAATTTGACAAAATAATTTTTTAACTTTAATGTATTCATCCTAATTTTTGTCCACCTCCAACTTCTTCCTTTTTAATGTTTTCCCATGACAATGCTTGTTTGAACTTCTTTCTAAAACATTAATACAAACTTAAGTACATACAATCATTAGAGTTTATAAATACACGATAAAAAATATAATTAATACATTTAAGCGGAAAACAACGTATACAGGTAAATATTTTTTTTATGCAAATAAGCTTGAATCAGTTGGGTGAAATGCTATTCTAAAGTACACTTACACATACATGTAAGTTCACATAGTCCCCAGAAAAGTGTGTGTCTGTGTGCATGCATTGGGGGGGGGGCAACTCCTTGATAATTCACTTTTTATATGAAAATTTAAGAAAAATCTTTGCTGCAACAAAAAAAAAATAGGGGGTTATGGGGTTGGGGGGGGGGGGGGGTGACTGGATACATGTCTGTATTAATCCTTATCCTTATCTAAATTGAATTACCTTAATCTGTCACTAAATTAGCAACCACATTGCAAATGTCTTTGAACTCCGCAAAGAACTTTTGGATCCTGGATCATTCATTACAAAATCTTCAGGCTACATCAAAACAGATCTTTGAATCTTCTGTATTATATCCATTTGCTATATAATACATGCATTAGATAAATACAAATATCAAAATTTTACACTTACTTACTAAGAAATACAAATGTACATGTAGGTGCCATGCAACAGATTATCAATAATGATCCTGAACACCCAGTGACTTCTACTTTTAATGAAGTATGTCATAGAAATCCATACCTTTGAGTTATGTGTTAGGTTGGGTTTGTATGGAAACAATTTCCCAGCCTTAAAAAAATGTTTAAATTGTGAAATGCAATGGTATGTGTACTTACATTATGATTTTATCAATTCAAAGGACATCTGTCATTGACTGTGTTAGCTAGTCGATGTCCTCTTTGAGGGATATGTCAAGCAGCCAATGCATGCCTATAAAAAAATTTCAATTACCATGCGATAAGAATACAACTTAATAGAGGCAATTCAATAATCATTTCACTTAGTTGCAATGGAAGACCTACTCGTTACTTTGCATAGGCTTTGCTCTAGTTTTTCTCTACTTTCAGATATTTCAGTTTTCAAATGCGTCTTATCCAAGATCGTTTTAAGAAGTAAATTAACAAAACCAAATAGCTGTTTAGTTGTAGCTCTCTGGGGAAACATCATTTTTATCGTCATTAATTCAACCGGAATTTTCCCGGAGAACACAGTTACAGCTCCGTGCTACATGTTTACTCTTTTGACATCGGCAATTGTACGATATAATTTTCAAATGCAAGTAAATAAAAACAAATGCTTGACAATCATTACCTCTGCTAAATTCATCCTGCAGTTCGATCTTCTGCCTCCGTGACGTAAAAATGTGACGTATATTTTGTCATCGACAAAACTAAAACCGATTTCGTATTAATTCCGGATTCGTTATCGAATTAATTTTAAGAAGACGCGTGGCTTCTGTTAATGAAACAACAATATTTATGCATAACTACATATAAAGTTTAAACCAATAAGCATGCACAGTAGCAAGGCTTTTCTTCACACATGTTCACGTGCATTCATTTTAGAGACATGAGTGATAATTACAGCAACATCCGACTTGTACATGCTGATCATGCGCGGATCCAGAATTTTTTCCGGAGGGGGGGGGGGGTCCTAAGGATAATTTTCATTTTCCGGGGGGGGGGGGGGGGTTGGGATCCCTCCGACCCCCGCCCCCTTAGACCCGCGCTTGCAGATAATTTCAATGTAAAGTTATTCAAACGCATGCCTTCACACATATGTAAAACATATATATTATTAACGCACGTGTAACATATGGTTTTTAGAACTCATGTTAACCATGTGTTTATTAACATATGTGTAACATGTGGTTGAGATCTACATATGTAAAACATATGGTTCACATATGTTTAACATATGTAAAATCTAACTTATGTTAAACATATGTGATGTTGAACGTATGTTAACACACGTATGTTAACCATGCGTTTCTCAACATATGTGTAACGTACGGTTTGACTTCACATGTGTGTAACGTATGTTTAACGTATGTTGTACGTGTGTTAAGTTCAAACATATGTGAAACGTATGTGGCACAATTAGCTGTGTAGGATAGCCAAATATTAAAAGGATGTCACGGACGAAGAAAGATTTAGATAAGTACGATGTGTAGTAAAAAAAAAAACCAGTTTAAATACGAACATTGCAAGGGCTTTGGTTTTTCCCCAATGGTAGTTTGGCAAAGTTTAAATGTTATTAAGTACAACTACTGTACATGTAAATTGCAAAAAAGGGTGCAATTAATAGGAAGCTTGTTCTGGAAATTTTCTTTTTTTGTTTTGAGTTGTCCTCATGCTTTATTTATTTCAATCAGTATTGTTTGATTTTATCTATGCTACAATAGAGAAGCCCTATTGGTATCATAATGTTGAAAATTTCATATCACTTTACTTTATTCATTTCAAACTATTCTATTTAGAATTTTTGTGAGGTGTATATGACGATAATTTCAGTTTCTGACGTAATCTAGTGTGTATGCAAATTGCTGCATCTCCCGAAATACCTCTTCTCTTGTGCTTATAATTTAAAGATAAATGAAACAGCGTTGGCAATAACTCTCTTTCACATTTATGTATTGTAAACTCAAAAAGAATATTAGACAGTTTTATAATGACTTTTTTGTCTTTGTTTCCTTTCCTTTCACCAGTCATTCACACATGTACACACATTAACATCAGTAAATGGTATGCTTTAAAGAAAGTGGGCTCTTTAGATGCATTTTCGGAAGGAATCTGGGTGCACACGAAGAATAGAAATTTTATCCATTTATTTTGCAATACAATGTTATGTAAGCCTTCTGTCTTACGGATCCAAATGAGGGTCAGCTCAAACTTAGTGATGACAAGTCCAGTATTTCTTTCTCAAGCGGTTATATTAGGCGTGATCGTATAGTTACAATTACATCAGCTAATAGCAATAATAATTACATGGGTATATATAACATTTTACTTATGATGGACAGTTCTGACTAGTTCGGCCCATTTACGACGATCATGAGTGAACATTTAGTGTTCAAAATTAAGATTAATAGTTTATTCCTAAATAAAGTAACAAAACCGTCAAAACTGCCAATCAAAGAGTCTGGATGCAGGATTTGAGTCTCCGAGTCCTGGGTCTCGGAGTCCCCCACCTAGTATGAGGCATCACTTACTCATAATACGTTCATTCATACACGGCATAAAAGGTTACAAAGGTTAATATAAAGAATACACAATACATGAGTCAATATAGAGTACTAGAGCTATCGCTGCAGACACAGAATCGCCAAATTTGACACTTGTTTTTAAACTCTCAATTTGGATATTATTATGCCCGTATTAATCACCTAGTTTAATAACATCATTTAAGAATACTACGCATTGCTACAAAAGTCACAGAGTTCATTCTGTTAATTATCATTAACACCATTCAGTGCGCAGTATCGAGGTACACATAAATAGCATAGTGACCATTATGTAATACTAGCAATTCAAGGTCATAGCATGGCTATCTGTTTACAGTTATCAAAACTTTAAAAAATATTTTAGTATTCAAACACCTCAACACAATTCTGAAAAAAAACTAACTTACTGTGTTTTAAGATTCAAGAACCATTTAAAACCATGCTTGATCAATTAAATCTTTAACGCTTATGCTCGAATTTACAAGTTTTTTTTATGGAAATAATTCAAAACTACTTTGGTTTAACTTGAAATTTTATGACAAAGATTTAGATACATGTATACAGTATGTGAATAGTAACCCATTCAAAATGACAAAAACGATGAATACCAACATGGCGTTTGTCCAGGGATTTTATTGACAACCCTATTATTCATCTATTTTAAAAAACACCAGTAGAAACTGTATGGTCCTGCATTTAAAGTAAATATTATACTGCCATTTTTATCATATAAAGCATAATCAGCAGCTTTAATCTTTGAATAAACCTTTATGAAGATAATAATATAATATTCAAGAAATGATTTATATGTACATTATGTTATTATATTATAGTTTATTTAAGATTATATGGTTCATATGTGGAAAAAATGCTAAGGGAATTACAGCCAAAAATTAATAAATAATAGGTTTGACATGATGGACAAATCAAAACAAGTAAGAATCGATAACAGATAAGTTTTTTTTCACACATACGCAATTGTACAAAATTGTTTTTATCATTTACATAACCCAACATATGGCAATTATTGGATTTTCAAAATTGAAAAATACGACTGTCGATATGTTTATCTTTTACGAATTATGAATAATATGTAGTTACAAAACTATCTCTTTTGAACATATTCAAATGGTAATATAATACACATGTTAAGTATAAATACATTTTTAAATAGGTTCACATATCAACGTTTTGTCGACTTAATAACTGTATATACCCAACGTGTTGTCACGCCCACATCCGACCCACAAAAAAGTTGTTTTAGCATCATAACTCAAGCCCCATGGTTCCAAAATATCATCTGATCTTGTTTGAAGATGTATAAGAAAGCACCCATCTTTATCTAGCATATGTATCGTATGAGTTTCAAAATCACTAACCAGAATGTGTGACAGCACGTCAGTACAAACCCCTCTTGGCGTTAGCTTAGGTCCTGATGGAGGTCCCGTGTAAGAAAATCGATGTTTACCTCCATACTCTGTCACAATAATAGCATTATGCCCAAGGTCGGACACAACAACATCCCTATTAGTGTTTTCTGTTATACAATATGGTTTTTTAAACAGTTCATGTCCTGAACTGTTATGTTGTTTTGTTTGTATTAGTTCTCCTGAAGGATTATAACGAGCTACTTTTCCCGTCCATGAATTTTTCTCCTTTTCGTACTTCCACATCCCAGTCAGAAGGTCACCAGATAAAGGGGACCAGAAAACACACCGTGGATGCCATATATCATTTTTTCCTGATATCAATCTGACTGTTGTTTTCATATCACTCGAAAGCTTGTAAATGTCCTTAGTCATGTTTACATAGATCAGTTCATTTTCACCGTTTACTGTATGTGAGCCATATCCACTTAACATAATCGGTATATCTAGGCCTCTTGGAATTGATGTAAATTTCACTTGGAACAAAGTGCTTCCAAGTGGGTCAGTTAAGTTAGCGTTGTTCATATCACTTACCCATACCACGTTTGATGACTTGAAGGATATATGCATACCGCAATACACACCGTCAACATTAAAATGGTGTTGTAACACAGGTGTAGACATTACCTTTAACAGATCTTCGTTCGTGGCGTTTCGTTTTTTACCTTCTTTTATGTGAACTCCACTAAGTATCTCAGTAACATCCTTTTTGTTTATTGATTCGGTTATGGAGACCTGCTGGTGCTTTCCAAAATGCGGCTTGTCTAAGATCCTGGTAAAACGTTTGTTATGCAAATACGAAAGAAACTTAACTGGTTTTGTAGCTAACTGTTCAAAAGTATGTTCATACCATTGTATATGGGCAATATATTTTTTTATCTTTACGTTTCGTTTATAATATTTCTTTACAATCAAGTTGTTGTAGCAGCAGGACATTATGTCAATGATACATTTCAGTCTCACGGCTCTACTCATTAAATCCGAATTTAATAATGAATTTATTTGTTGACTCGCTTCATAATCAGTCTTTATCTTCAAAAACAGAATCTTTCTGTTAAAGAGAACATCACTTTTCAACATGGAACTAAAATGTCTGCATATACGTCGCTTAGCTTTGTATACCTCTTTAATATCTATAATGTCATGTGTTTCATCATTTGAACATTCGTTTATCACAGGGAATTCACAGATTTTGCAATAATATTTATGTTGTTTACCACACGTATATTTATTTCCTCTGATAAAAGAAGATATTTCGCGATAAATCACAACTTGGTGGTCTTTTGTAAGGAGATCAGTATTATGTCTTTCCTTGCACTGGAGGCACAAATCGAGAAAACAAAACATTTGCAAACAGAAATAAATGCTGTTTTCTGTGCATTTGGAACATTGCCGTACTCTACATTTGGGAGTTGATTTATTCATGGCGTAGATGATTAATTCCCTGTGTGATAAAAAGAGAATATGAATTTATAACATTGGTTTTCATTTCATTTTGTAGCCATATGCATATGTATGCATTGGGTTTTTATTACTGAATCATTTCAAGCCTGTTTTTTAACAAAACTCTGACTTTTTTATGTACATTTAGAACATTGTCGTACTCTATATTTGACGATTATGTTCTTTATGGCGTGGATGGTAATATTTTAGTGATTTGAAGAAAAACAAAACAAGGACTCTTAAATCAATACTACTGGTTTTGTTATCTGTAGTCTAGCACAGGGCGAAAAACCTTCTTTAAGCAAGTCCTTAAAGGTGGCAAAAAGGAGGCGTAAAGGTGTCTTAAATGATATACGATATTTAAGTTACTTTTAAGTCACCTATAAGCATCTTTAAGTGGCATTTACGCTCCCTTTAAGTTCCTTTTACATTGTCTTTAAGTTTCTTTTAAGTCAACTTTGATCAAGCTGAACAGATCCATATTAAATACATTACATTAAATGCAGGAACTCATTTTACGGAAGGAAGAGGGTGATCATAGAGATGATATAGTTTCCAAGGAAAAGGGTGTTCAAGGCTGTTTTAATTGTGAAGTTTGGGGTTCCCACAAGGGACAAGCTATTGAAAAGGTCCACCTTGAGTTTTTACGCTTTCTGCCTGGTGTCTGTAAAAATACTAATACAACTATGTTATATTTCGAGACTGGGCGTCTACCCTTATATCTTATTCGTATATATCGAATGTTTAAGTTCTGGTTTAAATTGTTACAGACAGAAAATTGTATATTAAGAGCTACGTATGGCTGGTCATATTGTATTTGTGAAAACTAAAAGCAAAATTATCAAAGCTGGGCAAAATTTATTAAGGACCAATTATATAATCTGGGACTTGGCTACATGGGGAATGGTCAAGGTAATTTAAACAGTCGTATTTGTTTACCAACTATTCAGAAAAGACTTAAAGACAACTTTATTCAAACGCTGCATGGCAAGATGCAAATAGAAACAAAATGTTTTATTTACAAGCACTTAGTTGATAATTTTTGCTTACAATACTATTTAGAAAATCAATACCAAGGTTGTATAAAAAATGTAATTCCAAAATGAGGTTGTCCTCATATAATCTGCTTATTGAAACAGGACGACATAGAAATATACCAAGAGACAAAAGATTTTGTAAAACTTGTATAACAGACATTGAATACGAATATCATTTTATACTTGTATGTCCAATGTACTTAGCATTACGATCAAAGTTTATAAAAAAGTATTACTGTTGTAAACCATCCATGTACAAATTAATACAGTTACTAAGTGTATACAATATCAAAGAATTGTGTAATTTAGGAAAATTCATTTACAATTGAAGCCCCACACTCAGAATGGTTTGACTATATCAAGTGCCATTTGCTGATTTCAATTGTTATTACTATCAATATATATATATTTATGTAATATTGTTGATCTGTCTAGGATTGATAG
Organism: Magallana gigas; assembly: GCF_963853765.1. Classification (NCBI taxonomy): domain Eukaryota; kingdom Metazoa; phylum Mollusca; class Bivalvia; order Ostreida; family Ostreidae; genus Magallana; species Magallana gigas. The sequence goes on along the minus strand of NC_088853.1, from coordinate 19,709,907 downwards.
AAAAATATAAAACATGGTTGTGTGTATGTACTGCCATTTATTTTTGCTAATAAGAAAAATTAGGCAATAATGGGAGGTCTTCAAACAGTCATAATACCAATTACCAGACTATAAAAGGTGAGCAAATGACCTCCCCCATATTAAAAAAAGATGTATACATTATCAACATGTACCAAATATACATGCAACAAAATTATTGTTTAACAAAAACAGCCACCAAAAGCAAACAGCAGGTTTGCACAAAAGGACCCCACACAAAGTAAAATAGCCAGATCATGGTAGTCAACAATATGAAAGATGGCAGTACATACAACACATATGGCAATGACCAACCCCTGCCTTTTATGGAGATATAAATATTAATATATCATGAAGGCACAGATTATCTATAACCAAACCAGTTAAAAATTTGAATACCACTAGGAACATCTTATTTTTAACCTTGCAAGTATAAACACATCAGTTGACTTCTGCCCTGTGTTAATATAACAGCTGCCTAATATACATGTTTAAAGTTTGTTATACTATCAAACAAGTTTTAAAGACAGATATACATGTAATCAAACATTTTCAGATGAACCAGTAGGCACATGTTACTCAAATGACAAAATCAAACAACAGAAACAATTGTTAAAAAACTATACAGCACATAAACACATCAGTTTACTTCTGACATGTGTTATATGTTATGTGTAACCACATCATGCACATAGTATAAGTAAATGTTATACATGAATCACACTTTGAATAATGTCCAATATAAGACAGATGATAGGGAATTGTGATGAAAACTGAATTTTGACATACAACTAATCTATACATTGAATTAAAAACACAAACAATGCATATCAGATACAATTATAATACACAGCAGTTAACTTCTGAACTGTGAAAATCTTCCAAGAAAAGAATATATACATAACATTTGCTATACATATTTAAAATGTAAAGCTTGACAAACGTATGTATCTGCGAATAGCATCAGATTTTCATCTTCCCATTTATTGAATGCAGTTTTCAGAATATTAACCCAAATGTGCTGCATGAGTGTCTGCCCCTATCCTGAAGCTGTGACCCTTGTATAGAGCAGGGTTCAAACCAACAAAGTCAATAATACTAGTAAGATTTTTCACTGCAAATGTTGGACATAGCAATACATTTACCTCTTAATTCTTCAATAGGTTTTTGCCAATCTACAGCCAAAGACTCCCTTAGCTTTCTGAAAGATTCGTCATATGTTCTCCAAGCAACATCCCCATGCAGTCTTTGCATTTCTCTAATAAAGCTCATGTATTTTAATAAATGGGGAGTTTCTGATGGGTGTTTCTGAATTCTAATGTTAATAAAGATAAGAAAGGCATCAGTCCACTGACTGATGAACATGGGGGTTTTTGATTTTAAACTTTGCTGCACATTAATGACCCCTGGAGTAATGCACAACCTAAGAGGTTCTTCATCTTGGTGCGACAATAATACTTTTACATCAAAAAATTCATTCGACCAAATTTTTGCCTTTATCTTTTGTGGTAATGTCGCACAAAGAGGAATACCTTCTGTTACAGAGATAAGATTATCAGAATTGAAGAAACCTTTGTTTGTGCCTACTGGCTCACCTGTGTTTTTTAAAAGTTGAGATACTACTGATAATATAGGGTTATCTTGCATAGACGAAGAAGCAGTCGTTGGTGCAGGTAACTCATTGACAGTGTTTGCATATGTAGCAGATGCAGCATTTTCTAGAGGTACCACTGTGCTGCTTGATGCATCAGAGTTGGGTTTTTGCAATTTAACAATTTCTTGCGCAAGTCTTTGGTAATCGATTGGTTCAGCCTGAGGTTTATGTTTTGATCTAGTACCTTCACTTGTCTCCAAAGGATGTTTGCGTTTCGGCATGGTAACGCCTACAAGATATTTTAAAACTGTTAAAATCAATTTTCTAAATGTACTCAATATACAATTAATGCAACTTTTGAGTGTACAAATTTGCACTCAAATCATGCGGATATAGGTCCAAACAAGCTAATTGATATTTGATTAATTGCAATTTTTGACACACAAACATTAAATAGGAAAATGCAATTATCAAGACTTGCGTCAAAACAGTGTATATCTTTAGATTCACATGTAAACTTACATACATGTAACAATACACATACAGCATGTGTGAATGAATCTGCATGAGCATATGAAAATGGTAATAGTCCACATGACCATGAGTGAGAAACAGAAAAAATAGTCCACACGACTCTGCATGCTGACCAGAAAAATAGTGCACATGACTCTGCACGTGAACCAGAAAAAAATATTGCACACGACTCTGCATGTGAATCAAAATTAGTACACACGACTCTGCATGTGAATCAAAATTAGTACACACGACTCTGCATGTGAATCAAAATTAGTACACATGACTCTGCATGTGAATCAAAATTAGTACACACGACTCTGCATGTGAATCAAAATTAGTACACACGACTCTGCATGTGAACCAGAAATATACTGTAGTACACATGACTCTGCATATGAACCAGACAAATAGTACACACGACTCTGCATGTGAACCAGAAAAATAAACCACATGACTCTGCATGTGAATCAATTACACAGGACTCTGCATGTGAACAGGAAAAAATAGTACATATGAACAATTCTTTATACACCTACCAGCTAATTGTGAATTTTATGCATATGCCTGTGATTATATTGAACACTATGAATGCAAGCTCAAAGAATAATGAAAATATGTCAGACTGCTTATCTTGAATGTTGAAGGACAGCTATTCTAATGTTGTGAAGGTATTACTTCATGTGGCGAGAACCAGATTCAATGTTGACCCCATCTCTCCCCAGGTAGGTCAGGTCCGCCCAGAAACCACGATGAGACCAAAAATGAATTCCATGAAGCTGTTCAGTCTCTGACTTGAGCTGCTTGTTCACAGTCATGACATCATTGAAGGATGTCCGAGAGGCCCATGGGTGACGTCTAAGTAGTTGTCCTACAATAACTGTAAGGATATCAACCCCCTCATTGAGGTATTCCGCATATGACAAAATGTCAGTAGTCACTTTTCGTGGATCTGCATGGCACAAGTCATTTTCACGGATGAAACACACAGTGTGAGGTTTGAGGAAATTCAGAAATTCCGTAGATCGTGAGAGTCGTTCGAACAGCGAATGAACGAATGTCCGATTATACAAACATATATCGCCATTGTCTGGACGGAGCCTGCTTCGGGGAAATGAAATAACCACTAGAGATATTATTACCTCAAACAAAAACTTGACTGCGGTATTTACAACTTTGTTGACAGCTGACAGTTAAAGTGACGTAGTCAAAACATCGCGCGACTAAATGCCGCACTCTGATTGGCTAATGTAGACAAAAAGGAAGATCAGCTAAATACTCAAAAGTACTCAAAGATTAGAATTACAATTATATTATGACTAGACTACTATTATTGGTACTAGCAAAAAATAACATATCACAATTTACATAAATGCTATTATTTACAATAATGCTGTAATATATATATATATATATATATATATATATATATATATATATATATATATATATATATATATATATATATATATAAATATATATATATATATATATATATATATATATGTGTGTGTGTGTTATTTCATTCTCCAAATACAAATTATTCTTTAAACATAGGAGTTTGTGCGCACGAGTCAAGATTTGTAAGGACTGACCGTCCATTATTGCCTATATATATTCATGTATTGTTCACCATTATAAGTGCTATGAGACGTATGTCTTTTGCAATAAATATATTGAATTGAATTGAATTGTCGACACACACAGTGCAGAAGCAGGTATTTACAAGCACGTTTTGCTTGTGTAAACACAAAGTCGCTCTATTGAACACAAATCGAAATTATCAATACCGCTCGAATGAACACAAATCGCCGTTACAGAATTATTTTTTTTTAAATGTTGTAACAGCGAGCACAGTCCCTGTTTGCGCATGAAATTATATTAAAGCATGTTTGTTTACTATTATAGAATAATCTGTGAAATCTCTCTCTCTCTCTCTCTCTCTCTCTCTCTCTCTCTCTCTCTCTCAGACCAAGTAATTCTTGGTCGAAAACAATTATTTGTTTGACTGTTGGGACATGATGTTAATTTAATAATTTTCGTTTGAACCGGATTAAAAATTTATTAATACAAATTTACAACAATTCGTTTTTTCTTTAGAGTGCATTTTCTTGAAAGAAAACGCATTTATACAAACAAACTAAGACAATAGTTTTTTATATTTTCTTTTTCATGTTCATCAGGTTATTAAACAAAATAAAAAATGAATGAATAAAGCTTTATATAATATAATAATCAGTTTATGAAATGTATTGTTTTTTCATTTCAATTATTTCTAGATCTAATTCTAAATCTGTTGGATACATATTAGAGATAAAAGACTTTCAACTGTCTTTGATATATTGGACGGAATATTGTTGCTTTGTTTGTCTAGACATGGTTTTATCCGTTTGTGTATATCTAATTAAAGTATATTTTTAGTTCAACTTGAGAAAACCCGTGGAACTAACACAGAATGTACAAGATATACAGAGCAGGTGTTTATTGTGCCCAGGTGCATGTTAAGGTTCCTAACGGTGTTGAAATCTTAGTATGTACGTGTATACGATAAGTCCATTGAATGAAAGTTTTATTTACATTTGTTATTTATCACCTTGGGTTTAAAAAAAAATGTTACGTCTGCAAATCAGATACATGTATGCAAGACTAAAATCTAGAGATTAATTAATTACAATAAGAAATGGAGTTAATAAATATATATTCATATTGGGTGATATAATATGTTACATACCAGGCCCGTTATACATCATCTACAGTACATGCATACATCATTTGCAATTGCAACATGCAGTAAATATGTCGCCGTCGCTGGTAATTTGTAATATTGTTTGTTATAGAATTGATAGTTTAAAATGATGTATATAATTATACATTTAAACATATATCATTCAATACGTAAATCTAGATCTGTTGTAAATGTATGATAATCAATATTATTACATGTATAATTTTGTAGTGCTGGAAGGGCGCCGTGATAATAAAAACTGGTAAATTGGGTAGAACTATTACCATTGCATTTTTTATAAAAATGGTTATATTTTCTTCCTTGCATTTCATAGTTATTAATTAGGTAAACATATATCTAACCGGTTTAAATTTATGAACTAAGTATTAGTTAGCCTAACATTTTCCAATCAGGTTTGATATATTGTTTTCACTGGAGACTAAGTACCGTAATTATTTTTAAATACATGTACATGCATGCGTGTAATAACATAAAATCAACGAAATAAGCAAAACAGGCCTCTCTGAGTAAACAAAATCAAAAGGATAAAAAATCAAAACCAGGTTGAGCTATCTAAATACAATTTGATAACACAAACATTTTGCTGATACTTACGGTAAAGAAGCCTGATTTCTGTAACTAAAAAGGTAACTGCATTCAAATAAAATCGTTTGTTATAAATAAATGATCAGCGTTGAGAACCATTACACCTCGTTACCTCTTCGAACAAGGAAGATTAAAAAGCATCGCAAAACTAATCATTCTATCGATTTTTCCTTATCTGTATACCTCGGTGTGTATGTTTATCTTAAACTGCGGTTTTGGACGTCACCCCAAAAAAATGAATATTTTATTTGAATAAAAACCAATTTCTTATGCAAGCTTTGTTTTTTTATGATCTTGTATGTGTATTTTCAAAATTTATTAAATAGGAGTAGTTTGACATTTAAGGAATGCTTTGTTAACGTTTCACACCTATGCACAGGGGCATCGTATCCGCTCTACACTCTATGACACATATAAATAATACAAAAGGGAAGAATCGAAAGTAGGAGACGATTTGTAAATAATGTCAAAAAACAACTTACTTGACAAAAGCTACGCAAATCCTCCCACACACTGTTGCAATGTTGTCAAAGAACACGTTCACATTGAAATATTCCTAATACACTCCTTAAAAAGCGTTTTTTACGAAAGCCGAGAAGGATCATTCGAGATTCGAGATTCGAAATACGAGATTCGAAATACGAGATTCGAGATTCGAAATTCGAGATTCAATATCTAAATTAACCAATCAAATCATGGATCTGAAACCTGTATCCTAGCGACATCAAACTGTTCTTAATAAAGATCATTCGTACATGTTCTTTCCTACAAATAAATGTCTTAATAGCTCTTATATAGTGGTTATAAAATGGTAAATTAACATTGATGAATTAACCCCACACAGTATAAACAATTAAATTAGAAATAACACTGTTGGCTTTGCGAATCTAAGTGGTTTTGTTTGCCCTGTATGTGTTTCCCCCCGAACAATTTTAACCCGAAGTGTATTCGCCCCAACTGTGTAAAAATCGGCTCGCGAAGAAAGATCTGTTTAATCTAAATGTTTTAGCTATGAAACGAAACTCAAAAAAATAATCGACATGTCAAAATATAGGTTATGATAAAGTTTTAAACCATAGAAGATATAATGATTTACAACCTCAAAGACAAAAATCCAGATAAGAATAGTGTATTGTAGGGTATGGCAATGCCATTGTCGATATGAGAGAGAGAGAGAGAGACAGACAGACAGACAGACAGACAGAGAGTTTTGTAGTGTCAAATTCAGTTTGATTTAGAATTTGAAATTGATTTGATTTGTTACAAGCATATATAGACAATAATTAAGCCTCTAAAAGGAGAAAAGAGAGGAGGTACCTAGGGTAGGACAGACCAACTAGCAAGCTTTAATTTTAACGGTGTTAGCGCACCTGTGATTTACATCGACTCTCTCTCTCTCTCTCTCTCTCTCTCTCTCTCTCTCTCTCTCTCTCTCTCTCTCTCTCTCTCTCTCTCTCATCACCTAGCATTTCCTTTTCCGTGAGGGGGCTTGGGGTATTTGTGATGTCTTACATTAGCTAGCGAAAATGATAAAAAAAACATGAAATTTTCTTTAAATTGTGTGCGGATGTTATACGCCAATAATCTGTTTTCAGTATATACATTTCAAGAGGGGGGGGGGGCTATAAAGTCCTAATTAATTTGTCAGTTATTCTGTCCCCACTTTGTTTTCTCTTCGTTTTCAAGGTTTTTTTTATTTGGCTCGGCAAATTAATATAAAACTTTCTGTGTAGCTCCATAACGATGCACTGTAGATAAATTATGAGTAGTTTTACTTTTGATAAACAGGTACATATCCGTACTTGATTTTTAATTTGACTCTTATAATCGGATTTACATGTAATATTCCAATAATTATAGGGTAGGAAAGAGTAGACGGGACTTTTTTGCGCATATCCTACTGTACCATTCATTCAACACAGGTATTAGCACTCATCGAGTTCGACTTGCTTTCCTTTTCTTTCATCCACTGGATTGAAAGCTATTAATTTTTGAAAATATTTTGAATTTATGGCCTGATTATATATAAATTAGAGCTGCGCTGGTGCATATATTTACCCAAATGGACCAAAATATAACCAAATGAATCTAAAAGTTTTGACAAAATTAGTTTTAAACGTACGACTCTTTTTTTCAATTCTAATCGGGTATGTCCTTTAGAATGTGACAAATAACAGCCTATTTGTGGGTTTTTGCACTGATTATTTGAGATAATTTGCCGCCATCTTTTATGCATTCCACACACCACTCACAGTTTCTTTATTTGGTGTTCTGTGTTGGTAAATTTGCACCACTCACCCCTTGTAGCTTCATCCTGATTACATTTTATCTGGCTAAGTGTAATGTAGTAGTATATTAAATACACACATCTTTGTTTGCAGTGCTTATTTACATCTTTAGAGATTTACTTACAAAAAAAGTAAACATTTGTATGACTTATATGTAATTATTGTCAATTTTGGTGCGGTGGGGGATAGGGGGGTAGGACACTACAGAGAAACTTAACTTGGCTGTGAAACATATGCATTTATTCTTTCTTGTTGATATATCAATGAATGAATTATAACAAAATATATGTACAACAATTAATTTTGAAATATTCATGCACAATCAAATAAAGGGTTTTACTGTTCTCTGCACAAGAAATCGGCAATGTGAACAAATTGGCACCCTATCATCCCTACCTTTAATTGTAGAGAGTAGGTATCCTTCTATATTGAAAACAATTCCAAAAGTAAGATTCATAATAAGTTGTTTACTGAGGAAAAGGAAAAAAAATTGTATTTATTAATAATTCCGTATGATGTGATAATATCTCAATGATTTGTTTATAATCATAGTACTAGTGTATCACTGTATGCATACATAAAAACGATAAGTAATGCTTATATTTATTAGTGAAACAGGACAGATTATTTATATTTAGATTATTTAGATACATGTACTAATCTTCATGCGGGGATCTAGAAAGGAGGGGGTCAGGGGATCTGGACCCCCTCCTCGGGAAAATTGGAGCTTATTAAATTTACATAGTAAATTTTTTTAGAATTGGCCTAGGACCCCCTACAGAAAAAATTAGCTACGCTTATGAAGTTCTCTACCATAACCGCATTTTTACACAAAAGGGGTGAATAAACCCGGGTTTTAAACTATTACTGGTGGTGAAATACCTTAGGGTTCAAACGCATCAGGTGGAAATGCACCAGGGCAAACAAAATCACTTAGATCCGCGAAGCACACTGCATTATTACTAGTCTACTTAAATATTCTGTGTAAAAGTAAATACAAATAATTATTTAGTTAGGTAGGGAGAAGTGAACATAGCATTTATTTGTATATAAGAACATGTACGTATGATTTTTATTTAGAACAGTTTGATGTCGCTAGGATACATATTTTCGTATCCTTGATTTGATTGGTTAATTTAGATATTGAATCTCGAATTTCGAATCTCGAATCTCGTATTTCGAATCTCGTATTTCGAATCTCGAATCTCGAATGATCCTTCTCGGCTTTCGTAGTTTTTATCCCATTAAAACCGCTGTCTGCTGCAGACATTCAATCTCTTCGCCCAAAAAAAGATAACTCTGTCCTTTTTCTCTATATATGTTCAGTAATGACAGTAGAAATTTCTGCGGTAAACTGTAAAATGTGTGGGGAAATGTTCGTCTTATGTAACTACCGTATGCATTATTACATTCGTTTTAATATATTTGGCATGTACTTTAATTAGCGTAATTAAAATGCAAATATATTTCCTATCATTTAATCCTTTGTAGAAATGTAAATATACTAGTAATCAGGGATGGGGTCAATTACAATGGCAAGTAATTAATTAAATTACAATTACTTGCTTAAATTCTTCAATTAAATTACCATTACCATTGCAAGATTTTTCAAATGTTATTAATTAAATTACAATTACTTTGCAGATGTAATTATTTAAATTACAAATTACATTTTGAAATTCATAAAAATTTAATAAAACTTTGATTTATCTACAACACATAAACATTTAAGGAGGTATGTATATAATGTGAATAAAATTTCGTCGTAATCAAAATACTTTCACTGTTTGAGAATTTGCTAACAACTTTCATAAGTAACAATTTTTGGAAATAAAAAATATAAATTTGGTTTTATTGTTTATTTCAAAACGCAGGTACCGGTAGTCACAATATGGAGGTGTCCCATACCACCTTAATATTCAATAAACATTTGATAGTCATATCCCCTAACCTATAATATATATATATATATATATATATATATATATATATATATATATATATATATATATATATATATATATATATATATAAGTGACGCACATTTAATATCGTATTTTCAGAATATTTGTGAAAGCCCAGTGTATTTCATACACACCGAAAGAAAATTGATATTAAAACGTCTCGTACTTTAATCCCCTCTCCGATGAGGATAAATCAAATCATCAATACTTTAGATGTCGATTCGTCCGAGTTTTGGCGTTTGATAGTGTATACAGAAATTGTGGCAATATAATGTAACCATGTACATGTACATATCAAATCATTTCAACACTGTCAAATATAGGAATCAAAATAACACCAACAGTCATATAGTAACGCATTAAAAGTTATCAGAAATATACATGTTTTCCTTAATAACAGTGTCCATACAATTTCACATTCACTTGAGTTATGTTGTCTTTGCTCTCTTTTTACTAGATTAACTGGTCTAATATAATTTTTGAATGCATCTGATTTCTATCGAAGTAGGAGTAATTTTGTTGTCACTCATGTCAACGTCCGCACAGTGAGAAGCCATGCCTATCTGGGAAGAATGGCTAGTAAATCGACCGATAGTTGACTTTGCAAATGATAGACAGTTTATCAATACCGCGGAAAATTTACCCCTGGATACTGGACTATTTGGTACATAGCAAAACAGTGACCCATGTTGTAATCATCTGAACTTTATGTAGTCTTGTAGACATTGAACTTAACAATACTTTTTGTAACTTGCAGAGTAAATAGCAAGAAAAGATGGGTTGACCATGTGATGTTTATATGTAACAAATTTGAAAGGTATATGATTTTGCTCCCTGAAAATTTGATTAAACTGAATTCAATTTTTATCAATTACCATCCTGTTATTTCTTCCACTCTCAAAAATCCATAAAAAGACCTGCAAAAACATTGCTCTAAACATGGCCATTTAAAATGCATTAGAAATTGTAACCAATTCAATGTCAAAAATTTGAGGAAAATATTTTTAGTAACGTGTATTATAACATCTTGTGAACGTTTAAGTTTGTGTGTTGATAAGAGCAATTTTTGTCTTACATGTAAAAAGCACGAGCACGAATCCCCCAAAAAGCCTATAAATGTCATTAATAGCATAGAGATACGGTGAAAAAGTTGTTGCAGCATAGTCCCTTGAACAAGGGTATGCAACATAGTATATTAATATATGTTACTTTACAGGAAACTCAATTATAAACTCGTATTACTCAGGAAAATCTTTTTAAAAAAACTGTCCTCGTAGGCGAGTAGGAAGCTAATGAAGAATAAGTAAGGTTTTATTCAAATAGTTTTCGTACATGTATGTCACCTCTAAATGTGGGTTCCAGTTGTAAAAAAAAACCCTGATTAACCTTTCAACGAAAAAGACAATCACTAGTAAATTTTAATTTGAAGTCAGATGCTAAGCTCTAAAATAAATATCAAAACCATATCAATACTAGTTTTTGTATAAGAAACATGATGTGCTTATCTCTTGCAGTTTCCTTTAAAATAACAGAACCATACAGCGTTTGATTGTCTGTGTTAAACAAAATGCACTTAATAGCTTCATATTTGATCAGACATCAACCACAAAACCTATTGTGTATAATTCTAAAACTGCTGTGATTTTGCCAACTGTCATTCCTTTGTCCTTTGAACCACTGACTACCAAAACTGCAGCATACTCAACAGCTCCATTGTTCGGTTGAACGTGATCATTTATCTGGTAGAAACATTGAAGAACCATTAAAATGAGACAAAGTGAAAACCCACGCTATTGAAATGACGCGCCTACAATTTTACCACAAATAAAAATCTGTGACGTTCATTTTGTCTCCGTATATGAAGATGCTGTAAAAGATTTCAATATATAGACAAAATATTTAAAGAAATCTTAAAATCTTATAATGTTCTTATAAAAGTTATTACAAACTTTCCAGATAAAATTCTACACTGCTTTATATTCAAAGTTGCAAGCAAAACTAGAATTGCATCGCATTCTGCAACTAATTTAGAGAAAATTAGTGTAGGAACTGCAAAACCCTCTTTGCGAAGTGCGTTAAAAATTGTTTCATCGTTTGCTGAAGACAGATTTGTATGACTGTAATGTTGACGTCATTATTACTCTATTATTCATACATATTATTAATTTGGTCAGCGCAGAGATCAGATTCTTTTTACCAGACACAGCTTTAATGCAACACTTTAAAACATCGCCTTTTTTCTTGCAATATAGTAAACAAACTACTACTGAACATGCAGTAAACCCGAAACGAACAAACTGTATATTCTCGAATGCCTAAGAAAACCCTCGCCTGTATGTTTATAAAATTTTGTACACATCAGAAACATGATTGAAAGGCAAACTTTATTCATTTTTAAGGAATTCTGTTAATTAAATATTAAAATATCGTTAAAATCAAAATAAGTTTTTTTTTTAAGTACGACTTGACAATATAGATATTTGCGTAAATGTAAACAATTCAAATCAACAACTTTATGCTTTTTTTTCCTCAAGGTAAGAAACAAACATTTTTTTTAAACGTTTAAAATATTTACACTGTATGTTGTTTTTTGCTAGTAAAGGGGAGGAGGGGGGGGGGGGCTGTACAATAAATGTAATACCCCCCCCCCCCCCTCCCACATGGATACAACCAAGAACCTTTATAAATAAAAAACATATTCAAATTCAAAGGGGTTTTAATTTTTTTTTGTTTTATCAAATTCAAAGTTTTCAAAAGTAAGCGTTACATGTACATGTATTTGTATTAGCTCAGACAGTTAACTTAAGGTTTATTAATAAATATCAATTGTACATTTGTCAATAGACATCCCTTTTTTGTACTATACCGACTTTGTATAAAACTATATTTAATCTTAGTGTCTTATGTTTTTACTAGACACCTGACTTTATCAAATTGTTAATAATATTTATTTTTCACTTTGGTTCGTCAGTAACCTGTTTCTCGGTATAAACATTGGAGGCAGAACGATTCCTGAGGATGCTTCTTAGAGCATGATATACTTTTTTCATACTTCCAAACATGGTATATCCATAAAACAGATTATTGATTTCCTAATCAAAATTGTCTTCTTGTTTGTAAAGAAGCTTTCATTTTTATGTATTTTATAACGAACTTTAAAGGAAACACACAAATTAGATATCTACTTTTGTAGATGGCTTTATTCTTTACTGCAGTCCTTCAATGTACAGGAAACATATTTATTTCTTTTTTTAATTGCTAGAATTTCTTTCATTAACGTCACATGCCCTATTTGTAATTTATTTGCACGAAGCGGTATATATAAAATGAATATTTTTAAACCGAAAACACATTTTTGATTTACTTTAAAGAAAACAAAATTCCTTTATAGCATTCCCCTGTGCTGATTTAATTGATTTACATTTTTAAAAAAAATGCAATTGCCAGCGCTATTTCGATTGATGTACACGGAAGGGTACATTATCTAAAGAATATTTCAAACAGAAAAAAAAACCCGTTTGTATTATTTTCAAAAACTCATAAAATGCCTTCAAATGCATTCATGTGCGCTAATTTTTCTGATCTAAAGCTATTTTGTATTGCAATTCCTTGTGCTAATTTGACTGATATATAGGGAGTGGTACATTATGAAAGAAATATTTCATACCAAAAAATTAGTATTACTTACAAACCAGAGAATTCCTTGAAATTGTCTGCCTTAATTTGAATGATTAACAGTTTTTTAAATACTATTTAATGTAATATGCATTGCATGATACCAGTTTCTCTGAAATTCTTAAAACGATTATATACATTTTGTTTCTCTCTGAACTTTGAACTTTGAAAGTTCTTAATAGAGCAATTTATATTTATAAAATACATTAGACATTTACAGCGAGACAAGTAGACAATGTCTTGGACTTCATTGTGTAAAGAATAAAAGTCATCAGTATGTCGTCCCGGAATCTAAACAAATGCTACTCTTTAAAAAAAAAGTAAATCTTGTCTATTTGAAAAATTATTAAAACGATATTAAATTCTGAAAATTCTTTTCAGACTCAAAACACCGGGATCTAAATCAAAAAAAAAAAATACTAATATAAAAAAAAACCCCACCAAAACTCATTACTTGAAGGACCATCTCGTAAATAAATTTCAAATTTTAACGGTTTGACCAATTTGTATTAATATTGTAACATTATAGAAGCTTTACGTCAATTGTTGTTATTTAACGTTATTCTTTTCCCCTCGACGCACATGATGACTTGAATAAAAGTGATTGATAAAGTATAGTTTAACTAATTCTATGAAAATATACAGGTCGCTTATATCAATCTTAACCTTTTAACCTTTCATAACTCGACATTGAGTTATTAAAAATATCATTTACAGGTATGTTTGTCTGTATTTGCTGTTAACTACAAGTACAAAATAAAACAAAACGTGTGTGGAGGTCTTTCAAAAAATCCAACCCCCTCCTCCTGCCAAGAGAGTTTTCATTTTGATCCAACAGAAGAATATTTAAATCTGCGTACAAACAAGGTATACACATCATGCCAAACTTAATCGTGGAAACATAGCTAACAATGAACAGGAACCTTTACGAATTTATATCAGATTTATACGAAAGCCGAGAAGGATCATTCGAGATTCGAGATTCAAAATACGAGATTCGAAATACGAGATTCGAGATTCGAAATTCGAGATTCAATATCTAAATTAACCAATCAAATCATGGATATGAAACCTGTATCCTAGCAACATCAAACTGTTCTAAATAAAGATCATTCGTACATGCTCTTTCCTACAAATAAATGTCTTAATAGCTCTTATGTAATGGTTATAAAATGGTTAAATTAACATTAATGAATTAGCCCCACACAATATAAACAATTAAATGAGTGATAACACTGTTGGCTTTGCGAATCTATGTGATTTTGTTTGTCCTGTATGTATTTTCCCCCCGAACCATTTTAACCCGTAGTGTATTCGCCCCAACTGTGTAAAAATCGGCTTGCGAAAAAAGATCTGTTTGATCTAAATAATTAAAACAGAGTGTGGTTTTAGCTATGAAACGAAATTCAATGAAATAATCGACATGTCAAAATATAAGTTATGATAAAGTTTAAAACCATAGAAGATATAATGATTTACAACCTTAACGACAACAATCCAGATAGGAATAGTGTATTGTAGGGTATCAATGTCATTGTCCATATGAGAGAGAGAGAGAGAGAGAGAGAGAGAGAGAGAGTTTTGTAGTGTCATATTCAATTTTGATTTACAATTTGAAATTGTTTGATTTGATACAAGCATATACAGACAGTTAAGCCACTCAAAGGAGAAAAGAGAGGAGGTAGCTAGGGAAGGGCAGACCAACTAGCAAGCTTTAATTTGAACGGTGTTAACGCACGTGTGATTTACATCGACTCTCTCTCTCTCTCTCTCTCTCTCTCTCTCTCTCTCTCTCTCTCTCTCTCTCTCTCATCACCTAGCATTTCCTTTTCCGTGGAGGGGTTTGGGGTAATTGTGATTTCTTACATTAGCTAGCAAAAGTGATAAAAAAAAAACCATGGAATTTTCTTTAAATTGTGTGCGGATGTTGTACTCAATAATCTGTTTTCAGTATAAAAATTTCGGGGGGGGGGGGTGGGGGGGCTATATAGTCCTAATTTAATTTGTCAGTTATTCTGTCCCCACTTCGTTCTCTCTTCGTTTTCCAGGCTTTTTTTTTTATTTGGCTCGGCAAAATATATCCGTACTTAATTAAATTTGACTCTTATAATCGGATTTAATGTTCCAATAAATATAGGGTAGGAAAGAGTAGACGGGACTTTTTTGCGCATATCCTACTGTACCATTCATTCAACACAGGTATTAACACTCATCGAGTTCGACTTTCATTTTTTGATCCACTGGTTTTAAAGCTATTAATTTTTGAAAATATTTCGAATTTATGGCCTGATTATATATAGATTAGAGCTGCGCTGGTGCATCTATTTACCCAAATGGACCAAAATATAACTAAATGAATCTAAAAAATTTGACAAAATTAGTTTTAAACGACTCATTTTTCAATTCTAATCGGGTATGTCCTTTAGAAAAATCTTGAACAACACACATGTTTAGCAAATAAACCGACAATTGTTTCATTTTTTTATGGGGAGGGGATGGTGCCGGTAAAAGACCTGTATTGTTTGTGGCAGTTGGGCTATACTCTCATTTGTTATAATAGGTATTACTACATATTGATGTAAAATGAAAGTTTCCAATTACACTGTACATAGCTTCTATCATGCATTTTGACCCGCGCGATACTTTAAGACAATTTTCAAAGCATTTAATGTAATTCAACCGATCATTTTTGGAAAAAAAAATTCTGGATCCCCGCCTGATACGTCCGCCTCCATGTACATTAGAATTACATGTACGTTGACCATAATATGTAAACATTAACTTAATCGGCTATGTTATGTGACGATGATTTATCAATGTATTTGCAGGATAGGTAACAAATAACAGCCTATTTGTTGATTTTCGCACTGGTTATTTGAGATAATTTGCCGCCATCTTCTATGCATTCCCCGCACCACACACAGTTCTTTTATTTGGTGTTCTGTGTGTATGGCGACAAATTGGTAAATTTGCACTTTTCGCCCCTTGTAGCTATCACCCTGATTACATTTTATCTGGCTAAGTGTAATGTAGTAGTATATTAAGTACACACATCTTTGCAGTGCTTATTTACATCTTTAGAGAGTTACTTACATACAAAGTAAACTTTTGCATAATTTATATGCAATTATTGTCAATTTTGATGCGTTGAGGGGGGGGGGGGTAGGAAACTACAGAGACACTCAACTTGAGTGTGATACATATGCCTGTCTATACCTTCTTCTCTTTCTTGTTGATATATCAATGAATGAATTATAACAAACTACAACAATAGATTTTGAAAAATTCATGCACAATCAAATTTTTAAAATTTTACTGTTCTCTGCACAAGAAATCGGCAATGTGAACAAATTGGCACCCTATTATATCCCTACCTTTAATTGTACAGAATATGTATCCTTCTATATTGAAAACAATGCCAAAAGTAAGACTCATAAGAGGTTGTTTACTCAAGAAAAGGAAAAAAAATTGTATATATTAATAATTCCGTATGATGTGATAATATATCATAGTACTAGTGTATGCCTGTATACATAAAAAACGATAAGTAATGCTTATATTTATTGGTGAAACCTGGACTGATTATTTATATTTAGATTAAAACGTATTTTAGATACTAATCTTCATGCGCGGAGGAGGTCTATAAAGGAGGGGGTCAGGGGGTCTGGACTTTCCTTGGGAAAATTGAAGCTTAATATACATAGTAAAATTATTGAAAATTGGCCTAGGACCCCCCTACCGAAAAAAAATTTGCTCCGCTTATGAAGCTCTCTACCATAACCGCATTTGTACACAAAAAGGGTGAATAAAGCCGGGGTTTAAACTATTGGTGGTGAAATAACCCAGGATTCAAACGCATCAGGTGGAAATGCACAAGGGCAAACAGAATCACATAGATCTGCGAAACACACTGCATTTTTACTATTCTACTTGAATATTCTGTGTAAAAATAAATACAAACAATTATTTAGTTAGCTAGGGAGAAGTGAACATAGCATTTATTTGTATATAAGAGCATATACTAATAATCTTTATTTAGAACAGTTTGATGTCGCTAGGATACGTGTTTTCAGATCCTTGATTTGATTGGTTAATTAGATATTGAATCTCGAATTTCGAATCTCGAATCTCGTATTTCGAATCTCGTATTTCGAATCTCGTATCTCGAATGATCCTTCTCGGCTTTCGTAGATTTAAGAGTAATTTCACCGACAAATTAGATCAGTATTATATTTTAGTTAAAAAAAAAGGTCATGTTCCCCCTAAAAATGGAATCAAATTATTTTTTCATGCAACTTTACATTTGTGTTCTTATTTAGTGCCTATAAAGTTTAATGAAATAATAAAGAACGGCTGAGAGGGGAATTTTTCTTGAGATACTGTTCAATACTTCATTGTATATTGAACATTTTATAAACGTGACACGGTGAATAAAAATTCACTTTTTTAATTTTTTATTATGACAATGGAAATAAGCAGTAATTTTCGAAATTAAATCATACGGAAGGTTTCACGCATCATAAGTCACCACCTATTAGTTTACAAGTCATTAAAACTCACCTAGAAATTGATCATGTAAACAAACCGAGTTTTTTTAAACATTTATTTGCGATTGCTATCTAAAATAGTTACAATTGAATTGACAGAACGGGAATACGTATACGAAATAGAAGCTATTCAATATTTGTCACAAGAAATTTGCACTTATAGAAAGTGTATCTTAATAGATAAAAATTATATAGTTTTTTAATACATCCGGTATTAAGAAGTGGTCAATGGTTTATGATATACCGTATAACGGGTAATTTTTACAATGTGATTTTGTACGAATTTGTCTTAAAATAGGGTGATTTGAATTGGACTTTCCGTAAACATTAAAATCATCTGTGGTAAAAGAGGGAAACAATTCACCGTGACTTTGTCACAGTTAACACACATACAAATCAGAAAATCGTTTTTCTGTTAACGATTCCTTATATTTATGATTGTGTTTATACATTTACTTTTATTTCATATGTGATATAAATTTTACTTATTCCTATTTATCTGGGTATCATCATTGATGTACACCATGTGCTCGTCTCAGTTCGGTTTACCGGGGCAAAAAGAAAGACAACTCCATTTCAAAAAAAAAATTCTCTCTCTCTTTCTTTCTCTCCTAACCAAAAAAGACTTATAGCTTCTAACGTGGCGTTATACGTAGTTTAAAAAAATACTCAAGACCGAATAGAAAGATCTGAACAGCTATCACCACGTGACCAAAACGCTAAAATACACCTACATGTACAGCCGTCAGGGACTGAGCTGAAGGTCATGAACATTACTCTCATACGTGCGATGTTAAAAATGTATGGCGGTGTATTTCTTACTTCTGTGAAAATTTACGCGTTTAATTTTTACGGATTTATAGTACCCGTAAAAATTAGTAACAAAAATAGCACACGTAAAAAATACCCGTTATACGGTATGTCACGTTTGATGTGTTTTCATTCCCCCTGCGCTGACGTTTGTATGAAACGGAAGAAAAACTTTATATTATTGTGTTGGCCCAAATCTTAATTCTATATTTCTCTTTTTTATTGTAAATATTTACTTTTGAATATCGCAATTTCTTTTTAAAAAGTTCTTCTTTTGATATGATATATAAAAATATGGAAATCGTGTACATGAAACTGTTCGATATGTGCTTTTTTGTGCGTCACTATGTCCCTTTAAAAATATATTAACTTAATTAAAATCAAAGTACTGAAGAATTGGCGGGAGTTGATTTTGTCGATATTATTTATTATGTTATTTTGCATGACAAGTACATGTATCCGTAGTTTCTAATTTGAATTACGCATATTTTTATAATATGAATTTTTGAACTTTTTTGACTAGAATGTCGAGAAACCTCCATATGAATCATGTTAAATAATATTTAAAGATAAAATTAATTCAATCAAACTATGTATCAGTGGTAGAAATATTTCTCGAAAATTGTATGGATCCAAGCAATATTGAACTCTAGTCTCGTTCAACCAAACGCTCGGCTGACACCGTAAATCTCCGACAAGGGTTTACGGAGACAGCCGAGCGTCGAGTTGAACGAGACTATATTGAACTCTGGCGTAGGAATACATACGACTACAAAAAATATTTAAATTGTTCGTACCATTTAAAATCTGACTATTTTTAAGGTATTTGTAAATAAGTTTCCTTGAAAAACAATGCTTTAGCATACATTACATCGAATTCATCAATTATTTTGAAGAACTAAGTCTTGTCAGGAGCAATGATTTGTGCTGAGGTCCAAACACTGTTTCACTTTCGGTTTGTCCGAGTGACTGCATAGGAGAGTTGATTAAAAATCAACTCCCAAAAACCCACCATGCATAGAATATATCTGCTTTATTTAAACATCTTTTTTAAAGTTCTATGGTCGATGCAATGCCCTTGTCATCAAGTACAATGTATCATAAAGACATGAGCTGAGCGACGTTATTCATACATTTAATATCATTCTTTATACACGGATTGACGACAGTTTCTTCAGTTTTTCATGATCGTGACAATGATCACACAGCGAATGGGACTGGTTGGCAAGACATGCTTACTCCTCCAAGGCACCTGGTCTTTTTTCCCTCTTTTTAGATGTCCGTGTTACTGCGCCTTGAATTTGAATTTAGCTATATAGATTGTTGAAATGGTTGACATATTGTTATTGTCATTTGTATGGTACTCTTTTTCCTTTGTAATATCTTAAATAATTCTAATTTGCAATGAAATATATCTGAATGGTAAAATACATTATTTACACTTGTACTTTACATTATCTTGTTTTCAAGCTGAGAAAAGTTAATCTTTCGTAAAGAGTTAGCAATCTGACATTTCCTATGTGTTTTATTTAATACATTTACGATATCAATATAAGTATTACATACATATAATTTTATGGCAGCTTTTAAAACTTTTTTCATGGCTTCTTTAAATATTAAAGCCAGTGATTGTTTTTGTTGCATACTGCTGCTTATGAACTCTTTTTTATACCAAGTTTTTGATAGTTTTTTTTTTTATATTAAAACAACAATTTTCAAAGAACAAATATTCGGGCTCATTTGATGTGTATTGAATACGTTTTAACATGCATACAGTGGCATTAATACCGAGAAAAAAAGACATAGTTAGTCATAATTAATGAGCTATCTGTTGTGCAGTTAATATTCGGTACATTGAGCCGTAACTGTAGCCCGAAAATTGTTTACGCGATAAGTCCGGCTAAAACCAACAAGCAGTAACCCCCTAATAATGAATTAAAAGCATGCATAATTATGTAGTAATGACTTAATGTAAGAGGGCATTCTGTTTCATACAAGTTTAATGTCATTGTTTTTTACAGTGTATAACTGGGTAGAATATTCTGGTCACTATTACTTCTATGGAGAGGATAAACTCACATGGGATGACGCAAAGGTACCGTAATCATAATGTTATAAATATATTGACGGTGAAAATTATCATTTTTCATTATTAAGTTTCATATTGCAGAGAAGATGCTTTTTTTTTCATATAGCATTAATTAACAATTCAATTCATCGATGCATTACTTTTATGAAACTGCAAATAAGTGCATGCTTTTTAAAACTTTTTTTTAATTTAAGGATTTGATTATGAAATTATAAATTATGATATTTATTTATAACACACCGATACGGTGCAGACAAATTCAATACTGTGCGTTAGTGCCGTATGACAATATGTTTGCATCGCTTGGTGTGTCATAGGACCGACGACATCAAAACATAAGCATCCAATGCTTATGTTTATGTTCATACAGATGTCTATTTGTATGAACTATTTGTGTTTTGTCGCTCTAAATCATTTTAAGCGCTCTTAGTCAGGGATAGGAAACATACATGGACAGGCCATATTAACATGTTACTTAGTTTGATTCCGCGACTAAAATTATAATCATTTTTGCCAAAAACTTTTTTTCGAAAAACGTTTTTTTTTTATTATCAAAGAATGGATATGATCAAACAATTTTTTTCCAATTACATTTTTGCTTATTTTGAACGTCGAATAATTCCAATGCAAACATAAAGGGAAATATACACTGGATGTAAATATTATATGTTTGAATTCGCCCAGTATAGAAAACGCACTGCCAACTTTTAAAATTGTGTTTAAGAAAATTATATCCTGTCCGTAGCTCTATACAATTTTATTAGTTTATCTACTTTTTCGATTCTCATCAAAAATAGCTTGAATGCCAAAAGAAATGCTCACACTTGGTGGAAATTGAAACAGAAGAGGAATCTGATGAGATTGCGGCTTCATTTCTTTCGAAAGGTATTTGCTGTGATACATAAAACTAATATATCAGATCTCTTAGTTTTAAACTAATATTCAATGTAATAATGTTGTGGTTTATTAGGTTTGGATATTATATTTGATATTTTTGGGAGTTGATTTTAAATCAACTCTCCTATGCAGTTACTCATGCAAATCGAAAGTGAAACAGTGTTTGGACCTAAGCACAAACTAACACTGCTAATAACATTTAGTCCTTGAAAATAATCGATAAATTCGATGTAATGTATTCTAAAACATTGTTTTTCAAGGAAACTTAATTATAGATGCCTTGTAAATAGTCAAATTTTAAATGATACGAACAATTTAGATATTTTTTGTAGTCGTACATTGTATGTATTTCTACGTCAGAGTTCAATATATCCGTAAATCTCCGACAAGCACAGAGTTTCTTTCGCATATCGTAGATAAACAGAGACAGCCGAGCGTCTTGTTGAACAAAACTAGAGTTAAATATTGCTTGGATCTATACCATTTCTTTGAAATATCTATTACTGATACGTAGTTTGATGGAACTAATTCTTTGAATATTTCACATGATTCATATGGGGTTTTCACGAAATTCTTGTCGGAGAATAATTCATTTTTTTAAATGTGCATAATTCAAATACATATAGGAAACTACCTGACATGCAAAATAATATATCGTTGATTCTAAAATAAATAATAATCGATAAAATCAATAATTTAACTGTTATTTTCAATGCAGCTTCATTAATTTTCTCAAATATCGTATTGGAGCGATTCGGCATTTTATTGATACATTACGGGTATATGGGAGGCATTTTAACTGTGGCGAAGGCCTGTCTCGAGACGCAGTTAGA
Organism: Magallana gigas; assembly: GCF_963853765.1. Classification (NCBI taxonomy): domain Eukaryota; kingdom Metazoa; phylum Mollusca; class Bivalvia; order Ostreida; family Ostreidae; genus Magallana; species Magallana gigas. The sequence continues at coordinate 19,687,348 of NC_088853.1, read as the reverse complement.
TTCTTATATCTAAGCAGTATGTAGTGAAATTAATAGCATCATTGTAGGCTTTAAGCATGGTTTTGAAAATATTAACAATACAGTGTGTTAATGTATCTATTTCGTAGTTTTACAATTGTATATGTTCATGTAAAAATAAATTGTTGATATATTTGTAAAAAAAAAAAAAAAAACAAATAAATAGGCAACAATGTGTTTAATTTCAGAGGTTTGCTCAGGGAGAATGATATTGACATGTACGGCCTGGACAGGAGGTAACGACCTTGACATTGAAGGTCACAACGCGTGGGGCACTTTGAACACGTCCATGGTCTTTACAAACTGGAACACCAATGAACGAAGCTTACTTACCCCAGAAATAGCTCCTTCTCGTGACTGCATTGATTTGTTACGTTATGGTAAATGGAACGACAGACCCTGTTGGTATTTAAATCCGTTCATTTGTGAGAAAAATATCAGCAACTTTTAGGTCACAAACTATATTCAACTACACAAATATCTCGCTGGGCTTTGATAACGGCTATCCGGGTAATGAATGCGTAGTTTTACCTACACAGGACTTCGCTAGACCATGACGGCATCTGTATACTTTAATGTCCGATGATGTTCTTAGTTTTATTTGAATTCACTTTCTGTTTAAATAAAATGTATGTCAGTCGTATTTCTTCTAAATTGTTAGTTTTACTCAAATGCTTTCTTTGCCTATTCATATCAGCCCTGTTTGGCCAGCAAGTGTCATTCCCGGCGTATAAAATGTGTGACCCTTGTGTAATTATCTACTGAATGTAACCGGAGTGGCCACTAAAAAAACAACAACAACACACACACACATAAATATATGAAACACGTGACTTTTTTTCATATATTACATGTACCTGTACATAAAAGTTACATTTAAAAAAAAGTTTAAATAATCATAAAAAAAACATTCAACAAGTTATCAACCAATGTCTGACTCTAAATGTTTAAGTGAAAAAATACTTTTTCAGGAATATTTTATACTTGACAAATAAAATAATGATAAAAATCATTAACAGTGTGGTTTTAAATGACAAAGGGCATGCTATCAATCATCACATCCACATAAAACATTATACAAGGCTCTCTAGACACAAAACAGAAGAACGCCAAAACCTAGGTAGTTCAAACAAATTACACACCAGAGATCATGCATGCCAAGTTTGTAATTAAAATCGTTTTAAAACAACGTCTTGTGATCATAACATGCATTGTTAAATCATTTGCATGTTGCACATATACATAAAAGTAATTACATACTTGATTAACTTGACTAGCAAATACGCAAGTCATGCCATTTGTTTCTCATTGATTGACCTTAACCACCTTAATATATTTCTTTCCTTTTCAGTTCAACATAAAATAATCATATGGTAAAGTTCATCACACGCATCGTTAAATCATATGTGCGTTGCACATAAACAATACAATAGTTCCATACCTGATTAACCTAATTTAGCAAATAAGCAAGCCATGTCATTTAATTGACTCATTGACCTAAACCCCATTCATCTTTTTGTCTCCTTTAAAGTTCAACATTAAATAATCATATGGTAAAGATCAGTATACGCATCGTTAAATTATATGTGTGTTGCACATATACAATACCGTAATTGCATACTTGGTTGACCTAACCTAGCAAAAAAGCAAGTCATGTCATTTATTCCCTCATTGATCAAGCTAAACCACCTTAATGTATTTTTTCCCTTTAAGTTCAACATTGAATAATTATAAGGTAAAGCTCCTTACACACATCGTTAAATTATATGTGTTGCACATATAAAATACAGTTATTGCATACTTGGTTGACCTCACCTAGCAAATAAGCAAGTCATGTCATTTATTTACACATTGATCAAGCTAAACCACCTTAATGTATTTTTTTCTCTTTAAGTTCAACATTAAATAATTATAAGGTAAGCTTCTTACACACATCATTAAATTATTTATTTTAAATTATTACTCTTACTGTTTTTTTTTCTTTTAAAGTGCACCAGTAACTATTTAGATGGTAAATATAATTTAATGAAGCATACAAAGCATAACAACGCTTCCAAAAAGCTACATGGTAAACATATTTGCTTAAGCCTCGTGGTCTGGAATTTTCCCACTGCTTACCACTGATTCATTATATCGCGTAATTTATCATAATCTACATCCTGTCGTGAAAAACCATTGGCCGCAAACCAGTTTATTTCCATGAATTGAAATCTAATGTCTTTTCAAATAAGAGATGAATGAAATAGAGTTTAGCTGCTTAAAACCTTTTTGATTTTAGGTTTTCACTCGTTTTAACATGAACTTGTAGGGTTTGTTTTATTGTGTATTGCATATATCACTTATCATCCGTACCCAGTGTAAGTTATAAGATTCTGTTATTTATAAATTTCATCATAAGGCATACGTTTGTAACCAGTGCTATTATCCTCCTAAATTGGAAATAAACATAGTTTCTTAATTATGTACATCTGTATGTTTTGTTTATGTGGTTCTTCAGATAGTATTAAACTTGTGTGTGTGTTGTTGTTTTTCTATAACACCATTCGATTATCCGTTAAAGAGGCTGAATCTTTCAATTTTCTGCAACCCAATTTACCGGTCCGAGATAACATTTGCTTTAATTTGATTAGTGTAAACGCTCTAAAACTCGAGGAAATATTGATTTATATTGATTAATGGTGTTTTTATAATCTTGCATTTTATCACTTATCAATTTATACATCATTTGGTTGATGCTTTTCCTTTTGTTATTTAAGATATTGCAATCTATATATCTATTTTTTCTACAATACCAGTATCGTGAGTTTTTGAAAGGGATTGATTTAAATATTCATCATCACATTTTTCTACAAACATGTAACGATTTACAATTTTTTGGCTGAATTGTTATTGTCTCACATATATTATAAGTATTTGATTGACAAAATGTTTTGTTATACTTTCATGTTAAATACTGAAATCTGATTGGTTAAGACGCAGTTAATAATATTTACTATTACCCTCAGCGTTAGCAACGCACTTGGCAACGGGTAACATTAAAAAATGTTACATGCCCGAAAATTATGCGCGTACGGTTCGCTGTAGAATTCACGTTATTCCTATATAAAAGCAGTAAAATTTTCTTAAAATTTTTAAAAAAGACATTCAGTATAACAAAATAAATAGTGCCTGTTTGGGAGGATAACAGTTGAAATTGACACCCCTCGAAAACCATTGTCAACCTCCGCTTCGCGTCGGTTGACAATGGTTTTCTCGGGGTGTCAATTTCAACTGTTACCCTCCCAAACAGGCACTATTTATATATTGCTAGATTTGATTCACGTCAATACGTAAATATTGTTACCAACATTATTTTTGTTGAACGTAAAGAAAGTTGACAATAAGCCTAAACATTTGTATAAGCGCATTTTATTTATCTTCGTCTTTTTCTGTCTTCAATAAAGTTCACGTTTGCAAGTATAATCTAAAGAAAGAAATTAAATAGTCATGTATCACAAATACATTTAATGTTCTGGCATTATATTATTGTTAATATTATTTCAAATTGAAGATGGTATTTGTATGTGTGTAAGAAATCATTTTGAAAATCGTTGTAGCGATTTGACAAGAGTCTTTAAAACTTTCGTCTGATACTAAGTTAATAAGGAAGGATATGATTGTTCTCTCAATTCGAGTTCCAAAGTGTTTCACAACATTTATAAACAATATAGGTTTAATATATATGATTTTAATCTTTACATGTCAACATAATTTTAAACATTTGGCTATTGCATTATTCATGAGTAATGCTTTAATTTTTGTTAACACATATAACGTGCTGCTTATTAGTCCCCTACCGGTTTCACCGGAGGGGACTATAGCTTTCTTCTGCGTCCGTCAATCCGTCTGTCTGTCCGTCCGTCCGTCTGTCTGTCCGTCCGTCAGTCCGTCTGTCTGTCCCACTTCAGTTTTCCACACTTTTTTTCGTTATGCATTTGAGGAATAATATGAAACTTGCTGAACAGCTTCAAAATGTCAAACTACAGATCAAGTTTACACTTTTGTAGCGTCTGATTGACATATTTTCGAGAAAATTAATTTTTTATATTCCAATTTTTTAATGTTCGGGTTCGTTATCGGGTTCGGTGTGTACCTGAATAAACGAGGTCAGTATGTAGTCAGTAATAATATCGTGCGTTACTTGTACCATTCCCTTTCCTGTACCATTCCTTTTATCATTTCTAACAAACATACAAATTCTATAAAATAGTGTCAAGCATTGTGTTGTGAATTTAATCGGCAGGGGTTTTTTGTAGTATTATTACAATCGGGTTCGTTGTCGGGTTGGGCTGTTTAACTGTTTCGTTTGATTCGGGGTAAGAAATGATATTGTGCATAACAGTGCATTGTTTTCACAAATTTTTACCAGCGAATACAGAATAGACTTGGCGAAATTACAGGAGATGAAATAAAGAGTATTATTTTACCTATTTCCTATTTAATTTCTATAACAACTATATAGTTTTAATTTCCTCTGTTCTTTTATCTCTGATTAAAGCATGACATCTCGTTTACAATAGCTCTGAAATAGTTGTGAGCTTGGAACCTTTCAAAGAATAATACAAACCGGTAGGGGACGTGTATTGCCACTGCAATACTCTCAGAATGCTTGTTATGTTTGGCCTTTGTGGTAATTTATTCAAGATTATGAATTTTATTTTTAAGAAAAACACAGTTGATTGTAGAAACAAATATAAAACCGATAATAAAGTATTTTCACAAAATTTCTATTTAAAACACTCTGCTTGTTAAAGGGGAAGGAAACTAAAAATATGTTGTACAATAAATCAATTAACTAATTTCTACTATAATTGTAAATCGTATTTATTTTCATTAAAAACCCCGGAACATTGAATAAATCAAGAATATTGATCGCTTGATTTAAATTTCCCGCCGCCATGGGGGCTGCCATTTAACTTTAATCTATGGCGTCACATTATCTATTCCTGTTTGTCTTACCAACATAACATCAGTATATTCGCTCTAAATGACAAGTTCTGGAAAATTTGAATCAATATTGATTTGAGGCCGTTCTTTTACCTTTGCAAACTACAAACTAACGTCAAATGGAGCATGTTCGTTGAAATCTAAAAGCGGTGGTTAGTGTCGGAGAAATTCCCGCGTAAATGTGAAAATTGTCAACAGATGCCAAGTATCATAGAAAATGTCTGCCGTCGTTATTTCGACATGTGACTTTAAAGACTGAATTTTAAACATCCCGATTACAATCATAACTTTTATTCTTTTAGCGAAGAACTTGACTTGGATTTAAAAACATTAACCGAGGTCGTTTTCAACTTTGAATGATAACAGACTAACAGCTGCCATTTACTTATAAAAATGCATATATGTATGCATAGTGATACCATGATTCATGTAATTATTCTTGAAATTGACATCTGAACTCAAACATTATCAAATTTTTTTTAGTCGATTATTTGAGTAACAGAAAGGCATAAACCAGCGTTAATTATATTCAGAGCACTGTGTACATTCATTTGTATATGTAAACCAAACCGGAATAGATGGTGTGACGTCAAAATATTTTTTTTTTGGTTTTTAATACAAAAGAGTTCTACATCATGTCAGCCTCCAGTAAATACACTTTATTAAAATAAATAGATTAGGTTTTTGACTTTCCTTCCCCTTGAGGAAGGTATAAGAAAAATTTGCATAAGCCCCGCCCCTTGTTCATGAAATTTTACGAGATATGGGTATTTTGGTAATTAACAAACATCTACCAAAATGAATATGATTAATTATTGGGTTTGAATGGTTCAAGAAAGGTGTACTAAAAAAAAATCATCAACTATTCTTTATATCTCGCAAAATTATGAAATTCCTAAGTCGTCTGATAACGTGTTGAGATTGACTACGTCACAACGGCGCTTGCAGCTGTGATCAGAATAATCATGTGGACTTCAGTGATATATCGGGGAATTTAACTCGTTTTCCTTTTAATGAAGGTTTAATCTTCAGAATATATAATACTGATTATTGATATTCTGTAAATCTAGCATAAATGACAGCATCTATGTTAAGGAAACTAGCGGTTTATTTCACAGTTTCAATTTAATTCACCTTTAAATGGGCATGATCACGATTTTGGTCAAATTCCTTTTTTCTGTTTTTTATATTTACAATGCTTGAGAAATGCATTTCTAGTTAATATGTGAAATTTGAGAGTCATTTGTGGAGTTATAAGCAAGATATATTCACAATTCTTTGTCATGTAAACAAGGCTCGTGTCCTGTTTTTCTTAACATAAGTCCAAAATACCAGTAAAAATCTTTTTAAAGCTGATTTGTCTATCTTTTTATCCATTTTAGGCATGAATAAAAAGTTTTTTAACGTTAAACACATTCATTTTAGACCCAAAACTTGAATTGTCACTTCAATATTCAAAATGTAAACAAACGCTTTGTTTACATAGCAAAGATTTTCTAGCTCTGTATCTTGCTTATAACTCCGAAAATGACACTCAAATTTCAGTTGCTTATTAGATATGCCCTCCTACTAAAGCATTATTAATATTAAAATCGGGGAAAAAATTGTCCAGAATCGTGACCATGCCCCTTAAACGTTTTAAAACATTCCCTGAGACCTATCGAAAGAAATGCAGATCGTGAAGTCAAAGTTGATTATGACGTCACATTGTATGAAGTACACACAAGTGACTATGTACACATCGATGTGGGAAGCCGTAACATACCCGCGCGTAATAGGCATTTCCAATTCCAAAAAAAAAAGAAATAAAAAACAAAACAAAACTGTCAATCAATATTTGTATCGATTGGTTCGACGTTAGTATATAAAATGTGTTGTGATGTGAGGCTTTTTAGTTCCAATACTGAGCTTCTTGTGTTACACAGTGTAGACTATGTTTAGACTATTATATTGGATTCTTGCTGCTTTTCCTTTTTATGCCCATTGTCTGCAAAGACAAACGTGGTATTCCAGATTGGACAACGAAGTGACCAACTCATCCTTAGCCGTGCTTTACGGAGAAGATTCTAGTATTGTTCATTGTGCAGGACTTTGTTCCGGAGACGACTACTGTATGAAATTCCTTTACAGCGACCCAAGTAAAGAATGTATTGGACTTCACTGTCTACAGAAGGAAACCTACTCGTATCAGTATGTCGTGTCCGATTCTGCAAAAATGCTGCTATTTGAGAAAGGTATATTGCCATGTCTGATTTAATCATTATTGAAATGGTAATCTATAATGACAAAATTATAAGGCACGAAATCACAGGACCTTTAACAAATACCTGCATGTAGTATCCAGTTTGATTGTTTCAAATGGATTATGTTAGAAATGTTTTTAATATTATTTTTAATGAAAATAAGGTAGAATGTTTTTAATTGTTTATTTTATGTGTTTTTCTTCTTTAGAGAAGTAAAGTCGATACTCAATTTTGACTTATGTCCTCATGATTTGTTTTCAACATTATCAGATTAATATTCATGTCAAATTCACTTTACTATTATTTTCAATAGGTTTCTTGTGTTGTATTTTATATATATATATATATATATATATATATATATATATATATATATATATATATATATATATATATATATATCAATGTTAAAAGATACCTTCAAGCAGGTGGTAGATAAAACCTACGAGGATGGAAATTCATCTTGCTATGTTATATACTCCTTCTAAGTTAGACTAAAAATACTGTTTGCGCTTATGCTATTAGTGTTATTGATGCACCACGCTTCATAATTGCAGGCAATTGCATGTTAAAAATAAAGGTAATATGAAACGATTTTTAACACTGTGATTTTCTTTCATAAATATAAAGCTTGATACAAACAAATGTTTAAATACGTGATGGACGATTTTTTGGCCTTTGCATTACCGAGAAATTACCGTGAAAACTCAGCACCTGAAAAATTCTTTCCCGCTTATCGTTCCTAATTTTGTGGATTTATGACGTCACACAGACCCACCGATGTAAACAATGCATCAAAACTGGTGTAGTTTTACATTAGTTTATCGATTTGATTTAAGTAATTTTTGCATATATGAACGTGTCTTTCTTTTCAAATGAGATCATTTGATTTCGTAGTACAAATGACTTAGTTTTAACCCTATCAGCTTCTCATCAGAGTAAAATCATGATGAAGATCCCGTACTGCAGTGAAAATTTAATGAAAGAAATGTTCCAACATTAACAGCTGATTAATGAATTATCCTAATCCTCTTGAATAGAAACAACATTTTCTTCTTCGATACGTATAATGATTTTGCTACATTGGAATTAAAGGGAATTAAAGCATTTCATACATATTATGATATCATACATGTAGCAAATACTTTACGTACACGTGTATTAATGTTTAATTAAATTAGATCGCGGAACTATGGCGTTTAAGGACTTAGAAATGTTTCGGTAAAATAAATCGGTTGCTTGATAAAAATAGTTATGAACGAATGTGAAAATTGCGGAAGAAAGTGAGACTGAAGGGATCTGTGAGTAACCACCGCACACGTTGTAAAATCAAAACACCGCACATACAAGTACACGTTTCAAAATCAAAACATTTGAAGGAATTTCTCTTAGACTAAATATAATTAAATGGTAACATATTTGTGAATTTGAAAGCGAAACAAATAATTTAATCATGAAGCGAATGAGGCACCACGAGGCCTATAAATTGTTTAGAAAAAAACACCTTAATGAATTGCATGAACGAGCAAATGGCAAAAAAACAATCAGTATTTTTTTTTAATTTGACACTTTTATTTAAAAGATTAAAATAAGAAAATATATACATACATATATCTAAGTTATATTATACTCGCATGTAGATCTATGAAGAAAATGATTCATTTTCCGTGGACTCTCAGCTGAATACTATCAAATATAAACGCATACGATTTCATTTCTCGAGAGAAAAATACTGCCGTGGTTGATTATTGTATAATTATACAAGTTTTTATATAAAATAGTATTTTTTTTTCTTTTAAAATGCTGCAAAATGACATGGATATTTGTATTCACAACATAGCTTTATAAGACGTCATAAGCAAGGGAGGTAAGCCACGTAAATCAATGTTCCTTTTCCCGAATAAGGGATTTTGATCGACTGTGGCGCTCACATTTTGCATAAAATATTCAAAAAACAATGTCAGTCTTATTTAATAGGCACTTATGACCTCATTTCCGTATATAACTCAATATGGCCAGGGTATCGTTTCATATGACCTTTAAACTATAACAATAAAAGGAGAAATCGAATATTGCAGATCTTGGCTTTTGTGAACGTGCTCTGTAAGAAATATTTATGCAAGATTACAGTGAATCTTTGAACGATGAAAAAAAAATTAACATAAATGAGTTTCCTCAATATTTTTTGTTTATACTTATAAAATCATGAAATAAAATGAATTGGATAGAATAAAATTCAATAGTTTGAATATTTTCTGGCAGAAATTGTATACTATAGTTTTTATTCATTTGTTCTATTTTACTATATATCTGGTATTCTTTTTTAGTAGATATGTGATGTTAAAATTGTCCCTCCACATATTTCTTTACTCTTCCCTTGTCCATTTTTTCTCTCTAGAATTAAAGAACAACGATCATGTACTTTATTACAAATATATGCTATACATAAGAAAAAGTCGTATGTTGTTTGTTTCCTTACATTAAATTTGTACAACTGTGTGCAGTTTTGCATATTCTCCCTGTTATCGTTGTCCCCTAGTTCGCTGATATTTTTCTCTTTCTTAAAAAGTTGTAAGCATTTTTTTTTAGAATTATTTGTACTTTTGCTTTCTTCTTACTAACTTGCTTACTTGGTATTTCATTTTAATCATACAGGGTATAAAAAACAGCATCATTTAATGATAAAGCTCTATAAACGAGAGATAACTATATGAAGGCACTGATTGCAAGACAGATGCATGTAAATCACCAGTTTTGTATGAACTATTGTTCGCGTTTAAATAGCCTTATGTTTTGGTGTTAAACAAACATTCTTCTATACCTAGATTTTATACAATGTCTTAATATTTATCACAGAATTAAACTGGGTAGAATACGCTGGCCACTACTATTTCTATGGAGAAGAACGACTGACATGGACCGACGCCAAGGTAATGCATTGATTATGTTACATGTATTATTATTCAGGCACGTAGCATCGTTTTTGAAAATTGGGGGGGGGGGGGGCAGACTCATCAAAAAAATCTTAACAAGCCCCCTCCCCCTAAAAATAATAAGGCGGGGGGGGGGGGGGGGTATTGTCCAAAATCCTGTGAAAATCGTAATCCATGGAAGGAGTGCAGCATGTAAAGCTTTAATTTCAATTTCACTGTTTGTTCGCTTTTTTCCATCGTCCCTGTTAGACTACGTTCATGATAAATACTGAAACCTGATTGGTTCTGACGCAGTTGATAATCTGTCCTATTACCCTCAACGTTAGCAACACACTTTGCAAACGGTAACACAAGGAATCATTACATCGCCTTATTAACTTATGCACCAGCAGATCGCCGTAGAAGGCACTATTTATATTAAATGAACATTTTCATTGCTAATATATATATATATATATATATATATATATATATATATATATATATATATATATATATATATATATATATATATATATATATATATATATATATATATATATATATATCTTTTTCTATTTTTCTTCATTTTACGAAAGATCCATTTACAGTAAGAAAACTGAAAGCAAAATAGTTTCTTTGTCGATCAACATGTTACAGAGAAAGAACAGTTAATACATCCGTATAGTTAAGGTTATTAAGATTATAGCCAATATTTGAAAGCATGAGCTAAGCTTTATCAAGTCCTTGTTCTTTCATTTTAAGGACGTTGTTTACTCAGGGTTTGAATTCTCAAATTTGGGTTGTTATAAAGTTCAATGTCATGAGTAAAATTTGTTCTAAACACTAAAAGTATTTATGAAATGAATTATTATTGACAAACCATTCGACATTTTTACAATATTATGGAATTACGCTCCACCGAATTGGGCATTTAGCAAAACAGAAGAACTTCGGACTAAAATTGTCAAATTTTGTTTTTCACTGCAATATTTTCGGTAGAACTGTAGTATTCAAAGTTAAGATTTTATTTGTAAGTCAACATAATTTTGCATATTTTCTGTTGGTTTTATCTCACTTTTTCGTTTAGAGATACGAATTGCACACACAAAATATTGAAAAATGCTTAAAACAGATAAAAGACACCATATCTCAAAATTTTGCTCATTGACCTCATATAAGTTTAATGCCTGCAGAGTAAGGTCAATATACTAGTTTAAAGCTATAAATGTTTTAGTATTATCATTATTCATTTTTTTGTAAAATTGAATAAAAAAACAGGAGGAAGTTGAAAACTGATAGAGGAAATTCGGAATATTTATAAAATTTATGAATGAAAACTTATTGCGTTGTGTCTGTTTTGTGTCACTGCCATTCATAAACTGTATTTCATTTTTAAAAGAGTTTAGCAATTTGTATTATTTTCACAAATAAAAGAATTTCAATCATAGTGTAAATTTTTAAGTGATTTCCCTTAAGTTTTAAAAAAAATATTTAATGGACATTATTTTAAAATGTAGGTCATTGACCTACTTTTTTAAAATGAAAAAAGCACTGCCATGATAGGTCTTTCACACACAATATATGGTTTTTCATTATCATCAGTGGATTTTTTTTTTCATTTTCAGTAAATGTATACATTAACTAAATCATTGCTTTACATCGATGCATTGCACGTCTTGCCGTCGTCAAAAGTATATAACAATACACAAAAACGAATCCTTTTTATTAACGAATAAACTAAATAGTATGTTAGACAAAATTAACAAATAACGATTTATAAACTACAACAAAAAAGGTCTTTAAAATAGGATAATAGATTGCGTACATATACACATATAAACAGGCATCTGATTCAAAATACTTATATTTAAAACACGATTTGGTATCATCATGATACACATTGAGATTCTAAAGGAAAAAAGCTAAGATACTCTAAGTCCAGATGAAAATACATTGATACAACGAATGTTTAAGAAAATAAAATTAATATTGAGTATATTCTTCACAGTTTGGGTAAATACTACGCAGGCACAGAGAAGCTCCAAAACTGACCACTAACAGCCAATCCAATAAATGCTAAATATGCATTTCAAGAATTATAAAAGAAAACAACAACAACTACAAAACAAACAAACAAACAAAAATCATGAGGAAATGTGTTTTAAAATTGCACTTATGATCAAACAACGTGTAAATGTGCAGACAAAACAGGAAATTGAAGCATAATTATCAAATTAAAAGAAAGTACAGAGCCATCTTATACCCGTCTTACATATTAAATGGGTGTTTTGTAGGAATTAGATTCAGAAGGGAAGGTATATTTTTAGCCAAGTGCTAAATATGCTTACGTTGGTGTTGTATGCGGGTTTACAATTAGCGAACACAATTGAAATAAAACACCTACAACTTTACCAAGTAAAGTATTACTATACCATGATTGAGATCTTCATAACTCTTTTGAATCATCAAAGGAAACGTTTACTGCCTATATTAGCATATTTCTTTTTTGGTCAATGCAACTCGTGAGAATTACTCTGTTGATTTGGCATATTTTTTTTATTTTAACTATTTTTTTTATTTGTGCACATTAGGTAGAATGCCAGAAAATATGTGCACACTTGGTAGAAATTGAAACTCAGGAGGAATCTGATTGGCTGGCGGCTACTTTTCTTGGTAAGTCCTCAACATGTTACATGTTCTGAGTAATAATAGTAAATATTTACATTCCACATATAGTTTGCATGTAAAGCTACTGCAGATATAGCACCATAACACAGACAGGGTACTAAAAGGTTAAATCAAGAGTTTTAATTGTGACGTCACAAACGTTGAACGCTGATAAATACAACGTCACAAGCGAAAATCAAATGTCACGCTTGTGGCTGTTACAGTGGTTCTTCCATTAATTTAAACTTACCCATAGGATAGTACAGTAATTTTGAGGTATAATTCGCATTTGCGTACAAGGCAAGATTGTAAAAAAATGTAAATATAAGCATTAAATCCTTATTTTTTGAAAGATATAGTCTCATAACTGCAACGGGGTGTGCAAACAAATTTTCATAACGCGCTAACGCGCGTTATTCAATTTGTATGCACACACCGTTGCAGTTATGAGACTATATCTTTCAAAAAATAAGGATTCAATACTTAAGTAATAGTTTCTTATCATCGTTGGCCTTATAACCGAGATCATAAAATGGAGGTGTTGAATGTTACGAAAGCCTTATACAGGAACAAAGATACGATATGAGCTTGTAGTTTTCAAATTTATTTTTACAACTTGAATATGTATAAAATCCCGATTTATGATGCAACATCAAAAATAAAATATCGAAGTTTAAGTGAGATGCAGAGCTCAGAATGTACTATTTTGTTAACTGAGCTGGAGTCATGTTATAATTTGCATATTTGTTGGATTTGTATAAGTTTCTCGTCAAGCTTGCTATCTCGTTAATAATGACTACCATTAATTCTTCAACACATTAATTCATTTAATCCTGTTCGTCACAATATGCTTTTCTGATTACCATATCCTTTCATCATTGTAAACATAAACAAGGCTTCTTTATTCAAAGCCAATGAATCGACCACCGTAAGTTGCTGGTAACATTTCTTCTAACTTACAAATTATGTTCAATTATTCAAAATGCTCCGAACATTTATGTTTTTACGTAACGAAAATGAAGATTTTAAAAAATAATCTGAATTCGTGTTTATGCTAATTGAAGGGTTTAAAAACGTAAATGATGGTGCTGATTGTTGAATATAAAAGTATGCAGCTATTTGGCATTGCCTTTCATTGACAGCTAATTAAGAAATAAATGAAAACATCCGTTTAATTTCAGGTAGTTGTACTGGTTGCTCACTTTGGACTAGTGGAAATGACATTGAAATTGAGGGTCAATACGTATGGGACTACTCAAACATGAAGTTTGGCTTCTTCTACTGGGCTCCAGGTGAGCCCAGCATAGCCAACCCTTCTCAAGCCACCACTCGTGACTGTATCGACATATACAGAACTGGGAAATGGAATGATCGACCGTGTGATTATTATACCTCATTTGTATGTGAAAAAAATGCTACTAAATGATCAGATAGCTCTGTACGCGTGTATTTTTTTAATGGATTCTCATATCCAAATTTATTGATTTTGATGTCAATATCCGAATTTAACAAAAATATACCTCGGACCCCCGTCCCCGGCAATCACAATTATTTCTCGGACTCCAACTCCCTCCGAAAATGTTCTGGATCCGTGCATGCACACATAGGGGCTCGGTTTTTGATTAATAGAGTTCTTTTATATTTGCTCTCGAAGACAAAAATGATAAAAATTATTAATCTTAAAGTGGTTTTTTTGTGTATTACATTAAACATATTTACCAACAATTTCACTGAATGTTCTAAAATGCAATATACAAAAATACACTTATATTAGATCTAGTATATACTGATTCTAATCAAAAACAAGTAATAGAGACCTCCAGTATTCGATAACCGAGGCCCTGTGAATGCACCCCTTAAAATATTACGTACCATGTCGACATCTTATTGTTGATTTGGATCTGACTTTTCCAGTAACGTTCTTTGTTTCAATTCTACGCGCCTATATAAAAAAGGAATTTTTCTGGTAGATAATTACTATACCTAATATGCTAACACCACATTTGTTTTATATCTTCACATTGCTGTCCTCTCTGGATTTAAGAGAATTTTATTTTTTTTAATCTCTTAGTTAATAAAAAAAATGCAATGTATTAATTTCTTTCGTATAGTATTGTCGATATAAAATTTAGGCATATATCATTTTCATTTCTTATTTGGGAGAAGCCGGAATTGTTTATTAATAGTTGTTCATCAATCCAAAGACACAATCGATATAATTGCAAATCACAACCAATATGTACGATCCTTTCAAATCCGGATGTATTTGCATGGAAGCAGAATATCTTGTAGTTCATTTAAAGGGGCATGGTCACGATTTTGGTCAAATTCTGTTTTTCTGTTTTTATTATTACCAATGCTTTATGAATGCATTTCTAATGATCAAATGAAATTTGGGTGCCAGTCGATGAGTTTTAAGCAAGATACAGGGTTCACAAGTCATGTAAACAAGGCTCGTGCCCTGTTTTTGTTTACATAGGTTCAATATGCCAGTAAAAAAAACTGTTTCAAGCTGATTTGTCTATCTTTTTATTAATTTTAGGTATATATAAACAGTTGCTAACGATTTACACATTTATTTGAGGTCTAAAACTGGAATTTTCACTTCAACATCCAAAATGTAAACAAAACTTTTGTTTACATAGCGAAGAATTGTAAGCTCTGTAACTCGCTTATAACTTTACAAATGTCAAAATTGTGTTTGCTTATTAAAAATGCCTTACTGAAGCATTGTAAACATTAAGATCGGAAAAATTATTTTTGACCAGAATCGTGACCATGCCCCTTTAAACGTTTGTCTTTGGCGGGTCACACTTTTTGATTTCTTTTTTAGCATCTGCTGAATAGATGAAAAAATGGCTTTATAATTTTCAATACAATACTATTGCAATAAAAACAATTAAACGTCAATCAGAGATGGTTAGAACTATATACATTGCATTTTTTTTTATTAACTAAGCATATCCTCTAAAAAAATTAAAGGGGCATCATAATTCATAATATATCCTGTAGGATTGATACGATAACAACCCCTGATAATTCAAATATATTTTTAAAAGAATTTAAACCATTTGATATTTGTGTCCTCATTTGGTTGACGACCAATAACCCTGATTTGAAACAACGTATGAAATGCTAATTTCTCATTTGGAAATAGCAGAAAATGTTTTGCACACTAATTCATCATATTCATCAAAAGCGATTGACAAATAAAGGAACATTTATGTTTCAATTTGTGGGATATGATATTGATTGAAAGGTTGACATAAGATGTATATAAATAATTAATTGCACATTTGTTTAAATGAATGGAGGAACATTTATCTCTTTTCTGGTATTCTGTATAATTGTATTTTCCCGCGTTTCGGTAGTAATAGCGCGACAATGTTATATTTCCGGAACGGTGCATTATTATGGAAGGGTCCATTAGTAGCCAATAGAATTGGAGAGTAGAACAGGTTTTGTACAGGTGTTATTCAGGTATTCACTTCTAGCCGCCGCGCATCAGGAGTTCGACAAAATTTAATAAAAAATACCGTATATGTTGTGAGGTCTGTTCACAACCTCCCTGCATCCAGCGGCACCTGGCAACAGACACAGGTTTTCTAGAGTTTTTATACTGCGATTTTTATCGTTTTATCTCTAGTTTTTTCCTGGCCGGACCTGATGCATTGTGTAAAGTGAGATATTTTTTTTTATGACTCTGATATTTATTTTTGATGTATATCGGTATACTAGTAGTTTTCATATATTTATATATGCTAGTTCATCATGATGTTTTTCTGCAAGTTTGTCACTATAGATAGCAATATTTAATAAATCAAAGGCGTCCAGCAACCACGGCTGGCTGTCACGCATTTTGTTGTTGGTGTTTGTTTTTTAATGTAAGTAGGAAAGTTAATACTGTGTGGCGTTATGCGACTGTGACTATCTGTCTTTTTTCAAAAAAAGAAAATATTGAAATACATATAAAAAGCAATAATAGTATTTATTTATTTAATGTCATAATATAAATTGTGCCTGTGATGTATGAACATTTAGGGAGGTTGACACCTTAAATATTACATGTAGTAATGTCAATCATCCGAAAACTACTTGGATTTAAAGATGGGGACATAGAATTGTCATTTATTGTGACCCATGTCACTTGCCATTTTTTTAGATATAGGGCGCCAATCAGAAATGATAATTTGCCTGAACTTTTTGCTAACATTTGTCATGGAAATTTATCATTTGAAGAAATCAAACAAATATTTATAGTTTGACTCATAATTTAGTTCTGATTTTAATACAGTTTGAAGTTTAACACATATAGTGGCTATGAAAGTAAATTTTAGTCAAGGTTTAAAAAATCTTGCCTTACTGGTGGCTTCAAAGGCCAGTACATACATGTAATAAACACAAAAAACAAATGTTACAAAATTTTGGAGTAAACAGGTCATAACGCAAATTAAGAAATAAATAATGTAATGTCATCTCTCCACTACTTTGCATACAAATATATATTCATTTAATGGCTCATTTAAAAGCAAAACAAAGTAGAGGTCACATCTCAAACATTTGAGATCTAGCATGAAATAAGCTAATTTTTAAATTGGAGCTAATTTTTGTCTTTACTTCTATGAACTATATAATATGCCGAAATATATCGATAGAAATATCAAAATATTGATTAAATATGTTTTTAGAACATCACGACTATATCGTAATACACAAACTATCTAGAAGTTTGGTTTGCTCTGAAATGGGGAGCTTAAGTAACAGTACTCTAATACTAGTGAGTTATGATTGTTCATTTCATTCTTGAAAACACTATGCCACAAATTTTAGTCTCTTACTAAAATCTGTAAAAATGTAATTTAAAACAAAATTATTTAATAAAGTTTATTTGACATTGTAAAATATAAATATACGACTAGAATAAATATGTGGTGGAGAATTTTCAGATTAGAGGTGACCCAAACTGGTAACCCAAAACCTAAGGACGGAACCTCTTTAACTTTAAGCTGTTAACTGACATACAGTTGAGAGCATGTTTTCTGTCCATTGTTAGCAGAGACAGACTTGGTATATCAGATAGCAGGAATAATTGAAAAACTAATCTTTAGCAGTGCTACTTAGGGGAGTAGCAAGTCATACTTGTAAGTTTTCTTTTTAATTTCTCAAAGGATAATCAATAATGCCCTGTAATTGATAATTAGTTCTCATCTCAAGTCTGGTCTGCGACAGTAAAGTATAATGCCCTTTTTTCTCACAGTTCATATGGGTAGACTTCTATTCTTAATATTACTTCTATATAGAAGAAAACGTCACAAGGACAAACGCCAAGGTATTGAAAGGAATCAATAAAATGATTTTTTAAATTATGTTTAAGTTTGATCATTTGATAGATTTAATTTTATTCTATTTCAAAAGAAACTGTATTTCCACATTAAATAGACTATTCATGTTTATTACAGCAATATTTTGTTAATAAAGCAGATATTAGAACAAATAATGATCACTCAGAACTATCGATTTTTATTCTATTCTTGGAAACAATTTATAAAATTATTTTCCCCATTATAATTGACTTTTTAATTAATTTCAATTTCAAAATTTTAATTTAAAAAAAATCAAAACAAAACAAACAAGAGGCCAAATTGGCCTTAACGGTTAACTGAGTAGCATATAATCCATACAAAAACTTGTCGAGGAGTCTCATACATATATGCATTAAATTAGGTTTCATTCTGGAGTTGAAAAATTATGAATTTGTAATAACGATCACCTCCCTGTCTGAAATCTTTCAAAAAAGAGCTGTAAAACCTATAATTTTGGCGAAAACTTAAAGATCTGGTCTACAAAATCATGAATTTAGTTATCCTTTCAGGTGTGTGGGATTAATGAAGTTAAAATGCATTAACACCCGTACATTCATTTTGGCCCTGCCCTAGAGTCAAAACCCATACTCGAGTGGAATGAAATTTAGAATTTCAGTAGATAACTTCCGGGTTAACATTATTATAAGTCAGTTTTTTAATACAGATGTGCGAGAATAGAGAAGAACATTTCTAAACAATATATCAATTAACACTATATTGCCATTTCGCCCCCCCCCCTTTCATGTCTTGAACCCTGACCCAGGGGTCATACATTTCACAATTTATGTAGAAGAGTCTGTGGACTTCATAACCATGTATTCAGTTTTTTGCCCACATGTGTGGGAGTAGATAAGTAGATTGCTAAATATTTAATACATTTTTACTTTATGGCTATAGTTGCCCCACCCTAGAGCTTGAACCGCTCACACAGGGGTCATGAATTTCACAATTTTGGCAGAGGGTTCCATGGACATTATAACCGGGCATTTAGTTTTTGTAACAAAAATCAACAATTTTACCCGGCAACGAGTCTGTAACTGAACGGGCAATGGTTTTAACTCAGAGTCAAAGTTGTTCTTCCTGACATACGATTTTATGTATACAACAATTAGCTTTATTATTATAAATCAATATGCAATATACAACAATTAGTTTTATTATTATAAATCAATATACAGTATAGGCCAGCGATATGGCCAGACTAGGAGGTTTCATAAGACGTCGATATATAATATTTATAGAATTGATCATATAAAAATTCAGTACATTTTACATCAATGATGACAATACCCTCAGCGTAGCCTTTTTTACTACAAAAAAATCACATGGAAAAGAAATATATGTTTATGAGCTAGGGTCATGATAGTTTATACCTCTCCTAAACTTTTGTCATGTCTCTCTGTAAAATCACACTTCTTTTTTTAACCTTTTTAATTTTACAAAATATCAACAACATCTCCCAATGTTTGAAAAGAAAAAGTGGAAGTCATTGTAGTATTCCCAAAAAATCGCAAAAATATCAATCACGTACTACTAGTGAAAACTTTCATATAAGTTTCATAAATTAATTTGTGTGTCCCGTGTTTATTTCTGACAAATGTGTTAGAAGAAATCTTTCATGTGTATGTATAATATATTTACTTTAATTATATATTGCTTATTCGTTTTCCTTATCTTGTCTGCAAATTTACAAAGTTAGTGCACGACAAGTGTAATATTTATAATGCTAGTTCTATTTTCTTATGTTGTCTGCATATTTATAAAATTGGTGCACGACTTGTGTAATTTTGAAATAGAACTTGGTCGTATCAAAAATGACATTGTTAATTTCTTTTCATAAACATTGTGCCTTCTAAGAAAAATTTTGTATTTTTTATTTTGTAAAGCAAATTAGGATAATATTTAAGTTTTGGTTTATTAGACATAGATAAGATTGTGATCTTAATGATTATAACATACATGTATATAAACCACGTGAAGAGTTAGGAAGAATTTTGTTCCTCTAAATCTCAAATTATTAACATTTATTTTTATCGCAGTAGAGCTAAACTATTTCATTATAATTTCATTATCTTGTTTTCATTTGACAACAAAATTTATATAAATAAGTACAGATAAATAAAAAAAAAATATTGCCTATGATATATACATTGATGATAGGTCTTACATTATACACTCAAGCGAAATTGCGAAGTTGCGAAGGCGAAGAAGCGATACTACTATCGCTCCTTCGCCATCGCAACTTCGCACTCTCGCCCTCGCATCTTCGCGTTTTCGCCTTCGCCTTTTTATTATTGTGGATTTGTCCATCGTTTAAAGACAATTTTAGCTGTATAAAAGGACATCTGAGGCAGACGATGAATTTTTTAGAATTTATTTTCAACAGCCTGCGCAGATCCATAACTTATTCCAGGGGAGTCGAATGATAATTTTGTTTGTTGGGGGGGGGGGGGGGGGAGTCCGAGACATATAGAGATTTTATTATATATAATTAATAAAATCAAATTTTCCCCCTCTCCCCCTCTTGATCCATACATGAGCAAGGAGTGTCGCATAATGAAATTAGAATGTTACTGTTTTTGATCCACGGTAAACAAACAGCTGGTAAGTGAAAGGAGTCTGGAAGTGCATATGTATACATTATGGCGGACATTATATTTTATATTGAGTATATAATGATTAGGCATACACATTAAATTTTTTATAAACATTCATAGTAAGCACAATGGCCTAGCGCATGCGTACCAATAATGGATTAATCGGAAAACCTTGGCGAGTACGGTGCCTGCATCAAATTCTATATAATCGACGGAGACTTTCTGAATGCTATCAAAAAAGGCATGGGCGAAAGTGCGGAGTCGCAAAGGGAAGAATGCGAAGTTCCGAGGGCGAAGGAGCAATAGTAGTATCGCTCCTTCGCCTTCGCACTTTCGCCATCGCATCTTCGCTCCTTCGCCGTCGCACTCTCGCACTTTCGCCTTCGCATCTTTGCGCTCTTGTATCTTCGCTCTAAAGGCAAAAGTGCGAATGTCGAAGTGGCCCATCGGAACACCATTCAAATCCGATATTTTCTTCTTGCTTATTTATTAGATTTGTTACAATAACAAACTGTTAATAAAATATAAAAATTCCTTCATAAGAAAAATGTAGCAGCAACCAATCAGGTTCTTCATTACTCCCATTATCAATATGTGAACGTTTTGAGTTGGAAATAATTAATATACATGACAAATAGCAAACCAGTGCACGTGTAAAGACAAACAATAATAATGAAAATTTCTGTTGACATGAAGAAAAGCAAAAAAAAAACAGGCGATTGAAATGGTTGAAATCGATGAACTTCATTTATTAAAAAGAAGGGCAATTGTTTACATAGCTTATTAGGTGATGGTTATTGTGTAACTTATTTTACTGGCAAATTCCCTATATAGAAAATAAATTACTGAAGTCCATATTACTCAAATTCCCAGTAGAAATTGTTTATAAAAGAACTATATTTAATATGAGTTAAATTTGCCTCCCATTATTCGCAATTTTTAAAATTTAAAATTTTAAAATTTCATCAAATTCTTATGTTATTTTTTGGAATAGTTTATAGATTGTTTTGTGTGTTATGTCCCTTAATTTTAGTTTTTACATTCGCTTGCAGTATATAACATCAAAAGTACGCTATTTTTGCAACTCAGTCAAAATCAGTCAAAATCTAACATTTTTCTTTCTTCTTTTTTTAAGTGATGCTTTACAAAATGAACAAACTTTTTGCCGCTTATAAGTCTAGGATAAATACATCTTTGTTTAAGCAATTGTGTAATATTTGTTGAACATATGTTTGAAAATCAGCCGTTTTAAAATTGCTGGAATGCGGGAAAGGGTTTAAATATTTATGTCATATTTAATATTCATATTACAAATTCAGAGGAGACTGTACAGATTTGCTTATTAAATCTTAACTGCACATTTGGATTATTTGATTCCCCTTTGAAGAGAATAGCATTCTCTGAAAATGTTGAAGGTTTTATCCTGTCATTGTTAGGAGTAGATTCTAATTAATTTTGTTTTATATTTTTAAGGTCCTGTTACCAGCAGTTTTTTTAGTTTTCCTGACCAATCTATACATAATGCATATCTTAAAATCCCTTATTATTCTATTCAAAAGTATCAGATACATTCCTTTCTACATGTTAACTTACTGTACTTCATTCCTTGTAATATCTTTTATTTGTTCAAATACGCATCAGCTGATAGTAGTTATTCGTTCAACTTAAAATGGTGTAATGAGTAATAAATTGCAATCCATTCCCATTATGACAAACTGTAGTAACAATAAAATGGACTTGCTCTTGATATGTACCAAGAAATTTTGTATCCGGAAAAAACATGGTTTGAGGATTAAAACATATACTTAGCCGAAAAGGTAGTCAGGGTCGATACATTTCACACTTGCTTACGTACAACTCGTGCACTATGTATCTAAAATATCATTCTAATAGACTGTTTGTAAAATGTGCAAAACCTTCACTGGAATTTTAGCAATTGTGACATAACATCAGTGTCAGGTTGAAGATGCAACAAAACCATGAAATCGTACTTACATTGAAAAAAAATATATTAATGTAAAATATATATTAAAACTATGTTATATACATTTTATATGACAATATTATAAATTGATGAATTCATTACCAAACACAGGAAACAGAATAGTATTCACCATTGCAAATATGTAAATAAAAATATCAATAATTGATAGTTAAAAAGTTTGATATAACAATAAGTTGTCTCAAATTTGGAAATTGTTATTATAATCAACATTTATATTGCATTTTAACAGTTTAATTGAAATCAAAATCACATTTTAAGTGTAAGCAAAATTGAACACTGTTTGTGATGACATGGATCGTGACACCGTTGTATAAATCTCGGCATTGATAATGTCTCAGTCCAACTGATCAAGTTTCAGTAAAAAAATGACAATAACAAACTCACAACCATCTTAAAAATCCATAAAACTAAGAACATATTTTAAGGAAAGAAACAAGGACCTCTAATAAGATAGAGGTAAGATTAGGTACATAGGAGGAGTGAGCATCCTCTGCTGACCGGTCACACCCACCGTGTTCGCTTTGTTGTAATCGGAAAAATCGGAAAAAAGTCGTAGACAATTAGGTGATTAGTTATGGTCTTACAATTAGTATGAAAAACGTCTGTCAGCAAGCGACCCAATGGACGATTGTATTTGCTGACAAGGTCGTTCTTTCAACCATAGAACTTACGGAAAGATGATCTCAAACGAGACTGTTGATAGTCCTTTTTTGGGAGTTGATTTTAATCAACTCTCCTATGCAGTCACTCTGGCAAACCGAAAGTGAAAAAGTGTTTGGACCTAAGCACAAATCATCACCGCTGACAAGTCTTAGTTCTTGAAAATAATTGAAAATTTCGATGTAATGTATGCTGTAGCATTGTTTTACAAGGAAACCTATCTATAAACACTTTGAAAATAGTCAGATTATATATAATACGAACAATTTAGATTTTTTTTGTAGTCTCATGTATTCCTACACCAGAGTTTAATATAATATCGTTTAACCAAACTCTCGGCTGTCTCCGTAAATCTCCGACAAACAGAGAGGCTCTCTTGCTTGTCGAAAATTAACGGAGACAGCTGTGCGTCTGGTTGAACGAGACAAGAGTTCGATATTAATAGTGCTTGGATCAACACAATTTTTAGAATTCTTTCGATCCACTAATACATAGTTTGAAATCTATCTTTAAATATTACACAAGATGATTCATATGGAGTTTTTTTAAACTCTTATCGGAAAAGTCTTATAAAAAGTCATATTACAAGAAAGTGTGTAATTTGAATACAGACTAGAAACTAATTGCCACGCAAGATAAGTTGATTTTAAAATAAATGATAATCGATAAAATCAACTCCTGTCAGTACCTTAGTCCTTTGATTATCAACTTGTTTGTCAGTAGCTTGCCTAGCCTTAGAAACCGTACATACGAAAAGTATGCCCTTGTGTATCGAATTAACTGAAAGACAAAAAACACCATATGCGGTGATGAAGGTTTATTGCTACATAAGTAAGGAAAGTTGCCTATTAAGAAAATTGAAGTCATCACGTTTTTCATAAAGTTTGTTGTTAGGCTACACCTATGGCCATTTCGACTAAAATATCTAAATATGAAACAGATAGCACAGACTTTGTGTTATCTTTTATTTCAAGTTCACTTGGATATATCGAGTCGACGAAATTAACGAAATAACTATTGTTAATTAATAAGCTTCAGTTTAATACATTTATTTTCAAAAGAACAAATGGAATACATGTACATGTATAATAAAAACATCTTTTTTCACATCTACACTCTCTCACATCTCATGTTCATAAAATGTGATTGTAATTAATAAAACCTACTTTACCAGTACTCACATATTTGGTAAAAAGCAAAAATTAATAATCTATAACATTACGTTAACACAAAAGTACAATATAAAACAATGCACGTTTTCTTTCATATCCATTAGCAGTTATGCTGGTTATAAAATCTTGCCTCCCTTTTTTAATGATGCAATTAAAAGCTTCCTCATTAAACCATAAAATGGTCAATCAAACATAATTTGTATTTTTGAGTGGGTGAAAGTTTTAGGGATTTCTTTTTTATTTTACGCTGAATGACTTCAACATGAATTTAGCATGTACCATAATTTAATTATAAAGAAACTAAAACAATGAATTAGTATGTTTCTATTCGCAAATTAGTAACAGTGATAACTGAAAAAATGGTATATATTGTTGAATTTAAAAGAGGCTGTTGTATAGTTTATATACGTGTAGCAGACGCTGATTTCCGCCAAAAATACTATACAGAAAAAAGGTTAAATAATATGCATTTACTAACGTTTTTTTTCAAACGATGTGTTGCCAACTGGCTGTCCTCAGATTAAAAATAAAATGTTAGCATATTGATAAAAGAAAATGTCAATAACAGACTGTCAACCATCTAAAAAATCCATGAAACGAATTGCAACTTCATAGCAAAGCAACACAGACCTCTAACATGTATTCCTTTTAAAGGAATGATCGGCAATAATGATATATTGATAGCTAGAAGCAATCAACATGATCAGTTTGATGTAAAAAAATTAAAAAAGTACTGGGTTGTTGTTGTTTTGTTTTGTTTTTTTTTTTTTTTTTTTACAAAATATAGAATATTTTGAATCTGTACACCATAATTTCATCATTATAAACCGTCAACAAATTTAATTGTGAAATAAGTTTGGGGAAAGCCGTTCGTAAACTCCTTGTCTAGTTTTTAATTTTTAACGTAATTATTAAATGTTAATGTATCTTCTTCTTCTTCTTTAGAATACTGAGTAGGGCTCTTCAAAGAGCATTAACACGTACACAAAGAAAAAAAGTGTATCAAAATAATTTAATGCGACTCAAAAACATTGAATGCCATCATAACTTGCTATTGAGGTCGCATTAAAACGTAACCTTGTATATAAATCAAGCTGTCTTCCTAGCTACTATTATGCAACATCAATAGATCGAGGTCAGTTCATGGAGCATCTTCCTATGATTGAGGTCAGTTCATCGAGGTCAACTGCATTACTGAATGAATATTTCGATCGAGATTCTTACGCGTGAGACAAAATGTGCATTCTTGAATTAACAGGTCGAACTGTATTTTAGGTATGTTTGCATCTCTTAAGGTAAATGAATTGCAATAAAACTGAGTAAAATGTTATATAAATACTAAACCAAACTTCAAGTTTTTATAAGAACTACTTATGCAGGCGGAATGTGTGCGCACGTGGAAGCATTTGCCGGATGCCTCATATGGACACAACAGTAATCGGTCGAAGCCGATCATAAAAATTGGGGTAGGATCAGCTGCCTAGGAAAAGTGAGCATCCTCTACTGACCGGTCACACTCGCCGTGTGCTCCTCGTTGTATTCGGGAAAAAACGAACAACACAACTTTGCATTAAAAAAAGTAATGCAGGTTAAAAACAGAAGTCAATCAATTCTGTTGTTTTATCTTTAGGAAATCCTCTCTGTATATAATCTGTATATAATTAGATCTGTTTATAAGGAGGTCTAACCATTACGCATTTTTTTCACAGATGAATGGCTTTAAATGAGTACACACTCTATCATTCCATTTCCCATTTCTAAACACGTCGATGCAGTCACGAACCGCAGCCTTATCAGGGGCGCCTAAGCTTGGCTCTGTTGGTTGCCAGTAAGAAAAGCCGATTGTCGTGTTCGAGTGGTCCCACACGTATTGACCTTCAGAGTCAAGGTCATTCCCACTGGTCCAAGCTGAGCATGTTGTGTAAACGTTAGGAGGACAACTATCTGAAATTTTATAATCAATTCCTTTTGAAAATATAATTAGCTAAAAGGCATTGTCAAAAAGCTGACGGTAATATTTAATCAAAGACATAGTTTGAAAAAAGCAATTTATGGGAGGCATGCGTTTCTTCGACATTTAAAATGATTAAACAAACTTTGAATGTTAGAAAAAAATGTTGTCTTGCAGCGAAACACAGAGACATTTCATTTCGTTTTGAAAAGAAACACTGAGCATTGTTTATGTTTTTAGATAAAGCAATGTACAAATGTAAATATATTAACATACTATTTACAAAAGAGTAATGCTTAATGTGAAAGGCAATGCAACCTTGTTTTATGTTTTTAAATATTAATATTAGTCATTATCATAAAGCAGCGATATTTAACAGAATCTTCTGTCAATTAAACACATCTGTAAACCAAGAATAAGACTCGTTGTTTGTTAACAAAAGAAAAAAAGCTAAACTTTGTCTATCTTTTTAGGTAGAACATAGCATATAAACCAAATTTTTTTCTATAAGTAATTATTTTTTGAACATATATTATTTCGTACCTTTTTCTGAAACCAATATTTGTTGTCATATAACAGAAATTTGATCTCACATGTTTATCTATATTGTAATAAAGGTATCCTTTCAATATCCTTTCATTATATTGTAAAATGAAACGAAAAAAAAAATTCTAAAATTTAAATATGCTTCAATCAAAGCTTTAATTACAAGAATAGAATATTTTTCTTAAATATATTAATAAAATGATAAAATCACGACCTTTTACTGTGTTTATCTTAAATTAAACACAAGTTTACCATGTAAAACCATTCTCTGTTTAAAGCAACATTAAATGAATTCTTATCTCTAAGGTTTATATCTGATATGGGCTTAAAATGACATCATAAAATAAACTCCCTTATTTTCCTGTAATTCTTTGTTCTATTTGTACAGATATATGTGATTTTTTTTTGGATAAATTTCATTTTGATTCAAGTGTATACAATTTAGAAATATGACATCGGTAAGATAACCTTGATGAACAAACAAAATATTTTCATCAGAGATGTATCTAGCCAGATTAATAAGTGATTAAAAACTTCTCCTTGTTTAAAACGTCGCTCTGTATTTCCCATGCGTAAAAAGATAGAGGAAAATGTTAATTTTCGACCGATTTTGATTGACATAAAAATAGCATCACTTCTGATGTCATATACTGCCAGTGAATGTAACTGAAAAACATATTCTATAACAACTCTTCTAGCAAATCATATAAAAATTTATTGTATCCAAAACACTTTAAAAATGGCGAGTTATGGGAGACAAATTTGACCCATATCATATATAGTTCTTTACAGAAATAATTAAGCTTTTTTTTATTTACAAGGTTTTTCCCTTAGAATGGTACAAGGAAATATCATGTTAATACTGTATCTTTGTTTCTTTTAAGTGCGATTTGTTCCTTCAAAACACCAACACTATGATGTCTGTTTAATGATTAGACTTATCAAGTTACCTTTACTACTAAGTAACATGACTGTGGTTTACCTTTCATAATGAATGTAGCCGCCAACCATTCCGATTCTTCTTGAGTTTCAATTTCTACCAGGTATGCACATAGTTTCTGGCATTCTAGCTATTAATCAAAAATCAAACATTTAAGAAAAAAAATGAAATTAAGGAATAAGCTGAATAAATACCTTACTATTACATTAGCTACTCTATGACCAAATACTCTCAAGAATTAAAAAAAAAAAACCATTTCCCAAAAATGAATAAAATAGGAAACCAGGGACAATTTTAATACAGCAAGAAGCCGTAGAAAAAATCTTTAAAAATTCAGCGTGAAGAGTTTTATTTCTTTCTACGAGGTGATTTTTTTTTAAAACTACGAGAGTAAAATTTTTCGGAACAAGTCATTAACTAATTTAGATATCAAATTGTATCAAATTTTACATTTATTAAATAATTGATATATTCTCTATTATAGAATATAAGAAACTTGAAGTTCTAACAGGGTATTTTAAGTGAAATGATAGGGTCAACTAAGTGAAATCCATTCTCTAATTTAGCATTCCTTTTTTTTATAAACACGCGTTATCTACCTTGAGGCTATTATTTTACTTATATGTCTTTAAAAACTGAATGTCACTGCGTCCCTGTTGTGAATACATGTACCAGAACATTACAAAATATGATTAATTTTTAATATGATATTGATTTCATATTTTCCCGATTGCGACAAAGAGCACACGGTCGGTGTGACTGTTCAGCAGAGTATGCTAAATCCTTCTAAATGTAGGCACCTGATCATACCTCTATCTTTTTAGAGTTCCGTGTTGCTCTGCTTTGGATTTGTATTTTGTTATATAGATTTTTGAGATGATTTGTTGTTGTCATTTTTCATATAGAAAATATTAATAAATTTTACCGAGTCTTTGAAACCCTTCAATTTTATGTCATTGAAATGTATCTGCTTAATGTAGATGATGTTATCCCAGTGATCTAAGCTACCTCTATATCCCCACGACACTTCATAGAAACAGATTTTGGCACGTGGCGTGAATTACTATTTCCTCTTATAATCCAATTCCTAACAGACAACCATTGAAATGGTTAAAGGGCGTATTTAATGACTCTATCACTTATTGTCTCTGTATATTAGTGTACTTCAATTTCCTATTTTGACGGCAATATTACGTTGTTTGATCATTACTGTACCTTTGTAACACAGTTTCATTATACAAGACTGGATGCTCTTTGATATTTTCTTTTTATGCATATCGTTTTTTAAAAACAACAACCTTTTTAAAGAAATTATGTTTTTCAAAAATGCAGTTGTTGTCAAATTGATACTGAAAACTGAATACCCTATGTTATTTCAAATGATTTGGTTCACCTTTAAACAAGAGTGCGTTGTTGTTTTTTTGCAATAAAAAAACCCATTAAAATCGGTCATTTTTCAATGAAAACATTAAACTAGTTTCGTTAAATAAAAAAGCAGGTTTCAGGTACACAAACACTTCGGTTGCAGTATTTAAATAGTTATTTTAATTTGTAATGCAATAAGAGAAAAATATGTTTTTTGAAATTTTAAAAAAAAAATTGAACATACAACAAACTATAACAAATACATTAATACATGTAACAATAATATTACAATACCTTAGCATCCGCCCATGTTAGTTCTTCTTCTCCATAGAAATAATAGTGGCCAGAATGTTCTACCCAATTAATGTCTGTGAAGAACAATGGCATTAAGATAAGCTAAAGCAGACAGTTCTTTTAAAATGTTACTTATAGGCTTATACGTATGCATGACTCTCAGATAATTTTTATGAGCGAAAATATAGGATCGGATTCACAACAATATGTTCAAAACATTTCTGCATAGTTTCTCTTCTCAACACACATTTTAAACATGTTACGTTTTCTTAAAATTGATTCAATATTTAATCAGAACTTAATCAAAACTATTTTACTTTTTCAAAAGACATTGATTCTTTATTTTGGAACTAATAAAATAAAAGATTTGTGCATTCCTTCTTCTTAAAAATGATTACATGCAATATGTTATTATACATTTTTTGTCAGAAGATCGTTGATAAGTCTGCATGTATATTTTGTATCAAATCGCGAGAATATAAAATCGCGAACGCAGAACATTTATCCATAGTTCTTATAGCTTTCAACTATCAGAAAATAATGACGAAATTTTTACATCGCGATTTTACGAAAATATAAATTCCTCGCATTAAATTAAGAATTTACAGTATTCTCGTTATTGTATGAACGACAAGTTATGGTACATGTATCTAAACAAGTAGAGTATTGGCAACTGATAATTCATCTCAGAAAAAGAAAGGATACTTTGCAAAGAAACATAATAAAAAAGCGAGACTCTAGTTGAAAAAGCAACAAAAGATTACCTGTTCTTAGATACATGTACATGTATGAATCTGTGAGATATTGATTCTTTTATCGGGGAAAATGGATATAACATTTACTGTGAAAGAAATTTCCAGAGCTTACATATTCTGAAGTACTTCTTGTGTAGACCAGAAGTTACGCCGATTCAAACAAAACATGTTAATCACATTGACATACAAAAGTCGTTTTCGTGGTAACAGAATTGAAAACAAATTCGATTGTTTTCTATAATTTAAATTTATTGGAAAATTACTTCTCCTTGCAACTTTCATTTCATTATGTTGATCTTAACTTTTCGTTTTTGACATTGCGCCTCGTGTCGAATTTATGATCTAGCATGCTTTCATTTAACTTTTTTGATACCAAACAATACTCGGTTTGAAAATATAATTTAAATGCAAACCCTTTGCGGCACAAGTTTTATCTTTCTGTGTCTTCGATTAACTAAATAACGCCACTTGACTACGTTAATTTGGGACAACCCTCGTATTGCATAGCTTTTTTATCATAAATGTCATGAAAATATTACTTAAATAAACTTATTTCGAAATATTGATGCCTGCCGTATTATGACACTAAAGGAAACTGATGCTAACGAAATGAAACGAATTGTTTTTTTAGTCTGACTTTGAAATGATTTACATAGCACGTTATATGAGAAGAGCATGTTTCTAAAAGTTTGTTAATACACCTTGCATTTTATAATGCATAAATGCAATACAAGCATTACAAAAATATTGAACAATTAGTTCAGTGATATTAAAACGAAATTACAGAAAAGAGACCTTGGGACATGTCCAAATTGAATATCAATAAAATCTAAGCAAATGAAATCGAGCCTAATAAACGATATAAGATATTCCACGGGTTTTTCATTCATTTTTACTTTGAAGATTTTAAACTAATTTGCAAGTGGCCCTTAAAGTATTAAAATAGGGTGTTATTACAACTGTGGTTTTATCAATATTCTTTGAATACGATTTCCGTGAGTTTTGCTGTTAAGCCCACTGAATTAAAGTTCATTGAAATGCAAATGCTATTTCTACTACCATTTTGTACTGATATGATCATAAACCACGAATACATGCATCCCTGAAACTGTTTTTCTCATTGAATCCATGAAAACAGATACCCTTGAATATTTCTGAAACCACAGTATTAGTATATTTTTGATTAAAGATTCACGAATTTTGTGTCTTAATATACTATAAAAATTGTCAGAAAAGAATATTATAATTGGATATTCATTTTCAATGAGAAATGATGATTTACCTTTTTCATAGTGTAGAAATGGTAGAGATTCTGGGACGACATAATGGTACGAGGAGCTTCCCTTTTGTATACAATGTAGTCCAATACAGCGTTGACTCGTCTCGTTGTAAAGAAACATAACACAGTAGTCGTCTAACAAACAATGTCCTGCACAATGAGCAAGACTTGCTGCACCACTTAAAAACACTGCAAGGGATGAATTGGCCACTTGTTTATCCAATCTGGAATACAGAAATTGCCTTTGCAGACAATGAACTGAAAAGAAGAAACCAAAAAGAAACCAACACGATATTCTGAACATGGTCTAAAATAGATGGTAGTTTACTGTTATTAGTAAAATGTTTAAACTAAAAGCAAATTATGAATAAAATATCATGGCACACAAATTCTAGCATTGATATTTTAGCTAACCTGAGCCGAAGGCTCAAGCGAGCATTTCTGTTCAAAATTTCGCTGTTTCGTTGTCATCAATGATCTTGTTGTAAACTTTTCACATTTTCATCTACTTCTCCAAACCACTAGGGCAATTTAATTAAGACATGACACAAAGCAATATTGGGTGAAGATGATTCATGTTTGTTTAGGTAAGGATCAACACCATCTATAAAGGGAAGAAAATGCTCTATCATTGAAAATTGGTTTTTATGTTTGAATATATACATATTTTTCTCAAAACAAAAATGATTTGGCTAGAACAAATTAAATTTTTTTGGGAAAATCACCAGGTTATATAATGTATATTCAAATGTAGCCAAATAACGGTCCCCATGGGTAGGTTGAGGCCATAAACAGTCTAGACAGGACTCAAGAACATTTTTGAACGTATATGCGTCATATTAATGTCATATGTTCATAACCATTTACTTGTATTACGCAAGATTAATTTTTAAAATGAAAAATTCACCTAAAACTTCGATCACGCACAACTATAACTGTTTTGAAATAAATTGAACGCTTGGATATGTTTATTTATCATTGTTTGTTAAAAGTATAGTCTCATTTTAATCTTTTTCATGCTAAATTATTCAATTATCTTGAATAATTATGTATTTAACATGGTTTCCTAACATCGTAAATGCCGCGAGCGATTATAATTGTTTGATGTTAATTATCAGTTCAATTTAAAGATTTATTGTATCTAGAGTGACAATTTGTTTCATTTTCTGGGCTTTTGAACAACCAATCATATTTTTTAAATGCCAAAAAGACGTTTTTAATCATCGCTAGAGCAACCAGTTTTTGTTTGTAATCAAGGCGTTTTTCGTTTACGCACTTAAAAATTCGTATGTTTAGTAAATTTTAAATTGTAACACAATGCGAAAGAAGTAAAATTTAATACAATTTACCTTTTATTAACGATTACATTCCATGCAAAACACAAAAATATCACTTTTCAAGCATCGTCCCAAAGTCCAACTTTGAAGAGAAATAACTTTCTTAAGTGCAAATAAACCCTTATTTCGTGCAAATACGATCGAGAGTTATTTATATCCTGGGTCTTTTAAAACATGTTAGAAGTCTGCCAACACATGCAGCACTTTGCAAGACGATTTCTTGTTTTCATCGAAAAATCGACATATTTTGTACCAGTGCGCATGCGTAGACTCCCAAAACGGAGTCCAAAATGCTTGCAGAAATTAACTTCCGTTGACTCCGTTTTGGGAGTCCGTCTAGACTGATAAAGGAGAGGAGGTCTATAGGAATAGAGAAAGAAAAATCTGGGTTTTTTCTTTAAATACTTATTGGCCAGAAAATCTTACTTACTTAAATCGTGACCACCAAGGTATATTTCATTTAAGATTATTTGAAAAAAACTAATCTTTTCAGAAATGAATATGTCCAAAAAACCTGTAACTTCTTTTGAGGCATTCTCAGGTATTGTAGATTTGTATAAATTGTTAAATAAATAAATAAATTCAAGGGTATAGAGAGGGGCCTCAATGGGGGAGATGTCATTTATTTTTACAATGCAATGGAATATATATTGATTTTTAGATAATTCTCTTACTAATACCTATTTGCTTTTTGTTCAAGTTCATATTTGTGCAAATCATACATTTTGGTAAGATGGGGCTATAATTGGGATAAATCCTTAGATAGGAATAAAAAGAAAAGATTTTTTTTAAAACTTCGATGAGAAATTTTAGCCAAAAAAAGTAATTTGGGTTGAACCTCCCTCTGGTAGTGAAGTCTCAAATTTGTACAAATCATTACACCTGAAGTAAGCTTGGGCTTCAGCGGAAGAAGTCATTTTTTTACATTAAAATAAATAGAGCAACATCTTTAAATCAAAGTACTGAAGTACTGTCAAGAGTTGATTTTTTTTTATTATCATCAATTTTAAAATCAACGATATGTTATTTTTGGCAAGTAGTTTCTAATCATGCACATATTTATAACCCCATATGAATCATGTTGTGTAATATTTAAAGATAGAATTAATTCCATCAAACTTTGTATCAGTAATCGAAATGCTTCTAAAATTGTACACGTCTGGATCCAAGCAATATTGAACTCTAGTCTCGTTCAACCAGACGCTCGGTTGTCTCCGTTAATATCCGACTACCAAGAGAGACTTTTTGCTTGTCGGAGATTTACGGATACAGCCGAGCGTCTGGTTGAACGAGACTATATTGAACTCTGGCGTAGGAATACATACAACTACAAAAAAGCAACAACAATTAAATTGTTCGTACTATATAAAATCTGACTTATTTCAAGGTATTCATAAATACGTTTTTTGAAAAACAATGGTACAGCATACAGAACACCGAATGTATCTATTATTTTCAAGATCTAAGTCTTGTCAGCGATGATGATTTGTGCTTAGGTCCAAACACTGTTTCACTTTCGGTTTGCCAGAGTAACTGCATAGGAGAGTTGATTTAAATCAACTCCCAAAAATGTTTTTCTCCGAAACTTAAACAAGAAAAGAGCTCAATATTTAACTTAATATTGTTAGACAAATTCTAAAAGTATTTTTAATAAAAATATATGTGTATACTATACTAGGTTTTTAATACATTTTGTACTTCATACAAGACCGTCTAAAGAGTTTGTTTTAGCCCCTAGGCCTCTTATTATACCAATTTACTCCTTCAGATTGATGAAATGCTGTTTAATTTGAAAACACAATCCACTTCTGCTATTTCCAAATGAGAAATTCAAATATATTTCCAACATTTTGAGTAATTGGCAATTAACAATACGGTGACTCAAATTGTCCAATTTCAAAAGAAAAATGATTTGCAGTGTTAGTTTCCAATCTATCATACAAAATATGTAATGAATAATGAAGACCTTTCAAATTCAGAGAGAATAACAATAAATATACGTGCTTTTATACATGTATGTACAAAGATATGTATCAATGTAATGTTATTGACATTGACCCTCTCAAATTGACGTTTTACAGTATATCGACTTTTTCCCAAAGGTTTTGTAAAGTTATGAACAGTATTTATAGCCTTATACACTTTTTTCAGGTAATACGCAATTGATTCAAGATTATTCAAATAATGACTCCCGGGGGTATGGTTGGATGACAATATGTAAAGGCTGAATTATAGGATAATAAATATATCGTGAACGTCTATTAAAAACTTCTCGGCACCAATACGACCAGAAAATATGTTACTTATATGGACGCATTTTTAGACTATAGTTTCAAACTTGTATAATTTTTGAAAACGAGACAACAAATAAAAGGCTATTTTAACCTTTTAATATACAGGAACAAACGTTTATAAATTTTCTACAAACACCATATTGCCACAAAAGGTGAAACTTTTGTTGCGGTATTTTTAAGTAAAGTAAATATATATATATAAGTCAGTTTAAATCATGTCACAGGGGTATGTGATGTCAAAGGGGGTGGGGGCTATTTTTACAAGGAAAATAAAGAAAACATCTTTATAAATCTTTTCTTTTCAAAAACAATTTAGTCGGATATGTCGGCAGTTGTGTAGATACATATTTAGGTAGACTGAATTCAATTTTGTTGAAATCATGATTCATGGAAGGGGGGGGGGTAGGGTGAAAACCATAGGCCATTAAACAAAGATACTTCTGTTGAAGCATTCTCTGGTAGTGTAGATTCAAGTTTGTTTAAATAGGGATTTCTGTGAATAAGGAGGGGCCTCAATGGTGGAAGGGCAAATCGTTTTACAAAAGAATTGATACAACATTTTAAAAGATCTATCTTTTTTATAGATATTGAAATTAAAGGTTAATATCGATCCAGTATCGAACAACATGCTGTATTGAGGGTACTGTCAACCAATAATCTAAGTGTCTTTGAAACTCTCATTTCCTGCTAATAATAATTATACCAGAATGCATGAATCATAAATGAGTTATGACATCTGATTGATTAGAAACCTCCATGTTGTTAAGGACGATTCATTCTGAGTTTATGTATTTGTAAATGAAATTATTGATTGTAAAATTAGGATCTGTTTTAATTTCTTTGAAAAGTTTTTATTTTGAAAAACAAGTCACTTTTATATGAATAATGGCTATAAACAATTGAAAAAGTTTCTTTGGTGTCAGCAATTGGAAGTGTTGGATTATTGATGACAAAAAATTGTTATACTCATTCCATCTAACTTCAATGGATTTTTAGTAGGTTTGATTATGGAAAGTAACAAATAAACACGTCAATTACATTGTTTATGGTTATAACCACTTTGTAAAGTTCCTACGATGTTAGCAGTTGGCACTTATTAACGAATGGTGAAATTTTTTTTTACTCATTTAGTCATTCTATCAAATCACTGTAAATCTCTGTTCAATGCAGTAAAATATATCGTTTTTTATGAGATTCAGTAAGACCATTGTTGGGGGGGAACTGTACACGAGCACATCAACTTGTTAAAAGCACCGATTGTTTCTCTATATATCATACGTGTGTTTCTTCTAAAGTTTATTTACAAGCGCCTAATTTAAACGCTGTGATTGGATCAGCTACTCGAAGTTGCAGCCAATCATAAAACAGAACTTGTCACCGACTTTCTGTAATGAGATAGGTCAAGGGTTTATGGGGAGCAGAGTTGACCAAAAAACCTTGGCTAGCGAAGATGATGTCAAACGAAAACTCTATAAAATAATTATAATGGCTATTACTTTATGAAGGAATTATAAATGTCATTTGCTAAATTCTGATTAGCATTTAAAGATTGATACGGATTGAAAGAAAGTTAGAATTAATAATTGGTTTAATTATATTTATTGCATTTTATAAGCTTTCTTTATTGTTTATTCATATGCATAAATTTAAGTTAATTATACTGTAACTTAACCAGCTTGTCTTTGTAAGTAAAAGCTAACTTAGATTTCTTAAACTATATATGAGTGAAAACCCATTTGTTTTGAAATGCAGTATTTGGACTTAGAACAACACAATGTAGTCAAATAATATGTTTTTACTATCCTCACTCTAAAGGAACTCCATTCAATGATCTTGCTACCAACCATTGACCGAGAAAAGGAGAAAACAGAATGAGAGTGATGTATGAAACATTATATAAACCATGTGGCTCGTTTTACTTTTAATGTTTAAAACATATGCATGTTAAATCGAGGAAAAAAGCATAATTCAATCGTACGACATAAAAGATAATCAAGTTATATTTTCAACAATCCATTTTTCTAATAGGATTTCGAATGATGATATACCAACAAAAATAATTGCTAAAATTAATAATCACTCTAATTGAATGAAAATGGATTTGAATTGTTTATAATTACACATTCTAGTATTTCTGTCAATGTCAACATCGCAAATTGACTTTTCTGTAATTTTTAGTCAGATACAGGTCTCACAATTCTGTGTCATGTAAACAAGGCTCATGCTCTGTTTTTGTTTACTGTAGGTTAAATAAACAGTAAAGTGTTTTTCAAACTGATTTTTCTATCTTCTTATTCATTTTAAGCATAAATAACGTTCCTAACGTTTAACACATTAGTTTTAGGTCTTAAACTGGAATTTTAACTTAACATTCAAAATGTATAAACAAAGAGGTGTAAGCTCTGTAAATCGCTTATTACTGAACGAACGGCACTCGAATTTTGGTTGCCTAATAAAATGCCTTAGTGAATCATAGTTTACATTAAAATTATGATTTTATAACAAAATCGTGACAATTCCCTTTTAAGGTGTTTCACTTTTCAATCGGTTTGTTTATTCGGCTGGTCTGTGTTCGATCACCTTTACGCAGCAAAGATTTTTCTAAAATTTACATACAAAAAATTGAATGAAGATGGAGTTGTCTCCCCCAATGCCCCCGACACTTTTCTGTGACATATAAAAATTGAATTGAGAATAAGGTAATAAACAGTGAAATTTTCTAACTTATCTAATTCCCCGTTTTATGTATAAGTGAAAGTACTGAACATTTTTGTGTAGAAGTTAATTCTTCTTCGATATAAATTTGGGATATAGCTTCATATAGAAAATTCCGGATATTTTTCCAAAACATCTTATAAAATCTAACAGGTAAACCGTCTATTCCAGGTGACTTATTATTTTTCATTCCATTTACAGCTTCTGCGCATTCTTGTCATGTTGGGAAAACAGTATTTTTTATCATTTTCTGACAACACAGCGGATGTATTTATTTGGGCAAGATATGATTCAATTTCATTTAGCGGTATATCTTTTGAGGAATAAAGATTTTCAGAGAACTTACATACATGTAGTTCATTTAAAATATCGTTAGTCTTTACAAAGGTCGATCCTGCATTGCTAACTTTATTTATAACATTTTTTGATTGATGCTTATTTTCAAGTTTTAAGAAGTAGGATGAATTTTTTTTCTCCCTCGTCAATCCATTTGGCCCTTGACCTTATTTGTGCTCCTTTTGATTTAATTTCATGTAATGCGTCTAACTCATTCTCTAATTCTTTTTTCCGTATCATATTAATATTTAAATGATGTTGATTTTCCGTTTCATATTTTTGCCTTTTTCTTTACAATAACTAATACTTAAATTTTTAACTTTAAGTTTGATCAATTCCCATTTAATTTTGGGATTCATCTCTAGCTTAATATCATCTGGTAAATTCAATCAAAAATCGTTGATAATTTTGCAATACTGAATATCAAAAAAACCAACTTACGTATTTAGCTTCCAATATCCCTCCCCCTGCTATTGGAGGAGATTTCGCATTTAAAAATTAAAGCAATGTGGTCGCTCATTCTTACATTTGAGACGGACGGCGGCCTACGTAAGTATATATTTTCCGGTTTATATAAAAAAGTGCGTTAAAAAACAGAATCTATTCTGTTTTTTGCGGTGTCGCTACCATCACACCAAGTGAAACCATTTTTTCTGGTTTAATTTTTGCCCAAAGATCAACAAAATCGAAATGGTTTTGTAAATTTTTAAAACTATTTAAACTTTTTATCTTTATCTTTTAATAGAGAACAGTTGAAATCTCCTACAAGAATTACATTTTCATTATTAATAGAATACTTTGAAATCCATTTTGAAACTTTTTAAAGCAATATGAGCTGCATTTTTCATGTTGAATTTTTTTTTTACTAAAATGTTCTTTTCTACTAAAATGACAAAAATATCATGGTATTTAAATTTCTGTTAGCCTTATTTTTGAGGAAAAGGCCGTTAAGAAACCTAATTTGGAGCAAAATTGAATTATTGTCGTCCTGTACAAAAATTGATTTGCTATATATTCCATAGAAGAGAAGTATTTCCTTTGACAGAAATTAATGATTTTTTCAAACCTTATTTATCATAAAAGTTTAAGTTATATACAGACTTATCATACTAGCAGGTTTTTGCAGCAAAATAAAATTCTAAAAAATACAGCTCATATTGCTTTAAAAAAAATCAACCCGATCGTTCTCAGAACTAGGTGCATAAATATTAAAAAGTGTAATAATTTTACTATCATGTTCTATATTCAACAGTATAATTCTGCCATCTGCAG
Source organism: Magallana gigas (assembly GCF_963853765.1). Taxonomy (NCBI): domain Eukaryota; kingdom Metazoa; phylum Mollusca; class Bivalvia; order Ostreida; family Ostreidae; genus Magallana; species Magallana gigas. The sequence continues at coordinate 19,647,638 of NC_088853.1, read as the reverse complement.
ATTTATGCTGGTTTAGTAATGTAAAGTGCAATCTGCTACTTATCAGAATTGAAACACCTTTACTGTGTGAAGAAGTAGAAAAACTATGAAAAGATGTACCTTTCCAGCCTGAATTAAAAATATATTCTTTTTCAGATATAAAATGTGTCTCTTGTAAAAATACGACATCACAATTAAGCGGCTCGATATATATGTGTAGCCAGTGGTCGAAATAAGCCAAGCTTGGGTCGTTGTTATATATTTATTAATACATAATAAACCTGAAATTTCGTAATAAAACAAATAACACAGAATATACACAAATGACAAGACAATTAGACACAGACAAACATACACATTAGACAACGAAATGAAACAGTTATATTACAATTTAGAATGACTTTAATTTATTACATTAAGTCTTACCGGGACAAACAATCCTTATGCTTACGTATATTGCTATACAGCTATAGTTCTGACCCGTTCAAGGGCTAGGCGGAGAGTGCCAGTCCGGTATAAGATTTTGGCGGGGAAGGGTGCATGCAGAGTTAGTCATGTGACCCTATTGTCCAGTCTTGTCATTGTCCACGTTACAGATATTAAACTCTCATACAATCATACACTCTAAACACGTATACCAATCAAACACGCTAGCGCTGTAATTTAATATACAAATTATATACCTGGTTACATATTCCCCCTCTTCATTGAAATGTCTCCTGACATTTCACGAAATTAAACTCAAATGCATTGTGCATGAAGAGGAAATATGATTTAACATTAAAATAAAACAACATAATTTCAGTGTAATAGAATATAGCAAAACAATGAAAACTCAAATTCTGCAAAATTAAGCCAATACACATGTCACCAAATGATTCAGCTGCCTCAGTCAGTCTGATCACAAAGGTGAAACATCAAAAACACTGAGCACGAGATCAAAATAACAATTTACCACCCTGAACACACTAGAATCTCCCAAGGAAGATAACTTTCTCTTCAGATATTGTAAATCCCACAACAACACTAATATTACAGTTTTACAACTAATATCAGAGCAGGACCAACAACACAATAAATGGGTGATAATCATCATATCATGACACACAAATGCAAATTGGGGACCCTTAAAATTAAGAAAACAAGGGCATTAAAAACTAAGAGTCATCCACATCAAATAGTTCAGAAAATAATAGTGATTAATTTTAAAACCAGGGAACTTGTTTGTTTTTTTTTTGTTTTTTTTTTATAATGGTATATTTTTTTTTCTACCCTGAGAGTTGGCATAAAATATGATATGTGAATTGAATTTAAAAAACCTGAAAACTGCATCATAAAATCATGAAGCATAAAAGCAGTTTACGGGATAAAAACACTACCTAGTCCAGTCTCCATAGCGATCAAGAGGCTTTCGAATTCTGGCAGTTCGTCGCGGAAAAACGAGAGAGTTGCGGTTTGATAACCTAGTACTCTGTTCAACCGTGGTATCATCTACTCGACCCGATGACCTTGTCGTTTCATCGATTTCATTATCAATAATTGTCCGATTCAAGGTACCGGTAGGTTCTGGAACACTGGAGTTCTGAAATGAAGAAAACTCATGATTAGTATTGGTCTCAATATTGCTAATTTCAGTTTGTCTTATAGAAGACAGTGAAGTTTCTGGGTTTCTTGATGACCTAAGTACTCTGGTTGTTTTGATTTCTGAACTACTAGAGTCAGAATCTGATTCTGAGCTGTCTTCTGATCTATCATCATCAGAACTGTCCTCTGCACATAATCTACCAGCATCCTGACTTCTACTCTTCCTTTTCAACACTGGTGCTGCAGACATTCCAATGTTTTCAGGGGGAATGGCATTGAATGGCAAGAGCATATTCCTGTGCAAAGTCTTAATGTTTTCCCCTGATTGACTCTTGTCTCTAAAGACAGGGATGTCAGGATTTGGAATACTCCGAATAGTGTAGACTTCAGATTCCCACTTGTCAGCCAACTTGTGTTTTCCTTGAATTACTACTTTCCTCACAAGCTCCCTATCTCCAACCTCAAGTTTGGCAAACTTGACCTTCTGGTCATAGTTCTCTTTATTCTTGTTGGCAATTCTTTTAGCTTCCTTCGATGCCAAAGAATAGGCAGATGCCATCCTATCCTTGAGTTTGGTGACATAGGTTGGATGATCTCCTTTCTCTTTGTTAATATCCATACCAAAGAAAACATCAATTGGTAAACGGGGATGCCATCCGAACATAAGATAATGTGGTGTATACCCTGTGGCATCACTCCTTGTGGCATTGTAGGCTTGAACAAGTGGTGCTACAAAAGATTTCCAATCTGCCTTTTGTTCCTCTGTTAATGTTGAAAGCATCCTAATAAGAGTTTGATTGAAACGTTCTGCCGAACCATTTCCCATGGGATGATAAGGAGTTGTTCGCGATTTCTTTATCCCTAAAATTTTACAAAGATGTTTAATTACATTCGACTCAAAATTCCTACCCTGATCACTGTGAATTTTCTCTGGGAAACTGTAATGAAGAAAGAAATTTTCATATAATGCTTTAGCTGTTGTATGTGCAGTTTGATTTTTACAGGGGATAGCTTGGGCGAACCGAGTAAAATGATCGGTTATTACCAGAATGTTCTCGTATCCACCTTTCGACTGTTCCAAAGTAAGGAAATCTATACATACTAACTCCATAGGTTTGGTCGTACAGACCCTGAAACATGCTACTACACCAGTTGCACGGTTCGGTTCGTTTCGCTTTTTGAACGGTACGGTTCGTTTTGTGAACGGTACGGTTCGTTTTGTGAACGGTACGATACGCTTTGTGAACGGAACGGTTCGCTTCTTGCACGGTACGTTTTGCTAAAAATAGCTGCACGCTTTGTGAACGGTTTGCGCGCTTTATTAATGAGGTAGGCGTGGCCTGAACGCTTTGATTTTTCTCGATATAATTTTGTTTAGTTTTTGCCCGATCTACTTCAGCAAGGTGGTAATTATAACAAGAATTTTTCTTTTTTTATATGATATATTACAAAAGTATTTCAATCGATCTATTTAAAATCATAACGACCATCCGTTCCCCCGTTTTTGATACGTTGCGTGAACCGTGTACTCAGTGACAACCGGGAAGCGGGAGTAATTTTAATTTTGATCAGTCTGTTATTATAAGTATTTAATTTAGATTATTGTAATCATTAAGATGGATTAAAAGAACTGTTTGACTTTAATCCGATGTATTTTTGTTAATTCAGCGAGCTGTCGATAATTTTACAAAGCATCTTAAGTTTTCATTTCTATACAAGTACTTGAGTTGAAGTCATTAAATACTTCTAATCCATTTAAAATTGCTATGATAAATTGCCCCGACTTTATTCCGATATTTTTTTAGTTTCCTTTATCGTTGTCTTGATTCTCGGCTAGTTGTTATTATTCATAATTCGTATGATCATTCTTCATTGCGTACTACTGTAGCACCGTACTATTGCCGATCGCCGATTGCCCTAGTGAATAGACGATGTAAAATTAATGATAGGATAAACAATGAATTTCAGTTAAGAAATCTTGAAATCAACTGTTATATAGTTTTTTGACACGAATTTTTATTCATTTAAATATTGACTCTATGATTTTCTGCACTTGTTTGTATACATAGATCATGCCTACATCTAACCCGTCATCGCCTCTTTTATCTGAACTAAGATCGCGTGTATAGTCAAAATATGACTATTAGTTTTTGTTTTTCCGTTAAACTATATACGTTCATGTAACATATTTCATACGATATGTACACAACTGGATGTACACAACAAGTCAATAACTTTTATTTATATAATGGCGATATTTATCATTCTGTTGAACAAGTGTCCGCTCTTCACTGTATGCATGCGATTTAGCTGACGTTTTACAAATGCTGACTAACCTGTTTATATTTTATTTACCTTTTTACACATATACTTGTTGTAAACAGGACACAAAAAATACCCGGTAATCAACAAATGAATGTTAAGAGTGAAAAATATATAAGAATTTATCTAGTACATGTAACAAAAATAATACGACAGCGAGGGAAAACGACTCTGATCGCCAGTACATGAATTATAATCTTGAAATCGGAGAGAAATTATTGTTGAATAATTTAAAATAGGAACACTCTTTTCAATAGGGATTTTAGAAAACATAAAACAAAAACGTTTCATTCGATAATTTTCTTCTAGCCACATAGGAGGAGCCAAGTAGCACGCGGCGCATGGCGTGATCTGTACTGTTATACTTAAACTGATTGACAGGCGAAGCACGTGGAGTCCTTAGATAAAATCCCGCTAAAATGACCAACTATAGAAACCTAAAGCGAAATAATAAAGTTCAGTGATAAAACTTTAATTTAAGTATTACAATCAACACACAAGTCTCTCTCTCTCTCTCTCTCTCTCTCTCTCTCTCTCTCTCTCTGAGGGTGTATGTGATTGTGTGCAAACCATTTGGAATTATTAGATTTTTATTTGTATGAATTGAATTCATTTATTTAAGACTCATGGTTTTCACAACGATTTCAACACAGTGAGTAAAAGTTTGTACAGTGGACGATGTACGTATAGATTGATCTCGACGGTTAAAATTTCGACGCTATTTCACATCACACATATTAGATTGAAAATAAATTTTAAAAGAGCTGTGTTTGTGCTTACATGTACTTGTTATCTCATTCTACTATTTATGATGTAATTAATCATTTTTTGGTACATAAATGTACCCGGTAAATGATATTTTTATCGCAAGTTAATATGTGAAAATCCCGCACGTATAGAGTCGCTGAATTGTTCCACGCGCCGATAGTCTTACGTGTAGTTGTTTGTGTCCATTTCTACGGATGGTTCTTTTGTTTTTTAGAGATTAAAAAAAGCCATGAAACTAACAAAGTAGAAGTAAGATATATTCAGACTATACACACGACAGATTGTGATGAGTAACCTTGCAGGTGTCCGTGGAAAGGTGTGAATACCGGCATCTCATGTACACCTGTTTAAGCGTCCAAATATACAGAGTTAGTTGTAAAGTACAATAACTGCTAAAAACCAAAGAAAGACACTAACACCTGTTGTGTATAGAACCAAAGATCAGCTTCTGTACACGTGTTTCGCACGAGCGATTTTTGTTCATGTGAAATCACGACGCCATTACCAGATATGCGGGAAATAAAGTTGAAAGTTATTTTATGGAATGCGTGTACTTTTTCCCGTTCAATGCTTGCATTTAATTTATTAAGATTTTGTACATGTATTTATTTACAATTTATCATACATGTATGAGTGATTTTTTGTTTATTTATTGGTACATAAATAGCTCAAGAACAAATCACTCGAGTCACCGGTAATATATGGTTGTCATTTACATTTTCTGGGTCTGCGTAATTTAAGTCGACATATTTTTTTAATTTAAAATGGATATAAAATTATATATATATTTCAACCCTTATTTAGCCATAGTGTATATATATTTCTAAACAGACGCTACTTTTTTAACGTTTCGATTAACGATCTCTCTCTCTCTCTCTCTCTCTCTCTCTCTCTCTCTCTCTCTCTCTCTCTCAAGAATCACTTAAAGCTATGTAAAGTCCAGTATGTACCCAATGTTTCAAACATTTCATAAAAATAATCAAAATAGTATAACCGCGAATTGTGTGAACGTTAATAGTTTACAATGTTTAAGAAATCGGCGATGCAAGTTTTGTCGAAAAACAAAGAAATGATTACGGTCTAAGAAAGGAACTATTTTTGTGACTGTTTAATAAGAATAACAGTTTTAAATCTTAGTATATGTTATCTAATCCCGTATAAAAAATCTAGAAAAATATTGAACTTATCTGGTCGACGTTAATCTCCGTCCGTATTCATCGAAAGACATTAGGTCAATAAACCGTATATGGAAGTTGCACGCTTATTGCACGGTACGGTACGCTTTTTTGTCCGTCTGGAGGCGGGTCTTGCATAAATTATCTTGCACGCTTTTTGCACGGTACGGTTCGCTTTGTGAACGGTACGGTTCGCTTTGTGAACGGTACGGTTCGTTTTGTGAACGGTACGGTACGCTTTGTGAACGGTACGTTTCGTTTTGTGAACGGTACGGTTCGTTTCCTGCACGGAACGGTACGGTTCGTTTCAGAGGTGTAGTAGCACGTTTCAGGGTCTGTAACAATAGGAACAAGTTCCGCTGTAGGTCGGACTGGAGTTTTGCTGCAAATACACCTGCCACAGGATTCCACTTTCTGGTTGATCTCATACTCCATTCCTGGCCAGTAGTACCGTTGCTTAGCAAGCCACAATGTTTTGTCCTTACCTGGATGTCCAACATCATCATGTATGCCACGTAGTGCTACCTCTCTCAGGGACTTTGGCAATACTATCTGTTTTATCTTCTGACCATCATGTGAAGAGGTTTTGTACAAGATTCTCTCAATCAATTCCAACTTCTTGTACACTCTGAGTAACTTCTGCACCTGCAAGGGTTCCCTCTTGACACTTTCTCCCCTTGGTCTTAAACCACTTCTCATGATGTCTATAACTCGCCCAATAGCCTTGTCTTGGGACTGCTCCTGTCTCCAGTCATTGAGAGTGAATGTATCACATGAATTCATCTCATCCTCGGCCGATGAAGGAGACGCATCCATGGTTACACTCTGGCAATATGGTACGGATGCCATAACTGACTGGCAGATAGCTTTCACTGTGTCATTAAAGACTACTGGTTTGCGTGACAATCCGTCAGCATCGCCATTGAGGTGTCCACTCCTGTAAGAAATTCTAAAATCATAGTCAGCAAGAGCAGCTACCCATCTTTGGCTTGTAGCATCGAGTTTGGCCTTTGTAAAGATATATGTAAGAGGATTATTATCCGTAATGACCTCAAACTGGTTCCCATATAAATAGTCATGGAGCTTATCACACACAGCCCATTTAAGCGCCAAAAACTCGAGCTTATGTGCCGGATAATTCGTCTCACTGGGTCGGAGTCCTCTGCTGGCATACGCTATCACTCTCTTTATTCCTCCTTGGTTCTGATACAAGACTGCTCCTAAACCTTTGGAACTGGCATCTGTATGCAACTCAAAAGGCATTGAGTAGTCAGCAAAACCTAATATGGGTGGAGACGTTAACTTCTCTTTTATGATGGTAAAAGCCATTTCCTCTGCATCCGTCCATCTCCATGGCACTGGTTTATGGTTCTTCCTTCCATATCTCTTCTGCTTTTTACTGGTCTTGGTTTCATGTCCACGCAGTAAGTTGTTCAGTGGAGCAACAATCTTGGCAAAGTTCTCTACAAACCTGCGGTAGTACCCAATGAATCTTAGGAATTGTTGCAATTCCTTGATATTAGTGGGCCTTGGCCATTCCACCACAGCAGAAACTTTCTCTGGGTCAGTGGAGATTCCAGCCTCTGAAATGACATGTCCAAGATATGAAATTGACTGTTTGAAAAGTTCACATTTGGAAGGTTTCAGTTTTAATCCATGGTCTGCTAATTTTTGAAAAACATTTTCTAGTCGTTGACAATGTTCTTTGAAAGTTTTTGAAAATATTAAGATATCATCTAAAAAAATCAAACATTCTCTGAGATGAAGCTCTCCAATGCATTTCTCCATTAATCTCTGGAATGTTGCTGGCGCATTTGTTAAACCGAAGCACATCCTATTACATTCAAAGAAACCAAAATTACCTACCGAAAATGCAGTTTTATGTTTATCCTCCTCTTCGATCTCCACTTGCCAATATCCTGATCGTAAATCCAGTTTGCTAAAATATTTAGCACCACTCAGAGTATCAATGACATCATCAAAACGTGGGAGCATGTAACTGTCTTTCCGTGTTTTGGAATTCAGGACGCGCATGTCGATACAAAACCGAAGAGACCCATCTGTTTTCCTTACTAACACTACATTAGACGAGTAATTGCTATTGGACTCTCTTATGACACCGGCTTGCAGCATTTCTTTGATATGCTCTCTAACCTCATCATACATACCAGGAGGTATTCTCCTGTAAGGTAACTTAAATGGATTTTCATCCTCGAATTTTATACTGTGCTTTACTATGTCAGTCTTCCCTAGATCCATTGGACCTCTGGAGAAAACATGACTGTATTTTCTCAGCAATTTGTTAACAGTATCTAACTCTGATTCAGATAATGTCATATCAACTTTCACACCCAACTCTATAGGATTTACCTTTTCAGAGTTGTCTCCCTTTGATAGACCTGTAGGTACCTTATCAATGACTTTTGCTTCTTGCACTGTACACAAAATTGACCCATGTTTTAAATTTATTGTTTTAGCTGAAATGTTACAGACATTGACCTTGATCTTGGGGTTATTGACACTTTGTGACAGGGTTAATACTCTCTGACAGACAGTATAATTGTCATTTTTCTGTGAATTTTCAGTTACCACAGTAGAAATATTTTTGTCAATTCCTTTCACTACACCATTGACAACAACTGACTGATATGGTTCTAGACTGATATCTCTCTTAGTGGTTGCCTTAACAGAGAATGACCTGCACTGTGTACTGTCAATTGCCAACTGCCAGGTTTCTGGCAACTGACAAGACACATGTGAAAAATATTCTCTACAGATTCTCAAAATATTTGTTCCAACAATGACAGGACAGTTCTTATTGAATTCTGTTTCAGGTACTATCACAATAGGAACAAAAAGTTCAAGATCTAGAAGCTTCATGGTACATTCTATAAATCCTTTGTACTGCAGAATCGACCCATCTGCCAGTGATATCTGCAGTCCAAGGGCAGACAACTCTCTTAACTCTGGTTTGACTAGAAGACTTTTGTACTTTTTCTCAGACAAAGTTGTTATCATAGAACCACTGTCTAATAATGCATTCATTCTTTCACCATTTAAGATTACTTGAACCTCATTTGACTCACCAATCATGTCACACTTTATATGTTGGCCGTTACTTTTGACTTTACTGGTCTCTGCTTGGCCATCAGTAGAGACCACTAGTAGTTTGGGTCCTGGTTTTGTACACTAGACCTATTCATACCTCGCCCTCTAGGATTGAATGGCCTTCTGTATTGATTCCCTCTATATGAATTGTTATTCTGAAAATTTCTCCTACCATACTCACCTCTCCCTGAGTTGCCATTGCCTCTGTTGCTGCTTCCTCTTGAATAACTTTGCCTGGTATCAGTTTTCGAAGCATCTAACTTTTGCAAAATCTGATTAAATTTGTCATCAATTTTACCTTCTAATTCAGTTTGCAAATTCTCAATTCTTTTGTTGATTTTCTCCTCAACTTCATCCTCCACTGCTATACCATGTTGATGGAGTCTGGAATTTTTGAAATCAGTACTTACTTTTTCTGCAGGGGTTTTGTTTATGGCCATTTCTTTTTCAACCTTTCTTATTTCAAGTAAAAGATGGTCATAGTTCTTTAGCGTATCATATTTGTGACGCGTTTGTGACTTTAAGCGTTCAGAACTCAACGACGTCCAAAATTTATGGCGTAACAAATCATTCTTTGACGATTTGCTAAGGTACCCATTATCAATAGCGTTTTGGAGCATGCTTTCCAACCTACAACCAAATGATGTAGCACACTCTCCCTCAAATTGAAAGGTATTGAAAAATTCTTGCATTATCATGCCATTATTTGACACTTCACCAAATAAAATATTCAGTTTGTCAAGAATTTCAATGACAGTAGCTTTTTCACCAAGAGGAATGAGCATAGTTTTAGCTGTACCCCTAAGAGATCTTCTAATGCTCTGAATGATTGTGGTTTCTTTAATCTCGGGGTCATTGATAAGACATTGTACTTCATACTTCCACTCTCTATAAGTAACATCACCTTTCTGTGGGGGCTCATCACCAGAAAATTGGGGAATTCTAGGTATCTGGGCATGAGTAACTTCATAATACTGAGTAACATTACCTTCTGGACTTGCTTTGTAAGCACTGTAATCTCTCTGAGGGGGGAAATCATTAAAGCTATACACGCTATAATTTGCGTCAATTTTGAATAAAGGGGAAAACGTATGTGTTTGATTACTAATAAAAGTTACCTTTATGCTGTTAATTATAATGCTCAATTCGATCACGTAACAAATATATCAAATATCAAACAATAAAAAATATTTATTTTCCTGCCAGGAAAGTAATGACCCCTCGTGAATACCAATCTATCACGTGATATCGACAGCTAAATTTAGTCTATCATACCAAAACTGGTGAAGGGTCAACATCTTCATAATTGTGATAGTTTCACAAAGGAAAGGATATTTTCAGTAAAGCATAAATTTTTCTGATACACGAGTACAAACAAAAGAAAAAAATACAAGCCTGTAAGTAGATATGAATACTTCCTTTAAAAAAATGACGTAGACCTGTGTTTTTCCCCTATGTGCTATTTATAGATCCTATAAGTGTTAATGCAGAAGTAAGGGTATCGTGAATGACAAACGTATTTTACTCAGTATACATGTATGTATTTCAAATTAACAACTGTTAAGCATATCAAAAATCAAGTTGGATATTTAATTAGGCAAACAATAACGACCACCTGGTTCTCCGCGGACATGCGCAATGAGGTCGGTTTGCTCTTCCTTCATCAATATTCATGAAAAGGTATATTTTTCTGGCAGGAAAATAAACAATTAAAAATCTATATCTTTGTAACGAGATGGAATTCATCATTGTAATTTGCAGATTAAGGATAACTTTTATAAGTAGACAAACACATGTGTTTTCACTGTCATTCAAAATTGACGTAAATTATAGCGTGTATAGCTTTAAAAGTCTTAAACTTAGCCCCACCCACTGATTCACCTTTTCTCATGTCAGAAGGGATAACTGGAGGAGGTGGAAATTGCATTTTAGGCAGAGTTGTCTTAACATTGGGAAAGTTCAAGGGGTTTTGTTCTTTACCAGATGCAGGGGTACTTGTTTTCTGCATTTCAGATTCAAGTTTAGCATTTGGATTTACATAACCTGCAAAGTTTAATTTGTAGTCTTCATCATGAAAAGAACCTTCATGATCACCTTCCTGATCTTTAGCATTTTCGAATGACATTTTAATTTGATCAGCCACTTTTGACATCTTACAACTGACAACACTAAACACCTGTCCAACAAATACACCGTGAAACCAACAAAATTTCACCACAATGTTCCAGGCTCCGGGATCATGAAACTGTCTTAAATCTTAAGTCAGACTTAAGTCAATAAATTTGCACTTAAATTTTAAGATTGTTCTTAAAGTGGATCACAAAAAAATGACTTAGGGTTAAGTCTGAAATTTTGTCTTAAATCTTAAGACTGCTATTAGGCAGACTTAAGTTTATAGATTGTTACTTAGTAAGTTCAAAATGGCGACACTCGTTGGATTTTTAATAAGAAATGATCAGCAAAGAAGGTTGCTCCCTCATCCTCGGGTTTTCTATTTATAGTCTAGGTTTTTCCCCTTTGTAGACTTGCTATTGAAGTTATTTCCCTTTGTTAAAGTGAAAGTGTGTAAACACGTCTGTATAATGACTGATATGTTATCCAGTAAAAAACTATGCTAATATTTGTGTGAAGCATCTTTTAAATATCATTTTTTAAACTTTGTGATATATGATAATGTTTACTATACAGCCGATAGGAATCTTCAAACGAAGAAGAGTTCCACTTTAAACAAATTCTGTCGAAAAATCGCGCGAGTTACTATGGAGTTTAGCTAAGACAAATCTTAGCTAAGTTTTTTCTTAGATCGTTTTGTGCTTCACTTAAGTAAGCAATCTTAACTAAGTCTAAATCTTAGATTTAAGACAAAATTCTAACTTAAATTTAAGACAGTTTCATGATCCCGGAGCCTGTCACAGAAATGTACCTCTTATTCAAAATATCTTAAAGCACTGTTCAATTCAAAGCAATTAATATCACTTAATTAAAACGCAGCGCATGTTTCACGTCAATAATAGAAATATTCAATGAAATAATTCACGCACACACAGACATTCAAACAAAATAACACTTGTGTACAACCTCAACTGCTCAATGTCTGTCAAAATTCTCAAATCTGTGTGATTGTTAGAAGTTCATGCAAGGGGAATAGTTTAAAGGGCAAATGAATGTTTATCTTTACTTAAGTTTACTTCAATTGAGACACATCAAAAGTTTAACAAGTCCCGGTAAACACAATGAAAAAAAAATTTAGAAAAGAAAAAATTTGATCTGCAGGCCTATGTATGTCAACAAAAGTTTTAAACCTTTAAAATAAATAAATAGATTGATAGATTAATAGGATCCTTTTCTTTAACAAAAAAACTAAACAATTTCTGAATAAAATTGTGTTAATACTAACAGGATTTGATAAATAAACAAACTTCAAACAAAATGATCAGCTGTTGATAGTTTCCGCCGGAAGTTCTAAAATTAAACCTGGGAATTCCCGCTAATAAGAACGTTAAGTCGTACACAGATTGACTTTGACAACACAAACGAATGACAATCAAGACAAGACAGTTAACATATAATAGACAAATCACAGACACAAACACTGATTTTCAGAATGAAAGTACCTGACTCCTGTCGGTCCTGAGGCCTCGTCGCTTTCGAATTTCCTCGCGTATCGAAGGAATCAGCCACGTGGTTTACCGCGCCTCGAGATCCGTGCGTCTTCCCGCCATGGAATCACCAAGTAATGAGTGACGTAGATTACCGCGCCTCCAGATCCGTGCGTGTTCCCGCCATCACCAGAAATACTTGACGCAAAGAGAACTCTCACTTTTCCTCCACTATCTATAATATAATAATTTACACACATACACAGAATCACCTCTTCTTTGGGTCTATGCAGGGTGTCGTATTTATGGATACCGCTTCTGCCACGGTCCTTGTTATGCAGCTGCCGCTCGTGCAGGACTTGATAAGCCGTCCCCCGAGGATTGAAGGAAAATGGAATGGATGTTGTCCCGGTCCGTTGGAAAATTACGTGGGCGCCATTTGTAGCCAGTGGTCGAAATAAGCCAAGCTTGGGTCGTTGGTATATATTTATTAATACATAATAAACCTGAAATTTCGTAATAAAACAAATAACACAGAATAGACACAAATGACAAGACAATTAGACACAGACAAACATACACATTAGACAACGAAATGAAACAGTTATATTACAATTTAGAATGACTTTAATTTATTACATTAAGTCTTACCGGGACAAACAATCCTTATGCTTACGTATATTGCTATACAGCTATAGTTCTGACCCGTTCAAGGGCTAGGCGGAGAGTGCCAGTCCGGTATAAGATTTTGGCGGGGAAGGGTGCATGCAGAGTTAGTCATGTGACCCTATTGTCCAGTCTTGTCATTGTCCACGTTACAGATATTAAACTCTCATACAATCATACACTCTAAACACGTATACCAATCAAACACGCTAGCGCTGTAATTTAATATACAAATTATATACCTGGTTACATATAAAACGATTGCCATTCAAAACGCTTGTCATTTTATTGTTTGCAGGGTTTCTGATTTTTTCATATATGAGCTCACTTTTTGGATGTGCTCCTAACTTTGACAGCATTTCAAGGATGGCGGAGTTATCAACTGAGAGGGGAATCCCGCATATTGTAACTTTGAGCGATTCGTCACTGGGATGTTCTAGGCCAGCGGAGTAGGGGTTCGAGTCATATACAGAGATGTGGTGGTTTTTAAAGTCAAAACCCTCACAAAAAATAGAATCTCTACTTTGTTTATCAGTGAAATAAATTCACCAAAGATTTCGATCGAGCTGGATGCATTTGATAGCATCAGCACTAACACAATGACTGACCGCCTCAAGAAGATCGACATTAGAAATACGTTCGTTCTCTTCTTTGTACAATTCACTATCCTTTATGTAGATAGGCTTAATTAATTGTGCCATTTTGCAGTGTCAGAAAAGGAAGTCAAAATGAGTGGTATATACAGTTATTTACAGGTGTGATTCAATATATACACAATAGGTGACTGGTAAACAGAACTGAGTATGCACTCACTCTTCAGTGCGATTTAGAAAATCCTCCAATAAATTACATGAAATATACGAAGTCGAACAAAATCAAAAACTTCCAAGGGGTAAATTATCCTAGACAATCACCCAGATGAACTTTGGAAGCACAAATTTGCATCAAAGCAAGAAAATAAAGTCAAAATGACAGAGAGGAGTGAAAACATGTCCACTCTGCTCGGTGTTCTGTGACCTTTTTTTTCTTACAAATGACGAAACGTTTATTTTGTTGCCCTCAACGAGATGCTTTATATATCCAGTTGCTAGTAGGTGTTATTGCCATATACAAGTATAAATTGAGTATCGTCAGCATAGCATGACATTATAACAAATTCAGGTACCCATTTTCTTCCATAAAATGATATTTGTCCTGAAATAAAATGGATGTATTTTATCATCACGTGACCTTAATCTGTTGGTGAATTGTATGCATAATAATAAAAGACGCCATTTTCTATAAATTATTGTTTTATCATTTTAATTCTCGTCATTATACAAAAACAAATTTTATCATCTTTGATTCGAATTATTGAAAGCAAAATGACCATTTCTAAAAAATGAAACAATCAATTCGTAATTGATTTCGAAAAGTAAAAAATTATTAAAAATCGAAGTAGTTTGTATAATCGTACGTTTTTCGGTAAAAAAATATATTCATGTAGAGGACAACGTCCTCGTAAAAATGATTATTTTTATATTTCCCTCACAATGTCGCAAAAATCGTATATTTTTAACAATAATATGACAGTAATCTGGTAAGAATGTTTAGATAATGAATTATGATCACTTAATTGCGTTATGACGTCATTTGTCTATGAAATACCTTTGTTGATGTTCTGCATACTAGTAAAAGTCTCTGTGTTGATGCAATAAACTAATTAGTAGCGGGTTTTTTTTAAGTCATAAAGCCAAACACGAAAAATGCATGTCGCCAACGATTAATATGGATTAGCTTTATAGAGAAACCGTTTCTTTGATGCAATAATAGCTAATCATACACTTTTTCATTTGGTATAATTATGGGAAGGATAAATAAAAATACCTTTTTGAAAAATTATTTTCTATTAAATCATTAGTATCAATAGCTATAACATTACACAATGGCATGGACAAGAAAAGCATCATTTAGAAAATTGACAAAATACACATGTATTAATAACACAAGAAAACTTAAGGTAATTGACATTTATGATTTAAAAATTGAAAATGAATTGAATATCACACGGAAATGGTCACTGACATACCCACTATGAAAATGAAATTATTAAGATGAACTCATTCAAAGTAAACAGCAATCCAAAGATGACAACAAGCATGTAAAGGAAAACGGCGAGCGAGTTTGAAAATCATTGTTGGTAATATATTTTTTTCTCAGATAAATGAGTGCACGGTCTATCGTTACATTTCCTTGTTCTGAGCATGTCGAACCAGCCAAGTTTTAATTGATTGGAAGTATGGAAATATTGGTCACTGGTATCGCCACATACATATACGAGGGTCTATGGCATGCATGCACGACCAAACAACATTGTACAACAAAAGATAAGCAATCACCTTCTGAAAGACTTGCATAAAAGTTCAAGGCATGTCGACAGTGAAATAAAATCTAAAGAAAAAGTGAGCATGAATTGAATGCATTATGGGTCTAACATGTTTTTTTCACAGATGAATGAAGTAAGATAAGCACACGGTCTATCGTTCCATTGCCCGGTTTTGAGCATGTCGATACAATCACGTCTACTAGCGAATGTATCACTATCGAGGCTGGGTTGACCTGGATACCAGTTTGTGATGCTAACGCTCGCGTTCGAATGGTCCCATACGTATCTACCCTCGGTATCCATGTCGTTCAATCCCGTCCAGGCAGAGCAACGATAGTAACTCTCACGAGTCAAGTCTGAAAATAGAGGATGGATTTACTTTATATATTTCACCATCAGTGTTATACGAGGGGTGAAAGGTCATGGCTATTTATAGACTACATTGATTGCGTTATGAAGAAGAAAAGCATTATTTAAGAATTTAAGGGAATATTAAATGCAAAGCTTTGATATATTTATTACGTCAATACTAAGTTTAAATGGAAAAATAATGTTCGCCTGATTGGTACATTGTAGACCACCAAGACTCTTTTATTCTTATATAAAAGTGAAAACCAACAGATATTTTATTTGTATTGCTTTCAACATCTGCAGAATGTTATCAATGTCAGAGATATTTTTGATAATTGTTGTTCGTGCGCTTTGTGTTTAAAGTTAAGAAACCTTTCATCAGGAATTCAGCCGCCAGCCAATTAGATTCCTCGATTGTTTCAATTTCCACCAAGTATGCACCCATTTTCTGACATACCAGCTATTTTTGATAAAGAAAAAAAATTACATTTGACAGATAGGCGTTTTACAAATTGATAGTTAAAAGAGACAAAGTTATACCATAATCTCAGTCACAATTGAGTTATAATTCTCATTATGTAGGAAATATAAGAACTGCATAAAAAGCAATTCTGTGTATATTTCATGGATGAACCGCTACCAGCTGAAATGCAACTGACTGACAAAGATATACAAGGAAACCTAATGCTAAAGATCTACCAACAGTCGTTTTAATTTTCCAAACCTTATGTTAACATTAGATATCTGAAGGTAACAGATCCTTCCTAATTGCTCAAAATATCTATGCTTCACCTTTGCGTTCGTCCACCCGACTTTTGCGTCTTTCCCACCATAGAAATATAGGTGACCGGCATATCCTGTCCAAATGAATTCTGTAATACATAATAATATAAACTATTCTTTGGTATCTAAGATTGCACCAAAACCCGCCATCCTGATTTCAATTCTTTTCGCCCGAAAAATGAACAAATTAATGCGCATGTTAAATTTCGATTGCAAGATATTGTGATCATTTAAATGTAAACTAGACACCATCATAATTAAAAAAAATGAATTAAATAAAACCTAACATATTAAAGTATCTTGATGAACTTATGCGACAGAAATTGCTTTTATGTTCAATTTGAAATTTTCTAATGAATGAGGGTATAAATGGTAGTAATAGTGGAACTTCTTATGATTCAATTTTAATAAGTATATATTTTGCTTTAGCATCGTCTATTCTAATTAAATCAAATTGTTGTGGATTTTGTTGTTGAGTTGATCGACGAAAGTAAATGTTCACTTCAGTGCGATATGTAACAACATATCGTATTGAGAGCTTTATTGTCACATAAATAACAAATATTGCTCCCACCCAATGTATGGATTTACCAAAGTACATAACAAAACTAAATTATGACAAAAAAACGATTAGAAACATCGATGGGGTCGTAAAAATTCATTTTGAGTTGATGAACTCGAAGCAGAGATTATTGATTTAGATTCGTTTAAAATTTTTTTGAAAGGTAATTATGGTGTTAACAAGTTAGTGGTGTGGTTTAAGGTTGTAAATAATAAATAAAGTTTTCTGAATGATAGCAGTTCGTATTCATCGATTATTGGTAAAGAAAAAACATTTCTTTTTATTCAATACATCGAATATTTTTGACTTTTTCATAGTTTAGGAACACTTTAACATGGAAATAAAAATGAATAAAGATGAACCCAGAATATTTATATATGTATTCATATGAATATAACTTGATATCCATGTAATTATTTTATTGTATGCACAATTAAACGGTTACTGTTTGTAAAACTTATTGATAAATTTATAAAAGAAAAAAAAAAGGTTATGCAAAACTTAAAATTTTACAAATTAAATCTAAAAAATCTTATTCTTTCTTAAGTCATAGATGTCGGTCGATAAATTCTGCTTATCGTTCAAATATTGAAACGAATTGAAAAAAGGGCAAAAGTGATATTTTTTCTGATTCTCTAGGTTGCTTTTTGATAAGCTTTCTTTGTCACAACAACCATATGGTTTAGTAATCAAATCCCGTCCATTTTTTAGAAATAAAACTCTGAAATATATAGATTACTCGGACAAATTTTCAGAGTAGGTTTTCTCACAAGCAGTAAATCTGAGATCTGTCTTAATTCGTGAACAATGCCTAGTTTCCGTTAAAGCTAGAATATAAACACATACTACATTTTAACCTTCACAAATTATACTTATTACATGCATTAAAATTTGAAATGCATCTTCGACACATTATTAAATTACAATATACCTCTTTTAAAACGAAGCATTTTGGGAGTTGCAGGGACTATATCCTGATACGAGTAGCTTTCCTTGTTAGCATAATGAAGTCCAATACATTGTCCACTTGTTTCGCTGTAAAGAAACTCAGCGCAAAAGTCGTCCTCACAGCAAATTTCTGCACACTTGGAAAAACGCACCTTTATTCCAAATAACACAGCTAAAGAATAGTCCGTAACTTCGTTCAACAGTCGAGAATACAGAACTTGTCTCTGTTTCTGACCATTGACCGCAAACAACAAAGCAACAAGAAAACAGGATGTTGTTTGCAACATTTTCTTGACCAAGTGTTAGGTTTGCTTCTAATACTTAGAATGTTTTTAAAATAAGGAAAAAAAACCTAAATATTACGGACAGTTATAAAAATAATCAATGCGACGAAAATCTTCTATTCTTTACAGCTTCTGAATAATTTCTATACATCTAAAAGGATTATGAATCTTAATTACACTTAATTAAGATAAGAAAATATGTTGACTGGTTTATAATTACGCTTCTCGTGTTTTTGTAAATGACAACTTCAGAATTGCTTTTATCCCCCAAATCTGATAATTGTCTGAGTGAGAAATCGGTGTTTTCATTATTCACGTGGCGTTAAATCTGTTGATGAGTTGTATGTATATTAAAGACAATGTCAATATCCATAAATCATCGTTATGATACCTCATTATGACAGGGTGAACAAAGCCTCGTGTTTCTCGGGGAATACTAGTAAAAAAATATAATCTACCTCTTTGGAAAACTCGGGATTTTTCATTTCAAAGGTATGAAAAAACCCAATGTGAACACACGATGTAGGCACATATAAAATATTTTATCATTTTATTTTTGGTTATATCACAAATATCATTTTTTTACCAATGATTCTAACTTTGTGTAAAGAAAAAAAGGAGTTTAAATCACCAAATTTACATTTTCCAGTGTCTTTGCCTGTGATAACACTACGTATCGATTTTGTACTTTATAACCCATAATACAAATGACGCCAAATCGAGGCGCCAGCGGGGTTTGCTTATTAATATTCAAATATATAATCGTACGATAGCTTAAAATTATATAAATATAAGTAATAAGGAATCATTCTTTGAATATTATGAGATGATAATTTCGGTCGGGGTGTGATCAAATCTATCATAAAGCCCTTCGGGCTTTATTGGATTTGATCACACCCCGACCGAAATTATCAACTCATAATACTCAAAGAATGATTCCTTATTACTCATTTAGAAAAGAGTCCTAATGCTTAAGCTCTGTCATTACTCCTTTTAATTTCCAGAACGCTTATCCTTAGATATCTGAAGGTCACAAATTTCCATAATTGCTCAACATATTTATATTTATCTCACCATCCGTCCACGTGAATTTTGCAACCACAAAAATATAGGTGACCGCCATTTTCTGTCCAGTTGAATTCTGTACTACATTATACATTTAAAGTATATCACTGAGGGAGTCAGCAAGATTATGTTAGTTTGAACGCTTCATTTAAAGGGGCATGGTCACGATTTTGGTCAAAAATTATATTTCCGATTCTAATGTTTAAAATGCTTCAGTGGGGGCATTCTTAATAGGCAACCAAAATTTGAGTGTCATTTGTTGGGTTACAGACGAGTTACAAAGCTTACAAAACTTGCCATGTGAAAAAAGTTTGTGTTTACATTTTGAATTTTGAAGTGAAAAGTACAATTCTAGTCCTAAAATGAATATGTTAAACGTTAGGAACTGTTTATCTATGCCTAAAATGAATAAGAAGATAGAAAAATCGCCTTGAAAAAACATTTTTTTGTATATTGAACCTATGTAAACAAAAATAGGACACGAGCCTTGTTTACATGACACAGATTTGTGAGCCCTGTATCTTGCTAAAAAAAATTTAGACTGACTCTCAAATTTAATTTGATCATTAGAAATGCATTCCTAAAGCATTGTAAATAATTAAAACAGAAAAATAGAATTTGACCAAAATCGTGACCATGTCCCTTTAATCTTACAAAAATAAATCCATTGAAAACGCAGGGTGACTTTTATTTGGGCTCATACGCCGTAATCGGTCTTGGCGTGTTTTTGAAAATCTATCGTCAGAGATTTCCAATAGGATACTTTGGTGCATGTAATAATTTGCATAATTATAGTAAATGCTGCATTGGCCTAGGTAAATTTTCAAGGCCATATAAACAAACACCATTTTCGGGTAAATATTTTGTTTATCGATATATGTTCACAGTTCTTACTGCTTGGAAGGGTGTCATTTTTTTAATGTTTCAATCTAAGTCAATCAGTTGCCTTGAAGTTAAACAATATTGAATCTGTCTGAATTCGGATGCTTATTTTTAAACGTTATGAGCATAATGCTCTACCTAGAATCAATCGTTTTCTAGATTTTGTATCCGCACTACACATTTACTACAAGAGATGAACAACTTTACGCACGAAAAAAAAGTTTCTTATAGATTAGCAGATAAACATTTCATTTATCGTTTTCTAGGTTTTGGATCTATCACGTCACAAGCATTGTCAAGTCTGTCAAGTTTGTGACTCCAACTAAAAGTATGTGTTTTCAAACATAATTTATTTTCTGGGTGAATCAAAACGTGGCAGATCCAGAGAACTGTTTGGGCGTTCAACACAGAGTTCGCGAGAATTGTGAAATATGCACATGGTGCTTTCTTTTCCCCTAGCTAACCCCTTCCCTCCTCGGAAAAATGGCTTAATAGCAGCCCCCCCCCCCCAAAAAAAAAATAATAATAACGGGAAAAAAGGTCTTTCTTCGCTTGAACATATTAACATGTGAAATTATCGCCATCCCTGTTTGAAAACCATGCCTTGATATGTGAGTTTTTGTTGTTCTTTTGTTGTCTTTATGTATTTATCTATCATTCAAATATTCTAAATGTATTTTTATGTCTGGCCAAAAGGCTATGGTTAATTTGTAATACATCATTAATATTAGAGAGTCAAGTTTATCAACCGAGTAAAGTAGATTTGTTATATATAATCCGCTCAATTATTCAATGCATGACGCCATTTCTTTTTTTCAATGGTGCATGTGGAATACAGTCGATAGCGCGTTGTGAAATAAGATGATGACGGTAGCGTGAGAAAAACCTAATAATGACCCGATACAGCATCGCGTCTTCGCTACCGCACCATTGCGACAACGCTATTGCACCATCGCAATATCGCTATCGCTTCGTCGTACCATAGCGTCATCGCTATCGCTTCGTCGTACCATCGCACTATCGCCATCGCAATGCGTCATCTCATCATCGTCATCCCGCTATTGCACCACCGCTTCATCGTTATAATTGCATTATCGCGTCATTGCACTATCGACCCAAACGTCGATGATGCATTGATGCGATCGTGAACTTCATGACCCTTTCCAGATTCCATAAAATCAATCACAAGATCAAGGCATGATTTTTAAACTAGGGGAGAAAATTCACATCTTAAGTAGGCTATTTAAGAGATCATTCCCCTAAAATGGTGAGCTATATTAGATTTAATGAATAATTTGTCTACAGTGGCTGCTATACCCCCCCCCCTATGTTTAAAATTGCAGAGAGAGAGAGAGAAAGAGAGAGAGAGAGAGAGAGAGAGAGAGAGAGAGAGAGAAGTACCACTCTATGCAACAAAGGGTTTTTTTATAACAGTTTTTGAGAAAGTTTAATTATTTGGTATATGTTACATATAGCTAAGAACTGAAACTTAATCATATAAAGATAATATTCCGACCATTAGATGCGTACTAGGGGCCAAACACATCAGAAGCAGAATTTTATGGCAAAACAAAATAATTTAATGAAAAATAAACAAGGATTTTGTGCGCACAAAATTTTTGTTTATTTTTTTAAAAACTGTTTTTGATTTTTCAAATTACTTTCCTCAGATGTTGGGCGGGGAAGAGGGGATGGGGGTATAACAATATAAATCTTTAAAATATTCATTCGTAATTGGGGTGGATATTATGATATGTGTCTATGGCAGTGGTCCATTTACTCAATATTTTATGATGACAGATTGCTCGATACAGTTGACTTAACGACAGGATTTCAATTCTTTTTGCCGCGACATTTTATCAGAATATAGGTCACGTAAACTGTCTCTGTTCGTTCAAGCGACCGATAGTTACTTGTGTGTCAACTTCTGAAGTTTTGTTTTTTTTAAAGCCGGGACCTTTTTTGAAGACATCAGAAAAAGTATTTGAAATGCAACTTCGACACATTATTAAATTACAATATACCTCTTTTAAAACGAAGCATTTTGGAAGTTGCCGGGACTTTATTCTGATACGAGTAGCTTCCCTTGTTAGCATAATGAAGTCCAATACATTGTCCACTTGTTTCGCTGTAAAGAAACTCAGAGCAAAAGTCGTCCTCACAGCAAATTTCTGCACACTTGGAAAAACGCACCCCTTTCCCATAGACCACAGCTAAGGAGTAGTCAGTCACCTCGTCCACCAGTCTAGAATACAGAACTTGTCTCTGTTTCTGACCATTGACCGCAAACAACAAAGCAACGAGAAAACAAGGTGTTGTTTGCAACATTTTCTTGACCAAGTGTTAGGTTTGCTTCTAATACTTAGAATGTTTATAAAATAAGGAACAAACCTAAATATTACGGACAGTTATAAAAATAATCAATGCGACAAAAATCTTCTATTCTTTTCAGCTTCTGAATGACTTCTTTACATCTAAAAGAATTATTAATGTTAATTACACTTAATTTAGATAAAAAAAATGTTGACTGGTTTATAATTACGCTTCTCGTGTTTTTGTAAATGACAACTTCAGAGTTGCTTTTATCCTCCAAATCTGATAATTGTCTGAGTTTGAAATCGGTGTTTTCATCATTCACGTGGCGTTAAATCTGTTGATTAGTTGTATGCATATTAAAGACAATGTGATTATGTCAATATCCATAAATCATCGTTATGATACCTCATTATGACAGGGTGAACAAAGCGTCGCGTTATCGGGGAATACTAGTAAAAAAAAATATGTTCTACCTCTTTGGAAAACTCGGGATTTTTCATTTCAAAGGTATGAAAAAACCCAATGTAAACACACGATGTAGGCACATATAAAAATATTTTATCATATTAATTTTGGTTGTATCACAAAAATCATTTTTTTTTACCAATGATTCTAACTTTGTGTAGGAAAAAAGAGAGTTTAAATCACTATATTTACATTTTCCAGTGTCTTTGCCTGTGATACATGTAACACTACGTATCGATTTTGTACTATATAACCCATAATACAAATGACGCCAAATAGAGGCGCCAGCGGGGTTTGCTTATTAGTATTTAAATATATAATCGTACGAAGGCTTAAAAGTATATAAATATAAGTAATAAGGAATCATTCTTTGAATATTATGAGATGATCATTTCGGTCGGGGTGTGATCAAATCTATCATAAAGCCCTTCGGGCTTTATTGGATTTGATCACACCCCGACCGAAATTATCACCTCATAATACTCAAGGAATGATTCCTTATTAAGGACAATGTCATTATGTCAATATCCATGAATCATCGTTATGATACCTCATTATGACAGGGTGAACAAATCGTCGTGTTACTCGGGGAATACTAGTAAATAAAATATAATCTACCTCTTTGGAAAACTCGGGATTTTTCATTTCAAAGGTATGAAAAAACCTAATGTGAACACACGATGTAGGCACATATAAAATATTTTATCATTTTAATTTTGGTTATATCACAAAAATCATTTTTTTTAAATCAATGATTCTAACTTTGTGTATGAAAAAAAAGAGTTTAAATCACTTTAGAAAAGAATCCCAATGCTTAAGCTCTGCCATTCCTCCTTTTAATTTCCAAAACGCTTATCCTTAGATATCTTAAGGTCCCAAATCTCCATAATTGCTCAACATATTTATATTTATCTCACCATCCGACCACGTGAAATTTGCCCCCACAAAAATATAGGTGACCGCCATTTTCTGTCCAATTGAATTCTGTACTACATTATACATTTAAAGTATATCATTGAGGGAGTCAGCAAGATTACATGTATGTTAGTTTGAACGTTTCATTTAAAGGGGCATGGTCACAATTTTGGTCAAAAATTATTTTTCCGATTTTAATGTTTAAAATGCTTCAGTGGGGGCATTCTTAATAGGCAACCAAAATTTGAGTGTTATTTGTTGAGTTACAGGCGAGTTACAAAGCTTACAAGTCTTTGCCATGTAAACAAAACTTTTGTTTACATTTTGAATGTTGAAGTGAAAATTCCAATTCTAGACCTAAAATGAATATGTTAAACGTTAGGAACTGTTTTTGAGGGTATATTGAACCTATGTAAACAAAAACAGGGCACGAGCCTTGTTTACATGACACAAGTTTTATGAAATATCATCCATACCTGACTTTCTTCACCTTTAAGATAATTACACAATTTAAAGAGTAGAAATAGGTCATAAATCATTTTCAATGTTACAAAATTCTTACTCTATACTTTTGGAACTGTGTCATTTTTTTAATGTTTCAATCTAAGTCAATCAGTTGCCTTGAAGTTAAACAATATTGAATCTGTCTGAATTCGGATGCTTATTTTTAAACGTTATGAGCATAATGTTCGACCTAGAATCAATCGTTCTCTAGATTTTGGATCCGCACTACACATTTACTACAAGAGATGAACAACTTTACGCACGAAAAAAAAAGGTTCTTATAGATTAGCAGATGTAAACATTTCATTTATCGTTTTCTAGGTTTTGGATCTATCACGTCACAAGCATTGTCAAGTCTGTCAAGTTTGTGACTCCAACTAAAAGTATGTGTTTTCAAACATAATTTATTTTCTGGGTGAATCAAAACGTGGCAGATCCAGAGAACTGTTTGGGCGCTCAACACAGAGTTCGCGAGAATTGTGAAATATGCACACGATGCTTTCTTTTCCCCTAGCTACCCCCTCCCCTCGGAGAAATGGTTTAATAGCAGTTTCTTCCCCAAGAAAAATAACGGAAATAAGCTCTTACTTCGCTTGAACATGTTAACATGTGAAGTTATCGCCATCCATGTTTGAAAACCAAGCCTTGATCATGTGATTTTTTGTATTAATCTATCATTTAGTTATTCTAAATGACTTTATATGTCTGGCAAAAAGGCTATGGTTAATTTGTAATACCATTTATAATAGAGAGTCATGTTTATCAACCGAGTAAAGTAGATTTTTTTTATACATAATCCGCTCATTTATTCAATGCATGACGCCATTTCTTGTTTTCAATTGCGCATGTGCAATACAGTCGATAGCGCAATACGATGATGTCGGTAGCGTGAGGAAAACCTAATAATGACGCGATACAGCATCGCGTATTCGCTATGGCACAATTGCAACAACGCTATAGCACCATCGCAGTATCGCTTTCCTACCATAGCGTCATCGCTATCGCTTCGTCGTACCATCGCCATCGCAATACAGCATCTCATCATCGTCATCCCGCTATTGCACCACCGCCTCATCATTATAATTGCATTATCGCGTCATCGCACTATCGACCCAAACGCCGATGATGCGTTGCTGCGATAGTGAACTTCATGGCCCGTTCCGGATTCCATAAAATCACAAGATCAATCACAAGATCAAGGCATGATTTTTAAACAAGGGGGAGAAAAATCACATCTTAAGTAGGCAATTTAAGAGCTTATTCCCCTAAAATGGTGAGCTATATTAGATTTAATAAATAATTTGTTTACAGTGGTCGCTATACCCCACCCCCCCCCCCCCCCCCCGTGTTTAAAAATGCAGAGAGAGAGAGAGAGAGAGAGAGAGAGAGAGAGAGAGAGAGAGAGAGAGAGAAGTACCACTCTATGCAACAAAGGTTTTTTTTATAACAGTTTGTGAGAAAGTTTAATTATTTGGTATATGTTATATATAGCTACGAACTGAAACTTAATCATATAAAGGTAATATTCCGACCATTAGATGCGTACTAGGGGCTAAACACATCAGAAGCAGAATTTTATGGCAAAACAAAATAATTTAATAAAAAATAAACATGGATTTTGTGCGCACAAAATCCTTGTTTATTTTTTATTATTTTTTTTTTTGTTTTTGCAAATAACTTTCCTCGGATGTTGAACGGGGAAGAGGGGATGGGGGTGGGAGTGGTAAATGACGGGGGAGGGGGTATTCAGTCACATAATACAACAATATAGATCTTTAAAATATTCATTCGTAATTGGGGTGGATATTATGATATGTGTTTATGGCAGTGGTCCCTTTACTCAATTTGTTATGATGACAGATTTCTCGATACAGTTGACTTAATGACAGATTTGCAATTCTTTTTGCCGTGACCTTTTATCAGAATATAGGGCTCGTAAACAAACAGTCTCTGTTCGTTCAAGCGACCAATAGCTATTTGTTTGTCAACTTCTGAAGTTTTTTTTTAAAGCCTGGACTTTTTTTAATGCACTAAAATAGTATGTTAAGTTTCTAATGACGAATGAGCAAATATCATTGTCTTTTTATTAACTCTCTTTTTTAAGTTTTTATCGCTTATAAATAAAGCGATGACTATTAGTTGATTTCGTCTATTTATATTTTGGATTGTCGAAGGTAGGTTATCGATCAGTTTATTCTAGAAACATATCGGTACTTCTTAAAAATAGGAGACGGTCCCTCTTACTTTTTTACATCAACTTTTTTTTGGTATTTATGCATATTATTTTCTACAAGCAAAGCTAATATTCTCCTTTTTCTTTCCTTTTTTCTTCCTTTTTTTTATTCTTTTTATGTATTAATTTTTTTTTATGTATTTTTTTGGTCACTGTATCTTTTGTGTGATATTTCCTACACACTTTAGAAAAATAGCAAAACTACTCTCTGATCCCTAGTGTACTTGGGTAATAAAACGTTTTTTTTTAATTTTCATTTTCCAGAGCTTAACACTGTCATGCAAATTGTAAATTTCAAATTTTCAAGGCGGTGTCAAATAAAAAAATACAAAATAATTCGTATTAAAAATGTTGTTTCTAAACTTTCTCAATGAAATCAAACTTTAATTTGAATTGTCATATTGTAACTTTTGAATTAAACAAAGGAGTAAATTTATTCAAAATTTAAAATAAGACGAGATATGAAGGCGGTTGGTAAATTAAGGGTTTTGGTATTGACCATGCTTCAAAAGAAAAAGCCCGCGAGTGCATCTACAACAAACAATTTAAATGGGTTCAGACAAAGAAAATGTACATTCCGAGGGATATATCTTAACACACCAATTTGCCACGAAAAATCGCAATGGTCAAAAAATTAATGTTTATAAAGTATCGTTAGATTTAACCCTTAGGCTTTTTCCAATAAATCATATACATGTGATAAATATCCAGACAGCATGATTTTTTTCATTAGTCCTCTGTCGCTCTTGGCTTTTTCTCGATAAAACTCAACAGCTCTATTTTTTAATCGGAATAATATTCACGATTTTGATATCAATAAGACAATCAGATTTCTTTCGCTTGTAAGAAATTTCATAAGTTGAATTCTAGCTTTAAAATGCTCTGTCATAACAGTTACCGAAATCACGCTGTTGCACGGGATTGTCCGATTACGCAGTGTTTGGTAGATATGTACTCATGCATTGATTATTAATGATAGCAAAACATAGGCAGCATGAACAAATCAAAACAAGGCATCCTATATATTTGACACTTATAATGTACTGGCTATCTTTTTTATAATAATAATAATAATAATAAAGAAGAACATTTAAGCAAGAAACAGTGGAAAAGGTAGGTTTTGATTTAAGGTTCTCCGATCCTCAGCCCCAAGTATTTTTTTTTCATCATAAGAATGATATTTTTCTTTCAACCTTTATAAATGAAATGATATTTAATGAATTTTTTAGAGAATATCAATGCATTTTACAAAGTTATTGTAAATTTGTCTACGATTGATATGATGGAATAAAAAAAACAAGTTGAGTTTTAAAAAAAATTCCAGTGGATCGATTAGCTCGAACTCTATACCAAGATGTATATAATTATGAGACTGTGCTCCGTGGCTCCACTACGCCAAGCATGCAGTTGTGTAACTGATGGTTATACTAGCAGTAGAATACTAAACTAAAATTGTAGGTATAAAAGTCAGATTTATGGTACGAATAGAAGAAATTCGGATGATTTAGAGTTATCAAACTTTGCTGAGGATTAGAGATCGTTCACTCAAAAAAAAAAATTATTTTAGTTTTTGATTTCCGCGAAAAAATACATCTAAGTCAATTTTTACTTCGGGGTCTCTCAAGATTCTTCAGTGATTCTAAACGATCTTGGTCGTTCGGAGTTTTATAAGTATAGCGTAGGGTTATGTTTTTATTTTCGTCAGAGATAAGTCTATCGAAGGCAAGCGACATTCGCGCGTTTCTCGGAAACACCTGTACATGGGGATAATGAATTCTTAAAAGTATAAGATTGAAAGCCAGTCGCTGTTTACATTTACAGGATCAAGAACTGCACCCCCTTTAAGATGCAGAGAGGAGTGTGGACTCTAGCATTAGTTTCAGGTAAGCCACGCTTGTTTTCCCAGGTATTTATATTACACCTGCATTTATAGCACGTTTTATGGATGTGAAGTTATTAATATGCGGCGTATTTGACAGGAGTGTTATTTTCTATTGTAAATATTTACACAAGTTGGCGATTCCCGCAGACTTCAATTACACTATGTATGCTAGTGTCCATTGAATTTTATCCACATAAATCGCATGTTTTCTCATGTGCGTATATTACACGTGCATTTAATTTATGCGTGGTATTTGACATGACGAAGACTGTCAATTCATGTTGTCAACATATATTACACATTTTTGTAAATGAGGTCTTCTGTTATATTCAGAATACCAATGTCCATGTTTCCGATTGTTTACCTTGAAAATGTTGACTGCGTATTTAAAGTGCATATATACACAGTAGGTTCTTGCAAAAGTGTGTGTTTAAATGAATATGAATTTACTACATCAAAACGGCGTGAAGAACAGGGTTTGGTTTTTAATTCTTATTTTGCGGTGGCAATCATAAAGTAAAATTCATTCATGGATGTAAATCAATGAACTCCGGCCATGTTGAGCCCCGACATTGGTAAACAAATGTAATGGCTACAATCAAAATTTTCACGCATTAACATTTTTCAGTTTTGGCATTTTCCTTTTGATTGACCCTATATCTATATGTCCCGACATTTAATTTGTCCTTGGGTTTGCACATCATAAATAAACTTTGTGAAAAAATACACTTGAATAGATTTTCAAACTGATGACAAGCTCGAATACTGCAAACGACAAATGCGTCGATTTTTAAAATGGCCTATATACGTACATGTATACAGAAAAATATTACCCGTTTATACCTAGGGACCCTATCTCCAGCCAATCGTGATAAAACTCTTCAACTGATATGTATAGGCATACATCTGTATTATACTTTTTGTAAGTTTTATAACCTCCTGAGGGCCTCCTTAAGATTTGTTCTTTAACAACAAACTTCGTCTATAATCTAGGTGGTAGACTTGATTGACCAGAGGTTAAACAAATACATTTATACTGTATACACAGCCAATGTTTTGTCGACGTGCTAGTATATACAGCTACATCTAATACACTGTGCAGTTATAAGGAATTTCGCATAAAGTCGACGAGTTCAAAAGTTCGATGTCTGAAAAAATCAAACCGCCTCGACCACCAACCCCCCCTTCCCCTTACAGACCGACAGCCTCTCCCCGCTTGAATTGAATTGAACGTATTTTATTGATGAAATCAAATGGATTAGACACAAGTTCTAAATATCTAAGGTAGTTTTCTTGTCATGTTGTAAATTTAGAATTTACCGGGTGGCAGTAAATACAAAATTTACAACATGACAACTATTGTAAATTTTGTATTTACTGCCACCCGGTACTTTCAAAATTTACAACATGACATTCTCCTTAAACTAAAATTTTATAAATATTGCCAATAATTATATATAACGTTATATATGAATATACATATAAATATACATGAATAAACATGAATAAGCAGTCTGCTACATGTATAATATCACATTTATAAATTGAGACATTTTTTGAGAAGCGACCACATTTATCAAAAAAATTTTGTACCATCTTAAAAATTTCAGTGTTTTGTGTATTTGTTTAAGAATCAACCCCCCCCCCCCCCCCCCAATAAGAGTAAATGTGCGTCTATAATGTGTATTTAACGTAATGTCAATAGCTTATTTATTTAAGAATTCCGAGCTCTTGTATACTTTTTAGTTTTAACAGACTAAAACAAATGATATGCATCTTCTAATAAGCCACACGAACAGTTTGGACTGGCTATTAAGTTACAGCGGAATAAGTCAGAATTTAAAGTACAGTTGTGTCACGATCAGTCGTGTATTATGTTTAAAAAACCTTTCTCCAAATGAAAGATGTTTCTGAGGCTTTACGATATCATTGTATAAACATTTTTTAAAAATATTTTAATAGTGGTTGCCCACTTCTCACCCTCCTCCCCCACTTGGAATTTAATATAGTGAATATTGTGAATATAGATCAATCTTTAACTATCAAACACTTAGCATTCATAACACCTTTCTGCATGTACATACTTTAAATATATTTGTTAAAATAAGTTTAGAAATCTTCGATCTTAAACTTTTATTGTCACATATTCTCTATCTTTTTTCTTTAAATCATAATTTGTGTTTATGTAATATTATATTTAGTATGGGGGTTTTACCCCTTCCCTTCCTACAATGTAATGTGTGTGAATTTTCGTTTTCACTTTCTTC
Organism: Magallana gigas; assembly: GCF_963853765.1. Lineage (NCBI taxonomy): Eukaryota > Metazoa > Mollusca > Bivalvia > Ostreida > Ostreidae > Magallana > Magallana gigas. The sequence continues at coordinate 19,616,615 of NC_088853.1, read as the reverse complement.
AAAAGGACAGGAGTAGGTACTAAAGTATATTGTTATACTTTCATGTTAAATACTGAAATCTGATTGGTTAAGACGCAGTTAATAATATTTACTATTACCCTCAGCATTAGCAACGCACTTGGCAACGGGTAACATTAAAAAATGTTACATGCGCGAAAATTATGCGCGTACGGTTCGCTGTAGAATTCACGTTATTCCTATATAAAAGCAGTAAAATTTTCTTAAAAATTTTTAAAAAGACATTCAGTATAACAAAATAAATAGTGCCTGTTTGGGAGGATAACAGTCGAAATTGACACCCCTCGAAAACCATTGTCAACCTCCGCTTCGCGTCGGTTGACAATGGTTTTCTCGGGGTGTCAATTTCAACTGTTACCCTCCCAAACAGGCACTATTTATATACTGTCATCTACGTAGTTATAGGAGGAAACGTTACAACTTTATCGAACCTTTGCACCGGTATTTAGAAAAAAAAAACCCGACAATTTATTGTTTTACTTCAGAATACAGACGTGCATCAAGGTCCAATTATCGGAAACGTGCTCAAGTAAATTATCTCAAAAAGGAAGAAATATAAACCATTCATGGTACACTTCTCTTTAGATAACAGACAATTGGATAGATAGCGATATTTGCAAGCATCGAGCAATATATCATTGAAGTACTTTTCTTTCGGTCATAAATTACGGGTGTCCTACAGAATAAATTGACACGTAGATGCATGAATATTTTTTTTTTCTACCAAAAGATTGCAAGCTATTGCGACTGTCATAAAAAATATTGTTGTGTAGTATGAAAGACGAATTATTTTCAGGCTATTTTTATTATGAATGTTTTACGATAGAATATATTGTGTGTAGTCGTGTGTATAAAAGCATGAGTGTGCAACATTATAAATTTTATATATTGATTTTATCAGAGGTTTCTTTGTTTTTGTGCAAGTGTTTTTTTTTTTTTTATTTTAGGAGATCCAATTGCAAGGTCTTTTTATATGTCTCTTGAGTTTACTTTATGTATCTAACAAATATAAAATGCGAATTAACTTAAAAGTTTAAGATATATGTATTATTCCCATAAGGTACTATTGATTTACATGTGTATTATATAAACATATGAAGATCCCCGCGTCCATATTTGAGTTGTTTTTCCTAGCTTTGCCAAAAAATACCTCACAAAGTTGTTTATCGAGAGTTCTGAAGGATATTCCTGGACATTTGTTTTCCCACCTTTTGGCCCAATATGTTGCGACTGATGACAATAGTAGTAATTTTACTCAATTTACATTAACACTATCTATTAATGATAGAACACCGGTTGAATAATTTTACAGAACGCAAGTGGCTTAAATATTAAATGCTAATATGACAATTGTAATTTGTTATGATTAGAAGAAAGTTTAAAAAGATACAGTCAATTGAATATGCTTATATTTATTGACACAGGTTAAAACCCTGTACATTTGTTTTCGTAGACAATCATTAACGTTAATTAGGTCACAATGTGGGATCACCTTCTCCGATCCTAATTTTTGGCAAATATGGTCGTATCTAGGAAGTTGAACTGTGTACACTTTTTTCCAACCCTGCATTGTCAAGGTGATCCAAAAATCTGCACTACGCACATCTCATAGCTAGGGTTTGTACGTGTATAACCACAACAACATTACGAACATTGGATTGGTTTACGGGTAAACAAAATAATAAAACCCAACCAGGTAATACAAATCTACCTGGGTGTACTATGGGACATTTTTAATTCGCGTTTTAAGGTATCCAGGTGGTCGTGGCTACCAGGACATGGGCCCTGTATTAAAATATAGTAACCTGTTTAAAAAGTTGTAACCTTCAGCTAAACTTGTTTTTTTCCCTATAATAAATACATGTGATAGATATGTGTATAAAATTTAAAGGATTAAGACAGATCTGGTAGATACTTTATTGATCAGCAGCCCCACTTAATTTCACCTACAAAAAGTAATAGAAATTTACTTTCATCAACATGTTATTAGGTAAAAAACAAGTCTTCGTTGGTTGTTCTTATCTATACTGCATGCATCAAGTCAATGTTTTAGATTAACGCAATTAAATAATGATTGATGAAAGAAATGATTTGGGAAAAGTGAAAATGTTGGTATTGGTTAATTCTTCAGTTTGTTATGATTGTAGTTTCGTGACAAATAGCTTTCCGTTAAACATGTAATCTGTTTTAAGCTTGTTTAATTTGTATGAATTCTGCTAAAATGTCGTTCGATAACCATGGTTACTAGACCGAAACAAAATGTTTCAGAACATTTTTTAATAGGTGACTGTATAAATAATTGTTAAAATGGTTGTTAAAATTCCATTAAGTGTATGCCCTTCCAAACGCTTTCACTTGTAATAAGAAGAGAAATGAAGGTTAGAAAATAGTCCTAAAAGTACAATGTAGTCATTCGTAAACTCTAAGTAGACATATAAAGAAACAAATAAAAACAGCCACATACGGTCAAGTAAAATAGCAGTACATATGCATGCGGAAACAACAGGGTGGGAATGTACATTTGAGTAAAGGACATGCGCAAATCTAGATTTTCTTTTAATAGGAAGACGGGGGGGGGGGGGGGGGGGGGGGTGAGGGTTATTTTTGTTTGATTGGGTATATAGTCGGTTATCTTTAGAAGGGGATAGGATGGACCCCATCCCCATTTATCTTCTTTAGTGGTGGGCTACTATCATAATTCGTTTTTCTGTTCTTAACTTTTCAACAAGTAAGATTTCCTGTTTATTAACAATCTAAATTGTTGAAAGGGCAGTACTTTTAATGTGAAAAAAACAACAGTTGATTAAATAATAAGATAAAAGATCGGGGAAGATCTTTAATGTTTTTTTTAATCAACATATACGATCAACCAACCATTACTGAACTTCTCTAATGACAAGGAACATATAAGTAAGGGTCCAGGAAACTTATGACTGTGGGTTTAAATATCCGCAACTTCTCGGGCCTTTCCGGCAGGCTCGGAAAAGACATTAAGTTGCGATTGTGTAAAGGACAAATAAACAGCAGATTTAAAGAGAGAAGAAACGCCTCTGGCACTTTTGTCAATGGCGATCTTGTTTATTTAAAGTTTTTACTTTTGGAACTGTTATTTAAGACAAAAATGAATCAAACAAACGCCTTTTATTATAATTTTGAACATAAATATATTTATCCATAATTGATAATATTCAAAAAAGACCATTCCTGCATTATTCCACGCACATTCCCATGAAATAAATAACTTCTATCTGCTCGAAATTGAACCACCTGAGCCCTTTATCTTTGATACAGTAAAACACCACAAAACAAATAGGTATATTGCATATTGCACTCTGCCACTTTTGTGACTTTATAATTTAACCACATTTGGTTTGAAATACTTAGGGAAATAACAATAGTTGATGTATAGCAATAAATAAAAAGTTTATAAAATTAATCATAAAATTATGAATATTTGATTCTTAATGCCATAATATTTTACAACTAAAATAATCCATAACTCCCATTTCTCATGTTTAATATATATAAAAAAAAAATGTTATCAATGATGTGATTGATTAGATAATTTATGAAAAACATCATCCTTGGGGTCTGAAAGCGCCATGCTTAATTAAAAAATAAAATACGGAACAATTATACCCACGCTATTGAAATGACGCTCTCACAATATTACCGCGAAATAAATTTATTGCTTACATCCTGCGACGTTGATTTTGTGTCCATACATGAAGATGTTGTATAACTTTGACAATACCGCAGGAAAGATAACTCTCGCGAACTTAACAGACATTTTCAATATACATAAATTTTTTTAAGAAATCTTAAAATTCTTATAGTTCTTGTTTTAGGCAAATGACTAGCGTTATTAATTTCAATTGGCATTGTATCATTTTATCTTTGTTATTTATGAGAAGACATATCGATAAAAAAATACTGATCATTTCACGTTATTTATTTTAAAGTTTTCAAATTATTATTTCATTTTATGATATATTATACATTTGTAGAGAGAACAGTGCATTTTTGTTTATCAGACATATTTCTTTAAATGAAATAAAACCCCAATATGTATTAGTGATTTATTTTATATTGTATATGAAAGAATGTGTAAAGTCTATTGAAAATCTTAGTTCTGAGATAGATTCCTCAAAGAGGGGAAAGCAAAATGGCGTCAATATTCCATTGACGCGCAATGTGTCAACTCATATATTCATGTTTCGGAACATGTTTTGGAGCAATAATATTATAATCAACAAGTATTGGAACAATACTCAGTAATAATCAACATGACGTTACTTGTGTATAACTACAAAATATTTTCCTCCATTTCAGTATGTGTTGCTGCAATCCAACAGGATGACCTAAACTATATAGGAGAAAATCTGGACGTCAAAATATCAGTCCACAATGACTTAAGAAAAACCGACTTGACCAAACACAGATTTGGCCTCACTTTGAAAAACACCGGAAGTAAAACAATTCGCTCAGACAGCTGGGCCATATACTTCTGCAGCTTCTTCGCAATAGAACCAGGTAACCTTGTGTCTCCTGCAGGCTACGTTCTGCCGAACTACAATGTCAAATTCAACCACATTGATGGTTGCTTGTTCAGCATGGCGCCAACTTCAGATTTCATGGATATTCCTACAAACGGCTCCCGCTTTGTTGAGTTTTTTGGTCAATGGTGGGCCGTGGCGAGGACGGACGTTCCCCCGAATTGGTACGTCGCTGCCCCCTCTCTTACGCCCGTCAATATCAAATCGACGGCGACCGGTAAGAAATTTGTGACGGAGTTTAAAACTGTGGACCAATGGAAGCGATACCTAGTGGACCAGTATAACCCTTTCACAGCGCAAGATCGCTTCAGACGATACAAAGTTAGGAACTTTAACACTCACATCAAGCTCGTCATCCCTACGCCCAAAGAGATTGACGTCACCTCTGAAAAGTTTATCAACATAAAGGATAAGAATGTTGTCTGCACCCAAGATGCAAACCAAAGCTGTTTACTTTTGAAAGGTAAGGTTTAACAATATTTTTTTTTGGAAAGATAAAATTGTGCACATTGACCACCCTTCACGGTAACGAATTAACTGCTTTTTTGCAGGGCAAATTGTTTACTTGACCTATGTTTTAGTAGGTAGACAATAAAAGACATAGATAAAGCAAATGACGTTACGTCATATTGCAACAATTACTGCCAATATGCCCTGTAAACTGTGAAGGGGTTCATTGTTTCTTTATGGTACATATCTTTTGCATAAGGGTGATAACTCCAGTTATTAAGGTCTTCCGTTTCCAACGGAAGACCTTTCTATTATTGTGCGGGTTAAGATTATTCTTATTAGGGTTTTCCGTTTTTCAACGGAAAACCCTTCTGTTATTCTACTGTTTCTTATTATTATTTTTTTTTTTTTCCCGCAAATTTTGTGCACGAGATTTCTCGAACATTTTTTGTCTGATTGCTATGAAACTTTCAGGGTACGTAGATGATATAAATATCTCTAGACGTTTTTTTCACATTTTTAAAATTCACTTCCGGTTATGAGTTATTGCCCTTTAATTGAAAATTGGGGGGTCTTTTGTCCAGAGTTGATCTCGGGAACTACAGATGATAGACGCATGAAATTTGGCGAAATTGTCGGTAACATTTTATAATTTTGCTGGCATGAAAATTTTGGTAATTTCTTTGTTAGTTTTTGAGCTATTTGTCGCCAAAGTTTAAGATTTTTTCGGGGCTGAAATTTTGTTGCTTTTTGTATTATAACCTTTAAACTAAAAATATTTTGTTAATACATATAGAACAAAAGTTGTTTAGAATAAAGAGAGCTTTCATTTAAAATTAAGAAAAAAGGGCTGGCCCCTATAATTAGGGGTCAGCAGCTCATACACGTATTTTTCTGATAGCAAAAATCGTTATCATTTTATGAAAAAAAATTAATTTAGTTATTGTTAATATATTAAATAATGTCATTTGGTATCAAATTAAACAAGTTCTGTCCTATATTTTTTTTCAAATTTCATAAAAGAAATATGTGAGAATCGTGCATGAACGAGTTAATATGTCTACATAGACACACAAGCGAACAAATGCCACATTAAGGCCCAGGCATTTACTGCATTACGTTGTGTTGCGTCTTAGATAAATTGTTGTGATTCAATTTCATTTTTTTCATCTATATCATTTATGAATTCAATGAACACACATTATTTACACGTTCTATGTGCAACTATTTGTCGGGGCGCCCCTGTTTGTGACCCCCGCGCGCGCGCGCCGAATGTAAACAGTAACGAACGGCATTGTTGAAAAGAGAGAGCCGTAATGCAGAAGAGAAGTTGTGTATTCTTTCGGTGTACACATGCATTTTCATTTTGCTGTGAAACATATGAACATGCACAGGGAACAATACTACATATTTGTTTAAGGAGGATATTTTTCTCGTGTGAATCGTTTACGAGGAAATTCTGACAGCCACACTTCTGTCGACGATCAGCCGTTGATAAGCTACGAGTAATAAAGGAGAAAAGATGGACATTAAAGTGTGTGATTTATGTGGATGTTACTGAAGAAGGTGAGGCTTTTACTCCTTTTAAAGTTTCTTGTTAACTGGTTAAAATTTAGTATATAGTATAGATGTACATGTAAGTACGTGCACACTGTTAGATGTTTTTGTTATGGTGTGGGTGTTTGTTTACTAACGTGTAATTTTTACATGTTTCATGGGTGTTTAGACTCGCTCGAGGTTCATGGGGGACTGGAAAGGGTAACTGAATTTATCTATTTAAAAAAATAACAGATTGTGAATTTTCAACTCAAAATTCAAAGCAGGGTCTAATTAGAAACATATCATATATTCTTGTGCAGAGGACTCCAAATGTAGTCATGAATACCCTGTAGACATAACTTCAAGTAAATAGAATTGTATACTTCAGACTTCAGAGTTAAAACATGACTTTAATATCTTTATGATGCCGATCATTGTATCATTAAAGACGTATAGCAGACCAACGGGTACCCGGTACATGTACTTGTACATGTAGGTTAGAACTATGCCTACCATTCTACCAGTTCACATAATTTTTCTTGTTTAGCAGTTATGATGTGTACTTAAATTGTCCTTGTTAATGTTTTAAATGTAATTTTTTATTCTCTTTTTTAATCTGACAACTGGCAGTACTGGCGTGCGAGCAGTTCTCGCCGAGGACCATTTCTCGCTGGTGCACTGTTACATCATATTTTCGTATATAATTTTATGTGTTGATAAAATGACGTAACAATGCACTGGTGAGAAATGGTACTCGGCGAGAACTGATCGCACTCCAATATTGATTAATTACAGACAAAAACTGAAGGTTGCGAGTGTTATTTTTAATTGAACAACATTGTTTAAAATAATTCTTTATATATGTGACGATCAGACCGGTTTGAATACCAGTGCCAGATAGCTCAGTTGGTAGAGCACCTGACTAGAGATTCAGGGGGCCCAGGTTCAAATCCCTTCATTATTTCTCCCATCCTGTTACAATATTGGTGTTGTGACCAACCCCAGGAACTAACAGGTTAACTCGATCCTGCCAGGGATGATCTTCGAGGGTGAAGATCATTTAAGGGGGAGGAATGTGACGGTCAGACTGGTTTGAATACCGGTGCCAGATACATGTAGCTCAGTTGGTAGAGCACTTGACTAGAGATTCAGAGGGCCAGGTTCGAATCCCACTTTGTTCCGTCGTTATTTCTCCCATCTTTTACATATACATGTATATCAGATATATGACAGATGATTAAGGTCATCACATGTTTTGCAAGATGCAATAAGTGTTAAAAACCTTTACTTTACAACAGAATACATTTAAGTGAATATTTATGTTTCTTGTTATTATTTGGTGTGGTTTTCTTGACAGTGTCGCATAAACAATTTACCCGCTCCTAAAACACAAACTTTCTTTTTGTGGATTCAGCTTACCGCTGATTGGCTGCTGTTGCAGCAGACAAATAAGATATGCACGCACAAAACACAATGAACTTATCAGAGTATGAGTTGAGTTTATTTAAACTGTTGGAATTTGGGTATTTTTTTTTAAAATGTATACTTGTGACAAAACATATATGTGGTACATACAGCTGTAGCTTTATGAAGAAAATTTTGGTTAGACCATATATACCTATCATGCAAGTAAATGATATTTACAAAAAACTTGCAATTTATGGCGCACGAAATATATGCTAGTTTTATAAAGATTGACATACATGTAATGTACCACATTCTTTGAAAAATAATCTATTAAAAATTCTTCTTTAAGTTTACTCATACATGTTTTATGCTTATTACACGTAGTATTGTTTTTAAAACATGTAATTTATAAGAAAATAAACAAAAACCCTCGCTAAATTTATTTGCAAACAAAAAATACACAGTAGAATTGATAAAAAATGGTATACCAGAAGCTAATACCAGTACATGTACTTTGACGCTGTTCGGTGGGTAATATTCGTTTGTAATTTACGAATTGAAATATTGACTGTTGCACTACAAGTATGGTAATAAACTCTCTCTCTCTCAAACTCTCTCTCTTTCTCAATTTGATAAGTGTTTATACCTATGAAAATTTTTTAATATTATATTATGACTTGATATGCAAATTTTTGATCTTGTACTGCCTAAATGTTATGTCATGTATTGGGATATGTCATACTTATTACACTGCATGGTCAGTGTATTTTTTACAAAAATACTATGCATATGTTAATGTAAACACAGCTATTACTAGTACATGTATGTAAACACAGCTAATTATTTTTTTTATTTATTTCAGCTCAAAACAGACTCTTGTTACCACATGGCTTTTACCGGTACCTGTTGATTCTTGTGGGTCAGCTCCTGAGATTAACCTGTCACCTCTATCCACATGCATATTCCTTGTGTTCTACAGACTATTTACTGGTAATTCAAATTAAATCCGATAATGCATGAACAATAATGGAACTTGAAGAAAGCATCATGCCATGTTGTGGTTTGTGTTTGATAAGAAATTATGAAAACAAAATTAAGGCTGTTTAAAGAAATTCATAATTGCTGTGAAAATTTGTTTTTCAATAAAAGTATACAATTATGTTTCCTTTATTTTTTATTTCATAAAGATATTTAGATGTGTTTACATAATTGAACCCCCCCCCCCCCCCCCCCCCCTATTTAATTGTCTGCATTAAGATTACATGTAGGATATGTAAATGTACATTTGACTTTGAAATAACATCTGCTATGATAATTACTTTTGAAATGAACAAGAAACAACCTATTTCTACCTTTCTAAGGTATATATGCATAAAATAGTAGAAAAACATGTCAAATTTGAACATTTTTCATTGAAATCAACTCTGTCTCCAGCTACCTGGATGTGTTTGAATTTAATTCTAATTTAAGGCAGATGTCTAACTTGTAGGTTGTAACTTACTGTTTTAGCATGGTTAGAAGAAGACTAGAAATCAGAATAGATTAGATATTCACTAAATATGATTGTTAGCTTACTTTTTTCATGAAAACAAGAAATCACAAGCAGGACAGCTGTCTATTTGTTAATTAAAGTGGTACAAATCATACAATAAACAAATAAAGATCACATTTTAGAATCATTGATGATTGTTTTCAAATATGTGTGAGAAATGACTCAAGGATATTGCCACATGTTTCATAAAATTAGGTAAAACATTTCAAACCATGACTTTTTATGAAAATCAAAAGATTGGGGGGTGGGGGGTATACATGTAAGGGTATTTCTAAGTGATGTGAAGCTTTTATCATGATTATATCATGTAGGCATATGTTGTATTGTATAAGGTTTCTTTTTAAAGGTGGTTGAACAAAAGTTGACCTCTAAAAGGTCAGATAAAGATGTTTTACTATGGAGAACCCTGTAAATCTGTGTTTACTAAAGGAAATTGGAAATGTTGGGTTCACTTAAATGGCCATATTTTTATTAAACCTCAATGGAATTGGCAATATGTGGTATTCTTTTTCTCAGAATTGCATTAGCTTTCTTATTCTAAGACAAACCGTCTTTTCATAAAAATGTTAGTGTACTAAGTTAAAGATACAAGGAACAGTTTCGGATAAAGAACCGTCAATATTTTTGTAAAATTGAGAGTGATTGTACTTGAAGGTTTATCATTGTTGCGTAGATTCATGAAATGAATTTTAATGATTACCAATAGTTAGAGGGATGTCTCTTGTTGGAATTGGTAAGCAATATTAAGGCCCCTAATTTTAAGTACATGAGAAGCAGAAATAAATTGTGAAACTTGCGGCTATGACAGATATGTTGACTTTACAGTGAAATTGAAGGTTACAAACGGGAGGTTATATAACATGAAATGTAGGTGGATAGGATATTATATGCCTATTTAGTATTTACTGGGTATGAGGACAAATTCAAGTTTATTGTCCCCCAAGACAGCAAATATTTAATGAGGCAAAGCCAAGGGAAATAGTAGCTGTTGAATGGGACAATAAACTTGCTATTGTCCGAATAGTCAGTTAATTGGTATTTCATTATACAGAAGAAAACTTTATTTGTCAGCGATGCAGAATTTCTTGATGATAAACAAATTAGAGTTAAATCAAACTTTGTATTTAATGCGGCGATCTTATTAGGTCAGAGGTGTTCCGAGTTTAAGGTGATATGGGACACTTCCATGTTGTGACGTATTGTTTATCGAAATAAACAATAAAATAAAGTGTAATTATATAAGTACATGTAGTCTCTTCTCAAAAATGGTCACCTAACTCCTTAGCACAGTGGGTTAGAGGGTTTACTAGGAACCTATAAGTCATGAGTTCGAATCCCGCTGGGGTTTTTACAATTTTTACCTTTTCAAATATTTTTAAAAGCTATTTTTTGGTTAAATATTGTAAAATTTGAAAATTCTAAACCGGTGAAAAGTTTTCAATTATATAGTACTTTAATCCACATTAATATCGACAGATGTCCCATACCACCTTAAAAAGGAGGGAAATCAAATTCTGCTAATGAATGGTTTTGATGACTATTCACCATGGGCAGATAGCATGGATACTATTTTAGATAAAAAGGCATGTTTATGCGGGCGCCTTCTAGTGATCAATTTGTCGGTCTGTCCATCCGAGATGGCTTGACAGGAGCATAGCTTCTCTCCCCTTGGCCCAATCTGGCTCATACCTCATCCACAGGGTTCCTTTGGTTGAAGGATGTGCAGTGACCTTGAACCATGTTTTTAGGTATAAGGTTAAGGTCATAGCAGAATTATATATATAAAATCCTTGTCTGGGGCATATCTTTTTTCCCTTTGGTCCAATCTGGCTCAAACTCACAGAGTGTCTCTATGGTTAAACGATGTGCAGTGACCTTGCATGAAATTTCTAGGTAACGGGTGAAGATCATATCGGATCATGCAAAAATCCTTTTTTGAGAGCATATATAATTTCTACTAACCCCTATTTGGCTCAGACTTCACATAAGCAGAGCTTTTGAGTAAAGGGTGAAAGGGTGTGTAGTGACCTTGAACCTATTTTCAGTGAAAAGAAACTGTGAAGGTCATATCAGAATTATATTTTTAAAAATCCTTGTCCGGAGTATATCTTCTCTCCCTTTGCTCCATTCAGCCTCATACTTTACCCACATGATGCCTTTGTTCAAAATATATGCAATGACCTCGAATGATATTTGTAGATGAAGAGTCAAGGTCATATCAGATCACACAAAAATCCATATTTTAAGAGCATAGATATACTCTCCTTTTAGCCCCTATTTGGCTAATATTTTACCTTTACAGAGTTTATTGGTTAATGGCGTGCAGTGACCTTGAACCAAGTCTGTCAATGTGAAGGTCATAGCAGATCTTTTTAAAATTAGTTTTAAATAGTAGATTATTTTCCAAATATGCTTAATCTTGGTCAGATTGAACAAAAATGCATGTATGTTAGGGGGAATGAAATTGAATTAAAAGTTCTATGCCAGCTGGAAAAATTTCAAGTTATAGCTCAAGGTCAAAGCAGAATTCTCTGAAATAACATAAGCGGGGCCCTTTGAAATGTTCACCATTTCAATGTTGTCTGGTTCATAGTAATTTTACATAGAAAATATTCACAGAAGTACAGTAAAGTAAACTTAACATCGATAAGTTTCTAACAATTAATGACGCAACGAGCACACAGTACGAAAGGTCAACCTTTTGAAAAGCAGTGAAGAGGAAAAGTTGCTCAGAATTATGTTTTAAACAAAATTGATTTTTTACATAAATTTTAATTTTGCATTCTGGGTTAAGAAAAAAGATGTTAGTTCAAGGTAAAGTAAACTTGTACCTAAAATGAAGTCAAATTTGTTAAGTCGTACTTAAACACATTGGGGTTTTTTTTAAGTCGTTCTTGAAATGGTTAAGGGTTTTTGGTTAAGTCGTACTTAAAAACATTCGGATCATGTTAAGTTGTACCAAGAATCAATCGATTTTTTTTATCTTTTTGTACTTAGGTTTCTTTGTTACTGGATTAAGAACTCTGCTTCTTAGACGTACTTCTAGCGTTGCTTTCGACATTAGCGGAAAACCCACTCGTTGCTTTGCAACGAGCTTTGCTCTAGTTTTTCTTTTCTTTTTTTTTCTTCCTAGACGCGAACTTTGAGGCTTCATATCGTGCTCATTTCTGAACGGTTTTTGCTCAAATTTTCAGGGCTAATGGACTTTACAAAACACTATCTTCATCAGTTCAAAAAAGTTAGAATTCCCTTTCCGTTAACGAGTTATTCCCCTTTTAAAAATTTTTGGGGCGTTTGGTTTCCAGACAAAGGCTCCGAGACTATGATAGCAGGGAATGGGAATCCAACGAATTTGAATAACAAAGACATTGAAGTTGTATACATCGGTTTTTGTTTTTTGATTACGTTCCTTATTTAGGAAAAGGTAGGGGGTTAAAAAACAGGATTCGGAAGAGTGCGAAAATTTAGTCATATTTTCCTTTGTATCTTTTAAACAAAAAATAATTTGTTAAAACATGTAGAATAAAAGTTGTGCAGAATATCAAGGGCTCTCATTTGACACCAATAAAAAAGGGCTGGCCCCTTAAATTAAGGACCAATGGCCCCTAAAAGTTTTTGCTTAATAACTCAAAAACGGTTAGGATTTTGATATGGCTGTCGCTGGAAAAGTTGTTTGTTGGGATCTCATAAAGGTCGTTACAATGTTATTTTGTAAGTGATTTGTGTAGTATGAGTGTAACAAGCTTTACATGTTAACATGTACCTGTTTTCATTTGACAAGTTAACGAAAGTCTTTGCGCGTACAACTGGCATAAAGTTACAGCAGAAAGTATGCTGGTTTATACAAACGGCATTAATTCATAAGAATTTTTTTTTTTTAGAATACGTGCTTTTTTTTTAGGAGTTTAAGTCATTGTTGTTAAGTTTTTATAATGCACAATCCTTAAAAACGGGATTTGGAAAACAAATCATTGTTAACTTTTTCTTTTCTAGTAAACCACTAAATATGGAATTAAAAACATCTATATATGCATTACATTTTAGTTATAAACTCCATGCATTTAAAATCTACCTTGAATCAGAGCTGTGTGTGTGTACCATTACGTAAGCTCTCCCTCGCCAGCGGCCGAGAAAATCGGTCACCATGGTCGCGGCTGGACTACCTAGCGGTCAGCGGTTATCTAATACACGAGAGTTGCGTCTCTCATATATGTGTTTATTTATCCGCAAACTCAAGAATTGTTTTCGTTTTGATTACACATATTTATGGATTAAACGATTGGGTGTCAATTAAGAAATTGTTCAGTTAATTAATAAAAGCAATGGCATTCTCAATCTAAAGCAATAATAGACATAGATCAATTGTGGGTTTTAAGTTTAAAATAAATAACTTCTATTTGATAGAGTAAGGTCATTATACTGCAATCTTTTCAAAGCTTCCTGGGTTATGAGCTGTGCGGGTCTGTGCGCTGTACCTTTACGTAATCTATCGTTCGCCCACGGCCGAGGATCTCAGCCACGGCTGCACTACATAGCGGTTATTTAATACACAAGATTCGCACACCGAGACGCACACTTCCATGCATATGAACGTGTTTGAGTAAATATAGCCGTAAATACAAGAACTGTTTTAATCTTATGTTATAAAAGTTTGTCCATTTTGTATTTAATTAAATTTGAGTGTAAATGAATATTAATGAACGATATTACTCCAAATCGGAAACATCGTCAGACATAAATTAATGGTTGGTTTGTTTATGTAAAAATTTTATAAACTGTTCAAATAATGTTTTAAATCAACAACAACAACCCCCCCCCCCAATATTAAACATTTAAATGATGATCATCCATCGTGAGGAGATCCGGCGCGAGTGGACAAGTGATCCGCGGTCGGTTCGTGATCTTCTACATGTACCTTATCACGCGTTCATGTTTCATATTTTGCACGGATTATTATGTTTTCAACTATTATATTGGTTTAAGATGAAAGATAAATTTATTTTACTTGTACAGTTGATTAAGCATTGATGTATACGAGAGCGTACAAGGTGGTTTAAAAATCAAATCAAATTATAATCAAAGTTCCATGTTACATGTTTGCGGTATGTGCTAGCACGATAAAAGAATGTCCAGAGTTGAGCTTGACCATCCAATGAAAACAAATACACAGAGTTTGATTGACAGGTTCAGCCAGGTGCAGGTCTCACCCGATGTCCGAGGTTATGTGTGCCGCTTGCGCAAAGCCGAATGGTCTCAGTAAGAGTTATCGATGTCAATAAATAAAAAAAAAATACATGCTTATCAAACCATGCTCGTGTAAGTTAAAGTTGATTACGGCTTGTTCCAACAGAAATCATGTTTTGCTAACCGTATTTAATAATCGTACAAATGGCAAACAACTTCACGCACTGATAGAATATTTATTTCTGTTTTATAATTACCTAGCTAGGATTTTTTAAAACCTCAACTTCGTCTTCAACCAATAATTTTTCTAAAAATTATTCGATATTGGCAAATATTCGTTACCGGTAAAACGACTGTACATGTACCAGTACTGAAACATCGTATAAAAACGTTATATATACATGTACTCTGTAACTAGTCGTCTTTTAATACATATACCTTTATTTTGTTTGTTTAAAATAAATTAAATTTTGTAAAATGATAAGTATATCATTTCTTCTAGAGTTTTTTCATGAAAATACCTACAAAAGAGTTTTGCCAATCACAAACAGTTTAAAGTACATGTAATGTAAAACACGGGCGCCATTTTGAAACAAATTGTCAGAGAGTTCCGAATAAAATCTGATAAACGTTTCACATGGTTCTCGCACGCTTTGCTCGAAGCGATTAACACGCTTTGACCGAAACTCTGCACGCTTTGTCCGAAACGCTAAATGGTTTACACGAAACGCTTCACGATTCACACGAAACGCTAAACGGTTAACACAAAACGTTTCTCGCACGTAAGTCGCACGCTTTTTTGGTGTAGTAGTACGTTTCAGGGTCTGTAAATTTTGTCAGCACGCAACAATTCTAAATTGCACATTGTCTTCATAAATTTAGAAATATTTAAATAAAGAAGTTATCTTAGAGTAAAGGTTACGTGTTTTGTAAACGGGCTCGGTTTAAAAAAAAACCACAATTCCTGACATGACACATGAGTACATACTGTTTATAACAATGCTTGCTATTCTCTGAAAATGTAACTCGCCATTAAATATCTCATTTTTTAAATAATGTTTGTTACGATTACATAAACTGTGTGCGACAAATAGTTTTCCTAAAACATTTTCTTTTTCAAAACACGTTTTATATGCAGGCTTTCAATCACAACACGTTTTTATAACAAAAGCAGAACTGAAAGTTAAGTAATTATAATCGTTTGACACCATATCACATATATTTTTAACTCACAGCAACAACGGAAGACCTACTCGTGGCTTTGCCACGAGCTCTGCTCTAGTTATGAATAATAATCAAGATATAGGATACAGATTTTGATAATGTTAAAGTTGCTTCCTTAACTTACATGTATGCTAAAATTTTGGTGAGAAAATTTAAATAGCTAAAGGAATATAATGATGGTTATTTAGATAAATCCATAGTGGCCGGTGACGTACGATGAAATTATACTACTTTTGTAATCATACAATGATGGCGTCATATCAATACATCGTATGTTACCGGTCATGTGGAAGGAACGATATACTTTACAGTCAATAAGTAGTATTCTTTTTTATTTAAATACATCAAATGGTTTTTATTGTAGAGAAACTTGGGTTATCCTATACAATCAACAATGATGTTGCGCAGATTCAAAAACAAAACGGCATTAGGGTATGGATGAATTCTTCTCTTGGTATAAACCAAGGTCTTTATCATCTCTACACCGACTCAACCAAAGAGACGGTCACTGTGATTGGCCAATCTCCCGTTGCTATTTATCACGGCATCCAATCACTTCTAAGCTTAGTGTCGGGATCGCCTGACAACGACAGTGTCCCGGATGTTAGAATTGAAGACGAGCCTCGGTTTGAACACAGAGGCATGCATGTTGATGTATCAAGGAACTTTAGAACAAAAGAGGATCTACTGAGACTGATGGAAGCTATGTCGATGTATAAGATGAACAAACTTCATCTACATCTCACTGATGATGAAGGCTGGCGATTAGAAATTCCTGGTATTCCAGAATTAACGGAGGTATAACATCCAATTTTGCATATTTTCTACAGCTTCATTATTACGCAGTTGCATTTCTTCTCAAACTTGATATGTGAAATGTCTTTTCATTAAATTTTGTTTTTGACTTTATCTCTGTAGAAGTTTTCCGTTCTATGAAAAAAAAATTTCTGAATTGTGACTTGCGGGAATTTTTTTTATCAATAATTAGCATCGCCTTATAAGATTTTTATGAGGTTGATGTTATTCGTATATATTTTTTAACAATTACTGGATTAATTTAATGAAGATGTCAAGAATAAACTTACAGATTAAACTGTAAAATTTCACGTAGATTGGGAGTAAACGATGCCACGACCCTGATGAGACAAAGTGTTTAGTTCCCCAGCTCGGATCGGGCGGAGACCAAACAACCTCCGGTTCCGGCTTTTTCACAGTCGCAGATTTCCAGGAAATTTTAGATGAAGCATCAAAACGTTTTATCGACGTCATCCCGGAAGTGGACATACCAGGTCATTCTCGCGCTGCCATCAAATCCATGGAAGCAAGATACAAGAAATACGCGACAAGCAACCAAACACGCGCAAATCAATACAGACTAGTGGACCCGGATGATACTAGTGAATACCAATCAGTTCAGATGTTCGATGACAATGCAATAAATCCTTGTATCGAAACCACATATGCGTTCGTGGAGAAAGTGATCTTGGAGATCAAGAAAATGTACGAAGGACACCAAACTCTCAAGTTCTTCCACTTTGGTGGAGACGAAGTGCCAGAGTTAGCGTTGGTCAATTCAACAAAGTGTCAGCAGTTTACGAGGGATAATCCCTATTACAATACGACACACAAATTGAAGGAGTACTTCGTCTTACGTGTTTCCAATATAACCAACAGCCTAGGACTGGATCTGGCTGGCTGGGAAGACGGTTTACTACAAGAGGGCGGGGTGCCTTTTGAACGGACAGTGTTACCTAATTCTGCAGTGTACGGAAACGCATGGCAGAACATTTGGGAATGGGGTGCTGGAAGACGAGCATACGACTTAGCGAACAGTGGATATAAGGTATGTATAAGGTATGATATCATTTGAAATATAATGAAACGAATTTTCAAAGCAATGACCAGTTATTGTGGACACAATGCCCTTGTAAATGTACTGTTTTAAAACACGTTTTTTAAGGGGGGAGGGGGGCTTAGTTTATAACATTTTTTTCAAATATTAAATCCATTAATCACCCATCTTTATAACACTCAAACTAATTAGGTGATATCGGTAACGTTGAACCAATAACTAATTATTTGCTTAAAAGAATAAGGTATTTTTAAAAAGGTAAGTAAAGTCAAATTAAATATTGAATCTATTAAACGGCACCTTAAAATAAATACTAGTAACCGAGATTGTGACAGTTGATTTTTTGCACTATGGTTACAGAACTATTTAATGTAGAAACACAGGAAATTCGGGTTAGACAGTCTTTCAACTCAAATGTTTAAGTACAGCTGCTACAGAACTTCAGATACCCCGCAAGAATCTAGAAATATGCCACGTTGTCAGCTCTTTACCTAGCAAAAAAAGGTTCGAAGAAAAAAAATGAAAGGTGCCGCTTGGCTAAGAGTAACTGAAATATAGAATGATGGGGGAAATATATAATTAACATAACAGAAAAATGATAGGGACTTGTTTGATATTAATATTTTTTTTGTATTTAAGCGGGACTTGAGTTTTGGGATTGAAAAATAAAATCTAGAATTAAAAAAAAAGGTCAACATATAATTTTTTTTACTAGAATATGTTTTTATTAAAGTATTTCTTTATTGAGCTTGGGCACATTTCTCCTATAGAGGTATGTAACGCTAAACGGAACAAATCCTCTTTCCAGTAAAAAAAAAAAATACCGCAGATACGGGATTTCGACACTTTTTTCATTTCTCCTCTTGTTTTATTACGGTAATGTTTTTATTTAAGTCAGATGTTTTAATGTTTTGAAATACATCTATAAAATACTGCATTTGCGGGACTGTTCTTATTACTGAAAAGAGGAATAGTTCCCGTAGAGCGTAATCATTATTCTTTCCTCCATAGCGGAACTGTGCAAAACCTGTTTAATGTTGATTCTTTGTAACTGAGTTTAGTATTCGTTGGTATTTGAAATAAAAAAAATCTAGAAAAAAATATTAAGTCTATAAGAAAGAAAAAACATTAGAATATGTTTTATCTATATATTTTTTTTAAAAATTACTTAAGGTGGTTCTTTCCCATGCCACGCATCTGTTTTTCGATCAACCACAAGAACCCGATCCCGAGGAGCCTGGCCTCTATTGGGCTACTCGCTTTACCGACGCCATGAAAGCTTTTCACTTCCTGCCAGATAGACTTTATGACAACATCGCAGAGAAAAGATCGGGAGAGCGGCTCACAAAATCAGAAGCGTGTGGGGAAAATATGGAGAAATGTCCTCCCTTAGTAAACAAAAACAACATCATTGGTATGTGAGACCCTCTATGTTTCAAGACAAGTTACATTTCAACAAAAAGTAAAAACAAAAGAAGAATATACATACGAAACAAGTTTCTCTTTCACATAATCAACAGTATGAATGGGACAAACAAAACTGGAACAAAAAAAATGAAAAAAAATGAAAAAAAAACTTAACTCAAAAAATCAACCTTAAAATTAAAACAACATCCGTATTCTAGGTCTCCAGGGCCAAGCATGGGGAGAAACATTTATGACATCAGAAATATTTGACTCAATGGTCTTCCCAAGAATTCTTTCCTTGGCTGAACGAGCGTGGCACAAAGCATCATGGGAAGATATGGAGCAACCCGGAAGAGGTGTGGCAGCGCTAGAAGATTGGGAGTCGTTCGCAAACACAGTCGGTCATAAAGAGTTCAAGAGACTAAGACGGTTAGGGATTAACTACAGGATAGCACCGCCTGCTGCTATGTAAGTCGTTCTAGAAATGTTTTCTTGGGTTTCTTGGGTTTCTACATTTAGCTTTTCTTTCATATCGCTTGCGTTGTATACTGTATACTTTGAAAGTTAATTGTTACATTATCATTATCGTGTTTTTTAAAAACAAAAACTTTAAAAGTCAGACAACAGATAATCAAGCAAACCCTTAATAAAAACATTACCAAATACAAAAAAAAATATATGACTGCATCATCTAACCAACTTATATCAGTTAAAACTGATGCGGAGAAAATGTATAATCATCCAACCAACTACATGTAATAACTTGTTTAAATGGGAGTCAAGATAGTTCATTTTCGTGACCTGCTGAGATCATGTTGTCATTGACAGCTGCTGTAAAAAAAAAAAAACCACACACACCTTGAAATTTGTTCATTATAGATTTATTTTTCAAATAAAAAATGTGATTGAAAATCATTGGTTAAGGTCAACAGACTTGAAATTAACGAGGAAACGGGTTAAGAAGCATAAAATCAAGAAAAATCACAGGGCGAAAAACCATCTTTAAGCAAGTCCTTAAAGGTGGCTTAAAGGTGACTTAAAGGAGCTTAAAGGCTATACAACCTTTAAGCCGCCTTTAAGTCACCTTTAAGCAAGCGCTTATAGGTCCTTAATGTCCAAACTTCTTTAAGCTACCTTTAAGCCACCTTTAAGCCACCTTTAAGCATCTTTAAGTGGCATTTACGCTCTCTTTACACTGCCTTTACACTGTCTTTAAGTGGCCTTTAAGTCAATATTGATCAAGCTGAACAATAAAAACATATATTAAATGCAAAAGCTCTTTTATAGAGATGGGAGGGGGTCATCCGAGTGATAGTATAATTTCCAAGGAAGGGGGGGGGGGGGTTCCAGGCGGTTTTAATCGTCGCTCCATTAAACACAGATCGCTATCATCAGCACCGCTCCGATGGACACAGATTGCCGTTATAAAATTCTTTATAATTTTTGGGGGGTTTCAAAATTATTGTAGGGATGAGCACAGTCTCTGTATCTTAATATGTGCATAAAACTAATTAAAGTATGTTTGTTTCCTATTATAAATTAATCGGTGAAAAAAATCTCTCTCTCTATCTCTCTCTCTCTCTCTCTCTCTCTCTCAGTTCATCTGGTTATTAAACAAAATAAAGATAATGAACCAAAAATGCATGATTTAATTTGTTAATCGGTTTAAGGTTTGTATTTTTTCCTTCAATTTTCATTATTTCTAACTCTAGATCTGCTAGATACATGTTAAAGATGAAAAGACTCTCAACTGCCTTTGTTATATCGGGCAGGATATTACTGCTTTGTTTGTCTAGACATAGTTTTGTTCGTTTGTGTATATCTAATTAGAGTCTATTGTTTGTCCAACTTAAGAAAACCCCTGGAACTAACACAGAATATACAAGATATACACAACAGTTTTGTCGTGTGCCCAGGTGCATGTTTGTGTATATCTAATTAAAGTCTATTGTTTGTCCAACTTAAGAAAACCCCTGGAACTAACACAGAATATACAAGATATACACAACAGGTGTGTCGTGTGCCCAGGTGCACGTCAGTGTTTCTAAAGGCGTTGAATCTTAGTATGTACGAGTATACGATAAGTCTAGTGAATAAAAGTTAATTTACATTTGTAATTCATTTTCAAAGTATTATTTCCTAGCTCTGGGTTTCAAATATGTTACGTCTACAAATTAACGATACATGTATGTAAGAGTAAAATCTTGAGGCTAGTAAATTAATGTACCGGTGATCATAAATAGGGGTTGATTATTTAAATATATGTATAAGGGTAAATATGTCAAATATACCCGGCCTGGCACATCATACAATTGTATGTACAAGTCATTTGCAATTGCCACATGCAGTAAATACGTCACCGGTAATTGGTAATTTTGTTTGTTATAGAATTGATAGTTTAAAAATCATGTACATACAATTACATGTAAATATTTAAACATATTGGAACGGCGCCGCGATCATGAAAACCGGGAAATTGCGGGAAATTGAACAAATACCCTAATAGTATCAATGCATTTAATAAAAGAAATGATTTCATTTTCTTTCTTACATTTTTATAGCTATAAATTAGATGAATTACGTATATCTACTCGGTTTAAATTTATTAACTAAGAAAGCCTACTATAGTGAACCTAACGGTTTCCATTTAGGTATAATATATTTTTGTTCACTGAAGACCAAGTTCCGTATTTCATTCTAAATACATGCATGCATGTAATTTATAAATTAGATGTAATTGATTGTTACAAACTGAATGGTTTGTCAAAATCTTTTCAAGTAAACACGTTCAATACAGTGATTCAATATCCACTGATATATAGGATATAAAAACACTTATAAATATGTAAGTTGCCGTGGCGCAGAGGATGTGTGGTGATGCCAGTAAACTAAGGGTCCCGGGTTCAATTCTCACCGCGGCCGGTTTTTTGGGTTTTGTTTTTTTTTTTCATTTTTCTTTCTAGAGCAAAAACCGTTTTAATACCTTTTCTTTCATAAAATTAATACATTTTGTTGGAAATTAAGCACAATATTGAATTAATTTTTTTTTAATGGCTTAAAGGTGGCTTAAAGGTAGCTTAAAGGTGGCTTAAAGGTGGCTTAAAGAAGTTTGGACATTAAGGACCTATAAGTTGTCCTTAAAGGTGGCTTAAAGGTGGCTTAAAGATAGTCTTTAAGCTGCCTTTAAGCCATCTTTACGCTTTCTTTAAGCCACCTTTAAGCAATACATATAGCTTAAAGGTAGCTTAAAGGTGGCTTAAAGATCGTCTTTAAGCTACCTTTAAACACCTTTAAGCTATCTTTAAGGAGGACTTAAAGATGGTCATTCATCCTGTGTTAATGGGCTAGTCCCATTATTTAGGGTGCAAGAGTTGTAAAGTCTAATACAAATAACAAAAACGATAGAGATTTTGTGATACATTATTAAAGCTAGTAAGTTTTTGATCGTTACAATATATGTCTGGAAAAACTCAATGTCACACCCATTTATGTCGTAATTACAGATTTAATTCATTCATTGAAAGTGTGTGTGTGTGGGGGGGGGGGGGGAGTCTGGTTCATCGTATCATTTAAAAGAAATCAAACGGAAGACGTATTCGTTACTCGTAACGAGATTGTATCTAGTTTAATAAAATTTTCTTTTTCTCTTTTTTAAAGCGTTGAGAACGGATACATCAGAGTAAAAACGGAATTTCCAGGACATTCGGTACAATACAGCAGGGATGACGGTGCCACGTGGTTTGATATCCCGCATGAGTGGTTTCTCCGAGACAAGCAACCTTTCCTCGTGCGATCTTGGTAATATTGCCTAATTGTGTCTTTGTTGATTAAGTTAATTCAAAGTTTGCTTGATTTTGGTATATTTTATGAATATTGCGGTCACTATGCTAACAATTTATAGTTTCGATAAAGCCTTTTAAAAATCACGGTTTCGGTCATTTCACGGATTTTTGTGAAGCTAATGAATGTTTCTTTTCTGTTATTTTTTTTTCGAACTACAGTCTTTTAGACGAAACCAGATGTAGTAGAACAATCAAGTTTTACCAAGGTATGTTCATCAATCACACAACTTCTTTCTTAATTTCCTTTAGTATTTAATGACTATAAAAACAAGCATCCTCCCTAAAAATGTGTTAATTTATTTTTGAAGATGAACCTGCGCCAAAATCAGAGCAACATCTAGTAGATTACATTTCCGAAAATGTCGAGACGAGATATGAGGTGATAAGTAACCTAATCAACGAGTGGCAAAACTTCAGCGCAAGAATATCTCTATACAACAAAGGAGAGAGGGACCTGTCCTATGGAAACTGGGAGATATATTTCAACTCTATCCGACTTATCCAACCTAATGACTATCCTTACCCGTCTGGATATTTACTCCCAGAATGCAACATGACTGTACATCACGTGAGCGGAAGTCTGTTCAAACTGACGCCGACGGACAATTTCCGTCTCAATCAAAAGAGGGGTCTGTCTTGCACGATCATCTGCAAGTATTGGCAATCCGCCATCACCGACTCCATGCCAAACTGGTACGTCGCGGCAGACGCAATGAGACCGAAAAATCTTACTTTTACCGAAGGCGAGGATTTGAGTTATGTAGCGTCCTTTGTTAGACGGGAACAGTACATTCGATATCCTACTGACGGGTGGAAGCCATTCACAGCGGAAGAAAGGTTCGATAGAAATCAGGCGATGACCGTTTCCGGGATGCCCGAGAAACGGATTATACCAACTCCTGTCGAAAATTTACTGCAATCGCAATCCGTGACCATTGACTCATCTTGGGTGATTGTAAATTTGACGGACTATATTAGTGAAATTCAGTTGATTTCTGGTAAGCGATTTTTATCCATTAGTCGTTGATTTAAAAAAACATAAACAAATGCTGGATACATACCTGAACGATTATTAGACACATCTCTCTTTTAAGTCAAATTTGGTCTTTATATCTTTGGTACTAGTTTGATTTAATTACTGCTGTGCAAATAAGAAGTTAATATTTCGGGCTATATGATTAAACGAAAAAAAAGTACCGTAAAACCCTAGTCACGTGACCAAAAATCACCAGCAGTTAACGGCGTATGAAGCAAAAATGGAATTTATCGGGCAACAGTTGCCATTTCATCGGCCTTTGTCTCGGCCGTTATCGACCTCTTTTTTCCTCGGCCGACCAATTTTATGTCCGTCGGGTAAGGTTATAATTGTTTTCCGGCAGTGGCCGATTTCTAGTTGAAACAGTCGGGGAATGTGTGTATCGAGCAACACTCGAACATAGTCCGACCATCGGCCGACAGTTTTTATGTCTGTCATCGGTCAGTCGACATTTAGGCATTTGGATTTTTTTCTTAAATGCCAACAAACATCGATTGACGGCCGAAAATAGACCTAGGGTCGACTAGTCTTTAAGATGGGCTGAAGAACGATCGACCTTATACGGATTACGTTAAACTTCTACCGTCTATCGATCGATAATCAACAGCCAGGCAACGACGCCATGCTGCAGACCTTCTTCGTCTAAGAATTTAAGCAATGCCAACGTGGTTTACTATAGCATTGAATCATTTATTTTTGACGTCGTCGTGTCAATAACTGCCGTCAGGAAAGCAGACAAATTGAATAACGCGCGTTAGCGCGTTATTCAATTTGTCTGCTCACCTGACGGCAGTTATTGTGCGTTATTCAATTTGTCTGCTCACCTGACGGCAGTTATTGACACGACGACGTCAAAAATAAATCATTTAATGCTTATATTTACATTCCCTTACTGAAGAAATCAGTTGTTTACTTATATAAATCGATATAAAGTGCAGATCACGGAGGGAGTGAATAAGAAACAGCAAGAACAGCTGTTTTGTAAAACCGGTTTAAACTGGTTTTCACATAGACTGTTGAGATGAGATCGACGAGCATGAAAATATAATCCATGATAAATAACTCTTGAAATGTTGCTTTTAACAATAAAGTCAACTTTTTGTTGAATAATTATAAAACATGATGTTTTGACAACATTCATGAAATACATTTTTTAACCGATAACATAGAAATCACTGTTTGAGAACTACTTATGTAAATTACTCGTAAATTCATACGCAGTGAATAGGTGTTGCATTTAGAGGCATTTAAACATCACGGAATTTAATGGAAAAACACAGTCGAATGTAAATATAAGTGGGTATTCAGTAATTGAAAAATTGTTTATGTTTTCGACCAACTATAAAATCAAACTGTGGCTCAACGATTTAAGATAAAGAGACGATTCACCGACTAATAAATATTCAAACTTTTGAAGATATTGGTGTTACTAGAAATTACTGTGGAATCATTTAAATTCGTGGAGGCCAATTTTCGTGGATCATGACTTTTTTGCTCTTTTGAGGGGGTGTAATTTCGTGGATGGGTCGGTTACTGTTTCAGTAACACAGATAACTCTTTATAAATTTGTTTTCGTTGAGGATTTAAATTCGAGGGGGAGGGCTACCCACGAATACCACGAAAATTGAGCCACCACGAATTTTAATGATTTCACAGTAATGTGACCGCTCTGCGTCTTACGATACCGGTGTCGGGCAATCATGTTTCTTCAGCCGACGATACGAAGTAAATATCGACGTAAATGTGACCTTGACATAATCGTACACGTGTGCAAATTCACAGGCAAATATATTTTCTACCGCAAAGTTAAACCGTTCACAGTTTTTATGTGCTATTATTACAATATATGATATCTTAAACAGATGTAACTAGTTAAATAAGTTTTTACGTTCTTCTGCAGATTTGCTGACAATACAAGTAGCAGCCGCGAAACCAACTTCAAAATACATAGAAATAATCACGGACAATAGCATGACTGTCCTCAATAACCAGGAAACACAGGACGAAGCATACATAATCAGTATCAACCCAACCAATATCGCCATTACTGTAAGGAAACCTTGCGGGGTATTTTACGCCTACCAAAGTCTACGTAGCTTACTCAACACTAACAAAGCTTTACCCGTCGGCGACATCAAAGACCAGCCTCGTTTTCAATACAGAGGGATGCATGTTGATGTCGGAAGAAACTTCCACACTAAAGAGGAGATCTTGAAAATTCTGGACGCGATGGCCATGTATAAGTTGAATAAGTTTCATTTTCATTTGACGGAGGACGAAGGCTGGAGACTAGAGATTCCCGGACTTCCCGAACTAACAGAGGTAAACACACTTAGAATAGAACCGTTTAAAGAAACATTTGAACTTTTGGTGGGAAGTTACTATATAGTTTGCCCACCAAAACAAGCTGTCAAACATTTACCTCCTTTCTTCTAATTCGCTAAGAGATCCTCATTGATATTCATAGACTGTCAAAACCGTTGCTCTGACTTGTGAAACTGACGCTGTCTTAGCGAAATATACATCTCTGGATGAAGTCGGAAGATTGTCATTGCGTTCAATGCATGCATATTTATTAGCCAATGGCTGAACAGTTAACCATGTGTAGACCCCGCCTTCATCAAATCTGAGTTTTTCACGTTCCAATCTCATGTTGAAACGGCTCTAAAAGTATACGCTGTCTTATTGTTATTCTGTTGAATTATTGGGCATCAAAACTGTGTGGCAAACTTTGCTTTGATTTCATGTTTTCAGAGATAGTTGTAGCTTACTGTTGAAATGTTAATTTTTAAGAAAAAGTTATCTATCGACAAAATGTTGTCTTCTTGAATAATTACCGACTTGACTATTGAGAGGTCCATGATATCCACGCCGTACATTGTAATATTCTCATTAAAAATCTAAAGACACGCAAAAAAAGAATTTCAAATGAAAAAAAGAAATTCAAATACAATTCATGTCGAAATGGCACGCAATCACGACATCGGCAGTCATGATTCAATTATGTATACTGTATACAGGGTTATTTTCACCCCGTATTATTTTTCCCATTTAACCATTGCAAACAGTTTCGCCCCGTCTTGAATTCGCGCAGAGCCAGTTGTGTTAACATTGATATTATTTGCAATATAGAATTAGTCCAGTCTTAAATTCGCCCTTTGACAACAAGGACGAAAGGGGCGAAAATAAAACGGGGCGAATATTTCCCTGTATACAGTGTTATATCAGTAGTCTTCTTTTTAGGTGGGATCGAAGCGATGTCACGACCCAATGGAAGAAGAATGCCTGCTCCCACAGTTAGGCTCAGGGTCCAATGGATGTAAACTTGGCTGTGGGTTCTACACGGTCGAAGACTACAAAAAAATCCTGAGATATGCGAACGCCCGCCATATTGAAGTCATACCGGAAATCGATATGCCCGGTCACTGCCGTGCAGGCATCAAAGCCATGGAGGCTAGATACAGGAAGTACATGAATTATGGGAATGAAACTGCAGCTCGGGAATTTCTCTTGACTGACTTCGCTGACAAAACTCAGTATCTGTCTGTTCAGATGTTTACGGACAATGCCATTAACATCTGTATGGACTCTTCCAAAGTCTTCATACGTTACATCATACGGGCTATTAAGAAGATGCATGCAGATATACAGCCATTGAAGGTGTACCATTTTGGAGGTATATACCATAATTTGTAACAGTAACTCTCAAACGGGTTTGCTGATTTGATTTTATGAAAAAAAAAGGATTCTTTTTATGCTACACGATTCGTTGATAATACATGTAGTATTCTTAGTTCTGATATTTCTGACATGTACATATAACATACCCATACATTCTGTAAACTCTCCATGAATGAACTGTTTATATTACAAAATTCATAAGAAAAAAATTGTAGTACTATTCCCGTTATTCAGGTGACGAGATAGCTGGGGCGTGGAAGGACTCTCCAGAATGTCAGACCTTTGTGGCAAACTCGGCATTAAATGATGTAGGTGAATTAAAGAAGTATTTCGCCCATTTGATGACCCAGTTAACGAATGACGAGGCGCTGGTTGTAGCGGCCTGGGGCGACGGGTTGAAGGAAGGACTGACTCCATTTAATCGATCCGAGTTCCCTGGTCAAAGGTAATGAACTTATTTTAAAAAAGATCTTTTTTCTTTACAAGCAACAACAAAACAGTGCTACACAGGCTATTATTACTCACGTGATTTTAATGTTTATTTCACAGGGAATCCACGTGAATTGCTGCACTAAAAATTAACTTCATGTTAACTTTATTTTAATGAAACTTTACGTGAAATTCACACAAGGCTTCAAGTTGTTTCACGTGAATTTGACCTGAGACAAAAAAGGCTATGTATTTATACATTTCTATGTATTTAACTTTATGATAAGGTACAGGAATTAGTTAAAAAAACAACCGTTATTTTACTCAAAATTCAAATGCTTTTTTGTCTGGTTCAAATGTTTGATTAAGCACTGTTCCAAGAGAAAATGATGGTATTTCGAGCACTAAGAAATAAATTGTTTTGTCTATAATAAATATACATTGATTCTTAATTTAAACATTGGAATATTTTAGAGATGTGATCGCCTATAATTGGGAGAACGTCTGGGAGTGGGGCCAAGGAGACAAGGCGTATAAACTGGCTAATGCTGGCTATAAGGTAAAGACGGGGATACGCATATTAAAATCTGGCTAATGCTGGCTATATTGTAATGTTGGGGATACACGGATTAAAGTCTGGCTAATGCTAGCTATATTGTTATAACGGGGATACACAGATTAAAGTATGGCTAATGCTGGCTATATGGAAAGGACAGAGATACACAGATTAAAGTATGACTCACAGTTTCAGGTACACATTTTAACACATTATTGGTCTGAATTTCATATCAATTTCGCCTCACGTGAATTTTTCGTAACACTTAAACATTGATATTAACATAAAATAACACCAAGTCTTATAAATTTCGTTAAACCTAGAAAATATCAAATTCTGACATGATATTTCAAATCAAGTGCATATTATTTGGATTATCTCCCATGATCTACATTTAGCGGAACATGTTTGTTTGGTGGGGGTTTTTTTCAGATGAAATTCAGAAATGAGAGGGAATTTCGCGACTTTGCGAATATGGGCTTTCCCCGCAAATATTTTTGAGGCGTAATTGTGTACATTTGCATGTGATTATTTGACAATGCATTTTTATTGCAGTTGGTGCTCGGGTATGCCGCTCACACTTTGATTACGTGTATGTGTGATGTTTTAAAATGCGTTATTATTACAGGTGGTGCTCGGTCATGCCACTCACCTCTATTTTGACCATCCTTACGAACCGGATCCGGAAGAGCGTGGATTCTACTGGGCGACTCGGTTCACTGACACTCGGAAGGTCTTCGGCTATGTACCTAGTGATATATACAAAAACGCCGATATCGCAGGAAACGGACAACCATTAACCCAGGATCAGATCTGCACAAACAATGGAACGTGCCTGCAGTTGGAAAGGCCAGAGAATATTATTGGTAAGATGGTTCTCTCTATCATAGATCACTGCTACATGGGATTTTCAGTATAGACCTAATATTTCTTTTTACACCTGAATTCTTTATTCTTTTGAACAGGTAATCTTATCATATTTAGTTGAACCTTGTTAAAAAATATGCGATGTATTCTTCCTGATTTAAGTTATTACATGTCTTAAAATTCCAAAAATTCCAAATTAAGAATAATTATAATTTCGTATGCTAAGTTTTACGCATACAAACTTTGCTTCTGTCATGTTGTAAATTTTGTATTTACACCCATCCAGTAAATTCAAAATTTAAAACATGGCACTTCATAACCAACCTTTTCAATATTTCCCAAAGAGAAGGAGAAGAATCGAATCTGTTAGTTGTTAGAATTTGTTAGTAATCTTTGTGTATGCATATAAGATATGTTCTTATCATTTATTCAAAAGGCATGCAAGGACATATTTGGACAGAGACAGTTCGGACGACAGACCAGCTGCAGGAAATGGTATTCCCTCGCCTGATTGCCCTGGCGGAGAGGGCGTGGCACAGGTCAGCGTGGGAGGACGAGGAAAATAAGAGTCAGAGGGTTGCCCAAACCAATGAGGAGTGGACCTCGTTTGCTAAAGCATTGGTGAATAAAGAGTTGGATCGACTGGAAAAAATGGGAATCAAGTACAACATTCCTAAGCCTGGAGGAAGGTCAGTTTTTTTCCGCCACATTCCTCTCTCTCTCTCTCTCTCTCTCTCTCTCTCTCTCTCTCTCTCTCTCTCTCTCTCTCTCAGAGTAAATGACTAATTGTGTTGTTATGGGATATCTTCTTAAAACTTTATGTTATAAGGGAATAAGTAAATTTTTTTTTTAAATGAGTTAACTTAGTACCAAATAAAACCGCTTTGAATTTTTTTTGTAAAGTGCGTAATTTGTTCAAAGTGCGTTGCCACAAAGGTTCTTCCGGCAATAAATGCACATCGTTTTAACAGAATTAAGACTCAGTGACGGATTCCAAAATACGATGCCTCAGCACACAACTCTGATCCACTCTTCATATTTACATATTTTCAGGTTTTTTTATTAGCCTTATAATAATCAAATTTTATAAACAGGCTGAATAATCTCAAAGTAGAGGTCAACACCGCGCTTCCCGGTTTAAATATTCAGTATACGGAAAAGGGGAGGTCTAATTGGCGTGACGTCACTTCCGATACCAACATTTTGCTGGGAACAGATATAGAATTGAGGACTACGTAAGTATCTTTACAACAAGGGATGAAAGTTTAATGGTGCCTTAAAATGCCAAATTTCAAACAAAAATGGTTTTTATAGTTAACAACAAAAACAGTTTCAGTAATGGTTTCTATAATGAATTTCCTTGAAATTTGTAAAAGACTGTGTATTTTATTAACATATTCGATATCTTTTGTCATAAAATACGGATTAACAGAACGGTACAGGAGAAATCTTAATTATTAAAATCAACTTGCGAAAAAATCAACAAAATTTTTTAAAATCATTTAATATTTTATCCTGGAAAGCTTTTGATTATTTATGCTATCAATATATATGTAGAAAACGATTTACATCCAACACAATTTCTTTGTTAAAACAGGTCTAAAAGTGGGCGTGTGCGCAGCTTCGGACGTACGCCGGTTACTCTACGATCACCGCTATTAACTTCCGCTTCCAACCGGAAGTATTACGGCGTAATTCATATTATCATTACTTTAACTTCACTGGTTTGTATGTTGTATGTGTGACCATTGCTTGGACTAAAAACCTTAAAACCTGAATGTTTTTTAAAATTATTTAAGTATTTTTGTTTTTACCTTTTTTGCATACAATACTTTGCTACATTTGATACTTTTTATAAAAAATGTTGTACACGTAATTTTAGTTCGTTTGATATAATAAGAGGTAATGTGTTTTTTAATTGAATATTCCAGAAACCCACATGATCATGCAGCTTTCGAACATGATCTTATGATTTAGTTTTCCCAGTTTGTAAGTGTGTTTTGCACTGGTTTACATGTTCTGTTATTATACATATGTCATGGAATATGGTAACCCCTTCCCTCATGCATTCTATGCACGGGTAATGCTTTTCTTCCTTATTGTGTTTTTATATGTATTGTTAGTTGGGTTTTTTTGCAGCTCAACTTTTTTCAATCTTTTATACTTTTTACAGGGCATAGAATTTTCATTTAGTATGTATATACCTTAAATAGTTTAAGCAGAGATGATAATTTGATTTACAATGATAAAAAATAATAATAGTCTTACATGTATTTTAATTCTTACATAAATGTGCTATTATCATGTTTGTCATTATGAGTTTTATCATGTTAACGTGATCATCAACATTATGTCAATCAACATACGCCTTATCATGACATTATGATCATTACAAGTGTAGCATCACACAATGAACATCATAAAATGATGTTCACAATCATCAATGTATCTATGTCATCATAAAAAGAGTATTGAATAAAACCAAACGCAATCTCATTCTTGTATCATCTGATAATAAAAGGTTTGGACTCGTTTGATTTTGCATTCAGTGAGTTGGTTTTTTTGGTGAGATGAAAATCATTTGGCTAAATAATGCAAATGATTAAACATTGAACCAAGTTTGAGTGAGCGAGTGATACTGTAATGAAAAAATGTATCCACATACTTCTCGTAAAGTGAGGCACCTCGAACAAAGTCATTCGCGGATCTTGGCGAGAGGAGATGTGTCCTTTCTAATATATTTCATTTTATCAAATAAAATATACAACATGACTACTTGTTTTTAATCATTTTGTATATTTTATTTGATAAAATGAAATATATCAGAAAGGACAGATGGAAGGAGGGGGAATTGGGGTTGCGGGCTATTTCCTGAAAATTAAAGTTTATGAAATCTAGCAAGTAGATTCACAGAAAAAGACCTCAAACTCCCCATCTTTGTGAAAAAAAGTATTACCCCTTCCCTTTAAAATGTACAAATTAGATTTTTAAGCATTACAAGTCATTCATGATAAATTAATCAATTATGATTGACTGATATCGGTCACGTGAAAACAACGGGTCCATACCAGGTTACTGAAACGATTTATCTTTTTTGTTGTTTATTGTTTAATGGAGCCCTCTCCAGAGAACGTCAAATTTAAAATCATTTATATTCGTAGAGGGCAATCTTCGTGGATTGTGGGCTAATTTGCGGGGATGTAAATTCGTGGATGCCTCAGTTTTCAATTTCAGCAAAATTTGTTTTCGTTAAGGATATTTATTCCTTTGGAGAGGGCTACACATGAAAACCCAAAGTTGAGCCTCAACGAATATTAATGATTTCACAGAATTAGACCGTGTATTCACATAATGTATTTGTTCAGCTTCTATCAACAACAGATAGGCACACATTTAAGGGAAACCATATATTGTGTTTTTAAATCATCGGTTTGATAAAGAATACACAAACATGTACACGTGTAAACAAGCAGACCAAAGATAATATCTTGTAAGTGAATACATTGCCTCTTAGATAATCATACACATTGTTTATTTATTATCGCTGCCGATTGCTGGAACATCCTTGTGGCAACGCAATATACCGTTGCCGATTAGGTAACAATCTGGCGTCGATGCTATCGTGTTCTACAAAACCAGCGTTTCTTAAACTACAATTTGTCATACTACATTGAAATACATTAAAACTGTAAATAGCCCAAATTTCTGGATCAAATTTTAAGATAAGTATCAGTTTTAAGCTGCAATCATCCTCGTTGGATCATTTTGACGTTGCCAACCGTTCCATTAACGTCACTGTTTCCCGATTACGTCGCTGGCGAGGCAACGTTAATGGAAAGCGCCCATAGTGAACATGTTCGTAAATATATATGATATGGCATCTTTCGTATTGATAATACAGGCGGTAAATATCAAAATCAGGCTTTGAGCGAATTAATTACATTGTGAAGTACTGCTTTACATTTCCATTATTCATGAATTTGGGCATTACATGTAAATTACCATTACCATTACTTAATTCTCTTGAAATAATGCATTACCATTACCATTCCTTTGTGAAAAGTCAATAAGTTTTTGTGTGTTTTTTTAAAAGTATTTTAATAGCTGAATGAAGAGTTTTTGCATATGCTGCATAATATAAAACACTCTTAAACATATTTACAGTTTCATGTTCACTATCAGGTTAAAATTTAATGACCTTCATAAGATTGCTGTAAGTTGCTCTTTTTGATCATCAAAGTTTCAGAGGTTTCATCTTTAAACTGGATCCTGTCGGATTTGAAAATCTAAGATATAATTGTTGAAGCAATTATAGATCAATACACGAATCTTGTATTTGTTATCAGTCCAAACTATTTTACTTAATATACAACACAGATATTGGAGAGAGAGAGAGAGAGAGAGAGAGAGAGAGAGAGAGAGAGAGAGAGAGAGAGAGAGAGAGAGAGAGAGACTATTTTTTCAAATAAGATATAATGTTATATTACTGGAAGTAATTTTTAAGCTTCCAGAATTCATGGTTGGACAGTGCATTCTTTTTTGCTTTCAAGTTTATCTGTTCTCTTTTCTAACAGAACACGGTTAAGAGAACGGGAGGGAGTTGTTTAACACCTCTTAAAACAATAGATTGTTTTGACACTTAGATTATCATGGGGTCATTGCGTGTTGTTGACACATTTTTCACGGTAAAGAATTCACTGAATGCAAAAACTAATTTGAGTAAATTTTTCAAATGATATAAAATTCTTAATAACAGCACTCTTGAATGTTATGAAATTGTGTAGTTACGGATAGTTACATCCATTATTGACAATATAAGAATTGGTTTTTTATTTTATTTTAATCATACAATAAAATATTTTTTTTTTTCACAAGAATTATTTTCCTTCTTTAAAACAATTTTTAATCAAATATAATTTCAGATATTCAGTTCATCACAATTTAAAAAATGAACATCCATAGTAATGCAGAGTAATGTCTTGTAATGTCAGCATTACTCTAGATTTTGGAAAGTAAAGTGTTACATTACCTTTACTTGTAATGCTAAGTTTGTGGCATTACACATTACTAGCATTACTTTGAAAACATGCAATGCATTGCAATGCATTACCATTACATTTAGTATTACCCCAAGCCTGATCAAAATATACCAAAAACTGTGCATGTGTTGGTTGATGCATGGTTAAATGCATCGAGACATTAAAAAAAACAGGTTTGAAAATATTACGTAGCATATTCGATCAAAAAATTGACTAAGCTTTATATGTTATAAGAGGACCACCTAGACTGCATGGTTTTGGGATCTTTATTTTACCGCGTGCACATTACTTAGTTAGTTGTTGGTGTATTATATATTGACTTTTACTTTGGTGTTGGTTAAATAAATCGTTTGGTGTGGAACGCTGAAAGACAGACAATAATATTTTATATGTTACAATAAAACCATTTAGATAAAAAAAAATCTGAAGATTACATGATTTATTTATTTTTTGGAAGGGGGGGGGGGGCAGGAAGTTCAGTGCTCGATGGAAAATTGCAATCGCAACTTCTCGGGCCTTTCCGGCAAGCTCGGAAAAACACCTCGAATGTATTAACTAGGCGTCCATGACAACCCCCCCCCCCTCCTTTTTTTTTATTTTATAAAACTTGATATAAATACAACACATTTTACGATCTGTTGAGATTTGAGCTATACTTCATTAAAGTAAACGATATCCATTAAAATATAACAGAGAAGAGACATACAAGACTGTCTAGCCGATACTAATTTTAATGGGAAGTGACTCCATTTTGTATAAAAATCTTACATCCGGTGATGTTAATACATTCGATGTGTTTTTTCCGAGCTTGCCGGAAAGGCCCGAGAAGTTGCGATTGTGGAAAATTGAAATTTATAGATGAATTAATCTTATAATTTATACTGATAAAACAATAGTGGGTTTAGTAATTGACATTTACGTGTAACGACAATAATGCTTGTATAATATAGTTTAAGAAAATGTCTAATGTATTTTGTAGAATAACGTCGTCACCGACTGTGGCAGATTTTCTCACGCATATGACCATTGTAGTCTCAATATTATACAATAAAATAGTACGCGGAGCACTTTGTGTTGTTGTCTTTTTAACCGCAAACAATTAATGTGAGAAATCTGAACAGAGAGAGGAGACTTGTGCTAAATCTAAGGAATGAAGTGTACAACATTACAGGTTTTAGGTTATTTTTCGATAATAAGTGTTGGCGTCAATATAATGATATGGTAAAAGTGTATAATTTATGTATATTTCGGGGTATAGAGAACTAACAGTAACCTGAACTATCTTATTTGAAAATTCATTTGTGTAGAAATAGGACAGTATATTTTTTTCATAAGTGCATGTTCTATATAGAGATAAGATTCTCCTTGATATGTTTGTTGATAAACAGAAATTGACACGTGCTGAAAACTACAAGATCTTCATCTGACTACGGTCATTATGGTATACGGGGGTAACTTGAGTCTCAAAACGGAACACAACATCACTTTCTCGATAATTTATTAATGGTTTTATATTACAAATTTTGGTTCATTTTAAATTGAACAGACATAAATGTGTCAAAAAAACCCTTCACGAGCCCTGCACGTGGTTTGTTTACAGTAAAAACGTCTGTGCAATAGTATAGAAGGTTGAACCCCGCACTGGCGTCGGAAGCAAATTGAAAGTGGGGGTCTAGACTAATCCTCAGAGAAATATTGAGAAAAAAGTAATTCCCAAAATCATGGAAATCCTAATCCGTGGGGGAGGGGGGGGGGGGGGAGGGAGAGTATACCTATACTTCCAAAACAAAAAACTTATTTACCCAAATATCCCCCCCCCCCCAAAAAAAAAATTATGAAATTCCTAATCCGGGGTCCGGGGGGGGGGGGGGGGGGGCTAGTATGCTTCTGAATCCAACTTCTCAATCTTTCAAGGTAACTTTAGGAACAATTATCTTTCCTGCGAGAACAAGTGGGGGCTGAACCCTCTATCATGCTATGTTTCTAATGGTCAGGTATAACTTTGCGAAAAAAGTGGGGGGCTAAGCCCCCGCCCCCGCCCCCCCCCCCCCCCCCCCCCGGTTCCGACGCCTATGCCCCTTAACACGTTGCACTGTAATTATGTATGTGGTATACGTAACTATTAATTTTAATGAAATAATTAGATTTATTCCATGGAGATCTCTGTAATTCTCTGAAAGTTAATACATTCATGAGTAAATTAAGTACAAAAATACCAAACCCGATTAGAATTTTTTTTCCAAGTCTTTTTTATTTATTTATTTTTTTGGATAAGATGCGCCATACTGTCTCTTTTAGGTTTTGATGTCGTAATGTCAATGCTGCACAATGCAATTTAGATAATGATGGTGTCCGGTGCGGTTCAGGATTTTTATAAAAAGGGAGTATTTATGTGATATCAATGCTATTCTACTTCTAAATTCAAATTATATATAATGGCGTATGTAGTGTACTTGAATGTCAATTAGATATATTTCCCCGAAAAAGGTAACATATTGAAATAATTATGAAAAATATTGATTTCCTACTTAAGATAGAAAAAATAACAACAATACACTCTAATAAAAACAGTAAAAAAGAGTAACACATGTTTGAGTAAAAGCAAAGACCCATAATATTTAAATTGTTTCAAATTCAAGTTCCCTCACCCCCCCCCCTCTTACTTATTATCCAACCCCATCACGATCCTCAGAGATGTGCAGTATACTTGTATTATACACAAATCTCCATTAAAAAGCCAACAACATATAATTACATATGTCACCCCAGAATTTTAATTACATGTATTGGATGAAAATGATTATCTTTCAAAGCGCTGCTTCCACGCTTTTTAAATCAATAAATTGTTGATATTCTTAAATTGACGACTGTCAATTCATTGTGCATCATTGGAGGTAAAACACTATGTGTATCTTGCTTGCATTGCTCTATCTATTATTGTATAAAATGTAATACAAGTATAAAAAGAAATAATACAAAAGATTGATTTGAACAGATGGATCATTTTTAATGCTTCTTGTCTTTTACTCCTGTATTGTCCAGATTATCGTCAATATACACTTGTATTGTAAACAAATTCTGACTAAACGTAACGTATAAAATTGACAAAACCATTAAATTTTTAAGTCGAATGCATGTTTCGCCATTTTAGACCTTTTTAAGGGAAAAAAACGGTAATTGTTCGCAAATTTCGTTCTGTAATGTTTTTCTCTTAACCATAACAATTACCAAAAAGTGGCCAATGATGCATTAGATTCAAAATGAAATCTATAAATAGTGTTCCGTCTAAAAATCAATTTAAGAGGGTATGGAAAACCTACATGTTGTGACATATTGTTTATCAAAATAAACAATACAGTGAACTTCTATATGAGTTGTTTCTTTCCAAATATTGCCATCTAACTGCGTGGCGCAGTGGGTTAGAGGACTTACAATGAATATGTAAGTCATGAGTTCGAATCCCTCTGGGTTTTTTTGTTTTTGTTTTGTTTTGGGGTTTTTTTTTTGGTTTGTTTTTTTACCTCTCAAAATATTTTTTGAGCTATTATTTGGTTAAAAATTGTAAAATTTGAAACTTCTAAACCAGTGGGAGCATTCTAATTATAATGTACTAGAATACAAATCATTATCGACAGATGTCCCATACCACCTTGTAAGCATTCGTAAAAAAGCATGGATAGCTTGATACTAGACAGCGAGACAATACCCTAATCGATATAAGATCAACTGAAAACCTTTAACACAGACAATAATAAAAGGGCGCCTGCTTTATTGTATCTTTATGACTAAACGATAGAGTGTTCACTTGGTATTTATAGTTTAAAATAAAAACCAAATGGGGAGGGGGGATGATGTATAGCATTATGTTGCTAAATTGGCAACTATGGGCTAATTGTATAATTGCCCTGTGGGTCTACAATATATTTTGAATTATGCGATAAACACCGATAGAACATGCATTATGATACATGTACAGTAGAGCGTCACCGAAACCGAGCGTTTTACCGCTGAATTTTGATAAACGACCTTTTCTCGGAATCACAACAGATAATACATCTATATGTACCTATGCTTGGTAACAATGATCGAAATGAAATTGCCATGCGGTGATGTTTACGGGAGTTGTTTTTTTTGATCTGGCAAATAGTTCCTATTAAAGCATGCATCTGCGCATTTTCTTTGTCTTTTTCACTATCTTTTTTTTTCCACGAATAGTGAATAATAATACCACACGACTCAGCTGTTAAATGTGAATTTACGTTGTATAACTTTAAATTAAAGATTAAAGAGATCAATATTTCCGCAATTCCTGGAAGCGACTGAAGGACTGATAAGCAAATAAATGTATATATATACAATATATTTATACATATAACTCATTAGCAAGCAGTGAAACCCTCACTTTGCTGATGGCCTACCAGACAAGCGAATCATGATATACAAGATCATATTTTTTGTGGCCATTGCAAGTAAGTGTATGTGTGTTTTTTTTTCTTTTTATTATTTTGATAGGTGAGATGCATACATGGCAAACCAATGCACTCGTCGCTTATGAAATATAACGTATATTTTTTATTTGTTTCTTTTTTTTTATTGTTAAGTGTTTGCTGTTTACTAGTTTAGTATTGATGATTTTTTTTTCTCGACTGTAGAAAATATATTTTGAGTTGTGAAATGTTTTATAATAAAGGGTTCGAATAGATTTTAACAATTTTGAAAATGGACAGAGAATTTGATGGAAAAGAAGGTGTTGCAGTTCATATGCTAAATTTCCCTAAAGGAGTTAAAATAGAAAAATCAAAGTTACTGAATTCGATGAAAATCTTCTTTTTTTTCCATGCAACGTTGTATGTAAAGCAGTGTAAAATTTTATTTGGAAAGTTTGTACTAACTTATTCATGACCATAGAAATAAATTTGAAAATGGTTACACAGACAAATATGGCAGAATTCACGCTATATAAAAGGGGAATCCTCATCATTATGAAAAAATGCCTCATTGAAACAAAATTAATTTAATCTTATCGTTTAGAGTAAGGCAATTTCTTGAAAACTGCCATTACCGATTTTTGTTTTAAAGATGCATATTTTTAATAAATCTGACTTTTGGAAAAAAAATCATTAATACCTTTGAAGTCTAAAAACAACGTATTAAATTTTCCTTCCATAATTCATGTCTAGATAAGTCGAGTGGTAACGTAGTTAGAATAGACTAAGACCGTGTCTTATATTTTTGACTGGGGTTTGAATCCCGAAAAAGTTGGAATTTTTAAAAAAAAAATTATTTCTTTTAATTGCAAGGAAAGGTAATGTATAGAGATAATTTAAAAATGTCAGAATACAGATATTTAAACTTTTGTTAATGTAATATTGTGCATGCCTGCTTATATTTTTTTTCAACATTACTGTGTGAAGTCCCCGTTATAAACTTGAAAAACATTTTCTTCTGAACAAGAGATTTTAAAACAATGTACTTAGTATACATCAATGTAGAAAGTAGATTTTCCACCTTTTTTATGAAATAAACGGGTATGCTGATTTCAAATATACAT
The DNA here is from genome assembly GCF_963853765.1 of Magallana gigas. Lineage (NCBI taxonomy): Eukaryota > Metazoa > Mollusca > Bivalvia > Ostreida > Ostreidae > Magallana > Magallana gigas. The sequence goes on along the minus strand of NC_088853.1, from coordinate 19,576,425 downwards.
GTACAGGTTGTTAAAAGCAAACAAAATCATTTTAGAAAGTTTGAATAGGTTACAGAAAATATGTACGTAAAAATTTGTACTTTTTTACTAGACTTAGCGTTTATTTAGATACTATAGAAACATAGGATGGTTATAATTACAACTCTGACGGATTTGAAGGGCCAGCATAAGATTAATTCATGTATCTGAAGAATGGTATTTTAAACACGCTGGACAGTAGATATTAAATTGAGATATGTTAACATTCGAATACAGAAAACATGTAAATGGTTATAAGCTTATCTTTTAAAAAGATTGGTGAGCTAGCGCCGTAGCCATCCTAAAACACAGAAGCAGATTTCTAAAACATCGTATTAAATTCCTGATTCGATTAATTAACAATAAGAAGGCACAGTGGTGTACTGGAATTGTGCTGGAGTGGGGTCTCAATTGAGAATTGTGAATCTATAGTGGGCTTCACATCGGCAATGGCATAGCTCATTGACTGTGCCTTAATCATTATGTTTCAATTTCGAGGTGAAAATTTTCAAGAACCATTGGTACTGTTGTGTAGCAATCGTATCTTCTCGGGCCTTTCCGGCAAGCTGGGAAAACATATCCGAGGTTGTTTTCCGAGCTTGAATGAATTTAAGATAAAGCTAGCTATTTATCATAATATTTAAAATAACTTTGCATTATAAGATCTAAGCTATTGTTACTTTTTTGACATTTTAAATAAAACACTAAAACTTCATGTGAAGATGATAAAACGAAATTCAAATGGTACAGTTTATCTATAGTAGTACAGTATTCCCAGAATCCCCTACTATGGAGTCGAGCATGCGAATTCCTGTGAAAAAAACTAACGTAGTTGCTAGCGCTCGAGAGCGCTAGCAATTACCGAAGACGGTATTAAGAGTTGAAATAATTTACCGTCTCCGGGTTTCGCACTCCCTCTCCTTTGTGATTGGTAGAAACTACATGATGTGAAAATTTACATTTGTTTCATTGGTTTAAATATTGTTCGGCGCAAGGGAGATAAGTTTCTGATGATCTTTTTTACGTTCGACTTAACGAATTTCTAAGATTTCAAATCTTAAAGAGTGAGCAAACGAAAAAGCAATACAAATAGCTATATATAAAATTCAGGCTGAAATTGTTCAGTACAACTTGTTGAAAGCAATATTCTATAATATCTATAGAAACTACTTGTTCTTTTCTATTTGTATTGTTTATGCAAATAGAAGAAAATGTGAAATTTTTTGATACGGTATGGCTAATATCAGTAAGGAGGTTTGCTATCAAATACGGTAAAACTAATATCAGTAACAAGATGCTGAATACAGTTGTATGAACTTTGATTTTTTTTTTAAATAAACGACCATTCCTAAGATCTCTGTTCCCTACTATAATCAATCTCAGCTTACAAGCATATGATATGCATTTCTCCATTTTGGACATTTTTAAAGGGCACATATAAATAAAGTTCCATACGCCATATGTTATGTAGAGGAAGGTGACATTTCTATTAAATAGAATTAAGTTTTCTTTGACTTATTGCTGTTTAGGGTTTGATCTAAAGACGGTAAGCTTTTTAAAAAAGCTAAACTTGTCTTTTTAACTGTATTTGGTGGCTGCCGTGTTCGATAGAAATGCGCGTAAAATGTTTGTTTATTTTGCCTCCGTATGGAACATACCCGCTATGTAAATATAGTCGTCTACGTAATGTGTCTATATTTAGATATGGCTCTCAAGCGATAAGGATATTTAAAGGTCCTTTCTACGTTTAGGAATAATCCCACTGTTTTGCAACATCTTCTTTTCCGTAGCATACATCTAAAAATTCTTTTAACAAACTAAGATGGATTATTTGGTTGTATTATTTACCAAATCATATTCCAAATGCATTAAATTTGCGCTGATTACAATTTGCTTTTACAGAGTGTATACATTTCCATAATAATCTGTCAAATATTGACCTTGATTGCAACGTGCATTTATTATATACAGCGAAGTTCAACATGTTTTGTAAGCACACATATGTTTGATTTATAAACTGTTTACATGAATGCATCATTTATAACTGATTGATAGCCTTATCAATCTGTTACATTGCAGATATCTTGTTTTTCTCTTTCGGTTTGATTGTTTGACTAAATTTGTTTTTCTATGCTTGTTAAAACTCCAATGATGATTGGTCCGTTTAATATCTAACTTCATGAAGGATTTTAAAGGATAATGTTTTATGTCCATGGTTAATTTGTTTACAAAAAAAACTTTATATAAATGGTTCTACGTTAATACAACCATAATTAAGATTCGAGTCAGACCTCGGGGCGAATATGATTGTCGAAATAAAAAAAATATTTCAAAAGGTTATAATAAATCAATAAATAACATCTGTACATTTAATTACACTATTATTTCTGAAGTTGTTAAGCTCACAGCCGATGATAAATAAAAAATGTGGGTTTAATAACACATGCAATCGTAGGACAAATCTGAAACAGTAAATTTCTGTTTCTAAACTTGCTCACTATGCATTTGCTTTATTTTTCATGTTTTCTTGTTGTTGTTTTTTTTCATTTTTGTGTTCACATACAGGATTTGCTTTTATTTATTTTGAATACATTTTCTGTCTTTGGCTGCTAATGAAAAATAGGTAGAACCAAATAACACTAATATCAAAGGTGATTGGTTTCTTTGCCATATTGTATTAAACTGTACATGTAATAGCTACGATATTGGACCAAGGAGATGAATAGGGTGATAAAAGCGCCCGCCAGAGTGGAAAAGAAATAGATGGTTCGAAAATGAGTTGGTAGGAATCATTGAGAAAAAAAATTAATAGAACCATTTTAACAAGAGCTTAGACTTTGAGTAGTTGTGTCAAACAGCAATGTTAAGTAGACCTGTCTATTTTATTGCTGGCCATTCAGCCATGGCTCTTTGAAATAAGAAAGATTTGTCTGGCTTTTGAGCTAAGACTACGCAATCAGTGCATATTTCGCTTGAAACCGCGTCATTTTTAACGTGTGTTGACGCAAGAAATAGATAGCTACATATGTACGTCCAACCGAAATTCCAAGGTCTTTTCAAAATGGTTCTATTTACTCCAGTCACTTGTTTGTTTTGTTAGAAGGAATATATAACTACATGTACCTGTTATTCTTTTTAGCGTCCGCTTTTGCCATAAAGCAAGCTGATGTTGATTACATCTCCACAAACTTAAACGTTAAGTATGACGTCATAAACAACCTCCTGAACGGAAAGAGTACGTTTGTCTCCAAAATCACGCTTGAAAACACGGGCGGAAGTGACATCAAGCCGGGAAGCTGGGAACTGTTTTTCTATTCCCTACACTTAATTCAACCCAACAGCTACCCGTACAAAGATGGATTCCTGTTTTCTGATTGCAAAATGAAAGTCTTTCACATAAATGGTAATCTATTCAAACTGAAACCAGAGAATACATTTAGACTTAATACTGGTGGAAGTGTCGAGTGCATTGTTGAGGCTAGCGACTGGCAAAGCATCCGATTCGAGAGCATGCCCAACTGGTACGTAGCAGCCGAAGGTCTGATCCCCAGAGACATTATTTCAACTCAAGGCGAGGCTCTGAACTTCGTGGGACCTTTCGACACGCCAGAGAAATATCTCAGGTTTCCGGGCGACAAATTCGCGCCATTTACACCGGAAGCTAGGTATTCTTTGAACGAGGCCATGACGATTCCTGGAATGGAGGAAAAGCGGATTATTCCCACGCCTGTCGAGATGTCGTTACAAAGAGGGACAGCAAATATTGATTCTACCTGGGTAGTGGTTGGGTCAACGAAATTCTCCAATGAAATCAGTTTGTTATCAAGTAAGTTTAAAATCATTATTTGAATGCTCTTCATTGTTACGAGACTAATTTTAATCCGATGCTCATCCGATTTTAATTTTATCATTAATATGATGTTGTGAAATGAACAAAGAAGAAATTCTTAAGAAATAATATTAAACAATCTACGATAGAACGTACAACATTACTGATTTTGATGATTTTTTCATGCATGTTCTTTTATATAGACAGTGCCCGAGAAGGAAAATACCGTTGTTTAGATAATATATACTTTTTTAAATTAATGGAGTTTCCAGTTTCTTCAAGCATTTCTTGACATTTCTATATACATTAATGCTATGTGATGAAAAATAAGGGCTTTTTTGACTGAGACAAATAGCTCAGGGCATATATTTTTTTTTACGTTAAAGACCCAGGGCCATAACATGTAGCAAGTTAGTGCCATTTCTTTTTTAAATATGGCTTTCGTTGGGGTTTTTTGTGTTTTTTTTTTGGGGGGGGGGGGATGGTTAAGTGTAAATTAGTTGGTCAGCAAACATAAATAAATTCATAAGTAACAAATAATTTGGTTGCCTATGCAGATGCTCTTTTATTCTATTCATTGAAATGTTAAATAGATAAGATTGTTTCGAAAGTTAACAAATTTTGATCAAGTGATGGTCACAGCCCCCCCCCCCCACCACCACCCCACCTTTGTTTTTGATGTTTAAAAACTCTGAAGCTATTACTCACTTTCCTCCCATGGACAAATTCTGATTTGCATAATATTTCATAGAAAACTATTTTGACTTTATGAATGTTTATTTTTTAATCGCAAATTTCGACCCGCGCATTAACAGAGAGTGTCATATGAAACACAGTATCCTAAAAAAAAAACAACAAATAAGTTATTAGTACGTCATCAATAAAGTATTATGTAAAAAAAAAAAAAATCTTTAAATAATAATGAAATGTGATTTCGCTTTGGATATTTATTAAGATTTAAAGGACAAGAATCGGATAGGTGGAGCTGTGCTAGTGTTGATTGTATAAACATTGCTCCACAATTTTCTAAATCTGTCAATTTACATTTAGCACTGTCTGTTTTACTTGCTCAATGAAGCCAGTGTCCCATACATTCTTACATTAGGAAATATTTTTCCCATTCTATTAAAAAACAAAGATGACATACTTATACGTTACATAATATTGTATTTAATGAATTAAACCTATATTTTTCAGACCATTTTGGTGTAGCTGTTCAAGATACAAAACCAGGCCGAAAATACATTCAGATTACGGAAGTAAACAATCTCAACATCCTTAACAACACCGAAACTCACGACGAAGCCTATCGGATTGAAATCTCCAAATTCTCTATCGATATATCCGTCAGAACTGCGACGGGCGCGTTCTACGCTTACCAAACTCTGCGAAGTTTAAGCAATGGCGGAAATGAACTTCCGGTCGGCACCATCAAAGACCAGCCTCGATTCCGGTACCGGGGATCCATGCTCGATGTTGCAAGGAACTTTTTCCCCAAAGAAGAAGTTTACAAGCTTTTAGACGCAATGGCCATGTACAAGTTGAACAGGTTTGTGTTCTACTTGACGGAGGACGAAGGCTGGCGGCTGCAAATTCCAGGACTCCCGGAACTTACCGACGTAATCGGCTTATTTCTTGATGTTTTTGCTTGTCTCTTATTTTCTCTTATTTATTCTTTGTCTTTTTTTTTTTATCTTTTTTGTTTTTAAATCTTTTTGAAAATTATTTCTAAATCAATGATTATATTTGTTAACTTATTTAACTTGTTTACCGTAAAGGCCAAACGTGTTGCGATTGCATTTCATATCTCTTAATCTATTTTTATTAACCTTATATATATTAATATTCTAGGTTGGAGCACAGCGATGTCATGATTTAACCGAAAACGAATGTATTATCCCCCAGCACGGATCTGGGAGCGCTAAAGGTGGATTGGGTTCCGGCTTTTACACTGTCAATGATTACAAAGACATTCTTCGCTACGCAAACGACCGCCATATTGAAATCATTCCGGAAATTGACATGCCCGGAAACATGGCTGCCGGGATCAAAGCTATGGAGGCACGATTTCGAAAGTACATGCAACAGGGAAATAAAGTCGCTGCAGAAGAATATCTTTTGACAGACTTTGCGGATACAACTCAATATTTGTCAACCCTTTCTACAGATAATTCGATCAATGTCTGTATGGACTCCACGATAGCGTTTATACGCTATGTTATCAAGGCCATCAAGAGAATGCACGAAGGTATACAGCCGCTCAAAGAGTATCACTTTGGAGGTACGTTCTTTTCGCAAGGTGGGGTCATATGAATTACTTTGTTTGCAATGAGTTTGAGATGGTTTGAAGGCTATTTTGGTGATTTATATTTATTAAGTTGGAAATTTCACGCATCCCTCCATACCGTAAACCTTTGTATGAGCATAGGATAATGAAGCAATAACTTAAATACGTGAAATCTTATTCAAAACGACACCGGTGACAGACGCAATTTTTATAAGTGTGATACAATTGTATCTTTTTGTTTTTACCAGCGCTGGTAAAAAATGGGTGTTTTTTAACCTTTGTGGGTGAAGGAGACAATTTATTTATCAACACATGAATCAACCTAAGAGTGACACACCCACAACAGAAATGAATAAGGCATAGATGAAAAGACATACATTTACCTTAACTTTATGTTCTTTTTCGTTGATTGGTTACGATATTTAAGATCTTTACTTCTAGCTGATGAGAAACGTGGTCTTTGGAAAACGGGCCCAGAATGCCAGGCATTCCTACAGAGGACTGGCATCAAAGACGCTGACGAACTTAAGAAATATTTCCATCACGTGATGTCCAACTTCACAGACCGTGAAGGTTTGAACGTCGCTGGGTGGTCGTGGGGAGACGGGGTTACTCCATACGACCGGACAGATTTTCCTCAGAACAGGTAACACAATCGGGACTTCTCGGGTCCCTTCAACAAGCGGAAAGTGTCCCGAACTCTGCCGGAAGGTCCTGATAAGCTGCTACTGCAGGCTAAAACTTAGACCTTGAGGACGCAATGCATACCAAAACGTCTTCAATCAGAATCACCATGTAATACATGTACTATCAAACACTGTTGAGATACACATGACAATTTTTTACGTTTTCTGAAAAATTTGCTAAACACTACTGTTTCTGTCTAAATGTCCATGATTTTAACAATCAATATCACCAACATAAATTTGTTAAAAACAATGAACATGGATGTCACGTAAATGTCTTTATTTTAGTAAAAATATAATTGAAGGAGGAATTGTACTTCCGTTCTTCACATAATTATGAACTTAAAATAAGCAAATCTCCAATTGAAGTTAATATTCCTTGTCAAGTTTAAACTACTGTGTAAGGGGGGAATCCTATGTATCCTATAGCGCCATGTAAAGGTTGATAATAATTTTCCTTTAAGTAATCAGGTTATTGATTTTTTGGATGAAATTAAACTTGTTTTTTTTAGAGATATTACGGTGTACAGCTGGGAGAACATTTGGGAGGAAGGAAATGGAGACAAAGCTTACAAGCTGGCTAACGCTGGCTACAAGGTAATAGTAACAACGCATTAACGCTGGCTTACGCTGGTTACAAGGTATGGAGACATAGCTTACAAACTGGCTAACACTGGGTATAAGGTAAGGGTTACAAAGCATATAAGCTAGCTAACGCTGGCAACAAGGTAATGGAGGAAAAATCTTACAAGCTGGCACATGTTGACTACAAGGTAAAGGATCAAAGCTCACAAGCTGGCTGACACTAGCTACAAGGTATTTGAGACAGAAGCATAAAAGCTGACACATGCTGGTAAAATGTAATGGAGACAAATCTTACAAACAACTGACTTACGCTCTCTACAAAGGTAGCCAACCGTTATCCGGCAGATAAAACTTACAAGCTGGTTAACACTGGCTTCGAGGTAATAGAGACATTACTAACAAACTGGCTAACGCTGGCTACAATACTAATGATCACAAAGACCACAACATTGCTAACGCTGGCTACTAGGTAATAGTCACAAAACTACAATATACCATTTGCTACAAGTAGATTGAAGTGGGGAAGCCTGCAGGCTGGCTTATACTGGCGAACAAAAGTAAGCCTAGGACACAATACTACATAGCTACTACAATAGCTAATCTGCCTATAAGAGATGGAAATTATGCCAATTTATTGATGCGTGCTAAAATGTAAGGACAGAGAAAGGAAAACCTTTTCATCGCTGGTTACACGGTGATCAGCGATGTAGTAATCCTTCTACAGATTGAATTTTCGAAAACTAACGTCATATTTGGAGAGTATAACACACGCTAGAGTTATCTAAATTCACTCTCGATCATTCTCGAGCACTTAAGAGGGTTCGACGCATGGTCGTGGCCATCTTTAGACTGTATTGATCTCCTTTATAAGGAGAGCTCTTTATCAGAGTTTAGGAAAATGTCCAAATTTAAAATGTTAAATATTTTGACTTTTTCTTTACTTAGTAATAGTTCACAGGTAAAGAAATTCTTATCTTAAAATTTAAACAAGATCTGCTCGACAATTGGTTGACTACCCAGCCTCCAAAAAGTAAAATTAATTGAAATTAAAATTGAAATTGAAATTAATTGAAAGCATACCGGGCTTCTGAAGAGTACAATACGTAGTTATGTTCAATACAAACAGACGTGGATTCCTAAGTCTGTTTTAACACATTAAATAAAATCGTGCCAAAATAAAAACAACTGAACGTTCCTTACATATTACTGAAGTGCATAGATAATCCATAAAGGCCAATTATAGGTATTATCAAGTTGACTAAATACCAAATATTTTACACTTCACATGTTTTAAATTCATACTTATGTCTGGTTAAATTGCTGTCTCTTAAAGGTATGTGATTTAATGTCGATCCATGTTTTGATAGCGAGCTCTACCGGCAAGGCGTGTGTGAATAGAAAATTCGGACCAGTTGCACATTCATTTAACGGATTTTTTTTTATGTCAGTTACTCGGACCAGTAATGCCCTGTTTTTATCGGACTAGCAGTTTCCTGTTAATATGGTTTCCCATTTTACGTTCTTACGAGAAAATGCGAGATAAAAAATAATTTAAAGAAGTCCGAGTATCGCACTTCGTCATAATACGGATTTTTCGACTTTTACAAAGCGTTTTAGATACCCGGTATTGATTTTGCTCTACATCGCTGTTATAAACAATGGCAATAATATGCAATTAGAACGGTAATATATGTATTCTATGAGAGATAGAAATAATTAATGTTGAGAAACTCGATTCTGTTAAAGTAAAATGAAAAACGAAGTTTCTGATTAACCAGGATCTCAGGTATGCTTATATCTTCTTTGTTTTGATGCCCCCCCCCCCCCCCCCCCGAAATTTTCTTTTTCTTTTACTAAAACCTGTTTAAATTTAGACACAGAAGATATTTCGAATTTAATCAATCGTCAATTAATTAATGTTTAAATGATATCTAACATTGTTGACAGATCTAGGCAGAAAACTGTAGCAAAATGTGATTTTTACGGATTTTTTCGTCAGGGTCTACTTGGTTTAGAGCTAATAGCGTGAAAAGTAATCCGTCAACATATAATTTATTTTACCAAATCTTTTTTCTAAGATGTCAATCTATAGAATAAACACCATGAATTTAAGTTTGAGTCCATAAAAAAGTAAAAAAAATTACCAAACGCGATACTAGCATTGCATTTTTTTGTATTCTATTTTGATACATCAGGTCCATAAAGCGTACTTACTTACAAAAATTTGCCCAAAATTATTGATGGGATATGGCTTAAATAAATGTTTATACTCTATTTTGTATGTTCAGTTCTAATTTTCCCAAAATTGGTAATTATTTCTAGGAAAAACGGACGTCTGGCAAATTTCATAATTGTCAATAATTTTCGCAAGGGGTACATCCGTCTGAGAGGTGATAACAAACAAACTAGCATGTAAACATGCATATTTTCTTTTGTATATGTATTGCTAGAATGTATATTTATCATTTAAAGCTAAGCTTTTAATGATTGAGCCCATTTAGTGCCGAGTATAGGACTACCTTAAGACTAATGTACACATATTGTAAATATACAGCTGACACAACGTACACAGACCCATTACATAAGATTAACGGAGTTTTCGCCCTTTAACCTCTGTGCACTTTCAAATACATTCGAGTGATATCACAATGGTTTCTTGTACATCGATCAATCAAAATTTTTCCTCAGTCAGTACATTTCGACCCACAATAAAATGCCAAGCATTGCAAATTACGTTCCTGTGTTCTCGCGAGTATCAAAGTAAACCTTTTGAGAACCAGATAAAATGTGTAATTGTAAGAACCTCATGCTTAATAGATTTAATACGACACTATACTATAAGTTGTTTTGATATAAGGAGCCAGACGTGACGTGACCTTGTACATCACAGTTACGTTAAACAAAGGGAAATAACTCTAACAGTAATTACTGTAGATTGAATAACCGAAATCTGAAATCCTCTCAAAATCATCAAAAGCTAACCAATGAGAATATTTCTTCAGAGGTGTGAAACAATTGTAACTTGCACTCATTTAATTATTCACATTTAAAAGATTTTAAGAGGATCGGGGTGATTTCCACAATTTTCGAGTTTTCCTGACCTTTGATTTTCGGGGGGGGGGGGGGGGGGGGGCTACAATCACTTTAAAAAGAAATGAGAAAAAAAACTCTGAACTTAACATTACGTCAAAAAATTATTCAACGAAATTTTATTCTAGATTAAGCTAGCTCTACAGTACTAATAGAATCATCATAAATTATGTCGAAAAAAAATATATTGAATTTAATTTGTATTCATTTGAAACCATGCTATTTTATAATGAATTTATTATAATGATTATGGATATACATATTTAATCATACGCTGCGCTCGTCCCAACGGTCGCACCGTAAAACATATTATTGATGTTAACGCGTACTATCATCATTTCGTACTATGTCAATTTGTACTACTATCTATCTGTACAGGTTGTCTTAAGTCACGCTTCCCACCTCTATATGGAACATCAGTACGAACCGGATCCGGAAGAACGAGGCTCTTCCTGGGCATCTCGCTACATCGACAGCCGCCGGACGTTCGGATACGTTCCCAGAAACATCTACTATAACGTGGACAAAGACGAGAATGGAGATCCAGTAACTCTGGAGAAGATATGTCCCAACGGAAACTGTCTACAGCTGGAGAGACCGGAGAATATCATAGGTCCTATTCATAGTATCCACGAATATTGATAATTCATTTACAGTTGGTGATAATGATGGTTTATAGAACTGCTTCATACATATCTTAGTATTCTCTCTCTCTCTCTCTCTCTCTCTCTCTCTCTCTCTCTCTCTCTCTCTCCCTCTCTCTCAAAAATCAATTGCTATTGCTCCTTTTCTATATATATCCAAAAATTAAAGTTGATTTACTCAGCGTTTTTTTTTTTATTATTTTCTATTTAGAAACGTACATGTTTTAAACATTGATTTTTATAAAGGATGTATGCTAAATGGAACATCAACTCGAATCAACTGTCTTTACAGGGTTACTAGGGCCGGTCTGGACCGAGGAAACTCGAACGGCGGAGCAGGTGCATGAAATGCTATTCCCTCGTCTCATTTCACTAGCGGAAAGGGCGTGGCACAAAGCCACGTGGGAAGAAACAGACAATACACAGGAGCGGATTCAACAGACAAATATGGAGTGGACATCTTTCGCGAAATCGATGGCAATCAAAGAACTTGGTCGTTTGGAGAAGATAGGAATTCAGTACCGTATACCCTTACCTGGGGCAAGGTAGGCAATGATGTCTTTTTATTTCAAACGTGTCTGTATGTCTGTTCGACTGTCTGTCTTTATGTCTCTTGTCCATCTGTATATCTGTCTGTCGGATCAATCTGGTTTGTTTTTATTTATTTTTTTTATCTTTATTTTTCATTAAATTTCAACACTATTTTCACCAATTCTGACACGTTTACTACCAGTGCTGATGTACATTGTTTTTTTAGTCGGTCAATGTATGCAAGATCACGGTTTATATCTTTTCATTTGGTGACTGATTTTTTTCCCCAGATTAGTAATAGTAAACCGTAGCAACAACAAAAAAAACCAAGTACTAAGCAGATCACTGATTAAAAGATATTTAATATATTACAAACTTTAGTTTGAAAAAAAATCTTATAACCTGATACATTAAAACATGTTTCGAACGTTTTAGAACATCCATGGGCAAATTGGAGACTAACACAATTTTCCCTGGCCTCGTTGTGGAGTATAGTACGGACGATAAACAAACATGGCGGACGGCTACAACCGATACAAGCATTGTGGGAACAAATAACGTATATCTGAGAACAAGGTATTTGTGGTTGTTAAAATCATGTTTATATTCTTAAACGTTTGCTTGTTTTTTCTTTAAAGCGATGTTGCTTATTTTATGAACTGTTGTTGATAGTTCAAAGTATTTATATGTACATTTTGTTAATGAGTATTAGCCTTATTAGAAAAACCAATCTGATAAATAAAACAAAAATAATCTTATTTAGTGATACATAAAACCTACCCTAGCTATGGCTATGGCTTCAAAGTAAAATCTTCGATTGATTATGCTTATTTGATAAATTTGAATCAATTCGTCGCTAAGTTTTATTATGAATATAATGAAACAGCTATTGTCGTATTTTAATCAAAAAGATGATTTAGCTAACATCGAAGTACAATATCAATCTCGCCTTCGGTCCAGTGCATGGTATACCTCTCGGGTAGCTACATCATCGTATTGACCTCAAAAGCAGCAACACTTGTATAATATCCACGGTAGAATTGACCTGCTGTGGACCACGATTTATTGATTTGTATATATGAATTATTACACAGTAACTGCCTTTCTGTTTTAGGTCCGTGGACGGCAATAGGTACAGTCGAGTAGCACTTTTGAAGACGTAATGGCTCGTGTGTAGGCCGAGCAAGAAGACAACTGGACTATCGTTTTTTTTTCTTTTATAAAACTGAAGTATAGCCATATATTAAAGGTTTGCTTTATGCTTGACAAATAATCTCCCTTAGATGTTTGAATATGATTAATTCAGCTATATATATAAATTATGTAATATCATTTTCACATAATTTCTATTTAGATATAGAAAAATGCCATTAAATTAGTGCTAGCTGTATGTTTTGAGTATGTTCCTATATGTATCTGTATTCATAGCTATTCTTCTTACGGAGATTAATTTAGTTTATACACGATTTAAAAAATCCAACCTTTTTGGTATATTTGAAGCGTTACTTCAGAATAGGAATACATATATTGATTACGAACTAAATCCCAAGTGATTTGCTCACATGCTTAAGTATATATTGAACTTGTGCATGTAAGATGCCGACTTAAAAGGTCAATTGTGAAATAGAACATGAAAAAATTCACACTTTGTTGTCAAAAAACTTGTCGATCTATGATCCATTCATACAAACCTCACTTTCAAATTCTAGAGCACTATGCTTTAAGCACCTTAAAACATCGATAGTTTTTATACTTTTAGACAGAAATGGCATATTTTACATTAGTTGAATGACTTTATTTTCCATTTCTTAAAGTCGTTTTAGTGTTAAGTCGTTTTATAGTAGATTGTAGTGTTAAACCGCCATCTTCCTGTGCATACGAGTATATTTTATTCTGTTTTCTGGTGTATTTCTGATTTGAATCTTTAATATGTTGTGTAAACATTTGAGTTTGAGATGTATGTGTAAGGATCTTTTTTGGGGGGTTAAATTGTATATCTTTGCTTGATGCTTTGGTACTTGCTAATTCAATAAAAAATAAACAAATGCACACTTGATCGGTTTTACTTGAGGGTAACAGATTATGAACTGCGTCTAAACCAATCAGATTTCAGTATTTAACATGAAAGTATAACAATCTAAAATATCACATCTCCCTACACATTTATGAGTTGGCCATTTGAATAAGACTTCCGTAAGGAAACACTTATCTATATCTCTCACCATAACAAGTTTAAAAAACAAAACGCTGGTATGCACAGTTTGCGTAAAGGCCAGACAAATATTGTTGATTTCAAAGAGCCATGCCAGATGCTTTGCAACTGAAATAGACAGGCCTACGTCACATTGCTGTTTGACATCTACACCCAAACTCCAAGCTCTTGTTAAAATGGTTTTACCGAGGATGAACTACTGAGCCATTTCAATGACTTCTTTTATTTTCCTGCCTGAAGTAACTACTTACTCCATGCCGTAATCCAATTCTTTGCTAGTATAATCCTAAAATGTTCAACACTTTTTTGTTTGACGAGGCTCATGCCTGGTAATCACAAATCATTTGAGCAAATATATACAGTGAATTTTTATATCAACAATTTTTTATTAGTAATTTTAGTTCTTAATTTATAAAATTGTTCCGTTTGTTATGGATATGCGGAACCCTTTTTCTCATGAAAATATCGATGCTTTTAAAATGCCCAAAGATAGTACAACCTTTGCAAGTATTCCGACAATGTTGTGTTTTCCTACAGAAGTTTACATAATATTGTTGACGTGTCAGATTCAATGACAAGTGCTAGGTTTGAAAGTGGTATCGATTATCACTATGCTCAATAATTATCGATGCAGGTCGTTCAAGGTATTTGAAATCAATGGCATGCACTTTAATTTTGTGTCAGCAAGCTTTTGACCAGCAGTTAATAGCGTCGAGTAAAGGTCACTGTGATTCGCCGTTGATACTAATCATAATTATAGTTTTAGGATTTTGGAATTTTCCTTTATCTTTAAGCAGACCTCTTGTTCATAAGAAGGTAAATTTTAGCCCTCAGATGGTCACGACCATCGAATCCTCTTAATGAAACAAATGGCGTTATATTGTATGCTCAAGGATCCGCAGACTTCCGACTTACCGGAATACTTAATAGTGTAGCGGATAGTGGAAGGAATATTGCAGCATCTTTTTAAACGCATGCGCAGAGTGTTCATATATGAAATGAACATCAAATTATATCATACAACAAATTCGTCCTTATAATTTCACAGAAAATAAAAACGATACCCAGAAATATTTAAAATATCATGAAAACCTTATGAAAAAAGACGCCATTTTGAAATAAGAGGCGGCCATCTTGAAAATGACCAAAACTTGAATGGCCAACGATATTTTTTGATCAAGTAATGTTCAAGGAACCTTCATGCAAAATTTGGTGCTTGTATCCACAAGTATAATATCTTGCTGAAATATTGACATAAGCCGCTACACTATATCACGATCTGAGGAGTTTTAAACAAAGCCAATGTAATGGATATCGACTTATGCATTTTCTCTGCGTCAACAATTTCATCAACTCATGTTTAAAAAGGCCAAAATGGTTTAATATTTTCAGCAACTGTCCCGTACAGACTTGTTATAGTTTCAATTTTTTTTTAGCAAATAAGCAAAGTCATAATATACAAGACATACACTCTGTACACACTAACAGTAAATATTACCCTATATTAGGCATAAATCGTTATTAACATTTAATAAAGCAAATACTTGGCCTTACAATATTACATGTACTACATTCCCCGTGTATTGACTATTTTCTGTTTCCTGTATTGGACAGCTGATATAAATGAAGTAGTCATTGTTCAAAAATCAGAATGGAACGGAAAATAGATCACACAGTCCAGTGTACTTAATGAAGGTCAAGTTAACCACTCATCATCACACTTTACATTATTGATTAATTAAGAAAAATCAATCGGTACAATTTGATGTCCGGATTTTCGTCATGATTCGCGACCATTAGAACATACTGAACAGTTTAAACTTCAAATTAAAATAGATATTTTGATGTTTGTTTTTGGACTGTATATGTACATAAATATAACACCTTTTATTGCGATTCTCTCCCCGTTTTGTAGTAAGCCCAAACAAATATAATGCTTGTTGATAAAAAGTCTTTCATAAATTTGTCTGTTGAGGAGTTCGTTCGTACATTTGTGAAGTTAAAAAAGAACATGCAAGATTTTATGCTGTCATTAATCCTCATTTTCATGGTTCAACATTCTATTCTTAACGGTGATGAACGTCGCAACCAATTCTCAAATCAAGGTGAAGACGAGCCGGCAGGGGATATTTTTGCGATTTTTGACCGCAAGGAGTACAGCCGTGTTCGGTGTGGAATTCTTTGTTTGGATGACCAATGCTGCGAGGAGTTTTTGTACAGTGCGTCCACTCGGCGATGTATCGGCCGACATTTCATGTGGTTTAGCAGTAGTAGTTCGGATAACGCGGTTTACACAACGTATGAAGGAATGACATCGTATAAAAAAGGTTCGTATAGTAATTGTATACCCATGCGCAAATCTAGACAGGGAAATTTGGTATCAATTGGTTCGGACCATCAACCCACTCTCCACACTTGAAAATTTTAAAACATATTATACGAATAGTAAATAATGTGTGTTTATGTTATGTAAAATATCGAATTAGTCCCGATTTCCCTTTTTTTATTCTAACCAAGCACTGGAATAACTAAACCATATCGCTACCCAATATGTAAATAGTACCTGTTTCGGAGAAAAAAAGTTTACAGTTGAAATTGAGACACCCAAGAAGACCATTGTCAACCTCTGCTTCACCATCCCAAACAGGCGGTATTTACTTTATTCTACTAAAATTTTAATGTCTTAAGTTTAGAGAAAACTTCACCGCTATCGTGAATTCACCGGCGAAATGTACGCGAATCATCTACGCGCATGTAACAATTCGATTTGTTTCCCGTTGCCAAGCGTGTTGCCAACGCTGAGGGTAATAGTCGTAAGAAAGGATTATAGACTGTGCCTAAATAGATATCAGTATTTAACATGGAAGTATAATAAAAATGTTAAATTTAGCAATATTTGTTTTCATAGTAAAAATTGTTGAATTGGTTAGACCCAACTTTAAAATGGTTAGATAAGTGCACCCACCCCCACCGCAAATACTTCAGTCTGCTTCAATGTTCAGTATAACATAACAGTATTGAAATTCATGAAATTTGATATTGACATCAAACCTAATATTATCATTTTGGTTGTCGATTGTTGTTCTATGTGCGCTAGAAATACTTTCAAACGACTTTTGGAAATGTGTTTATGCTTGTACCAAAACGTGTTATTCCAAACATACCTTTGGGCTCTTTGACTGTATGGATACATTATCACACATTTTAAAAAAGCACAATGTGACATATTTTATTGATTGTTTTCGGTACAATAAATACAAATACTTTAAGCCTGAGTTTTCAAAAAAAAAAAAAAATAAATAAATAAATAAATAAATGGGTACAAAAATTTTCAACGAACACAATTTATACAAAAACGATTACCTTGTATATTAAACAAAAATTCATATCGCGTACGTATGTGCAAGGTCGCTGGATGGTCACCAAATTAAAGGGACATGGTCACGATTTCGGTCAAATTTGATTTATCAACCAAAAAAATTGAGTGTCAGTTGTGGGGTTATAAGAAAGATACAGAGCTTAAGATTCTTTGTTATGTAAACAAGGCTCCTGCCATGTTTTTTGTTTACATTGGTTTAATATACCATAAAGTTTCTTTATTGGGCTGATTTCTTGTTAGCTATTCGTTTTAAACATAAATACAGTTCCTAGCATTTATCACATTCACCTTAAGTCCAAATCTTGTAATTTCAAATTACTAAATAGTGAACAAAAACATGACATGATCTTTGTTTATATAATGAAGAATTGTGAAATTTGTATCTGAGTGATGTTTGGACTTTGGGTTGACTATTAGAAATACCTCTGTAGAACATTTTAAATCTTAAGAACGGAAGAGTAAATTTTGACAAAAATTGTGCTCTTATAAACTTTTCATTGTTATAATTTTGGCCATGACTGGTTTTTTTTTGTAAAAAAAAAAAAAAACAACCAACAAAATATTTCAGCTTTTAGAATTTCAATATTTTCTTATATCTTTAATCAAAGCTTTGTGTATAAAAAGTGCAAATAAAGCCGAAATATGGCCATGACCATCAAGTCTTTCATGAGATTTTCTCGCATCCAGACAGTACATGATTACATATTAAAATGCATTAGAAAAAATTGTGGCTTCATTAGCTTTTCGAAGGCATCCAATTTTAATGAATGGTTGGAATATTCGTTAGCGACAATGAATATAATTCGTCGCATATATAGTTAAATAAATTTGTATTATTTTGTGGTAACATGAAAGTTCATTTTTAAACAATGCTATGGGTTTTATTGACTTACGTTAATTTCTCTTTGTAGGCTGTGAGACTGGTTGGTTGGAGTTCAAAGGTCACTGCTATATAGAAGGTCAAGGTCTTGCTACTTGGAATGACGCCAATGTAAAGTACAACATCGCAAACTGTAAACTAGCTTTTTATTCGCGACGACTTTATTTTGCGTTTTATTTCCGGTAAACTTGTTTGGGACGAATAATGTTCGCGACAAAGCTTTATCAAAACCCGTGTTGTATTAACAACTATATAACAACGAATTGTTAGCGGCGAGAAGTATTCGCCACGACGAGGTTTTCGAGAACCTCTTAATGATTTCTTGCACCTGAATAAATGTCGGTTAACTTTACAGTATTCTAGAGGTCACCTTAACTTCTTTACAAAAATATGTCAAACGTTAAATTCACTGCGCTCATAATCATGCATTATTCAATAGTATTTTATCATTCTTTAATACTCAATGATATCTTAGATAATTTAATTATAATTTATTTGTAAACCTTCACAGTTGCAATGCAAGAAAATGTGTTCCCATCTGGTGGAGATTGACTCTCAGGATGAAAATGATTGGCTTACCATGACAATGTTAAAGAAAGGTGATCATTATTTTTTCAATGCTGTAACATTTATAAGAAAGTCTGTTGTAACAGAGATAACAAATATAGAGATAACTAGATCTCGTTACGAGTAACGAGTAGGTCTTCCGTCCGATTTTGTTTTCATATGATACGATGAAATATCGATATTCTCTGCCAAATCTGCGATCTTGGTGAATCTAGGTTTTTTTGTCCCGAGACCGAAAACGGACGAACAAAAGAGGTTTATGAAAATAAAAGCTAGGGTTTTTTATACATATGTTTAGTGTACACTACTGTTAATCATAGCAGATGAAACACCAAAGATAATCAGTTAAACTTGTGAAAGAAATGAATTGTTTGAACTCTTCTGGTGAGTACCGGAAGTGACGGTTGACAAAAGAAAACTCGTTAAATATATCTTCAATCGATTGTCTATCATTTATAAAAGTTTGTGTCTCAATCACTTACAGTGACTAAAATCTCGCTGGTATCAATTTTGTAAAATAGGCTAAGTACCAAAGATATTTGAAATCTTGCTTGTTTTCAAGTTATCTGTAATATAGTTTACGAGCGTCTTGGCTCCTCATTTAAGGGGCCAGCCCCTTTTTCTTGAGTTCAATCGAAAGTTCTCACGAATACTAACATTTTATGTTCTTACACCCATCTAAAATTGTTGTTCATTTTTGAGATACAGATGATTGAATATTTTAGGGGCCAGCCCTATAGATCCTTAATGTGGACAGACTTTGGAGTTTTGATTAGTGGAATTGATTAGAATCATCAATGCAAACATTTTCTTTTCTACATTGCCTAACAAAATATGTCTCCTTCTCTAGATATATTGCATCAAAGTTTAAGTACTTTGGCCCCTTAAAATCCCTAATTACGTCATAAATGGGTGTGAAAATGATTTTACCTGATAAATATTGCTACAATCAACAACTTTGCTTCTAGATTGCATTACAAAATTTTGATCGTTTTTAAGTTATTTGCAATAGAGTTTACGAGTGTCTTGGCCCCTAATTTAAGGGGCCAGCCCCTTTTTCTTGATTTTGTTGGAAAGAACGTTTAATTATCTACTATTTTTGTTATATATGTCTTAACAAAATATCAACTGATAAAAAGATACAGATGAAAACGTATGAAGAATTTGAATGAAAATTCATACCCAATTTTCGTGCCTAGGCGAGCTCCAAAAAATGGCGCCACTGGCGTAAAACAAAATAATAGTGCACAACTTCAGACTATAGACTACCTATCCTGAAAATTTCATAGTCATATCTCTGATAGTTTCTGAGATCAGCTCTGCACAAAATAGGTCGTAAAAATGTACAAAATGGCCGATAAATCGGTACCGGAAGTGCCGACAGGAAAAATCTCAAAAACGTATGAAGTTTACATCAAGACTCATCTTCTCTGAAAAAATGGTCGAAATCGGTCGAATAGTTTTCGAGAAATCTCGTGCACAAAATTTGTGGAAAAAAAAAAATAATAACTAGATACGATCTCGTTACGAGTAACGAGTAGGTCTTCCGTTCAATTTTTAAAAGATACGATTAAAATATCAATGAAATTTGAGAATTCCCCCTCTATCACTCCTTTTCAGATAATGTATACGATTGTCAATATCCTTTAAAATAATTAACAAAGTGTTTTGCTTTTTCACATACAGCACATTGAAGATTTAAAATTTAAGTCCCCTAAAATCCCTAATTACGTTATCAATCAGTGTGGCAATGAGTTTTACAAACTGATATTGTTGCGATCAACAACTTTGTTTCTATAATACATTACAAAATTTTGATCGTTTTTAAGGTATGTGTAAAACACTTTACGAGTGTCTTGGCCCCTAATTTAAGGGTTCAGCCCCTTTTCTTGACTTCATTCAAAAGGTCTCACGAATACAAACATTTTTTGTTCTTACACCTATCAAAAATTGTTGTTCATTTTTTAGATACAAGTGATTGAAGAATTTAGGGGCCAGCCCTCTAGATCCTTAATGGGGACTGACATTGGTGTTTTGGTCAGTGGAATCGATTAGAATTATCAATACAGACATTTGCAGTTCTACAATGCTTCACAAAATTTGTCTCCTTCTTTAGATATATTGCGTCAAAGTTTAAGTATTTTGGCCCCTAAAAATTCCTAATTCCGTCATCAATGGGTGTGGAAATGATTTTACCTGATAAATATTGTTACGCTCAACAACTTTGCTTCTATAATGCATTACAAAATCTTGATTGTTTTTAAGTTATCTTTAATGGAGTTTACGAGTGACTTGGCCCCTTATTTAAGGGGCCAGCCCCTTTTTCTTGAGTTCATTCGAAAGGTCTCACGAATACTAACATTTTTTGTTCTTACACCTAACTCAAATTGTTGTTCATTTTTGAGATACAAATGATTGAATATTTTAGGGGCCAGCCCTCTAGACCCTTAATGGGGACAGACTTTAGTGTTTTGATAAGTGGAATCGATTAGAATCATCAATGCAAACATTTTCTTTTCTACATTGCGTAACAAAACATGTCTCCTTCTCTAGATATATTGCGTCAAAGTTTAAGTACTTTGGCCCTTAAAAATCCCTAATTACGTCATAAATGGGTGTGAAAATAATTTTTCCTGATAGATATTGCTACGATCAACAACTTTGCTTCCATAATGCATTACAAAATCGTTATCATTTTTAAGTTATTTGTAATAGAGTTTGCGAGTGTCTTGGCCCCTAAAAAAAGGGGCCAGCCCCTTTTTCTTGATTTTGTTGAATAGAACTTTTGATTATCTACCCCTTTTGTTATATATATCTTAACAAAATATCAACTGATAAAAAGATATAAATCAAAACGTTTGAAAATTTTGAATGAAAATTCGTACCCAATTTTCGTGCCTAGGCGAGATCCAAGAAATGGCGCCACTGGCGTAAAACAAAATAATAGTGCACAACTTCAGACTATAGACTACCTATCCTGAAAATTTCATAGTCATATCTCTGATAGTTTCTGAGATCAGCTCTGCACAAAATAGGTCGTAAAAAACTACAAAATGGCCGATAAATCGGTACCGGAAGTGACGACAACAAAAATTTCAAAAACATATAAAATTCAGATCATGACTCATCATCTGTGAAAAAATGTTTAAAATCAGCCGAATAGTTTTCGAGAAATCGCGTGCACAAAATTTGGAAAGTTTATCGACATCCTTGCGTTGGTGTAAACTGAACCCGCGATTTCTACTTTCGGTTTGCTTTCCGATCGCAGCTTTTGAAACTGACATGTTCCCCACTGTTCAATCAATTACTAACATTATTTAGACCTGACCTTTCTATTTATGTCCTTACCGTGGCATTAACACACTCTCACGTCCGTGAATTAAGTGGTTTTGATTGCACTATCTGCATGGTCAATGAAATTCGTACGCGCGAACCCAAAGGTGCGTTCCAATCCCACCTCAGACAACATTATTCAACTTATTGTCTACCACTCTTAAACGCCATGCACATAACGATTTTTGTAGAAGATTGTGCAGGATTTGGTATCACTAGATACGACCTCGTTACGAGTAACGAGTAGGTCTTCCGTCCGATTTTTTTTTTGTTGTTGATAAAATGATACCATGAGATATCGATACAATTTCAAAATTACCCCCCCCCCCCCCAAAAAAAAAAAAAAATTGAAGATAAAGAATAAAAACCCTAGTTACGTCAGACATGGGCCTGACGATGACTCTTTCAAACCGATAATGTAGAGATCAACAACTTTGATTTTATAATGCATAACAAAATATTTATCGTTTTCAAGTTATTCGTAATAGAATTTACGAGTCTCTTGGTCCCTAATTAAAGGGGCCAGCCCCTATTTCTTGATTTTATTGGATAGAACTTTTGATTCTCTACTACTTTTGTTCTATATGTCTTGTCAAAATATCAACTGATAAAAAGATACTGATCAAAACATATGGAAATTTTGATTCGAAATCTGTACCCCATTTTTGTGCCTAAGCGAGCTCCAAGGAATAGCGCCACTGGTGCAAAACAACTAAATAGTGCACAACTTCAAACCATGCTCTACCTATCCTAAAAATTTCAAAGTCATATCTCTTATAGTTTCTGAGATCAACTCTGCACAAAATTGGTCGTAAAAAATTACAAAATCGACCGTAAATCCGGACCGGAAGTGACGACGACAAAAAGTTCAAAAACATATAAAATTCAGATAATTTCCCATCATCTGTGAAAAACTTGTTCAGATCGGTTGAGTAGTTTTCGAGAAATCGCGTGCACAAAATTTGGAAAAAAAAAATAATAATAAACAGTACGAAAACAATAAGGTCTTCCGTTGGAAACGGAAGACCTTAATAAGGTAAAATATTGAAATCACGCGTTCTTCGTTTTCTCGCACAGTTTAAAAGTGAAGCTTTCCATATTTCATCTATATAATGATTAACGTTATGCGCAGACCTAGAAAGGGTCTTGGGAATAAAACTGCCAAAAATTAAGGGTTTTAGAGGGGGCTAACACCCCCCCCCCCCAAAAAAAAAAAAAAAAATTAAAAAAGAATTAAAAAAAAAATTGTAACTTTTATACTATTCATCTGATTTTTAAAATCTTTTCGGTTTATTGTACAGAGAAGAGAATACAATTTAAAAAATGTGGTCCGGGGGTTACTTTTTGACACCTTTTAGGAGTTTAAGGCGACTAAAAATGACTATTGAATCTTCAGCTGCCGTGTATGGCTTGATCTGTAGGGGAAAAATTTGAAACTCCCGATCCTTTCACTCAATTTTAAATAAAAACTCATGTAAATGTACATCGGACCTCATTCTTATTGTCGGCCAAATCTTAAGCAGAATGAACAATTTATAATTAAAATCCTGAAATCAAACAGCACGTATTGATTGTACGGGGAATCAAAATGTACACAGTGCACGGGATGTAAGCAAACGTATAACTATTCAGATGCATGTATATTTTTTGTATTTTGTTAAATCAGAAAAGATATGCATTATTTCTGAATGTTGAAACTGTGAAAATTACAGTCATCGATTTTATACTGAATAAATTTACATGTTACGTGTTTCGTCATTTCTTCATTTATCAAGCATAATTATATCAATCCCATTTAATTCAAACAGTAGATTATCCTTGTAAACGACGTGAAAAAAAACTTTTAAAGCAGAAATATATGTGCAGAATGCATAACTAATTGTTTATCGACATCCTTGCGTTGGTGTAAACTGAACCCGCGATTTCTACTTTCGGTTTGCTTTCCGATCGCAGCTTTTGAAACTGACATGTTCCCCACTGTTCAATCAATTACTAACATTATTTAGACCTGACCTTTCTATTTATGTCCTTACCGTGGCATTAACACACTCTCACGTCCGTGAATTAAGTGGTTTTGATTGCACTATCTGCATGGTCAATGAAATTCGTACGCGCGAACCCAAAGGTGCGTTCCAATCCCACCTCAGACAACATTATTCAACTTATTGTCTACCACTCTTAAACGCCATGCACATAACGATTTTTGTAGAAGATTGTGCAGGATTTGGTATCACTAGATACGACCTCGTTACGAGTAACGAGTAGGTCTTCCGTCCGATTTTTTTTTTGTTGTTGATAAAATGATACCATGAGATATCGATACAATTTCAAAATTACCCCCCCCCCCAAAAAAAAAAAAAATTGAAGATAAAGAATAAAAACCCTAGTTACGTCAGACATGGGCCTGACGATGACTCTTTCAAACCGATAATGTAGAGATCAACAACTTTGATTTTATAATGCATAACAAAATATTTATCGTTTTCAAGTTATTCGTAATAGAATTTACGAGTCTCTTGGTCCCTAATTAAAGGGGCCAGCCCCTATTTCTTGATTTTATTGGATAGAACTTTTGATTCTCTACTACTTTTGTTCTATATGTCTTGTCAAAATATCAACTGATAAAAAGATACTGATCAAAACATATGGAAATTTTGATTCGAAATCTGTACCCCATTTTTGTGCCTAAGCGAGCTCCAAGGAATAGCGCCACTGGTGCAAAACAACTAAATAGTGCACAACTTCAAACCATGCTCTACCTATCCTAAAAATTTCAAAGTCATATCTCTTATAGTTTCTGAGATCAACTCTGCACAAAATTGGTCGTAAAAAATTACAAAATCGACCGTAAATCCGGACCGGAAGTGACGACGACAAAAAGTTCAAAAACATATAAAATTCAGATAATTTCCCATCATCTGTGAAAAACTTGTTCAGATCGGTTGAGTAGTTTTCGAGAAATCGCGTGCACAAAATTTGGAAAAAAAAAATAATAATAAACAGTACGAAAACAATAAGGTCTTCCGTTGGAAACGGAAGACCTTAATAAGGTAAAATATTGAAATCACGCGTTCTTCGTTTTCTCGCACAGTTTAAAAGTGAAGCTTTCCATATTTCATCTATATAATGATTAACGTTATGCGCAGACCTAGAAAGGGTCTTGGGAATAAAACTGCCAAAAATTAAGGGTTTTAGAGGGGGCTAACACCCCCCCCCCCCCAAAAAAAAAAAAAAAAAATTAAAAAAGAATTAAAAAAAAAATTGTAACTTTTATACTATTCATCTGATTTTTAAAATCTTTTCGGTTTATTGTACAGAGAAGAGAATACAATTTAAAAAATGTGGTCCGGGGGTTACTTTTTGACACCTTTTAGGAGTTTAAGGCGACTAAAAATGACTATTGAATCTTCAGCTGCCGTGTATGGCTTGATCTGTAGGGGAAAAATTTGAAACTCCCGATCCTTTCACTCAATTTTAAATAAAAACTCATGTAAATGTACATCGGACCTCATTCTTATTGTCGGCCAAATCTTAAGCAGAATGAACAATTTATAATTAAAATCCTGAAATCAAACAGCACGTATTGATTGTACGGGGAATCAAAATGTACACAGTGCACGGGATGTAAGCAAACGTATAACTATTCAGATGCATGTATATTTTTTGTATTTTGTTAAATCAGAAAAGATATGCATTATTTCTGAATGTTGAAACTGTGAAAATTACAGTCATCGATTTTATACTGAATAAATTTACATGTTACGTGTTTCGTCATTTCTTCATTTATCAAGCATAATTATATCAATCCCATTTAATTCAAACAGTAGATTATCCTTGTAAACGACGTGAAAAAAAACTTTTAAAGCAGAAATATATGTGCAGAATGCATAACTAATTGTTTATCGACATCCTTGCGTTGGTGTAAACTGAACCCGCGATTTCTACTTTCGGTTTGCTTTCCGATCGCAGCTTTTGAAACTGACATGTTCCCCACTGTTCAATCAATTACTAACATTATTTAGACCTGACCTTTCTATTTATGTCCTTACCGTGGCATTAACACACTCTCACGTCCGTGAATTAAGTGGTTTTGATTGCACTATCTGCATGGTCAATGAAATTCGTACGCGCGAACCCAAAGGTGCGTTCCAATCCCACCTCAGACAACATTATTCAACTTATTGTCTACCACTCTTAAACGCCATGCACATAACGATTTTTGTAGAAGATTGTGCAGGATTTGGTATCACTAGATACGACCTCGTTACGAGTAACGAGTAGGTCTTCCGTCCGATTTTTTTTTTGTTGTTGATAAAATGATACCATGAGATATCGATACAATTTCAAAATTACCCCCCCCCCCCCCCCCCCCAAAAAAAAAAAAAATTGAAGATAAAGAATAAAAACCCTAGTTACGTCAGACATGGGCCTGACGATGACTCTTTCAAACCGATAATGTAGAGATCAACAACTTTGATTTTATAATGCATAACAAAATATTTATCGTTTTCAAGTTATTCGTAATAGAATTTACGAGTCTCTTGGTCCCTAATTAAAGGGGCCAGCCCCTATTTCTTGATTTTATTGGATAGAACTTTTGATTCTCTACTACTTTTGTTCTATATGTCTTGTCAAAATATCAACTGATAAAAAGATACTGATCAAAACATATGGAAATTTTGATTCGAAATCTGTACCCCATTTTTGTGCCTAAGCGAGCTCCAAGGAATAGCGCCACTGGTGCAAAACAACTAAATAGTGCACAACTTCAAACCATGCTCTACCTATCCTAAAAATTTCAAAGTCATATCTCTTATAGTTTCTGAGATCAACTCTGCACAAAATTGGTCGTAAAAAATTACAAAATCGACCGTAAATCCGGACCGGAAGTGACGACGACAAAAAGTTCAAAAACATATAAAATTCAGATAATTTCCCATCATCTGTGAAAAACTTGTTCAGATCGGTTGAGTAGTTTTCGAGAAATCGCGTGCACAAAATTTGGAAAAAAAAAATAATAATAAACAGTACGAAAACAATAAGGTCTTCCGTTGGAAACGGAAGACCTTAATAAGGTAAAATATTGAAATCACGCGTTCTTCGTTTTCTCGCACAGTTTAAAAGTGAAGCTTTCCATATTTCATCTATATAATGATTAACGTTATGCGCAGACCTAGAAAGGGTCTTGGGAATAAAACTGCCAAAAATTAAGGGTTTTAGAGGGGGCTAACACCCCCCCCCCCCCAAAAAAAAAAAAAAAAAATTAAAAAAGAATTAAAAAAAAAATTGTAACTTTTATACTATTCATCTGATTTTTAAAATCTTTTCGGTTTATTGTACAGAGAAGAGAATACAATTTAAAAAATGTGGTCCGGGGGTTACTTTTTGACACCTTTTAGGAGTTTAAGGCGACTAAAAATGACTATTGAATCTTCAGCTGCCGTGTATGGCTTGATCTGTAGGGGAAAAATTTGAAACTCCCGATCCTTTCACTCAATTTTAAATAAAAACTCATGTAAATGTACATCGGACCTCATTCTTATTGTCGGCCAAATCTTAAGCAGAATGAACAATTTATAATTAAAATCCTGAAATCAAACAGCACGTATTGATTGTACGGGGAATCAAAATGTACACAGTGCACGGGATGTAAGCAAACGTATAACTATTCAGATGCATGTATATTTTTTGTATTTTGTTAAATCAGAAAAGATATGCATTATTTCTGAATGTTGAAACTGTGAAAATTACAGTCATCGATTTTATACTGAATAAATTTACATGTTACGTGTTTCGTCATTTCTTCATTTATCAAGCATAATTATATCAATCCCATTTAATTCAAACAGTAGATTATCCTTGTAAACGACGTGAAAAAAAACTTTTAAAGCAGAAATATATGTGCAGAATGCATAACTAATTGTTTATCGACATCCTTGCGTTGGTGTAAACTGAACCCGCGATTTCTACTTTCGGTTTGCTTTCCGATCGCAGCTTTTGAAACTGACATGTTCCCCACTGTTCAATCAATTACTAACATTATTTAGACCTGACCTTTCTATTTATGTCCTTACCGTGGCATTAACACACTCTCACGTCCGTGAATTAAGTGGTTTTGATTGCACTATCTGCATGGTCAATGAAATTCGTACGCGCGAACCCAAAGGTGCGTTCCAATCCCACCTCAGACAACATTATTCAACTTATTGTCTACCACTCTTAAACGCCATGCACATAACGATTTTTGTAGAAGATTGTGCAGGATTTGGTATCACTAGATACGACCTCGTTACGAGTAACGAGTAGGTCTTCCGTCCGATTTTTTTTTTGTTGTTGATAAAATGATACCATGAGATATCGATACAATTTCAAAATTACCCCCCCCCCCCCAAAAAAAAAAAAAAATTGAAGATAAAGAATAAAAACCCTAGTTACGTCAGACATGGGCCTGACGATGACTCTTTCAAACCGATAATGTAGAGATCAACAACTTTGATTTTATAATGCATAACAAAATATTTATCGTTTTCAAGTTATTCGTAATAGAATTTACGAGTCTCTTGGTCCCTAATTAAAGGGGCCAGCCCCTATTTCTTGATTTTATTGGATAGAACTTTTGATTCTCTACTACTTTTGTTCTATATGTCTTGTCAAAATATCAACTGATAAAAAGATACTGATCAAAACATATGGAAATTTTGATTCGAAATCTGTACCCCATTTTTGTGCCTAAGCGAGCTCCAAGGAATAGCGCCACTGGTGCAAAACAACTAAATAGTGCACAACTTCAAACCATGCTCTACCTATCCTGAAAATTTCAAAGTCATATCTCTTATAGTTTCTGAGATCAACTCTGCACAAAATTGGTCGTAAAAAATTACAAAATCGACCGTAAATCCGGACCGGAAGTGACGACGACAAAAAATTCAAAAACATATAAAATTCAGATAATTTCCCATCATCTGTGAAAAAATTGTTCAGATCGGTTGAGTAGTTTTCGAGAAATCGCGTGCACAAAATTTGGAAAAAAAAAATAATAATAAACAGTACGAAAACAATAAGGTCTTCCGTTGGAAACGGAAGACCTTAATAATAAGAAACAGTACGAAAACTATAAGGTCTTCCGTTGGAAACGGAAGACCTTAATAAGAAGAAATCGTACGAAAACTATAAGGTCTTCCGTTGGAAACGGAAGACCTTAACAAATATATTTGTAATATATGGCGCTGCCAGGTGACTATCTTTATATTGCATTTTGAGAAATATGGCTTTATGCCATATTTACTATAATCTAAGTAAAGAAAAATAATGAAATAAAAAAGTTTCTTCTGTAATAATTGTTAATGTATAGTAGATTTACCTAGCTAAAAATAGCCACGGCCATTCATTTTTCTTATGTAAATATTTAGAAAATTTCAATACGTCAATCATTTTGATATTTGGAATAGATCCTTTAACGGTTCATAATGTGGATCAGCAATAGTGCTTATACTCTCCAGACAGCTGTGGATTTCAATCGGTCATGATTTTTTTTTAGAAAACTGTGGAACCTATGAGTTTAAGAATTGCACATCTTGGACCGGGGGTAACGATATACAGACCAAGGGTTCCTACATGTGGGACCATTCGAACACGAACATAATCTTTACCAACTGGCATCCAAATGAGCCCAGTCTATTAATCCCGAACGACACCCTCACAAAAGACTGTATTGATATACTGAGGACGGGACTATGGAACGACCGTCACTGCTCTTATTTGAATTCGTTTATCTGTGAAAAGTTTTCAGATAAAAGTGATATTGTGATTTTAGGATGATTTGGGTATATGTAGTATAAATTTTAAAGAAGATTCAGCCTATAATGCTTCGGATGAATAAAAAATAATATATGAGATCCTTGTGGTGTGTAATGCAAAAAGTTTAAGAAATAATCCTTTATGTCTATTGTATTAGTCCACTTAATCATTATTTATAATGATAATATTCAAACATGTTTATGTGTGAGAATTTATTTAGAGCTATTGTACAGTGTACTGTCCATAACAGTTGCATTACTTTTACTTGAGTTTTAGCTTTTGTTTCCCCTATGACATTGATTATATATGCTTTCCATATTAGAAGAATAAACAAGTAACCATTGGCGTTGGTTTTTATTGAAAGACATCATCGTTGCTTTGCAACGAGCTCGGCTCCAGTTTGGTATTTTGATTTTAATTCATAGTTTTTTACTCCCGAGTTTACATTAAAAACATGGCAAATGTGCCAATCAGTTAATTGAATACTCACTGAAAAAAATGATAAAAGATGACAAATGACATATGTTTGCCATTCAGTTACATGTACCTCTCATTTGGGACAATATTGCACAACTATAGCATGTATATTATGCATTTGTATGGATTTCTCATTATATGATTTTTTTGGCAAAGTTATATGTAACCATAACCGAAACCCTTTTTTTGGCTTGTCAACATTTTTGATACATTGTAAGTCACCTTCTCTTCCAATCTCCAATTGCTTCCGACGCCACCGTGTTTGGAGACGAGTCATATTGTACCAGATAAAATTGTACAACCACAGGCCGTACATTTTGACTTGATGACCAACGATCGGTATATATACCTGTCCGCAACTATTAAAAACATGATTCTATTTAGCTTTCAGAGTTTATTATTCATTACCTATTCTAACAAAAAAAGTTGTTTGCACATAGTTGAACTACAAACGATTATATACATATGTATCAAATTACGTGTGTTTACATGCCTTTTATCATTTTTTTTTTACATTCTTATTGCGTGGACCCTGAGGTCCACGCAGAAAATATATAAGCGAGGTTAAACCGGATGCTATGGGGAAAATTCATCCTGCGCATGAGCTAGCCTGGTTCCTGTGCGTAATGGGTAGCTCAGGGAACCAGGCAAGCACACATTGATCTGAATCGGGATCGGGATTCCGTGCCATATGCACACATAAGTTCAAAGGCGCTGTAATTGTAAAGTTGACGGTAAACAGTACAGAAACAAAGTATTCCTTTTAAAGAAATGATTGGCATGTGATATGAACTATCAGTATTATGAAATAAGTTAATGTTATGCCGAAACTACAACATGCATCAAATAGCATAATTTGCAATGTTTTGTTGTTTTCCGAATACACATGTAACTTAACTTTACATCAGTTTATAGTAGGCGAAGCTAGAGAACTTCCCGATTAAATTTTTTTAAGCATTTAAGTATGATTGAATAGTTATGTCACTATAAAGGTTTAAATCTGGAGAAAAATGCCACGAAATATGAAATTTTTAATTTACACAAAGCTGTCTCACTGCATAGTTAACAAAGTAGTGCGAATGGTAATGTGTGCGCAAATAATAGAATTCACCGAATGCCTGATACTATACATGCAAACTTCATTCATAGATAGATCATAATTATTTTAGAAGTATGAATCCTTTAAATTCTGAGATAAAAAGTCAGGGCTATACATGTATACGAAATTCAACGTACAAATTTAGTGGTTAAAAGCAGGGGGCTAGAGTCGGTGGAATCTCTGATAATCTTAAGGCTTTCACATTTTCGTTGGAAACACATGCAAATGGTCCACGTATTGTAGTCCCTTTTTAAAGGACAGCAACTTGTCTTTCCATTTCTATTCTTTAAAACAACGAATATAATATTTCTCAATACATGTTGGTTCAATTGCTCTGTCCATCCATTCATATTTGGTGTTATTCAATCGTGCATATTGATAATTCATTTGATAGGGAAAATATTCAATTAACTAATAACATAGACTTACATTAAGTGTATATTTCCCCTTATGTTTCCATCAGAAATATGCGACTTTGAATTCCCTGTGAAGACACCTTGCTAATTAATGCGCCAGGAGCACAGAAATAAACGTCATTACGCCTGTTGGGTATATTTTTAATTAGTTGAAACAACCAATTTCATATGTACTAGTGGAAACTAATTGTTGGATCATATTCATTCGTCAATAAAAAAGATTTGTCAATAAAAAAGAACTTTTTGAAAAAGATCTTGCACTATATTCGAGGTTGCGGAAGCGATCTAAATAATTTGTTAGTATGGATGTTCCATGTATGTTTCATTTCCTTGACTAAGAGCTTATACATTGGCTTTATAGCGGCGATACAAATAGAGATCAGTATAGAATTAAAAAAAAAAAAATAAAAAAATAAATATATATATATATATATATATATATATATATATATATATATATATATATATATATATATATATATATATATATATATATATATATATATATCAACGCTAACGATATTCAATTTAAGTGCAGATAGGAACGACGACATTCAAAATAAGCATACAATGCTTAATCATAAAGTCATACCTTCTACATAATAATATATATATTTATTACATACTTAGTAATAAATACAGGTTTTTTGCACATGTGATACAGATGACATCACAAAATCCGTATCGGCCTCCGGGGCTGATACAGGTAATCAGCCCTCCAGGGCTAATACGGATCCGTATCACACCCCTTGCGGAACTCCTCTGCCTTTTTTTGCTTCAGCATTTTTGCATGTTTACAGTGGAAAAACATTTGTCAGTTACAGTCGACATTTTATAGTGCAGTTGAAAACTTCAAATGCTAGCAAATGTTTTAAAGCAGTCAACTTTTCAAACCTGATGAAATTCCGTTCTGTAGCTTCATGTTTGTTAAAACAAGAAGAACTCATATTTTTATTAAATGCATGTACATGTCCAGACTTTTTTCAAATAATATGAATAATCAATTTTTTTAAGTTGATGGGTTTTCTTTTTAAATTTATTACTAAGTATGTAATAAATATAATTATATAGATACCCTTTTCCATATCACAGCTTGTATCAGCCCTCGACCAATATCAGCACTCGGGCTGATATTGGAGTCTCGGGCTGATACAAGCTGTGATATGGAAAAGGGTATGTATTATTCTCTCTATATTATTAGACTCTTCTTCACTGCAACGCGAGGCAGTAAAATAAAGTAATAAATGTATAAGATCGGACTAAATGTCACGATCATTGACTTATTATCTCAAAGGTTGAAGTTGTAGTAAGATCGCACTTAACCATTATTGATATATAAATAAAATGGTATGGTTTCAATTAGTTGTCCGGGCTTTCATCGTGGTTTGCGATAATGAGAATTATCATTTATGAGACTAATTGAACTGTATATATGAATAAATGTAGATACACGAAATAGCGTTCATTATGACATTTGTTTCATTTGTGTAAACTACACGCAACAAGCCGAAAAAAATTAGACTGTTTTATTCAGATTGGTTTGTTCTAATTGTTTTTCTGTTTATTCGTATTTCAACTTATAATGTAACCTAGAAAAAAGGCATGTATTCTTTTTCAAAACTATACATAACGTTAACGCTGGTATTTCCATACCATATTAACTGCGACTTACAACACTCCCGTTTTTCAAACTCCGGTGAAGAAGATTTGACAGGGTGGACTTCTGATGCGATTTTTGATCGTCACAACTACAGCCGTGTTCGATGTGGAATTCTTTGTTTGGAGGACCAGTGCTGCGAGAAATTTTTGTACAGCGCATCCACTCGGCGATGTATTGGTCTTCATTTTATGGACTTTTACAGTAGTAGCTTTGAAAACTCAGTTTTAACAATGTATGAAGGGATGAAAGCCTATCAGAAGGGTAAGTATGGTCTTTCTCTCATAGCTTGCTGTTCGAGTGCGAATCCTTGTTCCCTCAAAGGGAATTTAAAGTGCTCAAATCTAAATAATAAGACCCCAAAAAGAAACCTTGAACCGACCCCTGCTTCACGCGCGAGCCAAAATTGTACTTAACCCCCCCCCCCTTCCAACCTACCGTGAAAGTTTTTGCCTATTGAATTAATGAATAGTTTTTCATACAGACCAAATCTTATCTTAGAATTTATAGAATTGTACTAGTTTACACCAGCTAAGCCAGATTAAGGATTAACCCATCACCAAACATCTATGGCTAGTTGTGACTGAGGCTTCCTAGTTTAGTGTATGTTTTATGCATTTTCATTTTTTGTGCAAAAGCGAGTAAACTTTCTCATAACTCACACAAAATTTTAGCTTCAATAAAAATGTCACTATAATTAATGTGTAATATTGATAACTTAGATTGATGCACAGCTATATGTATCAATAAATACTATATTGAAAGAAAGCTTACAGTCATGCTTGCTCGGTTTTATCTATTATTATAATTTTTTTTTTACTGGAATAATAATTTTAAAAAAGTCAATGTTCAGTGAAGTTGTAGAGTATTAATTCTCTTTGTAGGTTGTGAGATTGGTTGGTTTGAGTTCAAAGGTCATTGCTATATACAAGTTCAAGGTCGATACACTTGGGATGAAGCAAAGGTAGTAAGGAACTGTCATTAACGTCTAGTTCATAATTAGAATTATATTTGTTATATATGGTAGTGAATTTAGATATTAAAATTTTAGAGTTATGCTGTAGAGTAATGACTTCATTATGACATTTTGAAATACATCGTCTCTATCTGTAGGATATCAAATGGGGCTTAATTAAAAAGGCTTCAAAATAGTTACTCGATAAAGTATGTGTGGAGACCAGACACACTTTGTAATTTCTTCAAGAAAAAAAATGTGTTTTATTTCTATCACTGTTTTATCTATGTTGAGAATTTCGTAGTGACTTCATCGGGAATCGTTGCACATCAAATTTGGAGTTTTTGTTATTTAGTATATATAGATTGTAACGTTAATTGAAGCATGAACATTGATATCAATGCTAATAATGTACATATTTCAAAGGTCCAGGAGTTAATTTATCCGCAAAACAGAAAATTCACAAAAAAATGATCCATTTGAAAATAGATGAAACCACAATTTATCATTTTCATGATTTTTTTTACCAGAATGAATGCGAGAAAATGTGTTCTTATCTGGTAGAGATTGACTCTCAGGATGAAAATGACTTTCTAACCACGACAATAATAAACAAAGGTACTCCTATTTATTTCTTAAGATTTCATGAAATCAAATAAGACGTGGAATACAATTATTTTGTTTAATAAGTTCTTCATCATTATATTTCATCTTCATTATCGTTATATAATAATAGTATTGATTATGTTAACGTGGAACAAATTAATATAATAAAATAAATAATAAAATAATAAATATAATATACTGGTTTTAACTCAGGCTTGGGGTAATGCTAGGTGTAATGGTAATGCATTGCAATGCATTATATGTTTTTAAAGTAATGCTAGTAATTCGTAATGCCACAAAATTAGCATTACAAGTAATAGTAATGTAATTTATTACTTTCCAAAATCTAGTGTAATCCTGGCATTACATGGCATTACTTTGCATTATTATGCTTATTTATGCATGTTCACTTTAACAAATGTGATGAATAAATGTATAGTTGAAATAGAATTTGATTAAATTTATTTTTAAAGAAGAAAGAAATAATTATTGAGATAAAAATGTTTTAATTGTATTATTGAAAAGATTTTTAAAGATTTATTTTTGAATTGTTGATATTACTAAATATATCGGCACAATTTCATAACATTTTCAAGAGTGTTGTTATTAAGAGTTTTAATCGTTTAAACAATTTACTCTAATTAGTCTGCACTTCAATAAGAAATGTGTCAACAACACACTATGCCCCCCCCCTCCCCAGGATAATCTAAGTATCAAAACAATCTTTTGTTATAAGAAGTCCTAAACACCCCAATCCCCTTCTCTTCACTACGTCCCAATAGAATAGGAGACAGACGTGCACCTTTAAAAGCAAAATGAATGCACTGTCCATCCATGATGAAAATCAATATCACTTCCAGTATTATAACCCATTTGAAAATATTTTCACTTACTTATTCTCTCTCTCTCTCTCTCTCTCTCTCTCTCTCTTTCTTTCGTATATTAAGTACATTGTACATTAGTTTGGACTGATAGAAAATACATATTATTGCACTTAATATATCCTTAGAAAGAGATCGTAAAACAGTACTTTTCAATCCAAGCTTCGACTGCTCCTGTAAAACATTTATTTAGTATAGCTGGGAAGATTTTCAAACTAACAGGATGCAGTTAAAAGATGAACCCTTTAAAACTTCGATCATAAAGTGCAACAGCACTCTTTTGTCTTAAAGTGTCCTCAGAAGAAAGAAATATGATTAAAATACCGTATCTTAAGATATATAACTGGGAAAAACCATCTGTCTGTGAATTTATACAATTAAGTGTCCAAAATTATAAAGATTTGTTTAATCTGGGGAAATATCTCTTTTTAGCTTTTGATACCGCAACATTATTCCATAAATTGTTTTTTTGTTATGCATGTAATTCTGTGTCTCTGTTTCGTATCCTACATTGTATCATGCCAAATGTCTATAGATATCATTTTACGTATATAATATGTTGTTCATAATGCCACAAGATGATTATATATTGAGCAAATAAAGAATAACTCTTGTATAGTAATTGAATTTGAACCTGATACTGATTGAACATGAACCTTTAGATATTTTAAAGAGTGTTGTATATTTGAAACATTTGCAAAAACTCTTTATTAGCTTTACTTTTTAAACAAAGTAATGGTAATGGTAATGCATTACTTTACTCATGTAATGATAATGTAATTCATTACTTCAAGAAAATCAAGTAATGGTAATGGTAATTTAATGCCCAAATTCATGAAGTAATGGTAATGTAATGCATTACTTTACAACGTCATTCGCCCCAAGCCTGTTATAACTTGGTAAACCGTAAGAATTGTGACAACGAAATTTTAACAGAAATGTATTGTTTCATAAAGCTTGATACAAGTCAATAGTATTTTTCTATCAAATGTTAGGAATTTTTCATGTTTAATATTTATAAAACCAAAACTTACGGTAAATGAACAAGATCAACAAATCAAGCGTTTCTAATTTAAAGGACGCGGGGAAATCGGACTAATTTTTTTTTCTCAAAAAGTTGTTGTTTATGTCCTGATTTGACTGCATAAACTTTAACATTTTCGTAACTGTAAGATAACTAATTACTTTCTGTCTTATTTATTCACAAAAATTTCAATTGGAAACCTTTGAGGATCTTTTTTTTTATAACGTATGTACAATATACCAAAAATACTTTAAATTCAAACTAAAACATTGCCGTTTATTTTTTTAAAGAAACAAATAGTTCTACAATTCCAGATACGTGATATATTATCAGGATTGGACAATACATAAGTTAGTTTTGTAAATATCAATGATGACGGAATTATTAGAATTCGTAGTGGCTCAATTTTTGTCGCGTTTGTGTGTTGCCCTAACACACATATATTCATGCTCTACAAAATATGATCATCAAGTATTTAGTTTTTTTACTGAAATTGAAACCCGACGAATCAACAAAATTACGTCCCAACCATTAAGCATTAAGCAAACATCCACAAACAACGTAAATTGATCCCCACGAAATTAAATGCGCAGTAATTTGACAGTGGTAATGATTTTTATAGTCGATTACTGTTGCACGAGTGCGAACTACGGATGTTCAAAGTAGTTAAATGATTTCCAAGTAGTCATGTTTTTCTTCTCAGATAACTGTGGCACAGAGACGAACTACAAGTGCTCCTCCTGGACCGGGGGTAATGATATTGAGATGGAGGGTGGGTACGTGTGGGACCATTCAAACACAGACATGAACTTCACCAACTGGTCCCCACAGGAACCTAGCGAAGTAAACCCAGACAGTGCCCTCTCAAGAGACTGCATTGATATTAAAAGGACTGGGTTTTGGGTCGACCGACCCTGCTCCACTTTGAACTCGTTTGTTTGTGAGAAGTTTTCCGAGGATTTGAGCGATTTCAAAGTAGATTTTGATATGAAGTAGTGATTATAACGAGGCTCGGGTTACAGTTTTTGAACTAAAAGTCATTTGAGAGAAAATATTGTTTTTTCTGTGTCGTTCAGAACAAAATTCTTCTATGTCAGATGTATTGATTCAGATACCTATCATTAACACGTATAAACAATAATTCCAAAACGTTCATATATGCACAATATTTGAAGGCAAGTGTCCTGTCCATTAAAAAAATGTTGATGGATATAAAAAAAAACAAGTTTAGCTTTTGTTTGCTATATATGTTTATTGTGTAATAATGGAGAATGTTCGGCCCCAGACAAATGAATTAAAATAACTAAACACAACATATGGTATATTAAATGACTAATTAGTTTAAGCTCTCTGAAGTCATTGTAAATCGCTGAAAAAATTGTGTATTCATTTTCAAACATTTTCGATGCTGTCTGTTTCCCTTAGTTGTTTTCTTTATTTAATTTTTAATCTAATTCTTAAATAAGTATGATTCAAAAATATGTTCCTTTTAATTCTAAATCTTTTTCGTGTATGAAAATGTTCTTGTATGTATGTACTTCTGACTATTAGTGTGTTTGTGTATTCTATATACATTATGCTCGTTTTGTACTAAATTACTATAAACCAACTTTTCCCGTGCGAGAAATTTTCGCGAGGTTGGCGAAAGCCTTGTCGTCGCGAATATTTTTCGCCGCAAACCAATCCTCTGTCTATAGTTTTTAAAACAATACAGGTCTGGAAAAGGCTTGGTCGCGAACATTAGTCGTCGCGAATCAGTTTATCGGCAGTTGTTTGCAAAATAAAGTCGCCGCGAATAAAAATTGGTTAACAGTATTTGGCTTGAGCGAATAAACTGAACTTATGAGATGCTTATGAGATGCTTTACATATAAAAATAATTATCGAGTTTGATGTTCATTGGGAACAATATCCCGATGCCCTTAATTGTTTTACTCATTAGAAAGAGGAGCGATAAACGATTTAAGCGACCCAGTAGATGAAAGTGCTTTTCGTTCGTCTTAAATGTCACTGAAACGTAGCCAAGTAGTGACTTCTTGGCATATATATTCCATCACCTCTCAAGACTCTTTAGGTATTATGCAGGTGAAAGAATTAGTTTAAAACTTCAGAAAATTTTAGGTGGAATTTATTGATGTGTTATGTTATAATGACACGATAGTCTTGTCTGTGCTAAATAGTTAAATACCATTAGTTAACATAAATCTAAGAAAAAAACAACAGGTACTTCTTTAATAAGAGGCAAATAAAATTAAAATTTAATCATGAATTATTTGCTTTTCCTACACACTCTCTTAAAAAGTAAATAAATGAGATAATGTTTTTGTGTATAGATTTATCGTTTACACAAAGTTTGTTTTTTGTTCCCGCACCACGAATATATCACCACTCATCTTGATTATGAAATTTCATGAAACAGTATACATTTGCAAAAGCATTTTCATAACATGTTAATGCAACTAAACCTTATTGTTATACTTTCATGTTAAATACTGAAATCTGATTGGTTAAGACGCAGTTAATAATATTTACTATTACCCTCAGCGTTAGCAGCGCACTTGGCAACGGGTAACATTAAAAAATGTTACATGCGCGAAAATTATGCGCGTACGGTTCGCTGTAGAATTCACGTTATTCCTATATAAAAGCAGTAAAATTTTCTTAAAAATGTTAAAAAAGACATTCAGTATAACAAAATAAATAGTGCCTGTTTGGGAGGATAACAGTTGAAATTGACACCCCTCGAAAACCATTGTCAACCTCCGCTTCGCGTCGGTTGACAATGGTTTTCTCGGGGTGTCAATTTCAACTGTTACCCTCCCAAACAGGCACTATTTATATAATATTAACAGCTGTTTCTTAATTTTTTCATGGAATGCATCTTAAATATCAGTTAGAAAAGCGTTTCTAAAGACGAATCGAGAATGACCGCCGTTTCCAAATACCGAAATAGTTTGCATCATGTATAGATTATGCAACAAAACCTAGCGGATATAGACGTTAAATAAATATATTCAGCCTTTGTTCGTTGGACATTTGATTTGTTTGTTCCGAATCATATCCACCAGCCTTAAAAATGGTGAGTTCAGATAATATATTAACCATAAAAATTTGAAATGTTTAATTGCTAGGCTTTATGCAATTTACTGAATGTAATACATTACTTTGAAAGTGTCCTTTTATTTTCAAATTACAGTGTAAGGAGACAAAGGGGAGTTTGTCAAAATTAGAATAATATTTTGTTTTGTTAATTTCAAATTTGTTTTTGAAATTTAAAATAATTTGAAATTTAAAATAATTTTTTGCCCGTACTTATACCTTTAAATCAACTTACACGTAATAAAAACACCCTTTAATTGCATTGCAGTGCAACGAGCAGGCTGACGCCATGTTTATTTTTCAAACACATCAACAAGCAATTGGATAAGGAATTAACATTAAGGTACATAAAATTACAATATGTGCATTCCTAATACTATGTTATCGGCGTCGGTAGCCGAGTGGTTAAGGTGCAGGATTTATGACCGAAAGGTTGTGGGTTCGAATCCTGGCCGTGGCAGGTCGACGTTGTGTCCTTGGGAAAGGCACTTTACATGAATTTCCACTGGCTATAGACAGTGAAAGATATTGTCAGAATGTGAGTGTCTGAGCGCCTTAACGGCTGCCGCACTGAGAAGGCTCTGGAATGCTTTAAGGTCTGCTGGGGTAATAATTGTAAAGCGCTTTGAGAAATGCATCGCAATTTAAAAGCGCTATATAAAAACTTGCAATTAAAAAGCAATTAAAGTATAACATTATTTAAGCCTCATCCGCCGCCCAGGAAAAACCATAGATAAAAAACAGATGTTTTAAAAAATCTTATGGAAACCTGTGTATCCGCGGCAAAATGTAGAGTCATCAAACATGCGAGTGGCGGAACCTCACTCTTGGAATAATTTATAGAAGTAAGAAATATGAAATAGACCCTAAATATATAATTAAAACACAAAACAAAAACACGACTTGTTCGGGACGGTGTGCTCTTAAGAAATAAACAACGTTATTTAGTGAGCATGGCGTTATGAATAGCAATTGCTTTGATGGCATATTCCATGATGCACGCTAGCGCATCATGGAATATATGCCAGCAGAGCAGTTGCTATTCATAACGCCATGTTCACTAAATAATCGTTGTTTACTACTTATATTTGCATTTTACCACTCGCAAATACCTTGTATTAGCCTAGACCTTGACATTTAGCTATTACATCAAAAGTAAACATTTAGACTGTAATGTATCTTTTTAATTCACATAGATTTGTTAACAGAATCAATGATATGTTATAACAGTAATTCCTTTAAAGTGTTATCAAAAACATGTTTTAATATTACCTGTAAATACGTCAATTTTAATGGAGTAGGAGAAAAACACATGATGTATCGTATAGTGGTTTAAATCTATAACGTCATGGAAAAGTATATATAACGTTACACCTTTATGACGTCATAGTATACTGACAGAGCAATTGCGATTATAGAGAAATAATTGCAGCTCCTCCGTATGGGCTTACAGTGGGAAAGAACAATGGAAATGCAAATATTAGAAAGTGAACCTTACTGACAACCTATGAATCAATTCGAACACGTACACCCAATACTGAAATTTCATTGGCTAAATACTACATAACATGTTAAACTTAGTAACCCCACACTTTCGAATTGTTTACATGTCGTCAGGACAATTATTTTTCGCTATACTACGTAACGCGAAAAACTTTTATTATAAACGCATGATTTCTGAAGTTTTATAATTCATTAAGCTATGCCACTGACTTAGAATTATCGCCTTGTCTCAATAAGTTTTTAATTTTCTTCATATGAAATTAAGTAAATGAAGTAAATTCGATATGTAAGGGCGTAAGGTGTTTATAAATAGTGTCGAAGGCAAGACAAGTTACTTCCAAAGAAGTTGATAAAATAGGATTTTCAATTGTATAGACATTTATTAGATGGAATTCATCTTATCGTATGTCCTTTGGTCGATAAAACGACCTTGTCAGCAAGTACAATATTTCACTGGGTCGCTTTCTTTTTATAAAGTAACTGCAACGTTATTTTCTTTACAATCCTTTACTAACGTGCGTTAATCCTTTCATTACGTGCGTTAATCCTTTCATATCGTGCAAGAATCCTTCTATTTCGGGTGCTGATATTTATTCTATCGTTCGTTTATCCCTTCTTATTGCGCTTTAATCATTTTAGGTTCATTGTACAATTTTGAAATTTTTTTGTAGTATCCTATCGTGTTCATCGTTTTGTGCCTTTTTATATGCAATTGAATTTATTTCAAAATTAAAAGTTGTGTAGTACCCTAAATGCGAAAATTGATTTAACAAGAAATGTAAAATCGCATCCCAAAGTCTATCATGATACTCACTTCTTTAGATCAAAAGACACCAATATCACATATATATGTAAATGCTATTTGTCGGCAGTGGAAAGGAAAAATTAATATCGAAGTATCAAGGAACAAGATAACGTATTTACCTGTATATCGAATACATTAAATCGTACACAGAAGAGTGTATACTTGCGTACAATTCTGTTTATCAGAAAATATTGTTCA
This sequence comes from Magallana gigas, assembly GCF_963853765.1. Taxonomy (NCBI): domain Eukaryota; kingdom Metazoa; phylum Mollusca; class Bivalvia; order Ostreida; family Ostreidae; genus Magallana; species Magallana gigas. The sequence continues at coordinate 19,533,868 of NC_088853.1, read as the reverse complement.
CTATCTGACAAATTAAAGATTGTCTTCGCGTAGACCAGCAATTAACAAGGTCTTTATTACCAAACTGCACTTTCGCGTCACATTTTTTTAATTTTGAAATTTTTTAAAGATTAAAAATAAATTTTATTTCAACCTAGAATGTCCAAATCAAGTCGTTTACAATATTATTTTATAAAAACCTATTACTGGTCAATTTCTTATCGTTTCAAGCTTGTTTATATTAACATATTAGTTCGACCTAATATGATAACAATTCAATTCATGTATGTATAATTTCTGTGTAATTGTTACATGTACATTATACATTTGTGGTAAGATGTGTCTGTTTACTGCTAACTTTGATTACACTGATCTGATTTTACAATTTTTGTTATCATACAATGATTTTAAAGCATGTGAATTTGAGATAATATTTATAGTATACTACATGTATAACAAATCATCCTTTATCATCATTTAAATTTCTAAGTATGCGTGTTAATTAGGTAACGCTTGCATATACACAACCACTTGTTGGTATCGAGCGTAAAAACAAAATAATATGAATAACACTACAGCAGTTTGACGTCGATGTATCAAAGGCCTTGTGAGACAATTTTGATAATATACGTATAGCAGTTTAATGCCAACTTAGTTAAGCTGATTCTGACAATGGTATAACGTATGTATTAATTTTGAACAGATGATTAAAATAAAACAAGTTTACAACAAATACAGAGGTAAATTATTATTAACATTGATACCTTTATTGGATTGGTTATTTTTTTTTCAGAGAACGTTTTTCTTTCTGATACTTATTTCTACTGCAATGGTTGTTACTATGGCAATTCTGGAACCGATCGGTTTGGTATCTTTTATTTTATTCCAACGGTCTACTTTAAGTTTTACAAATTATTGATGCTAGTATAAAGCACATGCAGCAAGTTCAGGAAAAAAAGTTCCCATTAAGTTACTTGAAAGCATGAGCTGATAAATAACAATAGAAATTAACCCGATTAAGTTATTTCCCTGGGTCTATATAACATGAGGGAGCTTAAGTCTTCATAGAGTGCCAACTTTCTTAACAGACCCTGATCCCGACCAATTTGATTCAAACTGAGGTGCCGCCTCATATATTGTGTAAAGTCTTTGGTTTCTGTGATTGGAAGAATTAAAATTCCCAATCAGGTGAGGTTTTTGCATATATTTTGATTCATCAATCAGATAGCAATTCTGTACAAAATGCACAATGAAAAGTAAAATCAAAATAGTGAAGTGTTACTGAAAGCTGGGCTCTATCGATGTGTTATTATCCATATATTGTAACTAAAAACTAGCAAAATCTCTCTCTCTCTCTCTCTCTCTCTCATGCTTTTAATGTCGGAAATGCGCCAGAGGGCGACTGAATTGTTTTGTTAGCATTGAAATTTAAACAAGCGTTATAAAATCAACCCCCTTCCCCTCATAACTTCTATGTGCAGCCAAACACCAATGCTTTGAAAAGTAGTTCATGTTTTAAAAACACATAATTAATAAGAAAGGAAAAAATCAACGCTAAATCTATTTGCAAACAATTAAATAAACTATAGATTTGACAAAACATGACTCTCTGTGTAACTATTTGATATGGTGGAAGCTTTTACTTTGACGCTGCTCGGTTTTTTGTTTACTTTTAAAGTTGTGCAATTTTTAGTATCATTGGTGATTTGCCTGCCTACAGCCATGACGCTTTCAACAAAGCCCGGCTAAAAATCATGTTGTCAACCTACTTATCAAATTATGTCAAAATCTGTACGTAATTGAAGGTCAGCAAAGAATCAATTGATTTGATAAGTCGTTGCAATTTTCGTTTAAATGTAAGTTTAAAGGTATAGGCACCATCTTATTTGAACAATAAAAGTTTATGTTATTTTTACTAGATATTAGAAAAGCTAGTCATTGACTAATCATCATCCTCTTTTTTTCAAGGACATAAAAAGAAAAATTAATGTACCACAATTGTTTGTACAATCGTTATTTAACATTTACTTTCGGCATTGCATTTTGATTAACATGTCAAAAAAATCATGGACATAATATAGAGAAAAAATATATTTGGTTTAATTTCCACGAAACGCCCATCTGTTATTATATCATGAAAACGCATTATTTTGTTGATTAAATATTCATGATATGACTAAGTCAAAGTACACGTTATACTTTGTTCATTCCTATGCAGTTACTCTGACAAACCTTTTGTGAAACAGTGTTTGGACCTAAGCACAAATCATCACCGCTGACAAGACGTAGATCTTGAAAATAATAGATAAATTCGGTGTACTGTATGCTGTCAGGCACGTAGCATCGTTTTTGAAAGTGGGGGGGGGGGGCCAGACCCATCCAAAAAATCTTGACAATCAAAAAAAAAAAAAAAAAAAAGGGAAATTTAAAGTTTCCAAAAATCTTCAAAATCCTAATCCGTGGGGGGGGGGGGGGGGGGGGGGGGGGCGCTTACTTCCATATTTCACTACTCATTTCCTTATCTTCATATCAATTTTTTACTAACTTCCAAAAAAGTGGGGGGGCCAACTCCATTATAATTCATTTTTTTATATGTAAATTTTAAAAAATTTGTGGCTGCGAGAAAAAGTGGGGGGGGGCCAGGCCCCCCCTGGCCCCCCCCTGATGCTACGTGCCTGTGCTGTACCATTGTTTTTCAAAAGAAAAGTATCTATTAATACATTGAAAATAGTCAGATTTTATATAGTACGAACAATTCAATTGCTTTTTGTAGTTGCATGTATTCCTACGTTAGAGTTCAATATAGTCTCGTTCAACCAGACGCTCGGCTGTCTCCGTAAATCTCCGACAAGCAGAGACTCTCTCTCTGGTAGTCGTTTAACGGAGACAGCCAAGCGTCTGGTTGAACGAGACTAGAGTTCAATATTGCTTGGATCCAGACGTGTACAATTTTTAGAAGCATTTCGATTACTGATACACAGTTTTATGGAATTAATTCTATTTTTAAATATTACACAACATGATTCAATAAAATCAACTCCCGAAAGTACTTCAGTACTTTGATTATGGTACTGTGGTTTCATCAATATTCGTTGAATACCAATTTTCGTGGATTTCGTTGTTTAGTTGATCCACGAAATTAAATGTTCATTGAAGTGCAATTTTTATTAACATTTTGTATTGATAGGGTCATTGGCGACGAATTTATGTATCCTTCAAACTGTGATTTTTACTTTATCCACGAAAATTGATGCCCTTGAATTTTAATGAAACGACAGAATTGCTTACAAAAAATCAAAAATCCTAAATATTTTAATATGTAATGCCTATAAAACTATTTTTGCATGAGAAAACACCCCTGCACTAGTACACTGCATACGGTTTTTATTACCTTTATGTAAAATATTTCTCATAATATGATAAATATGTTTGTTTTTCTACATCTTGTTCATAAACAGACTGTCAAAATTATTCATCATTGTCCTTTTGTATAACATTCTTGCATTCTTTTATTTTTCAGAAAATGTTGTGCATACCTGTGATGTCGGAATAATAAAAATGTCTTCAGTACTAGCTTATTCTTATCTTGGTCATGAGGTGGTAAACAATTATAGGAAATGGTAACTAGCTTTGTCATTAATATATGGAATCTAAGTCTGTTTTCATCAACAAGTAAGAAATAATTGAAATAGCCTAAACCCCCAGAATTCCAAACTCCAAAAGCATGAAGGAAAAAAACCTAATGTACACTTATCAAAACTTTTAAGTATTCATCTCGATGGATGCAATGATTCAAAAACTTAGAAAAACTGTTTGAAATTTTATGTAAAATAGCTGAGATATGATAAGGCAATACATACATGTATTAAAATATATAAATCGTAACAACACTTTAAATTTTTAAAGCACATAACGGTTTTTTTAAGCACATGTGCTATCATATTTTTGCGATCAATGTTGGTCGGTATTAGACATCTACAAAAACCAACTTAAAATATGGGGTGTTCTTAATATCTTTTTAAAGGTTTTAGACGTATGTATGTCTATTCCATGAACAGAAGCTTTACGCATAGTTTGTGTTTACATATTTCTTATTATCAGAAAGTTATTGACTGAACACAAATGACTTCTATCCAGTATACAATTGCACTGCTCTGTCTATTCCAACCGGGCATCACATTAACAAAAAATGCTAATTTTCTTTTCATCAAAGATTGGCTACTGAAAATTAATGATAGTTAACCCTTTGTTGTTACACTGCATCGATAGCAATTTCGCGTTCGAGAATGAGACATACTTATTGTTAGACCATAATTATTACCTAATTGACCAAGAATTTTTTCGTTTTTTTTTTTCGATTAAGACAAAGAGCAAACGGCTGGTTTTACCGATCAACTTAATATGTTCATTCCTTAATGGCACCTGAACTCACCTTTAATATTTTTAGATGTCCGTGTTTGTTTGCTCCTGTTTTCTATTTTTACTGTGAACTTATTTTGTATTTCCATTTAACCACCACTAAACGAGAAAGAGCAGCATACATTGAACGACCTTTGTATTAAAAGTAATCTAATATACACTTAAAATTTCTTTAAGAAGGTTTTCCAACAGCAAGAAAATATAGAGTTTATAACACACTGATGATCTGAAAATGTTATGTTTGCAAAGGGTCATTCTTCAAAAAAGAAATTTTTTAAGCAGATTAAATGTATTACAGATAAATTATGAAAGGTATAATTTATCTGCCCATGCAAAATGCACGAGCACGTTAATTTCCCATAATTGTTTGCCTTGAAATGAACTTATAATCTTGGAAGAACGTACTAGTGTAAGTGATATTGATCTTTTAATGCAACATTGATGTCAAGCAGATGAATGACCGCAACATGTACTTGTATAATAGGGGCCCTTATTATCAAATTAATCATGGACAATATTATCACCTTCGATCGCATAGTTCATTCAAGTAATCTCTATTAATGCACTTTTGATGTGAATGAATGTTTATTTATCTGAACCCATATCATTGGTGCATGAAGTAGAAAAAATATTACAAATATACAAATGCTGGGACAAGTAAGGAAGGCTACAGATCTTCAACAAATAAAGCTAATAATTTTTTTTTAAATAAATATGGACAATTTTTTTAATGATCCATTGATAATGAATCAATATCTATGATTTTCATAAGATTCTCAAATTTATGAGTGTTAACATTTGTTGAGCATATTTCTTCGATTAGTTTTTTGTAGAATAAAGTAAATGCCTGAAATTCCATAACATAGTCGTATTCGTCATCCAAAGTGTTTTTATTAAATAATGAACAGATTTTATGACATATTTCTATGTTACTCCATCTTCCAGTTTCAATTAATAATTTATGATTACAGGTTCTAAATTAAGTAAACATGACTCTTACATCTTTTGGAACTTTCTTGAGATTATTTTCCTGTCTAAAGTTTTTCTTGATTATTTTGTAATTTTAAACATTTGGGTGAATTTTACACATTTCTGAACAAATCTTGAAAAAACTTATTTATCAGCGTTTCTTTAAAAAAAGATTTTAGCCAGTTGTTCTAGAAAAAGCTTTGATTAATCCAGACATAGGAAAGACTATGAGTTAAGTATATCTCTCATATATTTCAACCATGGGTGCATTTTTTTTTTTAAAATAGCGATACATTACATGCGTAGGATTACAATCATGCGCCACTAAAGGTTTAGCCCAATAAGAAATTATTCGTACCTTAATAAAGATTATCGACGGATATTGCCCAGTTTCCCCATAAACCATACAATTTGGGGTACTTAACATGCAGTTCAAATTTCCAAAAAATGTTAATGAACTTTATCTAAAATATCTGTATTTTCGTAGCCCCACCCTTCACAGTTAGATTGGGCTAATAACACTGATAAACAGATACAATTAACAGTCAATTTGTAAATCAAAATATCTTATTTTTCTAAAAAATCCATACAAAGCTTTCGAGGCTTGCTCAGTTAAATTTGTTTCGTACTTTTAAAAGATCCACTACGAGACATAATAATACCAAGATATTTGAACTTATTCACAATTGCAAGAGGTACATCTCTGTGCAAAAAAAAAATGTTTTTGTAATGCGTCCTTGAATAACATTAACACTTTAGTCTTTTCAATGATAACACGATGTTTTTACAGAACACAATATTCAGAAAAAAAGGTTTAGTGGTTTTTTAAAGTCGTCTGGGTTTTCCGAAAATATAACCGTGTCATCAGCGTTAAAAAAGATAACAAGTTTGAACATGGTATGTATCTCAGTTTCAAATTTCTCGCTGAGGGTAGTATTTCCTTTAATACTATTTTGTACAAATTAGATGTCGCACTGGTTGTACATTAATTAGAAATCTTTTATTCGTTTGGAATATGAGAATAACGAGGAATGTTATTTACTGTCAATGCAAATAATTTGCATAATGTGACAACAAAGGAAAAAATCAGTCTTCTATTATTTGGGATTTATGCATAAAAAACACAATTACAAATTGTCTTCGAATAAAATACTATACAATCCCCTTACATAAACAATAGAAGTACACACTACAAAGTAATGCCGAAACAACCAACCGGATAAAATACTGTTGTATCAAAACACTTTTTTTTATCTTAACCTTAGGAAATTTACGTTTCACTCCTCTTTCCATTTTATTTCTTTAGAATTTTTTATTCAAGCGTGTCCATAATTCCAAACAATTGATAAAAGGTCAAAAGGTCATACGATATCATCAATTTACTTATTATTCATCAATATTTGAATGCCAGTAGATTTTCCAGAGCTCAAACCATTTAACTAAATAAGCAATGAACTCATGAACTAAGAAGATTGTACTTTTGGATAATTTAACTTTGTATCAGTGATCAGCTGTGGAATTTGCTGAAACGGCGCTCGTGTTCTTATCAATAACAAGTATATACACATCTGAAAATAAATCGTTTGATATGAAGTTCGTTTATAACTTAACCAAACCATATATTTTCGTTGTGTATTTGTTTAATATATGGTCTGTGTTTTGCAAACTACTGGACACATCATACTCAAAGCCCGGTGACATTAAATTGACAGGATCAGCTTTGGTTAAATTCGATCTACAAGGTGTCAGTCTCGTACACTGTGGTAGTCTTTGCTCAGAGGATGAATGTTGTAAAGAGGTCCTGTATAACGCGACCAGTGGGCGATGCATAGGCTCACCTTTTAGCGACTTTAAGAGTACATTGAATAACTTAGTTGAAGCATCGTATGACGGAATGTCGAAGTATCAAAAAGGTAGGTTTAATCTAATCAATTGATATCAATTTGATTAAATCAATTTTTCCGTTATGATGAAGAACATCAAAATAGTACTGTGATTAATTTTTTGTGTTACCTCTTAAACAAACATTTTATCATATAAAAACGTTCAATGTGTTCTTTTTTTTTTATTATTTGAACCCATTATTTGTTATTTGATATTTTCATGCTATTCACAGTTTTTGATATCTTGATGTTTGAGGAAAAAAAGGAAATAAACAATCTTTTAAATATTTTGCACTTACTATAAAAATATTAATTATTGAGTTTCCTTAATGATTGTGAATTTTTACTGATAGCGGTTGATGTTTTCGTTTCATGGATCATGCTACTGAGTTGTAGTTTAGCGTAACTGTAAACACTCTTTTCTTTGCGATGACTTCATTTCGCAGTTTACTTAAGATTAACTTGTACGCAGAACAAATTTTTTTTACACGCGCGTGTAATAACATTGCCAAACGAAAAATACATGTCCATGTTCGCATTTAATGTTTTTGCGACGACCAGGCTCTCTTGGACCTCGCAAAATATATCGCACGCAAATAAAAATTCGTTTACAGTAATCGATGACATAAATCATTTTTATTGATATGTTTAGGTTGTGAATCTGGTTGGTTGGAGTTCAAAGGTCATTGCTTTCTACACGTTCTAGACCTTGTTTCGTGGTACGATGCAAAGGTACGTATACAAATTGTTTCTCATTTTCTATGGATTAAAAAAATGTGTAGACTTGATTCTCACACCCAACTTTGACCTGATTTTCAAAGTAGTGCTTGCCTATTAAAATCTTTCTCAAAGAATCAGTATTGTTGGTTTGCACAAATGGAACTGTTTATGTTTGCTATATTGTTTAAAATAGCTTTTAAACAGAAACAAACATTATTTTGGGGATGTCATAATACAATCTGTCATCTTATTTCAACCCACAATTCCCCGTTCGATTTTATGCCTGGATACTACAATTAATGGAATTATTCTTAGTATTGCATCATCATTTATTTAACATATTACGTACACGTCATGTATTGTGTATTTTCATGCCAAAGAATTGTGTTTTATTCAGCTTGTTTGCAAGAAAAAATGTTCATACCTGGTTGAAATCAACTCACTTGAAGAGAGTAATTGGCTGGCCTCAACATTTCTGGATAAAGGTACATGTATTTATACACTTTGTTAATACAATATTACCTTACTGAATTCATATAAAACAAATGATAATAAAAAGTAGTTGTGTCTAGTACTACGTTCGTTGAAGAGAGAAAACATTATAACATTACTTGGCTTATCAATATACATGCATTACTTTAATTTTTCTTTCATAAAGATATCTAGAGATATTCACTTTTCTATTTCATATATCTGTCACTTTAAATGAAGTCATGTTCATCGAATTTGGAAAGGCATAAACCACAGATATGATAAGCAGAGGTGTTATCATCTGAAGACAATTTACGTAAACTTATTACTTGATTGACAGCGATATTAAATCCAAAATGCTACACTTTAAAAAAATTACTATCGATAAGGACATAATTGGTTTATTGTAATGAATCTACATTCTAACATCATATGAATTAAACCTAAAACATTACACCTTCTCTCTTACAATTATGAAAAAGTTTTCAATGTGTCAGATAAGCGTATGATTCAGAATATTTTTTTCATATACCCTTCAGTAACCTGCGGTGCAGATGAGTTCTTTAGTTGCACATCTTGGATCGGTGGCAATGATATGAATGTCGAGGGCTCGTACGTGTGGGACCATTCGAACACGTCGTTGGTTTATACCAACTGGCATCCGCAGGAACCCAGTCTATTACATCCAAGTGATGCATCCACAAGAGATTGCATTGATCTACTGAGGTCTGGGCGTTGGAACGACCGACCTTGTCTTTATTCGAACACGTTTATTTGTGAGAAAAAATTTGGAGACTAGTTTTTTTTGTCCCAACGTAGTTTCTAAAAATAGCTACGTTGATTTTAAGCTTATGGTTTGTCAAAAAAAATAAACAAACAGACTGTTCATCGATATCATGCTTGCGTAAATAACTTGATATTTCATTTTTTAAATACAATCCTTTTATCATCAATAAATTGGTACTCATGAAGACAAAGTTTAAATGGGAAGCTTTAACTAAACCTTCGACAAAATATTTGTCTGCCAATGTACGAAATTTGTTATTTTGAAAAAGAACATTCAAAGAAACATTGTAAATAATGTGTTTCATTTTATTTCTTTCTATTTCAAAGCACCATTCAAACAAAACGAAAAAAACTAGTATCATTAAAGGTGTTAGTTCATTATCATTTGATAATTTAAGCAATATCTATTTTGAAAACAAAACTTTAATTTCTTAATGCTTTTAAATAAAACATTCTTTCAGTAAATTAGTTTTGGTATCAATTTATAAATAATTATTAATATTATTGCATTAATAGTCATCGTTTATATAATTTATTTAACAATTATTTTAATTATATAACTATATAGAGCCGTGCGTTCTATGATAATTTCAGTTGGAGACTCAGATTGGGTAATACTGTTATAGATAGAAAATTCAAATACTTACACGATTTGTTTTTTACATTTTTAAATATTTGTTTTTACAAAAACATAATACGTTACAGTTTTTCACAAAAATATTTTTTTATTATTGTAATCATAAATATATTCCTACATTGCTAATCCACATCTTTTATAAAACTGAAGTATAGCCATATATTAAAGGTTTGCTTTATGCTTGACAATAATCTCCCTTAGATGTTTGAATATGATAAATTCAGCTACATGTATATATATGTAATATCATTTTCACATAATTTCTATTTAGATAAAGAAAAATTCCATTAAATTAGTGCTAGCTGAATGTTTTGAGTATGTTCCTATATGTATCTGTATTCATATCTTTTCTTCTTACGGAGATTAATTTAGTTTATACACGATTACGAAAATCAAACCTTTTTGGTATATATGAAGCGTTACTCCAGAATAGGAATACATATACTGATTATAGGAAATAAACCCAAGTGATTTTCTCACATGCTTAAATATATATTGAACTTTTACTTGTAAGATGCCGACTTAAAAGGTCAATTGTGAAATATAACATGAAAAAATTCACACTTTGTTGTCAAAAAACTTGTCGATCTATGATCCATTCATACAAACCTCACTTTCAAATTCTAGAGCACTATGCTTTAAGAACCTTAAAACATCGATAGTTTTTATACTTTGAGACAGAAATGGCTTATTTTACATTAGTTGAATGATTTTATTTTCCATTTTTTAAGATGTTTTATAGTAGATTGTAGTGTTAAACCGCCATCTTCCCATATGTTTTTCTCTCTTTCCCTTCTTCTTTCCCTCCAATATTAGAGAGTAACAAGGAATAATGTTATTAGAAGAAGAAGAAATAAAACCCTCTGTTTTCTGTATTCGTAGATTTAAGAAATATACGCCTGTGCATACAAGTATATTTTATTTTGTTTTCTGGTGTATTTCTGATTTGAATCTTTAATATGTTGTGTGAACATTTGAGTTTGAGATGTATGTGTAAGGGCTTTTTTTGGGGTTAAATTGTATATCTTTGCTTGATGCTTTGGTACTTGCTAATTCAATAAAAAATAAACAAATGCACACTTGATCGGTGTTTTTGAACAGATGCATTTGGTACAAATAATGCATTGAATATTATATAAATAGTGCCTGTTTGGGCGGGTAACAGTTGAAATTAACACCCCGAGAAAACCATTGTCAACCGACGCGAAGCGGAGGTTGACAATGGTTTTCGAGAGGTGCCAATTTCAACTGTTATCCTCCCAAACATGCACTATTTATTTTATTATACTGAATGTCTTAATTTTAGAGAATTGTTTTTACTGCTTTAAGTGAATTCTACAGCGAACCGTACGCGCATAATTTACGCGCATGTAACAATTCGTTGTGTTACCCGTTGCTAACACTGAGGGTAATAGTATACAATTATTTAATGCTTGAGCAGTCAATAGACCAGAATGTTTTTCCCGAGGTGCAGGGAACAGCTCAGTATGATCTATTGCCCGAAGTCAACGGCCGAGGGCAATAGATCATACTGAGCTGTTCCCTGCACCAATGGAAAAAACTCTGGTCTATTGACTGTTCAAACATTAAATAATTGTTTTATTACCTTATTCCTTTTTTAGTTTTCGGGGTTTACAATTTGCATATTGCAGATGGTTTTCGTGCCTTTATGCAATATATATATGCATCCTTTACATGCACAAAACCTGTTGCATGCATTAAAACATCCCAATTTCATATTAGTTTACACAAAGAAGGGGGAGTCTTCAACCCATTAGATTTTAAATAGTCTTTTACCTTATATAAAGCTTTAAACTTGTTGATTATTTGATACTCCATTTTTATAACATTGAATTTGGTTTCTAAAGTACTAAAACTAGCGTCTATGTAAAGGAATATAAATTCCATGAGAACTATCGAAAGGATGTAACATTAACATAACCCGCGTTCTGAAATACGTTGCCGGTCCAATAGATCGCAGTCTATTGACTGGCGGTCCAATAGATCGAAGTCTATTGACCGGCGATCTAATAGATCGCAGTCTATTGACCGGCAGTTCAAAATAGACGCAAATGTTTAATTTGTAATAAAACAACAAAATCCCTTTGATTAGGTAATGAAACGGATTATCAACTGCGTCTAAACCAATCAGATTTCGGTATTTAACATGAATGTATAATAATATAGAAAAAGTGCCTGTTTGGGAGGGTATCAGTTGAAATTGAAAGTATAACAATCTAAAATATCACATCTCCCTACACATTAATGAGTTGGCCATTTGAATAAGACTTCCGTAAGGAAACACTCATCTATATCTCTCACCAAAACAAGTTTAAAAAAACAAAACGCTGGTATGTACAGTTTGCGTAAAGGCCAGACAAATATTGTTGATTTCAAAGAGCCATGCCCGAGTGCTTTGCAACTGAAATAGACAGGCCTGCGTCACATTGCTGTTTGACAACTACACCCAAAGTCCAAGCTCTTGTTAAAATGGTTTTTCCGAGGATGAACTACTGAGCCATTTCAAGAACTTCTTTTATTTTCCTGCCTGAAGTAGATACATACTTTATGCCGTAATCGAATTTCTTGCTAATATAATCCTAAAATGTTCAACACTATTTTGTTTAACGAGCCTGGTAACCACAAATCATTTGAGGAAATAGATACAGTGAATTTTTATATCTAAATTTTTTTTTATTAGTAATTTTAGTTCTTAATTTATAAAATTGTTCTGTTTATTATGGATATGCGGAACACTTTTTCTCGTGAGAATATTGATGCTTTTAAAATGCCCAAAGATGGTGCAACCTTTGCAAGTATTCCGACAATGTTGTGTTTTCCTAAAGAAGTTTACATAATATTGTTGACGTGTCAGATTCAATGACAAGTGCTAGGTTTGAAAGTGGTATTGATTATCACTATGCTCAATAATTATCGATGTACGTCGTTCAAGGTATTTGAAATCAATGGCATGCACTTTAATTTTGTGTCAGCAAGCTTTTGACCAGCAGTTAATAGCGTCGAGTAAAGGTCACTGTGATTCGCCGTTGATACTACATGTAATCATAATTATAGCTTTAGGATTTTGGAATTTTCCTTTATCTTTAAGCAGACCTCTTGTTCATAAGAAGGTAAATTTTAGCCCTCAGATGGTCACGACCATCTAGTCCTCTTAATGAAACAAATGGCGTTATTATGTATGCTCAAGGATCCGCAGACTTCCGACTTACCGGAATACTTAATAGTGTAGCGGATAGTGGATGGACTATTGCAGCATCTTTTTAAACGCATGCGCAGAGTGTTCATATATGAAATGAACATCAAATTATATCATACAACAAATTCGTCTTCATAATTTCACAGAAAATAAAAACATTACCCAGAAATATTTAAAATATCATGAAAACCGTATGAAAAAAGACGCCATTTTGAAATAAGAGGCGACCATCTTGAAAATGACCAAAACTTGAATGGCCAACGATATTTTTTGATCAAGTAATGTTCAAGGAACCTTCATGCAAAATTTGGTGCTTGTATCCACAAGTGAAATATCTTGCTGAAATATTGACCTAAGCCGCTACACTATAATTCGTCAACAATCTGAGGAAATTCAAACAAAGCCAATAGAATGGATATCGACTTATGCATTTTCTCTGCGTCAAAAATTTCAATTTTTGAAATGATTTTTGAATTTTTTCGCCATCAACTCGTGTTTAAAAAGGCCAAAATGGTGTAATATTTGCAGCAACTGTCCCGTACAGACTTATTATAGCTTCAATTTTTTTAGCAAATATAAGCAAAGTCATAATATACAAGACATACACTCTGTACACACGAACAGTAAATATTACCCTGTATTAGGCATAAATCGTTGTTAACATTTAATAAAGTAAACACTCGACCAAACAATATTAAAGTACATGTACTACATTACTAATGTATTGAATATTTTCTCTTTCCTGTATTGGACAACTGATATAAATGAAGTAGTCATTGTTCATAAATCAAAAAGGAACGGAAAATAGATCACAAAGTTCAGTGTACTTAATAAAGGTCAAATTAACCACTCATCATCACACTTAACATTATTGATTAATTACGAAAAATCTATCGGTACAATTTGATGTCCGGATTTTCGTCATGATTCGCGACCATTAGAAAATACTGAACAGTTTAAACTTCAAATTAAAATAGATATTTTAATGTTTGTTTTTGGACTGTATATGTACATAAATATAACACCTTTTATTGCAATTCTCTCCCCGCCCAAACAAATATCATGCTTGTTGATAAAAAGTCTTTCATAAATTTGTCTGTTGAGGAGTTCGTTCGTACATTTGTGAAGTTAAAAAAGAACATGCAAGATTTTATGCTGTCATTAATCCTCATTTTCATGGTTCAACATTCTATTCTTAACGGTGATGAACGTCACAACCAATTTTCAAATCAAGGTGAAGACGAGCCGGCAGGGGATATTTTTGCGATTTTTGACCGGCAGGACTACAGCCGTGTTCGGTGTGGAATTCTGTGTTTGGATGACCAATGCTGCGAGGAGTTTTTGTACAGTGCGTTCACTCGGCGATGTATCGGCCGACATTTCATGTGGTTTAGCAGTAGTAGTTCGGACAACGCGGCTTACACAACGTATGAAGGAATGACATCGTATAAAAAAGGTTCGTATAGTCATTGTATCCCCATGCGCAAATCTAGACAGGGAATTTGGTATCAATTGGTTCGGACCATCAACCCACTCTCCACACTTGAAAATTTTAAAACATATTATACGAATAGTAAATCATGTGTGTTTATGTTATGTAAAATATCGAATTAGTCCCGATTTCCCTTTTTTTTTCTAACCAAGCACTGGAATAACTAAACCATATCGCTACCCAATATATAAATAGTGCCTGTTTGGGAGGGTAACAGTTGAAATTGACACCCCGAGAAAACCATTGTCAACCGACGCGAAGCGGAGGTTGACAATGGTTTTTGAGGGGTGTCAATTTCAACTGTTATCCTCCCAAACAGGCACTATTTATTTTGTTATACTGAATGTCTTTTTTAAAATTTTTAAGAAAATTTTACTGCTTTTATATAGGAATAACGTGAATTCTACAGCGAACCGTACGCGCATAATTTTCGCGCATGTAACATTTTTTAATGTTACCCGTTGCCAAGTGCGTTGCTAACGCTGAGGGTAATAGTAAATATTATTAACTGCGTCTTAACCAATAAGATTTCAGTATTTAACATGAAAGTATAACAATATGTAAATAGTACCTGTTTCGGAGAAAAAAAGTTTACAGTTGAAATTGAGACACCCATGAAAACCATTGTCAACCTCTGCTTCACCATCCCAAACAGGCGGTATTTACTTTATTCTACTAAAATTTTAATGTCTTAATTTTAGAGAAAACTTCACCGCTATCGTGAATTCACCGGCGAAATGTACGCGAATCATCTACGCGCATGTAACAATTCGATTTGTTTCCCGTTGCCAACGCTGAGGGTAATAGTCGTAAGAAAGGATTATAGACTGTGCCTAGATAGATATCAGTATGGACGTATAATAAAAATGTTAAATTTAGCAATATTTGTTTTCATAGTAAAAATTATTGAATTGGTTAGACCCAACTTTAAAATGGTTAGATAAGTGCACCCACCCCCACCGCAAATACTTCAGCCTGCTTCAATGTTCAGTATAACACTAAATTAAAATTCATGAAATTTGATATTGACATCAAACCTAGTAGTATCATTTTGGCTCTGGATTGTTGTTCTACGTGTGCTAGAAATACTTGGAAACGATTTATGGAAATTTGTTTATTGATGTACCAAAACGTGTTGTTAAATCATACCTTTAGGCTCTTTGACTGTATGGTTACATTGTAACAAATTAACAAAAAAATAAAGTCACATATTTTATTGATGTATTTCGATTCAATAAATACAAATACTTTAAGCCTGAGTTTTCCAAAAAAAATAAAAATAAATGGGTACAAAAATTTTCAACGAACACAATTTATACAAAACCGATTACCTCGTATATTAAAAAAAAATCCATATCGCGTACGTATGTGCAAGGTCGCTGGATGGTCACCAAGTTAAAGGGACATGGTCACGATTTCGGTCAAATTTGATTTATCAACCAAAAAATTGAGTGTCAGTTGTGGGGTTATAAGAAAGATACAGAGCTTAAGATTCTTTGTTATGTAAACAAGGCTCCTGCCATGTTTTTTGTTTACATTGGTTTAATATAGCATAAAGTTTCTTTATTGGGCGGATTTCTTGTTAGCTATTCGTTTTAAACATAAATACAGTTCCTAGCATTTATCACATTCACCTTAAGTCCAAATCTTGTAATTTCAAATTACTAAATAGTAAACAAAAACATGACATGAGTTTTGTTTATATAATGAAGAATTGTAAAATTTGTATCTCAGTGATGTTTGGACTTTGGGTTGACTATTAGAAATACCTCTGTAGAACATTTTAAATCTTAAGAACGGAAGAGTAAATTTAGACAAAAGTTGTGCTCTTATAAACTTTTCATTGTTTTAATTTTGGCCATGACTGTTTTTTTTGTAAAAAAAAAAAACCCAACAAAATATTTCAGCTTTTAGAATTTCAATATTTTCTTTTATCTTTAATCAAAGCTTTGTGTATAAAAAGGGCAAATATGGCCATGACCATCAAGTCCTTCATGAGATTTTCTCGCGTCCAGACAGTGCATGATTACATATGAAATGCATTAGAAAAAATTGTGGCTTCATTAGCTTTTGAAGGCATCCAATTTTAATAAATGGTTGGAATATTCGATAGCGACAATGAATATAATTTGTCGCATATATAGTTAAATAAATTTGTATTATTTTGTGGTAACATGAAAGTTCATTTTTAAACAAGGCTGTGGGTTTTATTGACTTACGTTAATTTCTCTTTGTAGGCTGTGAGACTGGTTGGTTGGAGTTCAAAGGTCACTGCTATATTGAAGGTCAAAGTCTTGCTACTTGGAATGACGCCAATGTAAAGTACAACATCGCAAACTGTAAACTAGCTTTTATTTGCGACGACTTTATTTTGCGTTTTATTTCCGGTAAACTTGTTTGGGACGAATAATGTTCGCGACAAAGCTTTATCAAAACCCGTGTTGTATTAACAACTATATAACAACGACTTGTTAGCGGCGAGAAATATTCGCCACGACGAGGTTTTCGAGAACCTCTTAACGATTTCTTGCACCTGAATAAATGTCGGTTAACTTTACAGTATTCTAGAGGTCACCTTAACTTCATTACAAAAATATGTCAAACGTTAAATTCACTGCGCACATGATCATGCATTATTCAATAGTATTTTATCATTCTTTAATATTCAATGATATCTTCAATAATTTGATTATAATTTATGTGTAAACCTTCACAGTTGCAATGCAAGAAAATGTGTTCCCATCTAGTGGAGATTGACTCTCAGGATGAAAATGATTGGCTTACCATGACAATGTTAAAGAAAGGTGATCATTATTTTTTCAATGCTGTAACATTTATAAGAAACCTGTTGTAACAAAGATAACAAATATAGAGATAACAAATATATTTGTAATATATGCGCTTCTAGGTGATTATCTTTATTTTGCATTTTGAGAAATATGTTCTTTATGCCATATTTACTATTATATAAGTAAAGAAAGACAATCAAATCAAAAAGTTTCTTCAGTAATAATTTTTAATGTATAGTAGATTTACTTAGCTAAAAACAGCCACGGCCATCATCTTCATTGGGTAAATATTTAGAAAATTTCTATAGGTCAATCGTTTTGTTATTCGGAATAGATCCTTTAATGGTTCGTATTGTGGATCAGCACTAGTGCTTATACCTTCCAGACAACAGTGGATTTCAATCGTTCATGATTTTTTTTTTAGAAAACTGTGGAACGTATGAGTATGAGAATTGCACATCGTGGACCGGGGGTAACGATATCCAGACCGAGGGTTCCTACATGTGGGACCATTCGAACACGAACATAAATTATACCAACTGGCATCCAGATGAGCCCAGTCTAATATTCCCGAACGACACCCTCACAAGAGACTGTATTGATTTACTGAGGACGGGGCTTTGGAACGACCGTCCCTGCTCTTATTTGAATTCGTTTATCTGTGAAAAGTTTTCAGATGAAAGTGAACTTGTGATTTTAGGATGATTTGGGTAAATGTAGTATAAATAAAAAGCCTATAATGTTTCGGATGAATAAACAATAATGTATAGTATGAGATCCTTGTGATGTGTAATGCAGAAAGTTTAAAGGGACTTGGACACGATTTGACTTAAAATTTTCAAATATTATTTCTCCATTTTCAATATCTATACTGATAAATATAGAAGTCTTTAAAGCTATGTCAAAATCTGAAAGTCAAATATCAAGTTATAAGCAAGATACAGAGTTCATAATTCTTTGTTTTGTAAACAAAGCTTAAGTATTGTCATTTTTACTTATGAGTTGTATTGGTGTAAGTTTCAATCAAATGCATCTTTCTTTTGTTGATAATAGTATTTATAAAGATATTGAGTTAGTTTAAATAGTTTTTACATGTCATTTTATCTAAGAAATGGTAATTCTCTACATAACATTTTTGTAAACAACTATAAGACTCGAGCTTTGTTTACATTACGACCAATTCTTACCTCTGTATCTCGCATGTAACTTGACTTTAACATTCAATATTTTGGTCAATCATTAAAAATGCACCAGTAAACCATTTTATACATAAAAAATAAAAATAAAATTTTTGATCTCAAATCGTGTCCAAGTCCCTTTAAGAAATAATCCTGTATGTCTTTTGTATTAGTCCACTTAATCATTATTTATAATGATAATGTTCGAACATGTTTATGTGTGAGAATTTTTTTAGAGCTATTGTACAGTGTACTGTCCGTAACAGTTGCATGACTTTTACTTGGAGTTTTAGCTTTTGTTTCCCCTATGACATTGATTATATATGCTTTCCATATTAGAAGAATAAACAAGTAGCCATTGACGTTGGTGTTTATTGAAAGACATCCTCGTTGCTTTACAACGAGCTCGGCTCCAGTTTGGTATTATCAGTTTAATTCAAAGTTTCTAACTCCAGAGTTTACATTAAAACATGGTAAATATGCCAATCAGTCAATTAAATAGCGAAAATAGTGAAAAAAAATAATAAAAGATGACAAAATGACATATGTTTGCTATTCAGTTACCTGTACCTCTCGGTAAACATTTGTGACTAAATTGTACAACTATAGCATGTATATTAAGCATTTGTATGAATTTCTTATTAGATGATTTTTTGTTTGCAAAGTTATACTTAACCATAACCGAAACTCTTTTTTTTTTTTGGCTTTTGTCAACATTTTTGATAACTCACCCCCTCTCCAATTGTTGCCGACGCCACCGTGTTTGGAGACGAGTCATATTGTACCAGATTAAATTGTACAACCACAGGCCATACCTTTTGACTTTATGACCAACGATCTCTTAGTGATCGGTATATATACATGTCCGAAACTATTAAATACATGATTCTATTTAGCTTTCAGAGTTTATTATTCATTATTGTTTGCACATAGATAAGCTACAAACGATACACAAAAAACGTGTGTTTACATGCCTTTTTTTTTTTTTTTACATTCTTATTTTTCCATTCAACGAATATAATATTCCTCAATACATGTTTGTTCAATTGCTCTGTCCATCTATTCATATTTGGTGTTATTCAACCGTGCATATTGATAATTTATTTGATAGGGAAAATGTTTAATTAACTAATACCATAGACTTACATTAAGTGTATATCTCCCCTTATGTTTGCATCAGAAATATGCGACTTTGAATTCCCTGTGAAAACACCTTGCTAATTAGGGCGCAAGGAGCACAGATATAAACGTCATTACGCCTGGTGGGTATATTTTTAATTAGTTTAAATGTTTAATTTTACATAACCAATTTCATATGTACTAGTGGAAGATAATTGTTGGATCATATCTATTCGTCAATAGAAAAGATTTGCCAATAAAAAAGATCTTTTTGACAAAGATTTTGGCATTATTTTCAAAGTTGCGGAAGCGCTCTAAATAATTTGTTTGTATGGATGTTCCATGAATGTTTCATTTCCTGGACTTACACATTGGCTTTATAGCTACGATACACACTTAATATTTCATACAAATGAACATCAGTATAAAACTATATATATATATATATATATATATATATATATATATATATATATATATATATATATATATATATATATATATATATATATCAACGCTAACCCGCGGTATTCAATTTGTCTGCAAATAGGAACGACGACATACAAAATAAGCATTCAATGCTCAATCATAAAGTCATACCTTCTACATAATAATATAAATAGTATTAGACTCTTCATCACTGTGACGCGAGGCAGTAAAATAAAGTGATAAATGTATAAGATCGGAGGAAATGTCACGACCATTGACTTATTATCTCAAAGGTCGTAGTTGTAGTAAAATGGCACTTAACCATTATTGACATATAAATAAAATGGAATGGTTTCAATTCGTTGTCCGGGCTTTCATCGTGGTTTGCGATAATGCGAATTATCATTTATGAGACTAATTGAACTGTATATGTGAATAAATGTAGATACATGAAATAGCGTTCATTATGACATTCGTTTCATTTGTGTAAACTTCACGCAACAAGCCGAAAAAAAAATTAGACTGTTTTATTCAGATTAGTTTGTTCTAATTGTTTTTCTGTAGTGAAGTTTATTCGTATTTCAACTTATAATGTAACCTAGAAAAAAGGCATGTATTCTTTTTCAAAACTATACATAACGTTAACGCTGGTATTTCCATACTATATTAACTGCGACTTACAACACTCCCATTTTTCAAACTCCGGTGAAGAAGATTTGACAGGGTGGACTTATGATGCGATTTTTGATCGTCACAACTACAGCCGTGTTCGATGTGCAATTCTTTGTTTGGAGGACCAGTGCTGCGAGAAATTTTTGTACAGCGCATCCACTCGACGATGTATCGGTCTTCATTTTATGAACTTTTACAGCAGTAGCTTTGTAAACTCAGTTTTCACAATGTATGAAGGGATGACAGCCTATCAGAAGGGTAGGTATGATATTTTTGTTCTCATGGCTTGCTGTTTGAGTGCGAATCTAAAAAAGAGACTGGGTCCCAGTTCCCTCAAAGAGTTTAAATCCAAAAAATAATGATACCAATAATAAGCATTGTACCAACACCTGCTTCACGTGCGATCCAAACTTGTACTCAAAATCCCCCTCAACCACCGGGAAAGTTTCTCTGAGTATTCGCCTATTGAATTAATAAATAGTTTTCCATACGAACCAAATCTTATCTTAGAATTTACATAATTGTACTAGTTTGCACCCGCTATGCCAGATTAAGGCCTTTTCAAGCAAGTATTTTAAAATGGTGATTACTTTCAATTAAAAATTTCGATAAAGCTTTTTGAATTATTGTTAGGTTCAATAAATAGTTATCATAAAGATATTTCAATGGTCAGGAAAATTATCAGTTAATAAATAATTCACTGAAATTAGACTTTTATGCATACTTTCTTCTTTATAGATACAACAGATGTTTTCAATACTTTATTATATTCGATACTAAAGATCAACTTTATTTTCAAAACATTCCTTATTTGTGTCATCTAGTTTTGGTAGTCTAATCACCACAACAGTCACAGAACACTAGTCTTCTTTCTTTCAAGGTACTTTTGACGGTTCAATATTTACCTGTTAAAAGTAGTTTAATTCAGTAAACGTCCAAAGAAATAAAAAAGAGATCTCTCAATTATTTAAAAACGATTTTAACGCTACGGTCAGCCGTGGGAGCCACGAATTGGAAAACCCGTATCAAACACACCATCCCCAAACATCTATGGCTAGTTGTAACTGAGGCTTTCTAGTTTAGTGTATGTTTTATGCAGTATCATTCTTTGTGCAAAAGCGAGTGAACTTTCTCATAACTCACACAAAATTTTAACTTCAATAAAAATGTCACTTAAGGCCATTTAAACCTCAATTGATAGAATTGATAGAATCTATTTTTCATTAATATGTATTGTAATAGCAGCCATAATCAACGTGTAATATTGATAACTTAGATTGATGCACAGCTACATGTATCAATAAATACTATATTGAAAGAAAACTAACAATCATGCTTGCTCGGTTTTATTTATTTTCATAATTTTTATTAACTGGAATAATAATTAAAAAAGTCAATGTTCACTGAAGTTGTAGAGTATTAATTCTCTTTGTAGGTTGTGAGATTGGTTGGTTTGAGTTCAAAGGTCATTGCTATATACAAGTTCAAGGTCGATTCACTTGGGATGAAGCAAGGGTAATAAGGAACTGTCATTAACGTCTAGTTTATAATTAGAATTATATTTGTTTCTAGTGAATTTAGATATTAAAATTTGAGAGTTATACTGTAGAGTAATGACGTCATTATGACGTTTTGAAATACATCGTCTCTATCTGTCGGATATTAAATGAGGCTTATTTAAAAAGGCTTTAAAATAGTTACTCGATAAAGTATGTGTGGAGACCAGCCACACTTTGTCATTTCTTCAAGAAAAAAAAATGTGTTTTATTTCTATCACTGTTTTATCTATGTTGAGAATTTGGTAGTGACTTCATCGGGAATCGTTGCCCATCAAATTTGGAGTTTTTGTTATAAATAGTATATATAGATTGTAACGTTAATTGAAGCATGAACATTGATATCAATGCTAATAATATACATATTTCAAAGGTCCAGGAGTTAATTTATCCGCAAAACAGAAAATTCACAAAAAATGATCCATTTGAAAATAGATGAAACCACAATTTATCATTTTCATGATTTTTTTTTACCAGAATGAATGCGAGAAAATGTGCTCTTATCTGGTAGAGATTGACTCTCAGGATGAAAATGACTTTCTAACCACGACAATAATAAACAAAGGTACTCCTATTTATTTCTTCATTTTTCATGAAATCAAATAAGACGTGGAATACAATTATTTTGTTTAATAAGTTCTTCATCATTATATTTCATCTTCATTATCGTTATATAATAATAGTATTGATTATGTTAACGTGGAACAAATTAATATAATAAAATAAATAATAAAATAATAAATATAATATACTGGTTATTACTCAGGCTTTGGGTAATGCTAAGTGTAATGGTAATGCATTGCAATGCATTACATGTTTTCAAAGTAATGCTAGTAATGTGTAATGCCACAAAATTAGCAGTACAAGTAATGGTAATGTAATTCATTACTTTCCAAAATCTAGAGTAATGCTGGCATTACATGGCATTACTTTGCATTATTATGCTTATTTATGCATGTTCACTT
This sequence comes from Magallana gigas, assembly GCF_963853765.1. Classification (NCBI taxonomy): domain Eukaryota; kingdom Metazoa; phylum Mollusca; class Bivalvia; order Ostreida; family Ostreidae; genus Magallana; species Magallana gigas. The sequence goes on along the minus strand of NC_088853.1, from coordinate 19,510,587 downwards.
TAGAAAATGTGATGAATAAATGTAAAGTTGAAATAGAATTTGATTAAATTTATTTTTAAGGAGGAAGAAATAATTATTGAGATAAAAATGTTTTAATTGTATTATTGAAAAGATTTTTAAAGATTTATTTTTGAATTGTTAATATTACTAAATATATCAGCACAATTTCTTAACATTTTCAAGAGTGTTGTTATTAAGAGTTTTAATCGTTTAAACAATTCACTCTAATTAGTCTGCACTTCAATAAGAACTATGTCAACAACACACTATGCCCCTCTCTCCCCCCCCCCCCCAAGGATAATCTAAGTTAATATATTGTTATAAGAAGTGCTAAACACCCTAATCCCCTTCTCTTCACTATGTCCCAATAGAATAGGAGACAGACGCGCACCTTTAAAAGCAAAATGAATGCACTGTCCATCCATGATGAAAATCAATATCACTTCCAGTATTATAACCCATTTGAAAATATTTTTACTTACTTATTCTCTCTCTCTCTCCCTCTCTCTTTCGTATATTAGGTACATTTTACATTAGTTTGGACTGATAGAAAATACAAGATTCATGTATTTTTTCTATTATTGCACTTAATATATCCTAAGAAAGAGATCGTCAAACAGTACTTTTCAATCCAAGCTTCGACTGCTCCTGTAAAACATTTATTTAGTATAGCTGGGAAGATTTTCAAACTAACAGGATGCAGTTAAAAGATGAACCCTTTCAAACTTCGATCATAAAGTGCAACAGTAATCTTTTGTCTTAAAGTGTCATCAGAAGAAAGAAATATGATTAAAATACCGTATCTTAAAGAGGTTCGTTCCTCTCTTTTTGGGTAGCCATTTTGGGTCACCTCTATTCTAGAAAGTATGCATCATATATTGATTCTACTTACAAATTCAAATTTAAGAATGCCAATTAAACTATCTTAAATAAAATAGTAAAGGAAAAATTACATATTTACAGAGTTTAGTATGGGACTATATCTTGTAGCGGAAGGTTTTTAAGAAGAAAATGATCATTTTTCATAACTCAGTTGTTTTAGAGTACCGTCACTTTAGCTTCCTTTTTTTCAGTCCAAACAAAATTTCCACGTAGTTTGTGTATTAGGATATCTTCATTTTGTTACGAAAAACATAATTTTACAATTTTTCAATATTTCTATCGACACGTATTGGCAAATTTAACTTATATTTCATAAAAGTCAAGGAAAAATGATTCCCAATTTTTGCCTAAAATCAGCTTATTTCATGCCATATCTCAAATTTTACATAATAGACCCATACTTTTTGTTTCATTTTCTGAAATTTTAAGATTTTTCTGACAAGTTTATCATAATTTGAGAAAAAGTTTGAGACTTTTAAATAATTTCAATACATGTTGAATTGGTAATGAATAAAAATAGTGTTTTATCAGTGCAAAAAGGTCAAAATATTAATTGCGTGAAGAAATTGTAACATTTTTCTTTGTGATAATTTTAATTTTATTCATTATAAATAGTATAAATTTGTATTTGGTGCCATGGTTCATTCTGATAATAAAATATAGAGGGAAAAGCGATTTATGCGAAATCTGCACTTTCAGTGCAAAAAGGTCATATTAAATACACCGTAGCGCCAAAATAAGCATATAGACCCTAAAAATTTGTTTTGAATTTTGTTTAAGCTATGTGTGTAGATTTTTAAAAAATACTTTAGAAAAAAACTTTAAGACTTTTGATCGCAGGATCCAACGCCCTTAAGATATATAACTGGGAAAAACCATCTGTTTGTGAATTTATACAATTAAGTGTCCAAAATTATAAAGATTTGTTTAATCTGGGGAAATATCTCTATTTAGCTTTTGATACCGCAACATTATTCCATAAATTGTTTTTTGTTAAGCATGTAATTCTGTGTCTCTATTTCGTATCCTACATTGTATCATGCCAAATGTCTATAAATATCATTTTACTTACGTAATATGTTGTTCATAATGCCACAAGATGATTATATATTGAGCAAATAAAGAATAACTCTTGTATAGTCATTGAATTTGAACCTGATACTGATTGAACATGAACCTTTAGATATTTTAAAGAGTGTTTTATATTTGAAACATTTGCAAAAACTCTTTATTAGCTTTACTTTTTAAACAAAGTAATGGTAATGGTAATGCATGACTTTACTCATGTAATGATAATGTAATGCATTACTTCAAGAAAATCAAGTAATGGTAATGGCAATTTAATGCCCAAATTCATGAAGTAATGGTAATGTAATGCATTACTTTACTATGTAATTCGCCCCAAGCCTGTTATAACTTGGTAAACCGTAAGAATTGTGACAACGAAATTTAAACAAGAATGTTGTTTCATAAAGCTTGATACAAGTCAATAGTATTTTTCTATCAAATGTAAGGAATTTTTCATGTTTAATATTTATGAAACAAAAACTTACGGTAAATGAACAAGATCAACAAATCAAGCGTTTCTAACTTAAAGGACGCGGGGAAATCGGATTAATTTTTTTTCCACAAAGTTGTTGTTTATGTCCTGATTTGACTGTATAAACTTTAACATTTTCGTAACTGTAAGATAACTAATTACTTTCTGTCTTACTTATTCACAAAAATTTCAATTGGAAACCTTTGAGGATTTTTTTTATAACTTATGTACAATATACCAAAGATACTTTAAATTCAAACTAAAACATTGCCGTTTATTTTTCTAAAGAAACAAATAGTTCTACAATTCCAGATACGTGATATATTATCAGGATTGGACAACACATAGGTTAGTCTTGTAAATATCAATGATGACGGAATTATTAGAATTCGTAGTGGCTCAATTTTTGTCGCGTTTGTGTGTTGCCCTAACACACATATATACATGCTCTACAAAATATGATCATCAAATATTTAGTTTTCTTACTGAAATTGAAACCCGACGAATCAACAAAATTACGTCCCAACCATTAAGCATTAAGCAAACATCCACACTCAACGTAAATTGATCCCCACGAAATTTAATCCGCAGTGATTTGACAGTGGTAATGATTTTTATAGTCGATTACTGTTGCACGAGTGCGAACTACGGATGTTCGAAGTAGTTAAATGATTCCACAGAAGTCATGTTTTTCTTCGCAGATAACTGTGGCACGGATACGAACTACAAGTGCTCATCCTGGACCGGGGGTAATGATATTGAGATGGAGGGTGGGTACGTGTGGGACCATTCATACACAGACCTGAACTTCACCAACTGGTCCCCACAGGAACCTAGCGAAGTAAACCCAGACAGTGCCCTCTCAAGAGACTGCATTGATATTAAAAGGTCTGGGTTTTGGGTCGACCGACCCTGCTCCACTTTGAACTCGTTTGTTTGTGAGAAGTTTTCCGAGGATTTTGGCGATTTCAAAGTAGATTTTGATATGAAGTAATGATTATAACGAGGCTCGGGTTACAGTTTTTGTACTAAAAGTCATTTGAGAGAAAATATTGTTTTTTCTGTGTCGTTCAGAACAAAATTCTTCTATGTCAGATGTATTGATTCAGATACCTATCATTAACACATATAAATAATAATTCCAAAACGTTCATATATGCAGAATATTTGAAGGCAAGTGTCCTGTCCATTAAAAAAATGTCTTAAAGTAAATGGATATAAAAAAAAAAAAAACAAGTTTAGCTTTTGTTTGCTATATATGTTTATTGTGTAATAATGGAGAATGTTTGGCCCAGGAAAAATAAATTAAAATAACTATACACAAAATATGGTATATTAAATTACTAATTAGTTTAAGCTCTCTGAAGTCATTGTAAATCGCTGAAAAAATTGTATATTCATTTTCAAACATTTTCGATGCTGTCTGTTTCTCTTAGTTGTTTTCTTTTTTTAATATTTAATCTAATTCTTAAATAAGTATGATTCAAAAATATGTTCCATTTAATTCTTAACCTTTTTCGTGTATAAGAATATTCTTGTATGTATGTACTTCTGACTATTAGATTGTTTGTGTATTCTATATACATGTATATGCTCGTTTTGTACTAAATTACTATAAACCAACTTTTCCGGTGCGAAAAATTTTCGCGAGGTTGGCGAAAGCCTTATCGTCGTGAATATTTCTCGCCGCGAACCAATCCCTTGTCTATAGTTTTTAAAACAATACAGGTCTGGAAAAGGCTTGGTCGCGAACATTAGTCGTCGCGAATCAGTTTATCGGCAGTTGTTTGCAAAATAAAGTCGCTGCGAATAAAAACTGGTTAACAGTATTTGGCTTGAGCGAATAAACTGAACTTATGAGATGCTTATGAGATGCTTTACATATAAAAATAATTATCGAGTTTGATGTTCATTGGGAACAATATCCCGATGCCCTTAATTTTAACTCATTAGAAAGAGGAGCGATAAACGATTTAAGTGACCCAGTAGATGAAAGTGCTTTTCGTTCGTCTTAAATGTCACTGAAACGTGGCCAAGTAGTGACGTCATGGCATATATATTCCATCACCTCTCAAGACTCTTTAGGTATTATGCAGGTGAAAGAATTAGTTTAAAACTTCAGAAAATTTTAGGTGGAATTTATTGATGTGTTATGTTATAATGAAACGATAATCTTTTTTGTGCAAAATAGTTAAATACCATTAGTTAACATAAATCTAAGAAAAAAACCAACAGGTACTTCTGTAATAACAGGCAAATAAAATTAAAATTTAATCATGAATTATTTGCTTTTCCTACACACTCTCTTAAAAAATAATTAATGAGAGAATGTTTTTGTGTATAGATTTATCGTTTACACAAAGTTTGTTTTTTGATCCCGCACCATGAATATATCACCACTCATCTTGATTATGAAATTTCATGAAACAGTATACTTTTGCAAAAGCATTTTCATAACATATTTATGCAACTAAACCTAAATATTAACAGCTGTTTCTTAATTTTGTCATGGAATGCATCTTAAATATCAGTTAGAATAGCGTTTCTAAAGACGAATCGAGAATGACCGCCGTTTCCAAATACCGAAATAGTTTGCATCATGTATAGATTATGCAACAAAACCTAGCGGATATGGACGTTAAATAAATATATTCAGCTTTTGGTCGTTGGACATTTGATGTGTTTGTTCCGAATCATATCCATCAGCCTTGAAAATGGTGAGTTCAGATAATATATTAACCATACAAATTTGAAATGTTTAATTGCTAGGCTATATGCAATTTACTTAATGTAATACATTACTTTGAAAGTGTCCTTTTATTTTCAAATTACAGTGTAAGGAGACAAAGGGGAGTTTGTCAAAATTAGAATAATATTTTGTTTTGTTAATTTCAAATTTGTATTTGAAATTTAAAATAATTTGAAATTTAAAATAATTTTTTGCCCGTACTTATACCTTTAAATCAACTTACACGTAATAAAAACACCCTTTAAATGCATTGCAGTGCAACGAGCAGGCTGACGCCATGTTTATTTTTCAAACACATCAACAAGCAATTGGATAAGGAATTAATATTAAGGTACATAAAATTACAATATGTGCATTCATAACACTATGGTATCGGCGTCGGTAGCCGAGTGGTTAAGGTGCAGGATTTAAGACCGAAAGGTTGTGGGTTCGAATCCTGGCCGTGGCAGGTCGACATTGTGTCCTTGGGAAAGGCACTTTACATGAATTTCTTCACTCCACCCAAGTGTAAAATGGGTACCTGGCTATAGACAGTGAAAGATATTGTCAGCATGTGAGTGTCTGAGCGCCTTAACGGCTGCCGCACTGAGAAGGCTCTGGAATGCTTTAAGGTCTGCTGGGGTAATAATTGTAAAGCGCTTTGAGAAATGCATCGCAATTTAAAAGCGCTATATAAAAACTTGCAATTAAAAAGCAATTAAAGTATAACATGATTTAAGCCTCATCCACCGCCCAGGAAAAACCATAGATAAAAATCAGATGTTTTAAAAAATCCTATGGAAACCTGTGTATCCGCATCAAACATGCGAGTGGAATAATTCTTTAGAACTAAGAAATATGAAATAGACCCTATATTTATAATTAAAAAACAAAACAAAAACAAGAATTGCTCGCACTACTGAATTCAAAATCCACTGATATTCCCAAATATTGACTGACATTGTCTGACATCCACTGTATATTGACTGTACCTCACTGTACATTTCACTGACTTCCACTGTACCCCACTGTACCCCACTGTACATTTCTACTGAACAGCACTGTATCCCACTGTACACCACTGTACACCACTGTACAGTCCTACTGACTTCCACTGTACCCCACTGTACATGACACTGACCAGCACTGTACCCCACTGTACGCCACTGTACCGGGCACTGACCATCACTGTACCCCACTGTACGGCACTGTACTATTAATTTGAGAAAAAAATCAGGTTTTTAAATCTTCAGTATATTTTTGTTCTTCGATATTTATTTTTATTATGCTGTGTATACATGAAGCAATATCATTATGCATACATATAACTTGACAGAAGAATGCAACAGGTCGTTTTTATTTGATACATTTCCTTTATTAATAAATGTCTATTGTTAATGAATGTTACGATCATAAAATTATGATAATTTCCCTAGCTATAAGGTGAAAGTATTGAATTTTACATGTTGAATCTAATTATTAAAAAAGTACATGTCATTATGTTCATTTTGCCAGTCATTCGAAAATACCCCCCCCCCCCCCCCAAGCAAGATTACATAATCATTTCTTATTGATGATATATGACAAGCCCTCGTTTAAATGATCGGGTTTTTAATTCTCTGTGTCTCATAAGCTGTGTTTTAGCCACTAAAAACAGTCAATTAAACACAGAATCCACAAAATACATCCATGCTTGTTTTTTTTTGTACACATGTCCAAATATCAGGACTGCCCGCTTGACTACACAGGTACATTTTGAAGATAGCGTGCGAGTTTCTAGCTCATTTGTTAATTGATTTCTTTTGATTAAAATATTTAAATATACATTGCAAATGTCGAGTTTTAATCTTACAAAATAACACCTACTGCAGAATACATTATAAATTTGAAACATAATCAGTGACATATTAAGCGGTAATTAACTGTATCATTAATTTCAGCAAGAAATGAAAGGAAGGATTTAAATCAAGGAAGGTTGTAACATGTTGTAATATGCGTAGCTGTACAGATTTCTTAATATATGATTTACTTTTAAATGTTTAAGAAATAAGATATATAAAATGCCCTACGCTACACACTTTTTTGTATTATGTGAGAGAGAGAGAGAGAGAGAGAGAGAGAGAGAGAGAGAGAGAGAGAGAGAGAGAGAGAGAGAGATTACAGGTATATCACTTTCTGATAATATTGTATTGGTGTCATTTGCAAGCGTAGAAAAGTTCACAATAAAATCTATGTTGGAAGTGGCGGTTGTGATGGTTTTTGGTTATAAGATGATAGACTTCTGTAAAAATAACAACTTTTTTATTGCAAATGGTCGAGTTGGTAATGATATTGGTGTCGGTGCACTCACGTGCAAAAACAGTAGTACCGTAGATTATGTTTTATGTAGTCTAGAGCTGTTTCAGTATCTATGTAATTTTAAAGTTCTAGACTTTTGTAATTTATTTTCTGATGTACATAAGCCTATATCTTTTTCTATCAAGACAAATGTCATCGCTTCTATTGTTAATCCTTTACCTGCGAAAAACCAACCAACTGTGAAACTTTGGTCAGCAAACAATGCAGCCGTTTTCCGTGAAAAGTTAGATCACTCCACCGTCGAAATGATCACTGACGAACTACTACATTTAAAGACATCAAATACTGTGAATGAGGAAAATATTAAAACCGTGATGACAAAATTGTGTAAATTATTCATTACAACGGCAGAACAATCTTTTTGGAAAATACATAGTGCTCCGGTAAATTCCAAGGATAAACCATGGTTTAACTCCAAATGTAAGACAGCAAGGAAGAAATTTCATTTAGCGAAGCGTATGCACAGCCGCAATCAATCTACAGAAAATAAGGCCACCTTAAAGTTAACAAGTAAACATTATAAAGCAGTTTTGGACGAATCCTTAAAGAAATACAGAAAGGACTTATCAAATAAATTGCAGAATCTACGTGCGTCGAATACTAGAGAATACTGGAACATTCTTAACAATTCAAATAAGACAAAAAAATGTTCTGCTGATATTGATACATTGTATAATTTTTTTTAAAGTATTGAATGAAAATGAAGGCGCTGAAACATGTGGTAATATTATTGATCAATCGGATACGGTGAATGAATTACTTAATAGCCCTAGGGAAGAGATTGTGAATTCAATTAATAGTTTAAAAAACAACAAAGCCCCTGGCTATGACAATGTTATGAACGAACACATTAAAACTACAATGTCGAATTTTTTACCACTGTATGAAAACTTGTTCAACATTATTTTTGATACTGGTATTGTCCCAGAGGAATGGTTAATAGGCATTATTAGACCAATATATAAAAATAAGGGTGACCCATCTAATCCAGAAAATTATAGACCAATCACTTTATTAAGTTGCTTAGGGAAAGTATTTACTAATATTTTAGGAACACGCATTGAACATTTTGCAGATGATATTTCACTTATTAAAGAAAGTCAGGCGGGATTTAGGAAAGGGTTTTCCACACTTGACAATATTATAGTTCTGCAGTTTTTAACACATACACTGATCAACAGTAAAAAGAAATTATTCTGTGCATTTGTAGATTTCAAACAAGCTTTTGATACAGTATGGAGGGATGGGCTCTGGTACAAACTTCTTAAAAGTGGAATAAATGGTAAATGTTTACATACATAAAAAAACATGTACAAAGGTATGAAATCAAAAATATGTATAAATGGTTTTTCATCTGATCTTTTTACTTGTAGTGTCGGTGTACGACAAGGAGAAAGTTTATCTCCATTCTTGTTTTCCTTGTATATAAATGATCTAGAAGATTATTTGTTAGATAAAAACATAACTGGACTGTCTACAATTACTGAGGGAATTGAAAAGGAACTTTTTTTATATTTAAAAATGTTTATCCTGTTTTATGCAGACGATACTGTTATTTTAGCTGAGTCTGCAAACGATTTACAGTTTGCCCTTAATGAATTCTATAGATACTGTGATACGTGGAAACTTACTGTTAATATTTGTAAAACAAAAATTGTTGTATTTTCTTAAGGTCGTCAACCCAAATATGTCTTTTCATATAATGGTTTACCTATTGAAATAGTTAAGGAATTTAATTATCTCGGTGTAATTTTCTCAAGAACAGGTTCATTTTTCAAAGCAAAAAAAAAACGGCTATGTGAGCAAGCACTGAAATCAATGTACGGAGTTATAAGGAAGATAAGAACTTTTAATTTACCTATTGATTGTCAATTAGATTTATTTGATAAAATTGTTGTACCAGTTTTATTGTATGCATGCGAAGTTTGGGGTTATGAAAATATTGAGATTATTGAACGTGTCCATTTAAAATATTTGAAACATATACTTAATCTGAAAAGTTGTACACCTAGTTACATGGTCTATGGTGAAACTGGACGATTTCCTCTGTATATAACCATTGTTACTAGAATGATTTCATTCTGGGCCAACATAATAAATAGCAGTGAAAACAAGTTAAGCAAAATCATATATATGTATTTACGTATTCTTTTTGATAAGGGACAAATATTAAATCCATGGCTATGCTCTTTAAAAAATGTTTTAGATAAATGCGGGCTTTCACATTTATGGTGTGATCATGAATCTTACCATTATAACTCCAGTTGGATTAAGACAACTATTAATCAAAGGTTAAGAGATCAATTTTTACAAAAATGGCATAACGATGTTCGACTAAGGGTGTTATATATTGAATTTATAAAACAAATTTTTAATGTGAACGCTACTTACTCTTGTTACCCAGTAAATTAAGAAAAATATTAGTTAAGTTTAGAACTACAAATCATCATCTTCCTGTTGAAATAGGAAGGTGGGGTATTGTTGAAAGAAGTAAACGTTATTGTAATTTGTGTAATTGTAACAAAATTGGTGATGAATTTCATGTTATATTAGAATGCAAGGCATTAAGTAAATTACGAAGTCAGTTTTTAGATACATCTTACTGTTCTTCTCCTAACACTAAAAAGTTTTATGAAATCATGTCTTCAGTCGATTATATCACATTAAGAAAATTGTGTTTCTTTATTTCAAAAATTAATCATATTGTTCGTTCACCCCACTTACTTTCTTGAACTTTACAACTATATTGTATATATGTAAATATGTTTGTTCTTCTTATGTACCTCTTGTACCATTATATGGTGTTGAGTGAAATAAACTGAACTGAACTGAACTGAACTGATGCCGTAAGGGGATTTTAACGTGCTTATACTTTTCTGACTCGGGGCCTCAAGTTTTAGCACTAAAAAATTCATGAGAGAGAGAGAGAGAGAGAGAGAGAGAGAGAGAGAGAGAGATACATTTATCAGAAATCGATTAGAATAATAAGAAATTCATTGTCTATTAATCTGCTTCTTACGGCGGCGTGGAAGGGCCAGATGAAAAAATAAAAAATTCTTATTTGTTCGGACGAATTACGATTTGTTCGGACGAATAACGATTTGTTCGGACGAATTACGATTTGTTCGGACGAATTAGGATTTGTTCGGACGAATAAGTTATTTGTTCGGACGAATTAGGATTTGTTCGGACGAATTAGATATTTGTTCGGACGAATTACGATTTGTTCGGACGAATTAGATGTTTGTTCGGACGAATTAGGATTTGTTCGGACGAATTATGATTTGTTCGGACAAATAAGTTATTTGTTCGGACAAATAAGTTATTTGTTCGGACGATTTAGGATTTGTTCGGACGAATAAGATATTTGCTCGGACAAATAACTTATTTGTTCGGACAAATAACTTATTTGTTCGGACGAATTAGGATTTGTTCGGACGAATTAGGATTTGTTCGGACGAATAAGTTATTAATAGTGGTACATGTATGAAAGAGAACGAGAGAAAGAGAGAGAGAGAGAGAGAGAGAGAGAGAGAGAGAGAGATGTCATAATCATAGATACATAAATGTGAAAAGTCTAATCAGTTTACATGATCATGCGCGGATCCAGAAAAATTTACCGGGGTAGTCGTGGTGGTGGTGGTGGTGGGGGGGGGGTCTGATAGATAGTTTTGTTTGCGGGGTGGGGGTGCATGGCCCCCCGACCACCCCGGCTCTAGATCCGCGTATAGATGTATGCCAACTGTAGGCAGCGCAGGTTTTTTCTTTGCTAACTATAAGTTTTATTTCGCGCAATGCCAGAAGAAATGATTCCACTAGTCATAATTATATGATTCCGCAGGTGGATTTCGATTGTCGATGTTTATATTGAAAATGTGGTCATTCTCCTGTTTACTTGGGACACTGGACATACGAAATTATCTTTCGCCTTAACTTTATACATACATGTATACATGTATACGATCAAAGTTAACTGATATACTTCGTTGAATTGTAATAATCGCACAGTTACTTAAGTGACTTATAAAACAAACTAGTTTTTACTTATACTTTATAATATAAAGTCAGCAAAATATCCCAACATCCTAACTATAATGCAAAAAAGTAATAAAAATAGAATTTCATGATAAAAATACTTATTGTCCGTCAAATAGACCTCTGATGACGTATTTGCATGTTAAAATTATCATATGGCTTTGTAAAGTTTTCCTATGTTTGGAATCTGAGGAGCGCAAATAAAAACATTATCAATAATCATAACTGATTGAATAATCATAACTGATTGAATCAAGTTATGGGGAAAATTAAAACAATTAGACGATTTAAGGTGAAATAAAAGCTTACAAAACAATTGACAATTTTATACAATATTTTCAAAAGGTTGTATCTCATTTTTCTTAACTATTATTGAAAAATATTGTTTATGAATCATACTATCGTAAACATCTGACGCCTATTTTCATCGGTCGAATGCGGCATCCAGGCTATTTATAGATAAAAACTGCGTATGATGACGACTAACTTTGATTTTGTATCGACGATTTTTGATGCTATGTCTGATTTTAAAAATGAAATAGATTCAAAGTTGACTAATGAGACAACCATTAAGGTTAACATTAGTTTTAGACTATCGAAAACCCATGGCACCATGATAATATAACTCCAATCCTTTAGATAGATAGAGTTTGAAAATTGAGCTTGACAGCACAATATGTCAGATATTGCATACATGTCAGATAGTATACATGAACACCTATGTCTATATTATTAGCAATTTATCATTTGAAGGAAAGGGGTGGCTTGACCCCCCCCCCCTTTCATCTACATCATTACCAGAGCAGATATATGTAGTCTAAATATACATGTAGTCTTTATATTATAAAATATAAGTAAAAACTAGTTTGTTTTATAAGTCACCTAAGTAACTGTGCGATTATTACAATTCAACGAAGCATATCAGTTAACTTTGATCGTATACATGTATATGTATAAAGTTAAGGCGAAAGATAATTTCGTATGTCCAGTGTCCCAAGTAAACAGGAGAATGACTACATTTTCAATATAAACATCGACAATCGAAATCCACCTGCGGAATCATATAATTATGACTAGTGGAATCATTTCTTCTGGCATTGCGCGAAATAAAACTTATAGTTAGCAAAGAAAAAACCTGCGCTGCCTACAGTTGGCATACATCTATACGCGGATCTAGAGCCGGGGTGGTCGGGGGGCCTTGCACCCCCACCCCGCAAACAAAACTATCTATCAGACCCCCCCCCCCACCACCACCACTACCCCGGTAAATTTTTTCTGGATCCGCGCATGATCATGTAAACTGATTAGACTTTTCACATTTATGTATCCATGATTATGACATCTCTCTCTCTCTCTCTCTCTCTCTCTCTCTCTCTCTCTCTCTCTCTCTCTCTCTCTCTCTCTCTCTCTCTCGTTCTCTCTCATACATGTACCACTATTAATAACTTATTCGTCCGAACAAATCCTAATTCGTCCGAACAAATCCTAATTCGTCCGAACAAATAAGTTATTTGTCCGAACAAATAAGTTATTTGTCCGAACAAATATCTAATTCGTCCGAACAAATCATAATTCGTCCGAACAAATCCTAAATCGTCCGAACAAATAACTTATTTGTCCGAACAAATCATAATTCGTCCGAACAAATCCTAATTCGTCCGAACAAATATCTAATTCGTCCGAACAAATCGTAATTCGTCCGAACAAATAACTTATTCGTCCGAACAAATCCTAATTCGTCCGAACAAATAACTTATTTGTCCGAACAAATATCTAATTTGTCCGAACAAATCCTAATTCGTCCGAACAAATAAGTTATTTGTCCGAACAAATAAGTTATTTGTCCGAACAAATATCTAATTCGTCCGAACAAATCATAATTCGTCCGAACAAATCCTAAATCGTCCGAACAAATAACTTATTTGTCCGAACAAATCCTAATTCGTCCGAACAAATCGTAATTCGTCCGAACAAATAGCTTATTCGTCCGAACAAATCGTAATTCGTCCGAACAAATAACTTATTTGTCCGAACAAATAAGAATTTTTTATTTTTTCATCTGGCCCTTCCACGCCGCCGTAGCTTCTTTAACAAATCGATTATTTTTCTTTATGTCTTACGTTTATTTTTGCCAACCAACTCCGTGGTTTTAGAAAAATATCTGTAACCTTTAAGTCGAAAAATGAAATGTACTTATATGGATAATATCACACCCCCCCCCCCTTTTCTTCCCGAATCCACTTGATACCCCTTGCAGTACGGTGTTATGTCGAAACGATTCATGTTAAACAATCGGTTATAAAAATTAATGCATTTTTTTTAAATTTTGACCTCGATGTGTAATCACTATTAAATAGATATAATAAATCCCACTTTTGTGCAAACATTACATGAAACTAGTCCTACATGTAAGTAAATAATAATAATCTTTTAAGACAGATTTTAAATGATTATGATCCCAATGCACCCGGCAACCATAATGATTATTTTTAATCAAAAGTGAAAATTCTGATTTTTTGTTTTAACAGTGTATTTCCCCGACGTTTACCTCTCTTTATTCCTAGGCCCCAACACATAAACACAGGTGGTCAGTTTTCACACCTTGACACAGTCACCCGGCCGTGTGTATAGTCTGAGCCTTTCTGTTAGTTCCGGGTTTTTCGTTGTTCCCAGACAGACAAAATATTTTTTTCTGTAGACATACAGAAAGAAGGAGACAGTACACTGTCGATATAAAATATTACTTTTTAGCGTTGACTTTCAATCATTAAGAATTTTTAAGACAATCATTGAAAAGCGAACTTCAAATCATTTGAATCTATGGACATTATCCCGAAACTAAAGATAAATACATACTTTAATTTTTTTAATGCCAATATGTAGATTTAGCCGCTGTCAACATTACTACATGTTACCGGTAGTACTTTATCTAAATACTAAAATATTCGTACGTTAGCATTGGGAGAGAGAGAGAGAGAGAGAGAGAGAGAGAGAGAGAGAGAGAGAGAGAGAGAGAGAGAGAGAGAGAGAGATTTTATAGAAGATTTGAAATGTTTGCCATGATACAATATACTGGTCTCAGTAAATGAAGAAAAAAAGAAGAAAAAACGAAAGATCGTTTAAAAGGCCGAACTTTTTTACCGAGTGGTAAATCTCAGGTGAGGGCGGGGCTTAATTTCTAAAGGTGTGAAAGCCTCCGGGGTTGGAAGTCTACCTGCGAACGTGAACGCTGCTAATCATTCATCTTTTATTTCCTCTATAAAGAGATACAGAATTAAGATTTAAGTTAATTAACAATTAATCTATATACAATTCAAATGATATATTACAAATATTACACAAGATATAAATAATTAGTCAGAATTCGTCATAGTTTGAATATCTTTTTGTTTTAATGACTATACGAAGCGATTTTATACGGAAGTCGTCCGAGCACGTGTGTAAAGCACAATTAAAAAAATTCAGTAAACTGATTCTGCTTTAAAGATTTAAGTCAGTTCATTGTGTTGAGCACTTGACGTTGTTTAAGACGTTAATTTTAACAAATATAATTGTATAAGAAAACCATACGATCAGTAAAAATATTCACTTGAATGTAAAGGCAGCCATTATACGATGACAACTAACGGAGTTCGTTTTCCATGGAGTGACGTTTTCGTGCAACAAGTTCCAATTGAGTGTATAATCAGTAAATACAGCTTTAATAGCTCATAAGTTTGTTTTAAAAAAGAAAATTGTGTATGCATGTTTTGGGCTGCATGCTCATTCATCGTCGTGAAATTTATTAAGTCATATACATTCAACATGATTCAAAAATAAATTGCGTATTTTCAATTACTGAATAATAAAACTATTTTTCTCATTTATCCGACCCTTACACAATTCACTTATTACAGAAAGAGAAAATAAATATGTTTGACTATTAATTAAGGTGTCGCTTATAATTGAACAGATGCTAAAATTAAATTGTGATGCAGCAAAAATATTGCGGGGGGGGGGGGGGCTTATGTATGCCTTCCTGACTTTGGAGGAGAATAGTTACAACATGAGAGAGAGAGAGAGAGAGAGAGAGAGAGAGAGAGAGAGAGGGGAGGAGGGGGTATATTTTTTCTTATTAAAACTGTTACTACATGTATATTATGGCAACATTCTTAGCTGTGCAAGAGAAGATACATGCAGATGTATTACATGTGTTGATAATGAACAGTGTTTAATTTCAATAGTACATGTTATATTTAAAAGTACCGTAATAGGGTGAAATATTATTTGAACACTGTTTGTTATCACCATATTTCATTTTTAATTTAACACAATACTTATTTTGATATCAGCAACTGGTGGGGGGGGGGGGGGGGGGGGGGTGAGGATTTATAAATGTTTAACATGTTTAATATCCGACTTGATTTAAATAATAAAAACCGCATCTAAAATGATTAATATAAAGAGTATTTCGTTTATTCATACATGTTATGTTTTTAAAAAAAAATATTTCAAATGGATTTAATAATCAAAAGACCACAAATACCCTTATAAGAGAATTACATAATATCTTGAACAAGGTGTCAGACGGACAACTTACAAGGTTGAATATTGGGACATTCACACCTTTTGATCTACTGAAAGTATGTATACTTTACACAGATACTGACTCGCTGATCTTCCTGTGAAGTAAAACTTCAAAGACATTTTAAAGTCCAGACCAGTTATCTTCTCTCTTTTGAAAAAAAAAGTCAGTATGTTGAGCAATATGGTGGAATTTTTTCATCGTTAAAAAAGTTGTCCCTCCTCCACATATATGTTACATTAAAGTTTTAAAATTCAGATAATCTAAAACTATCTACATGTATAAATTGTAATTCATAGTTTTAAATTCTCTTAATTTTAAAACTTTAATGTAACATATATACTAATATTTATTTGACAATATTGATTAAATGAAATTCATTGTAAAAAAAAATCATGACAACTATATATTTAGTTACTAAAACATTGATTTTGAAATATATAAAAATATTTTCCCCTTTTAATTGAATAACTTGCTATATTTTGTATGATAATTGGATTCCGAGTTTTTAGATAAATACATGCGTGGATCGGAGGATTGGGGGGGGGGGGGGGGTCAGAGGATAATTTTTTTTTTTTTAAACTTACATAGTACAACTATCCAAGATTTGTCTAAGCTCCCCCTGAAAACAAGTATCCCTGCCCTTTCCCTGGAAAGAATTCTGACCGCGCATGTAATTATAATTATATGAACTTAAAGAAATAGAAGCCCATTTTCTCTCTTGTAAGCAATAGGAAAGGATCAAAACAAATCCAGATTTTGGTTTCAAATAAAGTAAATATTCAATTCATTGTTTAAGCATAATAACTTATAAAAACATACTATCGGTACAGTGGGTTACAGTGGTGTACAGTGCTGGTCAGTGCCCCGTACAGTGGTGTACAGTGAGGTACAGTGCTGGTCAGTGGGTAGGTACTGTGCTGTCCAGTGGAGTACAGTGGAGTACAGTGGCTCTGTACAGTGGGGTACAGTGTGGTACAGTAGCTCTGTACAGTGGGTGTACAGTGGATTTACAGTAGGGCCAGTGGTTATACAGTAGATGTCAGACAATGTCAGTCAATTTTTGGGAATATCAGTGGATTCTGAATTCAGTAGTGTCGGGACGGTGTGCTCTAGAAAGTGAACCTTACTGACAACCAATGAATCAATTCGAACACGTACACCCAATACTGAAATTTCATTGGCTAAATACTACGTAACATGTTAAACTTAGTAACCCCACACTTTCGTAATTGTTTACATGTCGTCAGGACAATTTTTTTTCGCTATACTACGTAACGCGAAAAACTTTTATTATAAACGCATGATTTCTGAAGTTTTATAATTAATTAAGCTATGCCACTGACTTAGAATTATCGCCTTGTCTCAATAAGTTTTTAATTTTCTTCATACGAAATGAAATAAATGAAGTAAATTCGATATGTAAGGGCGTAAGGTGTTTATAAATAGTGTCGAAGGCAAGACAAGTTACTTCCAAAGAAGTTGGTAAAATAGGATTTTCAATTGTATAGACATTTATTAGATGGAATTCATCTTTTCGTATGTTCTTTGGTCGATAAAACGACCTTGTCAGCAAGTACAATATTTCACTGGGTCGCATGCTTTTTATACAGTAACTGCAAAGTTATTTTCTTTACAATCCTTTCCTAACGTGCGTTAATCCTTTCATTACGTGCGTTAATCCTTTCATATCGTGCGAGAATCCTTCTATTTCGGGTGCTGATATTTATTCTATCGTTCGTTTATCCCTTCCTATTGCGCTTTAATCATTTTAGGTTCATTTGACAATTTTGACAGTTTTTCGTATTATCCTATCGTGTTCATCGTTTCGTGCCTTTTTATATGCAACTGAATTTACTTCAAAATTACAAGTTGTGTTGTACCCTAAATACGAACATTGATTTAAAAAGAAATGTAAAATCGCATCCCAAAGTCTATCATGATACTAATTTCTTTAGAACAAAAGTAACCAATATTACATATATATGTAAATGACATTTGTAGGCAGTGGAAAGGAAAAAATTAATATCGAAGTACCAAGAAAGAAGATAACGTATTTACCTGTATATCGAATACATTAAATCGTACACAGAAGAGTGTATACTTGCGTAAAATTCTGTTTATCAGAAAATATTGTTCACTATCTGACAAAATAAAGATTGTCTTCGCGTAGGGCAGCAATTGACAAGGTCTTTATTACCAAACTGCACTTTCGCGTCACATTTTTTTTTTTGATTTTGAAATTTTAATAAGATTGAAAATGAATTTCATTTCACTCTAGAATGTCCAAATCAAGTCGTTTACAATATTATTTTATGAAAACCTATTACTGGTTAATACCTAATCGTGTCAAGCTTGTTTATATTAACATATTAGTTCGACCTAATATTAAAACAATGCAAAACATTTATGTATATTTTCTGTGTAATTGTCGCATTATACATTTGTGGTAATATCCTATCGTAGATAATAACTAAAACTGGCAAAATCTCTCTCTCTCTCTATCTCTCTCTCTCTCTCTCTCATATGCATTTAATGTCGGAAATGCGCCAGAGAGCGACTGAATTGTTTTGTGAGCGGGTATAAATAAAAATATGTCTGTCTAGTAGAAAACAAATCAACAGTTGCATTGAAATTTGAACAAGCGTTATAAAATCAATCCCCTTCCCCTCATAACTTCTATGTGCAGCCAAACACCTATGCTTTAAAAGTAGTTCATGAAAATTCATGCGCATTGTTTATGTGCCCAAAACGCATAGTATTGTTTTAAATCACCTTATTAATAAGAAAGGAAAACACCAACGCTAAATTTATTTGAAAACAATTAAATAAACTATAGATTTGACAAAACATGACTCTCTGTGTAACTATTTTATATGATGGAAGCTTTTACTTTGACGCTGCTCGGTTTTTTGTTTACTTTTAAAGTTGTGCAATTTATAGTATCATTGGTGATTTGCCTGCCTACAGCCATGACGCTTGCTTTCAACAAAGCCCGGCTAAAAATCATGTTGTCATCCTACTTATCAAATTATGTCAAAATCTGTACGTAATTGACAGTCAGCAAATAACCACTTGTTTTGATAAGTCGTTGCAGTTTTCGTTTAAATGCAAGTTTACAGGTATAGGCACCATCTTATTTGAACAATAAAAGATTATGTTATTTTGACTAGATATTAGAAAAGCTAGTCATTGACTAATTTTCATCATCTTTTTTTCTAGGACATAAGAAGAAAAATTAATGTACCACAATTGTTTGTACAATCGTTATTTAACATTTACTTTCGGCATTGCATTTTGATTAACATGTCAAAAAAAAAAATCGTGGACATAATATAGAGAAAAAATATATCTGGTTTAATTTCCACGAAACGCCCATCTGTTATTATATCATGAAAACGCATTGTTTTGTTGATTAAATATTCATGATATGACTAAGTCAAAGTACACGTTATACTTTGTTCATTCCTATGCAGTTACTCTGACAAACCTTTAGTGAAACAGTATTTCGACCTAAGCACAAATCATCACCGCTGACAAGACGTAGATCTTGAAAATAATAGATAAATTCGGTGTACTGTATGCTGTACCTTTGTTTTTCAAAAGAAAAGTATCTATTAATACATTGAAAATAGTCAGATTTTTATATAATACGAACAATTCAATTGCTTTTTTTAGTTGCATGTATTCCTACGCTAGAGTTCAATATAGTCTTGTTCAAGCAGACGCTCGGCTGTCTCCGTAAATCTCCGACAAGTAGAGACTTTCTCTCTGGTAGTCAGAGATTAACGGAGACAGCCGAGCGTCTGGTTGAACGAGTCTAGAGTTCAATATTGCTTGGATCCAGACATGTACAATTTTTAGAAGCATTTCGATTACTGATACACAGTTTTATGGAATTTATTCTATCTTTTAATATTACACAACATGATTCAATAAAATCAACTCCCGACAGTACTTAAGTACTTTGATTATGGTACTGTGGTTTCATCAATATTCGTTGAATACCAATTTTCGTGGATTTCGTTGTTTAGTTGATCCACGAAATTAAATGTTCATTGAAGTGCAATTTTTATTAACATTTTGTATTGACAGGGTCATTGGCGACGAATTTACATATCCTTGAAACTGTGATTTTCACTTTATCCACGAAAATTGATGCCCTTGAATATTAATGAAACCACAATATTGCTAACAAAAAATAAAAAATCTTGAATGTTTTATATATCATGCCTATAAAACTATTTTTGCATGAGAAAACACCCTTACACTAGTACACTGCATACGGTTCATATTACCTTTATGTAAAATATTTCTCATAATATGATAAATATGTTTGTTCTTCTACATTTTGTTCATAAACAGACTGTCAAACTTATTCATCATTGTCCTTTTGTATAACATTCCTGCATTCTTTTATATTTCAGAAAATGTTGTGCATACCTCTGATGTCGGAATAATAAAAATGCCTTCAGTACTAGCTTATTCTTATCTTGGTCATGAGGTGGTAAACAATTATAGGAAATGCTAACTAGCTTTGTCATTAATATATGGAATATAAGTCTGTTTTCATCAACAAGTAAGAAATAATAGAAATAGTATAAACCCCCAGAATCTCAAACTCCAAAAGCATGAAGGAAAGGAACCTAATGTACACTTATCAAAACTTTTAAGTATTCATCTCGATGGATGCAATGATTCAAAAACTTAGAAAAACTGTTTGAAATTTTATGTAAAATAGCTGAGATAAGATAAGGCAATACATACATGTATTAAAATATATAAATCGTAACAACACTTTTAATTTTTAAAGCACATAAAGGTTATTTAAGCACATGTGCTATCATATTTTTGCGATCAATGTTGGTCTGTATTAGCCATCTACAAAAACCAACTTAAAATATGGGGTGTTCTTAATATCTTTTTAAAGGTTTAAGACGTATGTATGTCTATTCCATGAAAAGAAGCTTTACGCATAGTTTGTGTTTACATATTTCTTATTATCAGAAAGTTATTGACTGAACACAAATGACTGCTATCCAGTATACAATTGCACTGCTCTGTCTATTCCAACCGGGCATCACATTAACGAAAACTGCTAATTTTCTTCTCATCAAAGATTGGCTACTGAAAATTAATGATTGTTATCCCTTTGTTGTTACACTGCATCGGTAGCAATTTCGCGTTCGAGAATGAGACATACTTATTGTTAGACCATAATTATTACCTAATTGACTAAGAATTGTTTCGTTTTTTTTCGATTAAGACAAAGAGCAAACGGCTGGTTTTACCGATCAACTTAATATGTTCATTCCTTTATGGCACCTGAACCTACCTTTAATATTTTTAGATGTCCGTGTTTGTTTGCTCCTGTTTTCTATTTTTACTGTGAACTTATTTTGTATTTCCATTTAAACACCACTAAACGAGAAAGAGCAGCATACATTGAACGACCTTTGTATTAAAAGTAATCTAATATACACTTAAAATTTCTTTAAAAAGGTTTTCCAACAGCAAGAAAATATAGAGTTTATAACACACTGATGATCTGAAAATGTTATGTTTGCAAAGGGTCATTCTTCAAAAAAGAAATTTTTTAAGCAGATTAAATGTATTACAGATAAATTATGAAAGGTATAATTTATCTGCCCATGCAAAATGCACGAGCACGTTAATTTCCCATAATCGTTTGCCTTGAAATGAACTTATAATCTTGGAAGAACGTACTAGTGTAAGTGATATTGATCTTTTAATGCAACATTGATGACAAGCAGATGAATGACCGCAACATGTACTTGTATAATAGGGGCCCTTATTATCAAATTAATCATGGACAATATTATCACCTTCGATCGCATAGTTCATTCAAGTAATCTCTATTAATGCACTTTTGATGTGAATGAATGTTTATTTATCTGAACCCATATCATTGGTGCATGAAGTAGAAAAAATATTACAAATATACAAATGCTGGGACAAGTAAGGAAGGCTACAGGTATTCAACAAATCAAGCTAATAATTTTTTTTAAAATAAATATGGACAATTTTTTTAATGATCCATTGATAATGAATCAATATCTATGATTTTCATAAGATTCTCAAATTTATGAGTGTTAACATTTGATGAGCATATTTCTTCGATTAGTTTTTTGTAGAATAAAGTAAATGCCTGAAATTCCATAACATAGTCGTATTCGTCATCCAAAGTGTTTTTATTAAATAATGAACAGATTTTATGACATATTTCTATTTTACTCCATCTTCCAGTTTCAATTAATAATTTATGATTACAGGTTCTAAATTAAGTAAACATGACTCTTACATCTTTTGGAACTTTCTTGAGATTATTTTCCTGTCTAAAGTTGTTCTTGAATATTTTGTAATTCTATACATTTGGGTGAATTTTTACATTTCTGAACAAATCTTGAAAAAACTTATTTATCAGCGTTTCTTTAAAAAAAGATTTTAGCCAGTTGTTCTAGAAAAAGCTTTGATTAATCCAGACATAGGAAAGACTATGAGTTAAGTATATCTCTCATATATTTCAGCCATGGGTGCAATTTTTTTTTTTTTAAATAGCGATACATTACATGCGTAGGATTACAATAATGCGCCACTAAAAGTTTAGCCCAATCAGAAATTATTCGTACCTTAATAAAGATTATCAACGGATATTGCCCAGTTTCCCCATAAACCATACAATTTGGGGTACTTAACATGCAGTTCAAATTTCCAAAAGATTTTAATGAACTTTATCTAAAATATCTGTATTTTCGTAGCCCCACCCTTCACAGTTAGATTGGGCTAATAACACTGATAAACAGATAAAATTAACAGTCAATTTGTAAATCAAAATATCTTATTTTTCTAAAAAATCCATACAAAGCTTTCTAGGCTTGCTCAGTTAAATTTGTTTCGTAATTTTAAAAGATCCACTACGAGACATAATAATACCAAGATATTTGAACTTATTCACAATTGCAAGAGGTACATCTCTGTGCAAAAAAAAAATGTTTTTGTAATACGTCCTTGAATAACATTAACACTTTAGTTTTTTCAATGATAACACGATGTTTTCACAGAACACAATATTCAGAAAAAAAGGTTTAGTGTTTTTTTTAAAGTCGTCTGGGTTTTTTCGAAAATATAACCGTGTCATCAGCGTTAAAAAAGATAACAAGTTTGAACATGGTATGTATCTCAGTTTCAAATTTCTCGCTGAGGGTAGTATTTCCTTTAATACTATTTTGTACAAATTAGATGTCGCACTGGTAGTACATTAATTAGAAATCTTTTATTCGTCTGGAATATGAGAATAACGAGGAATGTTATTTACTGTCAATGCAAATAATTTGCATAATGTGACAACAAAGGAAAAAATCAGTCTTCTATTATTTGGGATTTATGCATAAAAAACACAATTACAAATTGTCTTCGAATAAAATACTATACAATCCCCTTACATAAACAATAGAAGTACACACTACAAAGTAATGCCGAAACAACCAACCGGATAAAATAATGTTGTATCAAAACACTTTTTTTTTATCTTAACCTTAGCAAATTTACGTTTCACTCCCCTTTCCATTTTATTTCTTTAGAATATTTTATTCAAGCGTGTCCATAATTCCAAACAATTGATAAAAGGTCAAAAGGTCATACAATATCATCAATTTACTTATTATTCATCAATATTTGAATGCCAGTAGATTTTCCAGAGCTCCAACCATTTAACTAAATAAGCAATGAACTCATGAACTAAGAAGATTGTACTTTTGGATAATTTAACTTTGTATCAGTGATCAGCTGTGGAATTTGCTGAAACGGCGCTTGTGTTCTTATCAATAACAAGTATATACACATATGAAAATAAATCGTTTGATATGAAGTTCGTTTATAACTTAACCAAAACATATATTTTCGTTGTGTATTTGTTTAATATATGGTCTGTGTTCTGCAAACTACTGGACACATCATACTCAAAGCCCGGTGACATTAAATTTACAGGATCAGCTTTGGTTAAATTCGATCTACAAGGTGTCAGTCTCGTAAACTGTGGTAGTCTTTGCTCAGAGGATGAATGTTGTAAAGAGGTCCTGTATAACGCGACCAGTGGGCGATGCATAGGCCCACCTTTTAGCGACTTTAAGAGTACATTGAATAACTTAGTTGAAGCATCGTATGACGGAATGTCGAAGTATCAAAAAGGTAGGTTTGATCTTAATTAATTTCCGTTATGATGAAGAACATCGAAATAGTACTGTGATTAATTTTTTAACCCTATATGTGTCACCTCTGAAACAAACATTTTATCATATAAAAACGTTCAATGTGTTCTTATTTTTTTATTGTTTGAACTCATTATTAGTTATTTGATATTTTCATGCTATTCACAGTTTTTGATATCTTGATTTTTGTGGAAAAAAAGAAAAAAAACAATCTTTTAAGTATTTTGCACTTATTATAAAAGTATTAATTATTGAATTTCCTTAATGATTGTGAATTCTTACTGATAGCGGTTGATGTTTTCGTTTCATGGATCATGCTACTGAGTTGTAGTTTAGCGTAACTGTAAACACTCTTTTCTTTGCGATGACTTCATTTCGCAGTTTACTTAAGATTAACTTGTACGCAAAACAAATTTTTTATACGCGCGTGTAATAACATTGCCAAACGATAAATACATGTCTATGTTCGCATTAATGTTTTTGCGACAACCAGGCTCTCTTGGACCTCCCAAAATATATCGCACATAAATAAAAATTCGTTTACAGTAATCGATGACTTTAATCATATTTATTGGCATGTTTAGGTTGTGAAACTGGTTGGTTGGAGTTCAAAGGTCATTGCTTTCTACACGTTCTAACCTTGTTTCGTGGTACGATGCAAAGGTACGTTTACAAATTGTTTCTCATTTTCTATGGATTAAAAAAAATGAGTAGACTTGATTCTCACAACCAACTTTGACCTATTTTTCAAAGTATTGCCTGCGTATTAAAATTTTTCTCAAAGAATCAGTATTGTTGGTTTTCACAAACGGAACTGTTTATGTTTGCTATATTGTTTAAATTAGCTTTTAACAAAAACCAATATTATTTTAGGGATGCCATAATACAATCTGTCATCTTATTTCAACCCACAATTCCCCGTGCGTTTTTATGCCTGAATACTAGAATAAGTGGAATTATACTAAGTACTGCACCATCATTCATTTTCATATATTACGTACACGTCATGTATTGTGTATCTTCATGCCAAAAAAATTGTTTTTTTTATTCAGCTTGTTTGCAAGAAAAAATGTTCACACCTAGTTGAGATCAACTCACTGGAAGAGAGTAACTGGCTAGCTTCAACTTTTCTACATAAAGGTACATGAAGTAAAATACTTTGTTAATACAGTGTTACCTTACTGAATTCAAAAAGAAAAGAAAACAGATTATGAGCTACGATATTTAAGTTTGACAAAATAATAACAAAAAGTAGTTATGTCAAGTACTATGTTCGCTAAAGAGAGATAACATTATAACATTACTTGACTTATCAATATACATGCATTACTTTAATTTTTCTTTCATAAAGATATCTGGGGATATTCACTTTTCTATTTCATATATCTGTCACTTTAAATGAAGTCATGTTCATCGAATTCGGAAGGGCATAAACCACAGATATGATTAGCAGAGGTGTTATCATCCGAAGACAATTTACGTAAACTTATTACATGATTGATAGCGATATTAAATCCAAAATGCTACACTTTAAAAAAATTACTATCGATAAGGACATAATTGGTTCATTGTAATGAATCTGCATTCTAACATCATATGAATTAAACCTAAAACATAACACCTTCTCTCATACAATTATGAAAAAGTTTTCAATGTGTCAGATAAGCGTATGATTCAGAATATTTTTTCATATACCCTTCAGTAACCTGCGGTGCAGATGAGTTCTTTAGTTGCACATCTTGGATCGGTGGCAATGATATGAATGTCGAGGGCTCGTACGTGTGGGACCATTCGAACACATCGTTGATTTATACCAACTGGCATCCGCAGGAACCCAGTCTGTTACATCCAAGTGATGCATCCACAAGAGATTGCATTGATCTACTGAGGTCTGGGCGTTGGAACGACCGACCTTGTCTTTATTCGAACACGTTTATTTGTGAGAAAAAATTTGGAGACTAGTTTTTTTTGTCTCAACGTAGTTTCTAAAAATAGCTACGTTGATTTTAAGCTTATGGTTTGTCAAAAAAAATAAACAAACAGACTCTGCATCAATATCATGCTTGCGTAAATAACTTACTATTGCATTTTTTTAATACAATCCTTTTATCATCAATAAATTGGTACTCATGAAGACAAAGTTTAAATGGGAAGCTTTTACTAAACCTTCGATAAAATATTTGTCTGCCAATGTACGAAATTTGTTATTTTGAAAAAGAAAATTCAAAGAAACATTATAAATAATGTGTTTCATTTTATTTATTTCTATTTCAAAGCACCATGCAAACAAAACGAAAAAAAAAACTAGTATCATTATAGGTGTTAGTTCATTATCATTTGATAATTGAAGCAATATCTATTTTGAAAACAAAACTTTAATTTCTTAATGCTTTTATATTAGACATTCTTTCAGTAAATTAGTTTCGGTATCAATTTATGCATAGTTATTAATATTATTGCATTAATAGTCATCGTTTACATAATTTATTTAACAATTATTTCAATTATATAACTATATAGAGCCGTACGTTCTATGATAATTTCAGTTAGAGACTCAGATTGGGTAATGCTGTTATAGATAGAAAATTGAAATACTTCCACGATTTGTTTTTTAAATTTTTAAATATTTGTTTTTACAAAAACAAAAACATAATATTGTAACGTGTAGGGGGTAGACTATCTGTCTGACGTTACTATGGGATAAGGGTCTGCGTAGAATCAGACCTCGGAGAACAAAACAGATTGACACAACGTATTTACAAGATCTTGGTCTTCCTGGAGCAGGCTATGGATGAAACCGAGCACCGTCTCAATTAGATGTCTTAGACCTGTGACCCAAACCAAAGTCTCTAACCAAGTGCCCAAGCACAAGGTCTCCGTGCTACCTGGTGAGCCTTTACCAGGTTACTTCTCAGTAACAAGGGTATCTGCACTACTACTGGGTCTATAGCCAAGTTCCCTATAGAGGATACCAACACCCCTTGTAGCCAAGATGCTCAACCGAGGATACCAACACCTCGAAGAGCCCGATACCCTAGATAAGATGCCAACACTTCTCTTATCTGAACCCACTGTGTGTTTAGCTTTCCAAGTTCTCTGCCGAGCTGTAGCTATCGATAGAGGATGCCAACACCACTATCTCCGTCGAGAACGTAACCGCTACCAAAGTGTTCAACACTTTTCCTCGCACAGAGTACTCAAAGACAAGAGTTTCAGAGAGACGTACACAGGTTAAAACCACGTAATCAATCTCTCTCACACACACACGGAAGAGCCTTATATAAATAAACTGCTCTAAACAATAAATGGGTGTTTAGTTTCATCCATGCCATATTTTGAATAAATACTACTGTCTGTGTTATACAGAAACCTCTGTTATCTCTAAATCTAAGTATTTATATACAATGATTAATATTGTAAAGAAGATCAAATAATATACTAATGATTAGAGATAATTAACAAGCATTTAATGATGTAAATCTATATAACTAAGGGAGGTAACTCTATAACAAAAATGCGTGCCTCGCTACATTACCCCCTCCCTAAGTTTATGAGCCCTCGCATAAAATATGTCTTTGCCTAAGACAACTGGCTAATATCTAACATAGTCTTGCAACCAGACTGGTGGTCTCCGTGTTCGCTTATTCTCTGAGCAAACACCCTCGAGATTGCTTTCCCTATCCGATTCGTCTCCATCGGATCTTGGTAACTCATCATCATCATCATCCTTTAGATCTGCATCTACTTCTTCGTCTGCCAACACTTGGGACTTGTGTAGCTTCAGTCTGTCTGCATGAATGACCTGTAACTTGCCCCGATATCCACAGTCTACCTCATAGAGCAGGTCAGACTTCTTGCCTACAATAGTGTATGGCCCTCTCCAGTAACTAGTAAACTTGGGACTGTGGCCTACCTTCCTCTGTGGGAAGAAAACATACACTTTGTCGTTCTTAGCAAAGCGTTGCCAGTGCACCTTTGCATCATGGTACCGCTTTTGTCTGCGCATTTCTTGCCCCGTGTGATAACGCACTGCACTATGCGCTTCTTCCATACGAGCTTTTAGCTCCCATGCCCATTTATGCTGTGGAACTTCATTAACATCTGGTGGCATCTCGTACATAATATCGAGAGGTGTCGCAACCTCTCTCCCAAGCATCAGAGAATTTGGAGTAAACCCCGTAGTCTCATGCTCTGCAGACCTGTATGCCATCATAACGTACGGCAAGTGAACATCCCAGTCTTTATGGTGTTCATCTACATAGGCGCTAAGCATTGTTGCTAATGTTTTATTAAAGCGCTCGACCATGCCGTCAGACTTGGGGTGATACGGCGTTGTCCTTGTCTTCTTTATCCCTAGAAGCTTGCAGACCTCGGTAAATAAGCGACTCTCAAACTGCGAGCCTTGGTCAGAGTGAATTACATAGGGAACCCCAAGCCTCACAATGAATTGTTCCACAATAATTTTTGCAACGGTTTCAGCTTCCATGTTCTTCATTGGAAAGCTTTCTGTCCACTTGGAATAATAGTCAGAAACTAGATTCGATCTCGTTGCGAGCAACGAGTGGGTCTTCCGTTCAATAATTTATTTTCACATGATTTAAAGTTTTTTTTAAATTTTCAAAAAATTCAAAATTCATCCAATCATTTCGAGAAAGATGTCGTTTGACGCAGAATTCTAAGCGCAACTTAGATATTATGTTTAAAAATTATTCTGATGTCATTTAAACACGATTTCATTAAATTTAAATTTATTTAAAAATTTAAAAATCATCCAATCATTTCAAGAAAGATGTCATTAGACGCAGAATTCTATGCGCAACTTAGATATTATGTTTAAAAATTAGTCTGAGGTAATTTAAACACGATTTAATTAAATTTAAAATTTTCAAAAAATTTAAAAACCATCCAATCAATTCAACAAAGATGTCATTAGACGCAGAATTGTAAGCGGTCTGAGGTCATTTTAACGCGATTTAAATAAAATTAAAATTTTTGAAATTTTTTAAATTCATCCAATCAATTCGAGAAGGCTGTCGTCAGACGCAGAATTTTAAGCACAACTTAGATATCATGTTTTAAAATTAGTCTGAGGTCATTTTGACGCGATTTAAATGAGTTTAAATTTTTTTAAAAATTTAAAATTCATTCGATCAATTCGAAAAAGATGTCATCAGACGCAGAATTTTAAGCGTAACTTAAATATTATATTTCTAAATTAGTCTCAGCTCATTTTAACATGATTTAATTAAATTTAAAATTTTCAAAAAATTAAAAATTCATTCAATTAATTCGGGAAAGATGTCATTAGACGCAGAATTCTATGCGCAACTTAGATATTATGTTTAAAAATTAGTCTGAGGTAATTTAAACACGATTTAATTAAATTTAAAATTTTCAAAAAATTTAAAAACCATCCAATCAATTCAACAAAGATGTCATTAGACACAGAATTGTGAGCGCAACTTAGATATCATGTTTCAAAACTAGTCTGAGGTCATTTTAACGCGATTTAAATAAAATTAAAATTTTTGAATTTTTTTAATTTCATCCAATCAATTCGAGAAGGATGTCGTCAGACGCAGAATTTTAAGAACAACTTAGATATCATGTTTTAAAATTAGTCTGAGGTCATTTTAACGCGATTTAAATGAGTTTAAATTTTTTTAAAAATTTAAAATTCATTCGATCAATTCAAAAAAGATTTCATCAGACGCAGAATTGAAAGCGTAACTTAAATATTTTGTTTTTAAATTAGTCTCAGCTCATTTTAACATGATTTAATTAAATTTAAAATTTTCAAAAAATTGAAAATTCATCTAATTAATTCGAGAAAGATGTCATTAGACGCAGAATTCTAAGCGCAACTTAGATATTATGTTTACAAATTAGTCTGAGGTAATTTAAACACGATTTAATTAAATTTAAAATTTTCAAAAAATTTAAAAATCATCCAATCAATTCGAGAAGGATGTCATTAGACGCAGAATTGTAAGCGCAACTTAGTAATCATGTTTCAAAACTAGTCTGAGGTCATTTTAACGCGATTTAAATAAAATTAAAATTTTTGAAATTTTTTAATTCATCCAATCAATTCGAGAAGAATGTCGTCAGACGCAGAATTTTAAGCACAACTTAGATATCATGTTTTAAAATTAGTCTGAGGTCATTTTAACGCGAATTAAATGAGTTTAAATTTTTTAAAAAAATTTAAAATTCATTCGATCAATTCGAAAAAGATGTCATCAGACGCAGAATTGTAAGCGCAACCTGGATATCATGTTTTAAAATTAGTCTGAGATCATTTTAACACGATTTAATTAAATTTTAAATTTTTAAAAAAATTAAATTTCATCTTATTTATTCGAGAAAGACTTCATTGGACACAAAATTGTAAGCGCAACTTAGATATTATGTTTTAAAATTAGTCTGAGGTCATTTTATTACGATTTAATTAAATTTAAAATTTTCAAAAAAATTTAATTTCATCCCATCATTTTGAAAACGATTTTATTAGATGCAGAATTAGAGTGCAACTTAGATAATATGTTTTAAAATTAGTCTGAGGTCATTATTACACATCCATTGAGTTTTAAAATTTAGCTTCCGTACTCGGAATTTCCGGACAATGATTTTCCTCGTGAGGCTAGATGTTCATGTCATCTATCATTTATGAAAATATCAGCTTCTTATCTTTGCTTGTTTTTGAAGAAATGCGTGGACAAGGAGAATTCGTAAAAAACGTGTCCTATATTTTGACCCCAGCTAGCTTCCGTACTCGGAATTTCCGGACAATGATTTTCCTCGTGAGGCTGGATGTTCATGTCATCTATCATTTCTGAAAATGTCAGCTTCCTTTCTTTTCTCGTTTTTGAGGAAATGGGTGGACAAGGAGTATTCGTAAAAAATGTGTCCTATATTTTGACCCCAGCTAGCTTCCGTACTCGGAGTTTCCGGACAATGATTTTCCTCGTGAGGCTAGATGTTCATGTTATCTATCATTCCTGAACATTTCAGCTTCCTATCTTTGCTCGTTTTTGAGGAAATGGGTGGACAAGGAGTATTCGTCAAAAATGTGTCCTATATTTTGACCCCAGCTAGCTTCCGTACTCGGAATTTCCGGACAATGATTTTCCTCGTGAGGCTGGATGTTCATGTCATCTATCATTTCTGAAAATGTCAGCTTCCTTTCTTTTCTCGTTTTTGAGGAAATGGGTGGACAAGGAGTATTCGTAAAAAATGTGTCCTATATTTTGACCCCAGCTAGCTTCCGTACTCGGAGTTTCCGGACAATGATTTTCCTCGTGAGGCTAGATGTTCATGTTATCTATCATTCCTGAACATTTCAGCTTCCTATCTTTGCTCGTTTTTGAGGAAATGTGTGGACAAGGAGTATTCGTCAAAAATGTGTCCTATATTTTGACCCCAGCTAGCTTCCGTACTCGGAATTTCCGGACAATGATTTTCCTCGTGAGGCTAGATGTTCATGTTATCTATCATTCCTGAAAATTTCAGCTTTCTATCTTTGCTCGTTTTTGAGAAAATGTGTGGACAAGAACTTTTTAAATAATGACAAAATGGCGGATAAGTCCGAACCGGAAGTGATTTTTACAAAATAAAAAAAAGCGTATCAAGTTTATATAATAATAGATCGATGCTGAAAATTTGACTAAAATCGGACCACCCAACTCCGAGAAATCTTCTGCACAAAAATTGTAAAGAAAAGAAAAAGAAAAAAAACTAGACACGATCTCGTTGCGAGCAACGAGGAGGTCTTCCGTTCGATTTTTAGAATGAAATATGACATCATCGACTTTGATTTTCGACAACAAAACATGTTATGAACAAAAGGAGTGAAGTACTAATGCTTTATTGTATTGCTTTTTATAAGTTCTCTTGCTTTTTTAAATACTTGCATTTCTTTCAATTAAGATAGAAAAGATCAAACTTATTAACTTCTGGTCCCTCAAAAACCCTAATTGGGAAAATCATTATATTGTTGGGATATATAAACGTATTATACCTAATCTAGCTTTAATAACCTTTCACAAAATATCCCTCAATAAAGGGCTATAGATAAAAGATTTTAGAGCTCTTTGATCCCCTAGTTTAAGGGGCAATCCCTTTTTGTTGAATTCAAATGAAAGGTCATTTAATTCTGAACACATTTTGTCAACAAGTGTTTAGAAATTCGTTACCGTTTTGGAGATATCTAAGAAAGAAGGTTTTAGGGGCCGATCTTTTGAAGGTTGCATTTTGTTGAGAACATCATTTTGAACAACTTTTCTTCGTACTGCATTACAAAATATATTTCCTTTCTGAGATATGGGTGATCAAAATTTAGGACTTTTGGCCCCTAAAACCCTTAATTACGTAACACATGATAAAATCATTACATTGCTTTGATACATAACTATAAGATAAACACATTTGCTTCTATAACATTTCACAAAATATCCCTCAATAAAGGGTAATAGATAAACGACTTTAGAGCCTTTTGCATCTTTTTGAACAACTTTTCTTCTGTACTGCATTTCAAAATATTTTACCTTTCTGAGATATGGGTGATCAAAACTTGGGACTTTTGGCCTCCAAAAACCCCAAATTACAAAACACATGACAAAACCAATACATTGCTTTTATACATAACTGCAGGATAAACACATTTGCTTCTATAACATTTCACAAAATATCCCTCAATAAAGGGCTATAGATAAAATACTTTAGAGCCCTTCGGTCCCCTAATTTTAGGGGCCAGTCCCTTTTTCTTGATATCAAATGAAAGGTTATTTAATTCTAAACAAATTTTGTTCAACAAGTGTTTAGAAATTCGTTACCGTTCTGGAGATATATGAGAAGGAAGGTTTTAGGGGCCGATCCCATCACTCTTTATAGGGGCCGTTTAACGAAATTTTGAAGGTTGCATTTTGTTGAGAACATCATTTTGAACAACTTTTCTTCTGTATTGCATTACAAAATATATTTCCTTTCTGAGATATGGGTGATCATAATTTTGGACTTTTGGCCCCTAAAAACCCTTAATTACGTAACACATCATAAAATCATTACATTGCTTGAATACATTACTATAAGATAAACACATTTGCTTCTATAACATTTCACAAAATATCTCTCAGTAAAGAGCTACAGATTAAAGAATTAAATGCCCTTTGGTCCCCTAATTTAAGTGGCCAGCCCCTTTTTCCTGATATCAAATAAAAGGTCATTTAATTCTACACAAATTTTGTTCAACAAGTGCTTAGAAATTTGTTACCGTTCTAGAGATATATGAGAAAGAAGGTTTTAGGGGCCAGTCCCTTATCTCCTTTTAGGGGTCGTTTAACGAAATTCTGACCGTTGCATTTTATTAAGAACATCATTTTGAACAACTTTTCTTTAATACTGCATTACAAAATATTTTTCTTTTCTGAGATATGGGTGATCGAAATTTTGGACTTTTGGCCCCTAAAAACCCTTAATTACGTAACACATCATAAAATCATTACATTGCTTGAATACATAACTGTGAGATAAACATATTTGCTTCCATAACATTTCACAAAATATCTCTCAGTAAAGAGCTACAGAATAAAGACTTTAGAGCCCTTTGGTCCCCTAATTTAAGGGGCCAGCCCCTTTTTCCTGATATAAAATAAAAGGTCATTTAATTCTACACAAATTTTGTTCAACAAGTGCTTAGAAATTTGTTACCGTTCTAGAGATATATGAGAAAGAAGGTTTTAGGGGCCGGTCCCTTATCTCCTTATCTCCTTTTAGGAAATTCTGACGGTTGCATTTTGTTGAGAACATCATTTTGAACAACTTTTCTTCTGTTCTGCATTACAAAATATTTTTCCTTTCTGAGATATGGGTGATCGAAATTTTGGACTTTTGGCCCCTAAAAACCCTTAATTACGTAACACATCATAAAATCATTACATTGCTTGAATACATAACTGTGAGATTAACATATTTGCTTCTATAATCTATAACAAAATATCCCTCGGTAAAGAGTTATGGGTAAAAGATTTTAGAGCCCTTTAGGTCCCTTATATTAGGGGCCAGCCCCTTTTTCTTGGTATCAAATGAAAGGTCATTTGATTATAAAGACATTTTGTTCAACAAGTGTTCAGAAGTTCGTTACCATTCTTGAGATATCTGAGACAGAATGTTTTAGGGGCCGGTCCCTTATCTCCTTTTTGGGGCCGCTGAACCAAATTTTTTAGGTTGCATGTTGTTAAGTACATCATTTTGAGCATCTTTTGTTTAATATTGCATTTCAAAATATTTTTCCTTTTTGAGATATAGGTGATCAAAGTTTTGGACTTTTGACCCCTAAAAACCCTTAATTACGTAACATATGAGAAAATCGTTATACTGCTTGGCTTTATATCTGTAAGATAAACATATTTGCTTCTATAATTTATAACAAAATATCTCTCGGTAAAGAGTTATGGGTAAAAGACTTTAGAGCCTTCTAGGTCCCTAATTTGAGGGGCCAGCCCCTTTTTCTTGAGATTAGCAGAAAGGTCTTGTAAAAATAACCTTTTTTTACATTACATGTTTTAACAAAATATTTTCCAGAAAAGAGATAAAAAGAGAAAAGCACAAAAATTCACGACGCTTTTTTAATGTCAATTTTCGAGCCATAGCGAGCTTTGGCGCCAGAAGTGCTAAACATACAAAACAACAATCATGCAAAACTTCAATCTTTCCTTTACCTACCGTAAAAATTTGAGCTTAATATCTCTTATAGTTTAGGAGAACAACAGAAGACAAAATACCCATATAAAAATTAGAAAAATCTCAATATCTCAAAAACGGATATGACGTCATCAATACAAAAAATTTCCAATCAAGTTCAGACCACTATCTATCACGTCCTAAAATTTGATTGAAATCGGCCGAGCCGTTTCTGAGAAATCGCGTGCACAAAAAACGGCAGAAAAATAATAATAACTAGACACGATCTCGTTGCGAGCAACGAGGAGGTCTTCCGTCTGATTTTAGAAATTGAGATTTATGTTCGATCTTGATTTTGCTATTTAACAGCTATACATGATTTAAACAGGAAAAGAGGATCTTCATTTAAAGTGCCTGATACTATTTTGTTTCAGGTGTAAGAGTTTTGTTCAACAAGTGTTTAGAAATTCGTCACCGTTCTTGAGATATCTCAGAAAGAATATTTTAGGGGCCGGACCTTATCTCCTTATTGGGGCCGCTGAACAAAAATTGTAAGGTTGCATGTTATTAGGTATATTATTTTGAGCATCTTTTCTTTTATACTGCATTTCAAAATATCTTTTTCTTTTTGAGATATAGTTTATCACATTTTTGGACTTTTGACCCCCTAAAAATCCTTAATTACGTAACACATGAGAAAAATCATTATAATGTTAGGCTGCACAACTGTTAGATAGACATATTTGCTTCTATAATCTATTACGAAATACCCCTCGGTAAAGAACTATAAGAAAAAGACTTTAGAGCCCTCTAGGTCCCTAATATTAGGGGCTAGCCCCTTTTTCATGGTATCAAATGAAAGGTCATTTGATTATAAAGACATTTTGTTCAACAAGTGTTCAGAAATCCGTTACCATTCTTGAGATACCTCAAAAAGAATATTTTAGGGGCCGGTCCCTTATCTCCTTATTGGGGCCGCTGAACCAAATTTTTTAGGCTGCATGTTGTTAAGGACATCATTTTGAGCATCTTTTCTTTTATACTGCATTTCAAAATATTTTTCCGTTTTGAGATATAGGTTGTCAAAGGTTTAGACTTCTGACCCCTAAAAATCCCTAATTACGTAACATATGAGAAAATCGTTATACTGCTTGGCTTCATAACTGTAAGATAAACATATTTGCTTCTATAATTTATTACAAAATATCCCTCAGTAAAGAACTATAGTAAAAAGACTTTAGAGCCCTCTAGGTCCCTAATATTAGGGGCCAGCCCCTTTTTCTTGGTATCAAATGAAAGGTCAGTTAATTATAAAGACATTTTGTTCAACAAGTGTTCAAAAATTCGTTACCATTCTTGAGATTTCTGAGAAAGAATGTTTTAGAGGCCGGTCCCTTATCTCCTTATTGGGGCCGCTGAACCAAATTTTTTAGGTTGCATGGTGTTAAGTACATCATTTTGAGCATCTTTTCTTTTATACTGCATTTCAAAATATGTTTCCGTTTTGAGATATAAGTGGTCAAAGTTTTGGACTTCTGACCCCTAAAAATCCCTAATTACGTAACATATGAGAAAATCGTTTTACTGCTAGGCTTCATATCTGTAAGATAAACATATTTGCTTCTATAATTTATTACAAAATATCCCTCGGTAAAGAGTTATGGGTAAAAAAGTTTAGAGCCCTTTAGGTCCCTAATATTAGGGGCCAGCCCCTTTTTCTTGATATCAGCAGAAAGGTCTTGTAAATATAAACCTTTTTTACATTACATGTTTTAACAAAATATTTTCCAGAAAAGAGATAAAGAGAGAAAAACACAAAAATTCACGACGCTTTTTTAATGTCAATTTTCGAGCCATAGCGAGCTTTGGCGCCAGTAGTGCTAAACATACAAAATAACAATCATGCAAAACTTCAATCTTTCCTTTACCTACCGTAAAAATTTGAGTTTAATATCTCTTATAATTTAGGAGAACAACAGAAGACAAAATACCCATATAAAAAATAGAAAAATCTCAATATCTCAAAAACGGATGTGACGTCATCAATACAAAAAATTTCCAATCAAGTTCAGACCACTATCTATCACATCCTAAAATTTGATTGAGATCGGCCAAGCCGTTTCTGAGAAATCGCGTGCACAAAAAAAGGGGAAAAAATAATAATAACTAGACACGATCTCGTTGCGAGCAACGAGGAGGTCTTCCGTTCGATTTTTAGAATGAAATATGACATCATCGACTCTGATTTTCGACAACAAAACATGTTATGGAAAAAGGAGTGAAGTACTAATGCTTTATTGAACCGCTTTTTATATAAGTTCTCTTGCTTTTTTAAATACTTGCATTTCTTTCAATTAAGATAGAAAAGATCAAACCTGTTTACCTCTGGTCCCTAAAAACCCTAATTGAGCAACGCAAGAGAAAATCATTATATTGTTAGGATATATAAACGTATTATACCTAATCTAGCCTTAATAACCTTTCACAAAATGGCTCTCATTAAAGGGCTATAGATAAAAGATTTTAGAGCTCTTTGATCCCCTAATTTAAGGGGCCAGTCCGTTTTCTTGATATCAAATGAAAAGATATTTAATTCTAAACACATTTTGTCAACAAGTGTTTAGAAAATCGTAACCGTTCTGGAGATATATGAGAAAGAAGGTTTTAGGGGCCGATCCCTTATCTCCTTATAGGGGCCGTTTAGCGAAATTTTGAAGGTTGAATATTGTTAAGTACATTAATTTGAACAACTTTTCTTCTGTATTGCATTTCAAAATATTTTTCCTTTCCGAGATATGGGTGATCGAAATTTTGGACTTTTGGCCCCAAAAAACCCTTAATTACGTATCACATAATTAAATCGTTACATTGCTTGGATACATTACTGTGAGATAAACATATTTGCTTCTATAACCTTTCACAAAATATCTCTTAGTAAAGGGCTACAGATTAAAGACTTTAGAGCCCTTTGGTCCCCTTATTTTAGGGGCCAGCCGCTTTTTCTTGATATTAAATGAAAGGTCATTTAATTCTAAACAAATTTTGTTCAACAAGTGTTTAGAAAATTGTTACCGTTCTCAAGATATATGAGATAGAAAGTTTTAGGGGCCGATCCCCTATCTCCTTATACGGGCCGTTTAACGAAATTTTGAAGGTTGAATATTGTTAAGTACATTAATTTGAACAACTTTTCTTCTGTATTGCATTTCAAAATATTTTTCTTTTCTGAGATATGGGTGATCGAAATTTTGGACTTTTGGCCCCTAAAAACCCTTAATTACGTAACACATAATAAAATCATTACATTGCTTGGATACATTACTGTAAGATAAACATATTTGCTTCTATAACATTTCACAAAATATCTCTCAGAAAAGGGCTACAGATTAAAGACTTTAGAGCCCTTTGGTCCCCTAAGTTGAGGGGCCAGCCCCTTTTTCTTGATATCAAATTAAAGGTCATTTAATTCTTAACACATTTTGTTCAACAAGTCTTTAGAAATTCGTTACCGTTTTGGAGATATATGAGAAAGAAGGTTTTAGGGGCCGGTCCCTTATCTTCTTTTAGGGGCCGTTTAACGAAATTTTGAGAGTTGAATATTGTTGAAAACGTCATTCTAAACACTTTTTCTTTTACACTGCTTATCAAAATATTTTTCATAAAGGAGATATAGATGATCAAAGTTTTGAACTTCTGATCCCTAAAAATCCCTAATTACGTAACATATGAGAAAGGCATTTTATTGTATGGGTACATAACAGTAAGAAAAACAATTTTGCTTCTATAATTTATAACAAAATAACTCTCAGTAAAGAGCTACAAATGAAAGACTTTAGACCCATTTAGGTCCCTAATTTTAGGGGCCAGCCCCTTTTTCTTGGTATTAAACGAAAGGTCTTATAAATATAAACATTTTTTGCTATACAAATTTTAACAAAATATTTTTGAGAAAAGAGATAAACAAAGAAAACCACAAAAAATCATGACTTTTTTTAAATCTCTATTTTCGGGTCCAGGCGAGCTTTTAGGCTCTTTGAGCTACAAATTGATGATTGCCTTTAGACATATCTTCAATCTTTCGTCTATCATTCCTGAAAATTTGAACTCAATATCTTTTACCGTTTAGGAGGAGTTCAATGGACAAGCAGACCCTCAAAAAATCACTAAATCGTCAATATCTCAGAAACGGAAATGACGTCATCAATATAAAAAATTTCCAATAAGGTTCAGATCAACTTCTATTAGATCTGAAAGTTTCATAAAAATCGACCAAGCCGTTTACGAGAACTTGCGTGCACAAAATTTGTAAGAAAAAAAAAGAAAAAAAATAATAATAATAGGGAAAAAGAAACAAAGCAAAAACAATAAGGTCTTCCGTTGGAAACGGAAGACCTTAATAAGAATAGGGAAAAAGAAACCGAAGAATAACAAGAAGGTCTTCCGTTGGAAACGGAAGACCTTAATAATAGGGAAAAAGAAACAAAGCAATAACAATAAGGTCTTCCGTTGGAAACGGAAGACCTTAAAAAGTGAAAAAGAAACATTACAATAATAGAAGGGTCTTCCGCTGAAGACGGAAGACCCTAATTACCAAGATATATCTATTCCCTTTCTCTGTCATTGGTAGTTCTCCAAGTATGTCAGTGGCAATACGCTCCATTGGCACTCCTGTCTGTGTTATCTGCATAGGCGCTCGTTTGTTTTTCTGACACCCTTTTCTTCGGCTACATTTGTCGCATCCAGCGATGTATGCCCGAACATCAGACTGGATCCCTGGCCAATAATAGCCCTGACGGATTTTTGATATTGTCTTAGACTCACCAAGATGTCCTGATGATCTATTGTCATGGTATTGAGCCAGGACCGTGCGTCGCTCACTGTATGGCACAATGGCTTGCATCTTTGTACCAGCCCACTTCCGATACAAAATGCCGTTGTCAATGGTCAGAATTTCGAACTGAGACCAAAGTGACTTAAGGACTCGTCCTTCGCTGCTGATTGTAGCATAATCGGGTTTCTTTCCACTCTCGACCCATTGCTTGACCATCTTTAAGCGTTGGTCACTATCTTGGAGACTTTGCATAGACATGGAGGAAGGTTTAACTTCGACATGAGAGACAACTGGTGCAGTTTCACGTTCCTGGTCCGCAGTAAAACCACATTGCTTACATGGTTTGCGACTGAGTGCGTCAGCATTAGCATGTTGTTTGCCGGGACGGTGTTCAATTTTCATATCAAAAACGCTTAGCGACTCCAGCCACCGAGCCAACTGTCCTTCGGGGTTCTTGAAGTTCAGAAGCCAACGCAAGGAACTATGGTCTGTGCGAACTGTAAACTGCTTTCCATACAGAAAATGTTTAAAATACTTGGTAAAGTAGACAACTGCGAGCAACTCTTTTCTGGTGAAGCAGTACTGGCGCTCAGGCTTAGAGAGAGTACGACTAGCGTAGGCAACGGGCCTTTCTACACCGTCAATGCTCTGAGATAAAACGGCCCCTATCGACATATTGCTGGCATCTGTATCCAGGATAAATTCATGGCTAAAATTTGGCATTGCCAGCACAGGTGCCTTACATAGTCTCTCTTTTAAATCAAGAAAGGCTTCTCTGCATTCCTTTGTCCATTCCATGGCACTTCCTTTCTCTGTAAGCTTGGTCAGCGGTTTGGCTCTTTCAGCAAACTGTGCTATAAACCGTCTGTAATACCCACAGAGACCAAGGAAAGAACGCACCTCGCTCACATTGCATGGCTCGGGCCAGTTTTTCACTACCTCAACTTTCTCTGGATCTGTTGAGATCCCTTCCTCTGAAATGATATGTCCCAGGTACAACACTTTCTTGGCGAACAATGTACACTTCTTAGCTTTCAGTTTAAGGCCAGCATCAAGAAGTCTATCAAACACAGTTCTTAAATTCTGGATCATGTCTTCAAATGTCTTCCCTACGAGGATAATATCGTCTAGGTAGATCAAGCAGGTTTCCCACTGCAAACCTGTCATAACTTTCTCCATCAGTCTCTGAAATGTTGCCGGTGCGCAACTTAGACCAAATGGCATTTTCTTAAATTGAAACAGCCCTTTCCTTGTCATAAATGCTGTCTTTGGACGGTCTTCTGGCTTAACTGAGACTTGCCAATACCCGGAAAATAGATCGAGAGTACAAAACCACTTGTTGCCTGACAAGTTATCTAATGACTCGTCGATCCTGGGAAGCGGGTAAGCATCCTGTATTGTCACTTTGTTAAGCTTCCGATAGTCAACACAGAAGCGTGTGGAACCATCCTTCTTACGCACTAAAACTACTCCAGCTGCCCATGGGCTTGACGACGGCTCAATGATTCCATCCCTGAGCATCTCTTGCACATGCTCATCTACGGTATCAGCTGAGTGATATGGGAGCCGACGCAAAGGCTCTTTTATTGGTTTGGCATTACCGACATTTATCTCATGTTCTACAACATTGGTAGAACCAAGCTCAGAGTTGTCCTTTGCGAACAAATGATTATATTCTCTTAGAAGACTCCACACAGCTTCTTTCTGTTGGTCTGACAAGTCCTCACTGCAACGACCTAACAAACTCTTCAACTGATCATCAAGGCCTGAGGACTGTGTGGCACTTTTGTGCACGATACCAACATGTTCAACAGGAGTTATCTGAGCCAAGAGCGTTCCTTTTCTGACTAAGCATGATTCGTCAGAGGGGTTCAGCAATCTTACAGGTACTATGTTAGCACTCTGTACTAATGTTCGTCCAACAATTGCTGGTAAGTCGTTTCTATCTCTCTCCACAGGTTCAATAATACCATCACAATTGTAGAGACATTCGCCTTTAGGTACACAAATCTGACCAGGCACAATAACTTCTTGATTTGCAGGGATCGTAACTTGCTTCATATTCACAACCCTAAAGCAACCAAAATGACCTTTCTTTTCCAT
Organism: Magallana gigas; assembly: GCF_963853765.1. Lineage (NCBI taxonomy): Eukaryota > Metazoa > Mollusca > Bivalvia > Ostreida > Ostreidae > Magallana > Magallana gigas. The sequence goes on along the minus strand of NC_088853.1, from coordinate 19,468,638 downwards.
GTGAAATTTATTAAACTTCCCAAAACAAAGTTCTTGGTTCGGCACATCGACCATGCACCGATACTCTGTTAGGAAGTCTAGGCCAATGATACCATCGACTGTTAATTCAGCTACAGCGGCTGTGACATTGCATGAAAAATTGTCTATCTCCAAAACAAACGTTCCCTTTCCAGACACATTTAACAGTTTCCCACCTGCATCTAGTACATTCTTCTGCATAAGCTCTAGAGCAGGCATGCGGTCATGAGCAATTCTTTGGGCTATTGCTGAGGAAACAAGTGTCAGAGTAGCACCCGCATCAACCAGTAGGTTCACTTCAATGCCTTGAAGTCTGGACCGTAGAAACATTCCGGCTTCTACACCAATCGTATTGGCGCCTACCGAACCACTTGCTTTTCTTTGCTTTTCCTCATGCTGTTTAAAATTCCCAGCAATCGACTTCCGATTCTTTAGTGCAAAGCAGTCTTTGCGCATGTGTCCAGGCTTGTGACAGTAATGGCACTTTATGACTTTTCTCTTTGTATGCTCCCTTCTATCGTCACTTGCTGCCAAAGACGAGGGTTTTCTTTGTCGTATTTCGTCTACATCTCTTTGGAGCCTATCAAACTTGCTAGTGAGGTCTTTGATCATCATCGCTAGATCACTCTCGTTTGAACTTTGTACCTCGTTGACTGTTTCAGTCACTGTAGTTCTTAAATGGCTCTTATGTTCAGCCCTGTTGAATGCTTCCAACTCAACAGCTAACTTAACAGCTTCATTGAGGTTTGTGGGACGCGATTGTTTTATCCGGATTCGCATGTCAGAATCTACCAGAGCATCCACAAACTGATCTTTGGACAGGGTCTCTCGTATTTCTAAATTAGCCGTGGGGTATGCCAGATTCGCTAGTCTACGAATGGCTTGGGCTAGCTCTGGGAGTGATTCACCTGGTCTCTGCCGACGTTCTTTCATTTGCACCCTGTATAGCTCTGTCTGGCCTGGAGGAGCAAATCTCTCCTCAAGAACTTTAACTAGTTCATAATAATCAGGAATCGCTCCTTTGGGAAAGTTTCCAAGAACCCCCAATGCATTTCCTCTCAACGATACAGCTAAGTAAGTGCCCTTACTTCTCTCTGTCCAACCATTCAAATCTGCACAGGCCTCGAAGTGGCTATGGTAGTCCTGCCAAGGGATCGAACCATCATATGTGGCTGGCTTCATATTCACACCAGTAGATTTGTTCGCTTTTTCGCGTGTGTCATGGGCATCTCTCCTTATAGGAGATGGGAACCTGACTCTAGGTGCTTTGCGCACTGTAACGCTTGGAGCAAGGTAATCATCCTCTAAGAACTCAGTCATAGGATGAGCTTTTTCTTTTGGGTCCAGATAATCATCCTCTGAGAACTCCGTCCTGGGAGGTCTTTTGTCTTTCGGTCTAGCACCCATATCAGCATAGTTTAAAACCTCGTTGCTCTGCGCTCTTGGACTTTCACCGGGCTGTTGTGTCTGAGGCATTGCATTTGTTGCCAAGACTGGTGATGCACTTCGTCTTGGTGACATAGATGGACGTCCCGTGTCCATCCCAGAGTCGTATAAAGCAGGTTCCTTAGTTTCTCTTGGCAGAGGGGTTGAGTGGTCTCTCTGTGCCAAACTATCCTGAAGCTTCTTCAGCTTTTGATCTATGAACGAGATCTCTCTTTCAACTTCATCCATACTGACCTATTACAGTGTTTTGCAGCTCTCCGAAATCCCACCGCTGCCACCAAATTTTGTGTAACGTGTAGGGGGTAGACTATCTGTCTGACGTTACTATGGGATAAGGGTCTGCGTAGAATCAGACCTCGGAGAACAAAACAGATTGACACAACGTATTTACAAGATCTTGGTCTTCCTGGACCAGGCTATGGATGAAACCGAGCACCGTCTCAATTAGATGTCTTAGACCTGTGACCCAAACCAAAGTCTCTAACCAAGTGCCCAAGCACAAGGTCTCCGTGCTACCTGGTGAGCCTTTACCAGGTTACTTCTCAGTAACAAGGGTATCTGCACTACTACTGGGTCTATAGCCCAGTTCCCTATAGAGGATACCAACACCTCGAAGAGCCCGATACCCTAGAGAAGATGCCAACACTTCTCTTATCTGAACCCACTGTGTGTTTAGCTTTCCAAGTTCTCTGCCGAGCTGTAGCTATCGATAGAGGATGCCAACACCACTATCTCCGTCGAGAACGTAACCGCTACCAAAGTGTTCAACACTTTTCCTCGCACAGAGTACTCAAAGACAAGAGTTTCAGAGAGACGTACACAGGTTAAAACCACGTAATCAATCTCTCTCACACACACACACGGAAGAGCCTTATATAAATAAACTGCTCTAAACAATAAATGGGTGTTTAGTTTCATCCATGCCATATTTTGAATAAATACTACTGTCTGTATTATACAGAAACCTCTGTTATCTCTAAATCTAAGTATTTATATACAATGATTATTATTGTAAAGAAGATCAAATAATATACTAATGATTAGAGAAAATTAACAAGCATTTAATGATGTAAATCTATATAACTAAGGGAGGTAACTCTATAACAAAAATGCGTGCCTCGCTACAATATGTTATAGTTTTTCACAAAAATATTTTTTTTATTATTGTTATCATAAATATATACCTACATTGCTAATCCACCAAGGCTCTAGAATTACTTTAAATTGAATGTCGTCTTATACTACATCCTTTTTATACCAAGAGGAATTATCATTCAGTTTAAAGAAGAAAAAAACCCAAATCCTTTCTTCTTTTTTTTGTACAATGGTATAATTTGATGCTAATTTTTTTCAGCTTTATATTATCGAAAACTGTCAAACTTTTTTTAAGCATTTTGTTAATTCATAATTATTCTTAGCTTATTTCAGGTAGTATGTTGTGTATCTCAAAGGGCATTTGAAATTGATTGAAATGGGCATTATCTGATTCTATAGTAATGAGGTGCATGTTTAGATACAATTTTCTTTTACTAAGAATTAATTTCCTTATAAATAAAAAAGAAGCAGTAAAAAGGAAATTGTGTAGTTTTGTCAAATACTATTCTATATCATAACAAGTACATGTGTTTAATTTACAACATAATGATTGAATTAGTTAATTTGAAAAAAAAAGCTTTGAAATAATCAGAAAACCATAAATTGAATGCGTACTTTTTTAAAAACGAATAACATTTGCAACTTACTTAGAATTCGTCTGCCTATAAAGTTGTAACTCCCATGGTAACGATATCGAATATGACAGCGTAACATTAATCATATTGCTTGAAATCTTTAATGAAAACAGAGACTGCTTAATTTTCATGCACAATGTAACTGAAGTTTTGATACGCTATGCATATTCTCATATATTTCATCACCACTTGGCAACCCCATCAATATATTCATGTATAAAAACCTTATCAATATTGCTTTTATCATTAAATAAAGAAATCGAGGTACAAACATGTGTTTTTGTCCTAATGTACTTGTAGCTACATTGTGACATGCCCAATATTGTGACAATGAGCACATGGCGGATGCAACCGGTCAGCAGAGGATGCTCACTCCTCCTCGGCACCTGGCTCCGGGATCATGAAACTGTCTTAAATCTTAAGTTAGAATTAAGTCAATGAATTTGCACTTACATTTTAGGATTGTTCTTAAATTGGATCGCAAAAAAATGACTTAGGGTTAAGTCTGAAATATTGTCTTAAATCTTAGACTGCTATTAGGCAGACTTTAGTATACTTTAAGTATAAAGATTGTTACTAAGTAAGTTCAAAATGGCGACATTCGTTGGATTTTTAAGATTTCTTTGCTGATCATTTCTTCCCTCGTCCTCGGATTTTCTATTTATAGTATAGGGTTTTCATTTGCTATTGAAGTTATTTCTCTTTGTTAAAGTGAAAGTGTGTAAACACGTCTGTAAAATGACTGACATGTTATCCAGTAAGAAACTATGCTAATATTTGTGTGAAACATCTTTAAAATATAATTTTTTAACTTTGTGATATAGGATAATGTTTAGGATGCAGCCGATAGGAATCTTCAAACGAAGAAGAGTTCCAATTTTTAACAAATTCGGTCGTAGAATCGCGTGAGTTACTATGACCTCTAAGCTAAGACAAATCTTAGCTAAGTGTTTTGTGATCCACTTAAGAAAGCAATCTTAATAAAGTCTAAATCTTAGATTTAAGACAAAATTCTGACTTAAATTTAAGACAGCTTCATGATCCCATAGTCTGTTCCTACCTCTATCTTTTTTAGGTCCGCGTTGCTCTGCTTTGAATTGGTATTTCGTGTTATGGTTTTTGAGATGGTTGACGGTTTGTTATTGTCATTTTTTCATGTATTTGATCTTAAAAAATGAGATACATCTGTTATTTAACTAATCACCTGAATGACATGATTTTTATAATATATCTTTGTAACAAAGCTTGTAAAAAACAAAATGGTGTATATAATATCCGCTATTATTAATAATCAAAATAAACATCAATGATAGTTTTATACTCTTGAAGTGGTGTGAATCAGGTGTGGATATTAAAAACTCTAAAGAAATATAAGAAACTTTGCGGTAACAAAATCTTAATAAAATCAATAGCATCAAAACATACGGTTTTTTTCAATGCTTAATACAATCATCCCCAATGACAAATTAAAATCATTTTTAATATATTATCAGAGCATTTAAAAGGAACGTAAAAACGGTTTTAGTTTTGAAAGATAACCGAGGCCAAGTGTTATGATATCTACCCTAGATATTTAAATGAAATTTCTTGCATATAGTTTTACGGTTATATCAACTATTTAAAGATAAAAAAAATATATGTTTTCAACACCATTTTCCTAGGGGTGGTCTAAAAAGTTAGCACTATTTACTAAGGTACACTATAATAATTTGCTTTAAAAAGGCCTAATTTTTTACGTTTACCCAATCTTTTTTTTTGTATTTCTTCCCTAGGGATTTCCTTTTCTCTCATATTTATAAAAAATTATGAAATTAAAAAAAACAAGAGGCCCAGGGGCCACATCGCTCACCTGAGCAACAATTGCCTTAATTCTGATCAAATTAGCATTACAGTATCAACAATATCTTGACAACTGAGTACAGTAGATCTTGCTAAAAAAAATTGAAAATCTGCCAATTTTTATCCACCTCTTATTTTTTAGTAAAGCCCCTTTTGTTGTTGTACCTGTAAGAAGATTTTTCTCTATTCCTATAACCCCCCCCCCCTCCCCATTTCGTGGCCCCACTATTCTCTAGGGAATCATGGTTTCATCAAACTTAAATCTACCTTTAATCTCATAACCTGTGCTTTCACACTAAGTACTGAGTTTTGGACCGAAAACTTTCCCAGAATATTTTTAAGGATTGTAAAACTTGATCCCACAATTGTGGTCTCACCCTACGCCCGGGGACCATGATTTGAACAAACTTGAATCAACACTTCCTGAGGATGCTTCCATTTTAATTTGAGTTTTTCTGGCCTAATAGGTTTTGAGAATAAATTTTTTAAGATTTTCTCTATATATTCCTATGTAAAACTTGATCCCCCAATTGTGGCCCAACCCTGCCCCCGGGGACCATGATTTGAACAAACTTGAATCTACACTACCTGATGATGCCTCCACTCAAAGTTGAGCTTTTCTGGCCTAATAGTTTTTGAGAAGAAAATTTTTAAAGATTTTCTCTATATATTCCTATGTAAAACTTGATCCCCCAATTAAGGCCCCACCCTACCCCCGGGGACCATGATTTGAACAAACATGAATCTTCACTTCCTGAGGATGCTTCCATTTTAATTTGAGCTTTTCTAGCTGGCCTAATAGTTTTTGAGAAGAAAATTTTTAAAGATTTTCTCTATATATTCCTATGTAAAACTTGATCCCCGAATTGTGGCCCCACCCTACCCCCGGGGACCATGATTTGAACAAACTTGAATCTACATTACATGAGGATGCTCCCATTTTAATTTGAATCTTTCTGGCCCGATAGTTTTTGAGAAGAAAATTTATAAAGATTTTCTCTATATATTCCTATGTAAAACTTGATCCCCCAATTGTGGCCCCATCCTACCCCCGGGGACCATGATTTGAACAAACTTGAATCTACACTACCTGATGATGCCTCCACACAAGTTTAAGCTTTACCGGCCTAATAGTTTTTGAGAAGAAAATTTATAAAGATTTTCTCTATATATTCCTATGTAAAACTTGATCCCCCAATTAAGGCCCCACCCTACCCCCGAGGACCATGATTTGAACAAACATGAATCTTCACTTCCTGAGGATGCTTCCATTTTAATTTGAGCTTTTCTAGCTGGCCTAATAGTTTTTGAGAAGAAAATTTTTAAAGATTTTCTCTATATATTCCTATGTAAAACTTGATCCCCCAATTGTGGCCCCACCCTACCCCCGGGGACCATGATTTGAACAAACTTGAATCTACACTACATGAGGATGCTCCCATTTTAATTTGAATCTTTCTGGCCCGATAGTTTTTGAGAAGAAAATTTATAAAGATTTTCTCTATATATTCCTATGTAAAACTTGATCCCCCAATTGTGGCCCCATCCTACCCCCGGGGACCATGATTTGAACAAACTTGAATTTACACTACCTGATGATGCCTCCACTCAAAGTTGAGCTTTTCTGGCCTGATAGGTTTTGAGAAGAAAATTTTTAAAGATTTTTATCTATATATTCCTATGTAAAACTTGATCCCCCAATTGTGGCCCCACCCTACCCCCGGGGGCCATGATTTGAACAAACTTGAATCTACATTACATGAGGATGCTTCCACTCAAATTTGAGCTTTTCTGGTCAATAGTTTTTGAAAAGAAAATTTTTCAAGATTTTCTCTATATATTCCTATGTATAACTTGATCCCCCAATTGTGGCCCCACCCTACCCCCGGGGACCATGATTTGAACAAACATGAATCTTCACTTCCTGAGGATGCTTCCATTTTAATTTGAGCTTTTCTGGCCTAATAGTTTTTAAAAGAAATTTTTTAAAAGATTTTCTCTATATATTCCTATGTAAAACTTGATCCCCCAATTGTGGCCCCACCCTACCCCCGGGGACCATGATTCGAACAAACTTGAATCTACACTTCCTGAGGATGCTTCCATTTTAATTTGAGCTTTTCTGGCCTAATAGTTTTTGAGAAGAAAATTTTTAAAGATTTTCTCTATATATTCCTATGTAAAACTTGATCCCCCAATTGTGGCCCCACCCTACCCCCGGGGACCATGATTTGAACAAACTTGAATCTACACTACCTGATGATGCCTCCACACAAGTTTAAGCTTTACCGGCCTAATAGTTTTTGAGAAGAAGATTTTTGAAAAATACCAACAAATTTTCAATAATTCTCAATTATCTCCCCTTTAAAAAGGGCGTGGCCCTTCATTTGAACAAACTTGAATCCCCTTTACCTAGTGGTGCTTTGTGCCAAATTTGGTTAAAATCTGCCCAGTGGTTCTTGAGAAGAAGATGAAAATGTGAAAAGTTTACAACGACGACGACGACGACAACGACAACGCCAACGACGACAGACAACGGACAAATTGTGATCAGAAAAGCTCACTTGAGCCTTTGGCTCAGGTGAGCTAAAAATGAAATGTATAAATCGTGATCTGGTCGAGGGATAATATCAAAGTTGATTTTTTTTCTCTCCCAAAATGGCATACTGTGATTTCTATTGGTATATAAAACATATTTTTTCACGAAATAACACAATTAAAATGCTAGTATGTTTCTGTCAATGCTATTTACGCTTTTTTATTGAGTATGTATAGCTTCAAATACCGGAACACGATGATGCCTAGGCGACATTTTAGAATTTTACTAAATCAAGTTCATAAAATCACAATTTCTCAAATCAAATAATGAACGTGACATTTAATGTTTATTTGTATAGAAACACAATTCAAAGGAAAGTTATAACTTTGCACCTGCACGAAAATAAAAGAATGCGCAAAATCATGCTCAATCGAAAATTGTACTCGTCCTCATTCAGCTATAAAGCTACATAACAACTCTAATAACCAAGTAATTCCATTGCATCTTAACTTAATGAACACATTGACATAAAGATATTGGGGTTTTTTCCCGGCTTTTACTTGCTGATTGACATGAAACGATTTAAATGATATACAGGCACTATATTCAAACATTCAAAATCTTCACTAAAATATTTCTTTCATCAAACCGTTAAGTTTTAAGTGATGTAACAATTAAAAGAACATGGTTTATGAGATGAATGCACATTGTGCACGGTTAGATAAAAGTGTTCAATTATTCATGATCTCCACTGTCTGGTTGGGGGAATATATAATGAGTTTATTTACAATCTGAATGTTTGATATGATATATTTTAATTGCATGTTAAATGATTGTGTAAACTAAAATAAATAAAAATATTGCATCTGACAACTAATACGTCAAACAGAATTAATTATCTATATATCATTAATTCATTTTGTACAAAAGTGAGTATAAAATTACGATTTAAGTAACAAGGATAAACTTTATCAGCAAAAAATACAAGAGGCGAATTTCTAGACTGTCAATTTTAAATTGAAAAAAAGAGATAAGGCATTTTTTTAAAGAGCTTCTTTTTAATGCTAATTTGTAATATAATCGTAAGGAAACATATACAAGGTGTTTCCGTGATTAAGGGTTCTTGGTATTGTTATGAAACATCTCCATATTTGGAATTTTTTATCAAACGTTTTTACTTTTGCTACATGCAGGGTTCTTTTGAGGTCGTAAATTATAATTATCTGTATAGGTTTTCTTGATCAATTTTGATATGTAAAGTTTATTTTTTCTACTTTAAGTACAGGTACTTTTTTGGATCAAGAATAATTGTGTCGTTTTGGTATTATTTTCATTTACTTTTAAGTATGCAGATACCTGTTTGGTACCTAATCAGATGTACAATACACAAAAGACCAGGGAAAGATTATTACTGAGCTGTGTTTTTTTTCTTTAGATACAGAGCAGTTTAGTGTCTTAAAGGACTGTGCAGCATTTTTCAGAGTTCTCAAACACGAAACAATCTCAGCTTTCATTCTTGTACCCAGCAAATGTGTAAGTACATTTCATTAATTGTTTTAGTTTGTAGTTCATTTTATCAACAAGAAAGAATGTAAAGTATAGACAGGCATATATATTACACAATAGTTTAATCTTTCTGTAGCCCCAACCTTCCATTCCGCCAAAAATTGCATTAGATTGAATTGCATTGAAATCATACATTTTTACTGTAAGTAAGTGTTTCTCTAAAGATGTATTCATACTTTGCCAAAATCTGTGGTACTTTCTACTCTTCTAAATATCACTTTGGCGGACAAAATTTCATCAGGGTGAAAACTGCAAGTGATGAATAATAACACATTTTCACCACAAACCACCAAATTAAAAAAAAACTTTATATAACGTGATGAATGCATAGCCGTCGGTTGTAAATTAAACGTAGCCTGAACATATGTTCATTGCCGATTTTATTAAATTTTAACAAAAAAATATTTTTTTCTCAATTTAATGTTTCCTCGAGTTTTATGTTGTGACCATTATCTAAAAAAAAATACTGTAGATTTTTGCACTACGTTGCAAAACCCTCAATAAATTTATACTTACCTTTTGTGTTTTAAGACACATTTTTGCAAGAAAGGTTTAATGATGTACTAAGCTTTATTCACTTCCCCGTTACTGTCTGTATATGTCAACTTTTCCATCTCTCTCTCTCTATCTCTCTCTCTCTCTCTGATCAGAAACAAAACTGTTGGTTGAACTATACATGCGAAATAGTTTGCAGAAAAATTCAACTTCATGTTCACTTGTAATAGATCTTTAACTCATCTTCAGTCTAATAAAATGACATATAGTCTGCATAATATGTACTTGTCGGTATATCTTCAAGTACAGTGTGAAAACTTCAATTCAATTGTGACAGTATCAGTACCACGTTTTTCTTCGAACAGAACTTTCTTTATTGTATACTTTGCATAAAATAAACAGATATATGATCACTAGATTTCATCCACGAAATTGAATAAGAGTCAAATTTTCTAGGTTCTCAACTAAGCATCTACATTGCAAAGTTAACGCCATGTTTCGAAAAAAGGAGCTTCTTACCCATGCGAATTCGTAATCAAACTACGAGGAAATAGATACAAAGAACATCCTTTGTCAGATAATACTTAATATTGTTTTACTAAAAAAAATTCCATATTTGAATAGGAGTAAAATTTTCCTGGTTGTCATCTTAGCATCTACATTGCAAAAGTCATGTTTCGATAAAAGAGCTTCTTTTTAATCATGCAAATATGTAATCAAACCATGAGGAAATAAAAACCAAGAGGTCCTTTATCAGATAATACTTGATATTGTATTGCTAAAAATCTCCATATTCGGATGGGTTTTTTTAAGTCACAGGATTCTTATTGACGCAAGATCCAGGGGTCATTTGGGATCGTTGATTAAACGTATGCTTTTCCGCTGACTCTCATAAACTGTTTGAAATTAATTTTGATATGTTGAATGCATTCTCTTTAATGTAAGTTCGTGTTATTTTAAACATCTTAATAATCCTTTTCGTGCTCTATTTGGTGAACATTTAAAATGAGATATCAGAAAAAATTACGTGTTTTAGCTGCAGTTTAGAAGATGCATTGAAAAGAAGTACTGCATGGTTTTAATGTGTTTATATTATCAGGTATAATAAATTGAAACTACAGTTCCTTATAAATGTGTTCGTCAAGCTGAGTATATCAATGACTTTATATACAAACTTGTCTTAACATAAATTCATTGACAATTAAGAATGAGATAATTGATTTTGAATACTTTAAACTAATCTTTTAAAACAACTGTCACAAATCACAACAAAGTCCATCTTCCACGATCTGATTATTACTATTCATGTACACTTAATAAACAACAACGTTTATCTTCCACAGTCTGATTATTACTTTTTACGCACACCTAATTAACAACAAAGTCCATCGTCCACAGTCTATTTATTACTATTCATGTGGTGTCTGTACGTGTTAAACTACTTTGCGAATCGCAAAGGTTTTATTCACATAGAAGACACTTGCCAGTGGGTAAAAATTTATAATGCATACAGCACAATAATTATGGACGTTTACTGTAGTACTTGGTCCTTTTTACAATACTTTTTTTTTCAAAGCTTGTTTGATATTGGTGTTACAAAGGTATATTTAATAGAAAAGCTTATTAAACCAACATGGCAATTTTCTTTTGGACCACATTTAAGATGGAAGGCTACATCGTCACAATATGTCTGACATCCGTTTGAAACGCTATTTTGTTCCGGATTGAAAGCATTATGTCGTGGTACAAAATAGCTATACACAGTTCAATTGAACTCTTCTAACGAGGGAGATGAGATAAGAATGAAATCACCAAAACGCTTAGAGAATATGTCAATTCCCTTCGTAATTAAAGCTTTTAACTAACATTAATTATCAGCTGTTATGTAGAGAAAACGTGAAATCGAAATAATATACTGTTTCCCTGCTAATGGCAATACATATTTGTCATGTCATCTGCAACAGACGATCATAAATATGTGACGGATTATCGATAAAGGTGAGCAGATAATTTTCAATTGAACCCTATATGCATGATTAATATAAAACTAAAATTCCGTAATACCATCTCTTGTATTAATTGATCCCAACTTCCCAAATTTAAAACATTTGCAGTATAAAACTTGCATTGAAAGTTTGAAACTTAAGTAATGTATCTTAATTAAAATAGATATAGCTTTTTAGGTAGGCTAGTAATAGCAGTGGAAGCCGGATTTGCAAGCCAGATGAAGGAACGACATAATCTTATTATAGACATCTAATGTATGTATTAATATGCATATGGTTGTTTATAATATTTGTATTGTATATTAAAAAAGTAAAAGGCAATGTCACTACTAACATTTTGTTTTAAAGAGTTAAATATAAAAATAATGCATTCATCAAAAATATAATTATGAGATTCAAACATTATCATAAGCACTACTTACCTTATTCCTACATTTTAGCATATACTTTTACCTTTTCTGAATTTTTCTTCTTGTTTTTTTTAAATTAGAAAATTGGTCCCAAGATATTTGAGATCAAGTAAAATCAAGAAAAACAACTCTAAAACAGGATCTTTCAAACCAAGATTTTTAAAATAATTCAGTATTTCTTTTAATTTTTCAATTTCACTCAATTCAATTTCTTTTTTTTTTCATCTCATTAACCAACGAATATTGTTTCTATTTTCAGATATTTGTGGGATTTCATCCAGCAGTTTGCCTTAATAGAATTTTTAAATATTTTGGTTTCATATTTATGTGTATTCCAATAAAAATTATACAAACTTCATTCATAATTATTTTGTTTTTCATTTTCAAACTTTATAACATTTCACTTTCATTAGAGTTTTAAAACAGAAATGTTTACAAATTTGACATATAAGGGGTTATCTGGAAGCAGACTGATATTTTAAAAATTCTCTTAAAAATAAAGTATTGTACTTTGAGGTCTATTATTGTTGAATAATGTGCCTATTATTAGTAACAAGTTAAGGCATCAAAAATTTCCTACACTTATTTGGTGTAGACATCCCCCTTAATCCTTGTGCGGCTGTAACCATTCGGACGCATTATTCCTTAATTCTTAATTTAAAATATCGTCTGATGATAAAGAAAAATATACTCTACTTCATTACTTTTATACACTTCTGTATAATTATATCATTTAACTATTCAATGTTTGAAAAATAGTCCGTTTTCAGTCTCAACAAGTGTATACGATATAGACAAGGAGAGACCATACAGATATTTTAAAAATGCTGTTTTCATTTCCAGGTCGGACGCGATTTTCCATTACATTTGAAGATAAAAAAATGTACTTTATTTTTTCAGTGTTCACTGTCACACCATTTATTAAAAAAGGGACACGTTGAATATGCATACCAGAGTGCGTCTTGTGGTTTTTGGAACATTTCTATCCATCAGTTTTGTATTGAACGAACGTGTAAGAACAAACTTATTTTTATATATGGTTAGTTATTGCAAATTCCTATAAACGGTACAGGACTACATCGTTAAATGAAATAAAAAGGATTGATAAATCACATAATCGCTTGAAGAGCCACGCAGCTTTTTTTTGTTCTTGTTTTTTGGGGGTTTTTTTTCCCTAAAATTTATACCTAGGTACTCTCTTCAAGATGTTAATTATTTATAGGACACCATTTTGGCTTGTTTTTCTGCTATTATTTACATATACTTTGTAATCAGGAAATGGGCAATTATACCCCCGCTCTGAAAAAGAAGGGGGTATAGTGTTTTACCCTTTTCTGTCTGTCTGTCTGTCCGCCCGTAACAAAAATTTCTGTCGCATTTTTCTCAGCAACTATTTATTGCAGATACTTCATACTTGAAATTTTAACATACTATTTTCTTAGGCATGCCATATCAGGGGGTACATTTTTGTACCAATTCGACGACAACTTCCTGTTAAATAACGACTTTTTTATTTTTAGCCTAAATTTCCAAGTTCAATCATACACATTTTTATAAGGGTTGGGTTTTTCTGCAGAAAAATGCATGATGTGTAATTTGATATTTCTATTTGGCATTGTGTCGCTATTTCACAAACAAAAACCCGACCAGTCTACCACGATCTATATAATAACCGCTATAAATGTTAAATGTAATTTGAAAAAAAAAGCCGCACGTTACCCGTAACAGCATTTGACAGACAGGACATCGTTTAAGAGTGTGGAGATAATGTGTAAAAAAATCATCAATATACCACCTGGCATTGTTTTGTTCCCTAATTGTTAAAATCTAGCTATCAAAAATAACAGTCGTTGAAATCAGTGATACAGACATAAAAAAATATTATGAAAATTTAAGCGATTTCACACAAGGAAAACAAATCAGTTTGTAATTGAGGTCCTTTAGAATTTTGCATTTTTTTTAAGGTTTCACATTAGCCCACTGAGGTTCATTTTTTCACATGTATATGTTAACGATCTTATCGAACACATTGCCTGAGAAATTAAAAAAAAAAACAACCATAATAAGTTCGTGTAATTTAAAAGCTTTCAAGTCTATAGATCATTGTCTATGGGGAATGAATGTTTACAATTTACCTCCAACATGAAGAATGATAAATAATTTCAATGCGGTTGTTTTATATTGGATACAAAAGGAAAATATATAGGAGTACATACACTAAAGATTAAGTACAAGTTTTTTGTTTTTTGAATTGCTTGTGACCGCATTTTACATCATCATTTAAGAACAATTCCTGTTTTTATAGCAAGTGCACCAATTGTTTATGCTCCTAACCGATACAAATTTAAAGTAAAAACAACTGAAAATGGCCACAGCTTAAGCAAAGATATTTCTATAACTTTATTCAAAAATAAAGTCTTAAACATTTATTTTAAAATGACGCAGGTACATGTAGTATGTAAAGTTCTGGACAAAACAACAAAATGACAGATAGAGCAAAAATAGTATGCTTCCCTCTTCCCGCCTTTACTTTTGAAAAAAAACCAGAATAAAAGCCATGAGAAATACGCTTAACTCATTGTTAGAATTTAACAGCAAAACATTAAAAAAGTAAAAAAAAAAATCTCTTTTTGCAGGATTTTTTTATGATATTTATCACAATGTTTGATAACTCTTTTACTGTTTTATGGTAAGAATAGAAAATCAAAAACAGATTGTTATATAAGTGCACCCTCTCCATTAATTTCTTCTGAGACACGGAGTTGAAATTTCAAGGCGGATTGGTAACCGAGTTTTGTAAAGATTTAACTTAAGAAATGATTGGATAAATATTTCATCCTCAATGTTTAGCTATGGCTGTCATATAATTACATGTTTGTACCTGTGTGACCAATTCGCAAATGTGTTTCATAGTGAAAACGTTCAACTCTGTGTGAACTTGTTGGTGACGTAACAATGATCATAACACGCACTTATCGCTTGTTGGTTGGATAATTGTAAACTTTAAATACACAGTAATTTTAACAATTCTTAACAAATTGCCTTTTCTGATTGCCAATATACATGTAAGTAATAAACGGCAATGTTATAAGGGTTCAACTGGATATGAACTTGGTTGGTCACGTGATCAAATTCTGTGAAGTCAAAAGGGCTTCTCAAAAGATCTGATCACGTACCCACCATGTGAACTTTATAACTTGCTGTTAATTTCTTAGGTCAATAAAAATGAATTTAATATCCCTTGCAGTACTAAATGTTTCTTAATTAAAACGATGATTTAATATCCGTGTAAAATCGTGAAATGCACTTCTTGTTGATGATTGAATTTTAAGTTTCTATTCAGGCATTTATAACCTTAATTAGACTGCGAAAAAACATTTCATTATAATTTTATGATTTGCAAATTATACAAAACGGATGAATTTAAGTATATGACAGTATAATATTACTTATTAGGTTTGTTACTGACTGTTTACAGAAATGTGTGGGGTCGGTAAAGTCCATAGAAGGCGAGGCGGAACCGAGCCTTCTATGGACTTTACCGACACCACAAATTTCTGTAAAAAGTCAATAACAAACCTAATAAGTTTTTTGTTTTGTCGAAGACCCTAAAGGACTAAGTGCGGTTTTATGCAATATTTGCCCCCCAAAATCAAAGTTCTAGAAAGAGCTTTAAAATAAGGTGAAAAATAGTTAAAATCATATTGGAAATAAAGGTGTAAAAGGTTATCACCACAGTGACGTCATAAATTAGAAATGACATCATGAATATTGCATTATTTTGATAAATTGATGTTTTGAGGCAAAATATGGGTGTTTTCCGATGATTTTTTGACTGGGAAACAACGAGCGCAGGCTTGCTCAAGTACAATTTTTTAGTATGATATGTATAGCTATCTGAAGAAAAACATATGTTAAAATCGCACTTGAGCAGACCTGCGCTCTATACTTCCGAATGCAAAATATAGAGCAAAAATGAGAATATCTTCATTTGTTTGCAAATTTGCGGGAATTAGGTCATTTAGGTGACGTCATAGATAAACAACGAGTGAGCAATGGTGACTAAAATGAAGATTAAAGTTATAGGCATCCTTTTTACAATGATTTGTGAAGATTTCATTTTTATACGATACTATTTAAAAATTGGTTGAAATCGGGGGCAGATATTTGACCATACCGCACATAGTCCTTTGATATGTAAACAACAAAAGATAATTTATACCAATTAAATGCATAGGCTTATTATCTAATTTTGTACCTTTCTCGTCAGCCGTCTGTGCAAACCTGGATGCCATTGTATATAGGATCGTTTTATTACGTCATGGGCAAAAGGGGAGTCACTCTAAATATTTTGGGGCTTAAAAATTAAAGGTATGGTTGAACGTTTCTGTTAAAAATAAGCTAAAATAACGTTACGTCCACCATGTTGCCGTATAAATTTTAACGCCCGCCGTGTAAAGAAATTTATAAGGCAATCACGTGACGCGATTCATCCAATGACGTCGAGACATTCTAGTCCGGGGCAAAACAATAAAGAATTATAGTACATATTCAATTAAAAAAAATGCATTCAAAAATATTTTGGAATCTTAATTCGGGGGTTTGTGGTTTATTATAAGGAATTCACTGATTAATAAAACAAAACATACTTTTGTATCCATTCAAAATTTATTTTTTTTATTATTATTTCTTTATAAACAGTTTTGAATAAAAAAAAAATATTTTTATATTTCAGAAAAAGCTTGATGGCTATAAGTTCCCGGTATACTCAACGCCATTTTGTCCCCGAAATGAATCAGAGTGGCAAAATAGATCGACAGTTCTCAACTGTAACGAGACTAATGGCTACACGTGTTTACCGAACGAAAAGCTCACGGAACTGTTAGAGTTTTGTTATATAGAGCCTTGGATATGGATTCAAGAAGGTATTAGATGTTTAGTATTTATTATTTGCAAAATGATTACTTAATGTTTAAGAAAAGGATATACAGATTATGAAAACAAATACCCCCCCCCCCCCCCCCCCCCCAGGAAGAAAACAAACAAAATAACATACGTAATTCTCTTGAGATTATAAATTCTGAAAGTGAGATTCAATACATAAATTGATTATTCAAATTATGAATCTGAAAACCAACATCCTAGTGACATCATACTAGTCTAAACAAGATCATTTATGCGTTGTATTCTAGCCTACAAATAAATGCCACTGAATGATATCCCGCGCAAACGCGTGTTTACAGATGAAACAGAAACAGATTCATCCGCGAAAGCGTGTTCATCATCTTAATCTCAATTTTTGTAATTTACGGCTGCTTTATCCAAAATTAAAATAGGTTTTTATTTGATTTCTAAATGAATAATTAAGTATAATTTAGTAAGTCCACACTTTACTTCACTTATGAAAATAAAACAACAAAACAATATGATGCATTTTAGCGCACTGTGGTGGGACGCTAGAATTGTTATTTCACCGTAAACAGACCAATATCAATGTAACCATGCACATGTAATTAATAATAAAAAAAAACTAGTACATTATATCATCACAACACAATTATGCTTTACTCGCCGCCCAGGAAAAACCATAGATAAAAATATCACAATATTTTGTTTAAAAAAAACTATGGAAACCTGTATCCGCAGCATTAATTGTGAGGTAAACAAAAATGTATGGCGGATTCATTCTCACAAACCTAATTTATTATTAAACATTAAACTTTAAAATAAACTTGACTTGGTCGGTTAGAGCGTGCGGTAGAAACTGACCCCAGAAGTTTCAAAAAAACTTCTCAAACACGTCATTTTCCACTCTCTTATTTCATTGGCTATCACTAAGTATACAAGTGCTAATAACTACATGTATAAGAAACGTAACTTCCGTTTATATGCAAACAGATATGTTTTTTATATCTTTAGGACAACTATTTCTCGCTATACTATCGTAACGCGAGACATTTCTAGTCTACGCTTTACTTTACTAATATAAATAAAACAACAAAACAATATGATGTATTTTAGCGCACTGTGGTGGGACAATAGAAAATTACTAAAGAAAGGGAGAGAAAAGTGTTTTGTTCAACAAAAATAATCCTAATTTATAATCCTAATTTTTTTTTTTTAAAAACTTGCAATCTCTTAACCACAGAATCTTTAATATACATTTGTTTGCTTGAAACATTTTTCCACTGACCATGCCTCTGAAGACATCTATCATTGACATCTAAATTTGCTGCAACGGAAGCAACAACGGACCTGAGTGAATGAATACCAATATTTAAATTTGGAGCGATGTTTTTTAACATGTTAACAATGTTTTCCTTAGCTGCTGTGTAACTAATAGGTTTATTTTTCTTTATTAACTTGGCAACATCTTTGCTTCTAAACACTGGCTTGAAAATAAAATCTGACGACAACAAATAAATATTTGCAGCCGATTCATAACGCAAAAACATACTGTAAGGAAAGGCACATGTGTCACCCTTGGCTAACAAAACCCCATTCTTGTCTTAATTGATTATTTTTACTTTTTTCAATAAAAAGCTTTAAATATTTATCGTCAACAAATATGTTGTTACATTTTAAAGAACTTATTTCATCAAATTTTAAAAACCCAGCAAATCCAAATAAAATCATAACTAAATTTCTCAAAATCAAAACATCACTTGTGTCTTTATGCAATAAACACAAACTCTGTAAGATCTCGATATCAATTGGATCTTTTCTAAGCACAGGTTTTGCGGATAATCGTTTGGCTGAATCTTGAAGAGAATTGACGTATGAATTTTCTGTGGTATCATCCAGACCACATTATGCTGTGCATCCATTTAATTGAAAAAATTGTAGAATTAACAGAAGCATAATACGCACCATTATTCAACAAATGTGTTATATATAACGCAACGCGCACCGGTTTTGCTGGTTATTCACTGTAACCATGACTTCTTGGTTGTCCATCGTTGAAAACTGTGTGCATACGCTTTATTTGTACTTTCACTTTTCGATAACAGAAGATACTTTGACAGTTGATTGCTAAGAGTTACGAGGTTACTTTGTAAAGGAACAAAGATCAATTCACTCAGATATACTTTAAATTGCTTTTAGGTTATTGTCTATATCTGGAAGGAAAAGGGTCATACGTTGATTCATACAGCTGTCTTCATTTCATACAAGGATGTCACAATACCTCTTATCAAAGCATAAGGATTTTTGAAAGTAAGTGGTGTAACCCTCGAATGCTACATTCCCAATACTAAATCTATAATAATTACCCCCTCTAAACAATTTATACTGTATCAACCGCAAGAAAATTTGGTAAATAATAACATATGTTTTAATAATCTATATGTAACATTATGATTCTTGTATGTTAAATGTACTTTGTATTTTTAAATTGATTCATCGGATTGAGTATCAGCTTAAAGATCGTTCTTAAGTATTGTTTTATGTAACATTAGCAAATAAGCTATCCTTCATGATAATTTTTCATTTTTAAAACAGAATCTTGTAATGATTACTGCTTATCATTTCAAATATTTAGCTTCCAGACCCCCCACCCATTTAATTGATTCATCGGATTGAGTATCAGCTTAAAGATCGTTCTTAAGTATTGTTTTATGTAAAATTAACTAATAAGTTATCTTATCATTTCAAATATTTACCTTCCAGACCCCCCCCCCCCCTAAAAAAATGCATATTAAAATGGTTTACTGTGTCTACTATTTATCTCCTACTATTTAGGGGGGTGATTTTTGGGCAGGTTATATTTATGACAAGATGGAAAAAAAATCATATATTAATAACATGTTCATACGCCCTTCCAAGAATCTTTGATTTACATTTTGAATTTACACTATGATATATGTCTAGAATTTGTATACATCATGCAGTTTTATAATTTGATAAAGGACATGTTTTAATTTTCATACTTATTGCTTATGTACCTGACAATGATCAAACTAAGCCAGTTTGTAGATTTGATTGTGTTTTACAGACCCAGCTTGCATATCTCTCGGTAATGGATGTTTCCTGGCAGAACAATCTTGTAAAAGGTAAGATACATATAAAAGAGAGAAAATGACAAAGTGCAGAAATATTTGATTGCACGCATAGGAAAAGGTGTCCTTATGGCATATTTTTTCACAAATTCACTATTATATAGATTTATGTAGGCACAGTTTAACAGAATTAAAGTTTTGAACTTTCGTGATGATTCAACAACTCTCTGGTTTATTTGTTAATCGCAGCTAGGTTAAGGACGCCCATGGATTACCGTATGAAAAAAATACACTAAAAACGGACTTTATTCCAGACAAAGTATACAAACTCATCATCCAAATATGGCAATGATAAAGTTTATACATCATTATGTTACTACCGATCTCCCCTACATTTTTCACCGGAACACAGTCACTGCATCAGCTGTTTATCACGTGATACGCTAAAAATAGAGCAGCTACATATGACTTCATTTATTGCAAAAGTTCAACGATATACGAATAAAATATTAAATTGTTGTTTATATCACTTAAAAGAAAATTAATTGCTTAATCTAAAAAGTGCTGGGAGCAACTATAGCAGTACCAGCAACATGCTTAACTTTAGCATTGATCGTTCAAGTTTAATAAAAATTTTCGATAACCGAATTAATTCACGTGCAAAAATGTTTCCTTTCAAGCAACAACTTGCTCCCAGCACTTTTTACAATCACTGGTATTTGATGAAAATAAAAAAGTTAAACACAATCCTTAAAATTGACGGGATATCGTTGAACTTTTGCAATTTTAGACAGATGTATATGATTTTATGCAAATTAACCGATTTTCAAACGCACTGATGATCAGGATCAAGGGCAGATAATCTGGTGTTGTGAAGCGCGGAAAATTTAAAGATTTACATTGTTAATCGTTGGTTATTCCTTACCTGCACATTTCATTAACCTTTTAAACCTTTCAATTCGTAAAATACACAGGAATAATACCAATTTATTATTTTTGTTCAGTTTAAACAGAATAAAGTGATAGATTCGTCAATGCACCAGAACAGAATCAGATAACCCCATGCGCGGATCTAAGGTCTGGGGTGGGTGCTGGTTTTCTATAAATGTCTTCCTTTTAATTTTAGACTAATTAAAGTGTTTATATGACAGGCTAAAGAAAAGAAAATATGAAGCCAGATCCACGCGTACGTAGGATCGTTTTTGAAAGGGGGGGGGGGTGGCAGACTCATCCAAAAAACCTTGACAAGCAAGGAAAAAAAGTTAATATTTCTTTACATACTCTCAAAACAGTTGGGGGCCAACTCCATGCATCAATGCATATTAATTTCTTATATGTAAATTTAAAAAAAAAATTCGGCAAGAAAAAGCCGGAGGGGGGGGGGGGGGGTACGTATGCTACGTGCCTGCTTCAATCTACCCCTGTTTATTAAATATGGAATTTGATATTGTTATCAAGTGTGTCCATGCGCGGATCTAGAGGAGGGGTGAGAGGGGTCCAAACCCGCCTGGAAATTGAAAATTTATTAAATTTACATAGTAAAATCATCGCAAATATGCCTCGGACACGATAAATAACTCATAAATAACTGTATAAAATTGTCATAAAAAATAGTGCATATGATATCAAATTAACACAAAATAAAGGCATCAATATATACTTTTATTGAAAAGCAAAATTTCAAAACTCACAATTGTAATTTTTTTAAACAGCTTTAATTTTGTTTTTAATAATGTCTTCACACATTCAATATACACCAAAGCATGATGATGAGCACATTTTTATCCATCATGTTTATGCATTATCAGATTATTTTTTTTATTAAATAGTCTGTAGAACACAGGGAATATGTGGGTAGGGAAGACAGGGTAACCTCAAGAATTGAAACCACAAGAATCGACCCGCAAAACCCATGTCGCCAGGTGGTAGCAGAAGTCCATGTTGGGCTGAAATAAAAATTTTAAAAAATCAATTAGCTGTGGGAACATATGCATAGCAAATACATGAATATTTGTTACCAAAACAATACACTGACCATGCAGTGTCATGTGTATGAAAACATGCGCGGATCTAGAAGGGAGGAAGATTTTACATTATAAAATTATCGCAAATATGCCTCAGACCAAATGAAAAAAACAATTACCCTTAGGACCCCCCCCCCCCTCCTCCTGGAAAAAAAATTCTGGATCTGTGCATATGACAAGATGGCAGTACAAAAACCAAACCAAATAGGTTAGGTCTAAACTATTAACACATATCAAATTGAGAGAGAGAGAGAGAGAGAGAGAGAGAGAGAGAGAGAGAGAGAGAGAGAGAGAGAGAGAGTCTGCTTTACTCAAAGTGTGATACATGTAGTAAATATTTAATTTCTTTTGATGTACTATATATCTCTTATCGAAATAATCTTTGACATTATAATTCCATTAGTTTATTTTTTTTTCTATCAATGAATTGTCCATAATGTCACACATAAGCTGATGTATTTGAGCACAGTAACAATTAATCCAACATACACATGTATTTGTTATCTCCAAATTGTTTGTATACAATGTACATGTACATGTGCTATGCATGAACACTTAACCGAGAAGTGAATCAATATGTATTTACATAAAGATAAACCATAACTCAAAACAAATAACAATGATTCTGTAAAAACAAAATCCAGAAAAGACTGTATTATGAATATCAGGGAATAAAAATATCTTAAAATTCTGACCTTAGGGTAATATATATATATATATATATATATATATATATATATATATATATATATATATATATATATATATATATATATATATATAAGTTCTTTTCAATTTTAAAATTAAAATCTTCTTTTAAGAAAATACATAAATGAATTGTAGAATAGCAATATAAGTTTAATTTACATTGGTTAATTTAAAAAAAGTCTGCCATTGAAGAAATGTATATGTTATTGTATGCATGTACATGTGGATAAGGTAGTGAATGATAATAACAAACCAGGTCAGTTTAAAGCTTGTGCCCCTCGAATATTATCTAGCCACTATGCAATCTGGTCTCAAGCGGCCGAGTCTGACCACAACATATGTTAGATTTTACTGGTTGGGATTTATTTTCAGATTATTATGAAGCATAACTGCACATATTTAACACATCAAATATATTAATCATATAATTTTAATGCAGCACATACAAATTGAATATGTAGTACAAATCTTTCTGAATTTTTGATTTCTTAAATGAAGCTGTGGATGGCAATTTGATACAAAATTATTAAATAAAGTAAAGAAATCATGATGCATACATGCACTTGATGATTACATCATTCTACACTTGTGTACCATAGGACCCAACATGTTTATACAGTGTATGCTACATGTATTATGGTGTGTACATACAATAGTTCAATACAAACCCAAACTAAGACACATATGTACATACAGTATGTTTACATAGCATAATAACAAACAAGAATTCAAAACAGTGTTATAGATATCTACTGTAAACTATACCAGCAAAATGAATTATATCATCTAAGATCCAAAAATTTACTGAAGTGCAAAACATGTGTATAATCACCATGCAAACATGCATATATATGCACTTTGTAGGCCCTAATGAATTCTACAATTGTGTACCCCGGCAATGTTTACAGTGTCTGGTGTGGAGTTCAATACACAAAAGAATGGCCTAATAAGAAATAATAATTCAAAACAGCGATGATGTGCAAAACAACACGTGTGTAACGTACATGTACACTGCATGGACTGAAAAGAGCAAATGATTTGAAAAGAAAAGGTCAACACTACATATCCTGTATTAAAACATACCTTTATTATCTCTCAAACGATAGTTGAGCTGCATTATCCACTCTCGGCGTCTTGCATGCCATGTATCTTATGAAAATGTTGACACACCGCTGTCAGCTGTTCGCAACCAAAACAATAAAATTCAAAATGATTATTTAAAGCAGTCAATCGATAAATTTTAACAGCGATCGCTTTATTATATCGAGAGTAGGAAAAAGATGAAAACATGAATAATGGGCGGAGCTAACGTCATGAAATGTCACGTGATATTCATGAGGTGAAATCTATGGGAGGCCTTAACCTAGCTGCGATGTTCCCTCTTGTCCTTAAAAAAAAAACATTCATCGTTCACACAAAGGACAAAATTTAATAGATTTTAACACTATAAATCCGATGAACATAATCTTTATGTAGAGACGTGCCTATAGTTTGATCTTCATCAATTACATAATTCATTTGTCTGATCACTCTATCGATCCTCACACCAAACACTTGTACTCTTCTTAGTTGAAAAAATAGGTGGGGCCAATTTGATGGAAGTGATGTTGCACCTAAAAATGTTGTTCAAAGTCAAAGGTATAGTAAATATGGTTAGTTCACCCACTCCCAGTTTGACATATTTCTTTCGCTGAATTTTCATTGCAAGTTCTGTAGGGACTTCGTTCTATCCTCGCATCTTCTTAATGTTTGTGAAACATTTTAGTCGCGGCTAGTTTCTCCTCCTCAGTTACAACATCGATGATCTGCTTTCTAAAACAATCGCATTTTTGGCGAACATTATCTCGAGGTTTGCTTATACTATATAAATGGCACACATTTCAGCCAAGCTTCTTCAGAAGATGAAATCTTCAGCATGGAAACGTATGTACCTTCACATGAAGCGACGAATCTCTCGTGAATACATTTGTTTGTGTCTGATGATGGAAGTAATATAGGAGGGATTCCATCGCTTTTTCTTGGGACGTAAGATTGTGATATATATATTTCCGCAGCCTAATTGACAATAAAATTGCATTATAAATACCCTTATATTTCAGTGCATTAGGTTTTTTTCCTTTACTCCGATGTTCGTTGGGAACAGCTCCGATGTCATCTAAAAGCCTATTGATGTTCTTCAGTACTTTTTAAGTACTGTCATTGATAATCAGAAAAGCTTGTCTGCAAATATTTTGTTCTTGAAATGAATTATAGTATCTTAACCTCTGTTGTTCTTTGCGTTTTTATGTTTTTTTCTTGCTTTCTATCTGTTTCATTAACCCCATGATAAACATGTTCTTCTTATCTTATGTCATTTCGCAAAGTACATACATATTATCTCTAATTTCTGTTGCATTTAAGTTTCTAAAACAGTTATTTGAACAGTTGCATTTGAAACTATTTAAATTTTCCTCGGTATCAGGATTTTCTTCTTCGGTGTTTTCCTTGCCTGGTATATCATCCTGGTCATCTTTAGGAGTTGCGATACTCTGTTGTTGACAACTTGGTTAATATCTATTTCATATTTACCATTATCATCAGAACTTCTAGTGACTCTACTTTTGTTGCTCTGCGACATTTCGCTGCATGTAATTGTATCAAGTCCAAAATGCTCACGAAAGGGATTATCAAGTTTTTGGAACAATTTATAAGAATAAGATACACGTAAAATAAATTTACATCCTACTACTGAACATAGAAAGTAATGATTCAATTTTAAAAAATCTGTATACTTGTACATGTTATTTAAGTATTGAATCCTTATTTTTTGAAAGATATAGTCTCATAACTGCAACGGTGTGTGCATACAAATTGAATAACGTTAGCGCGTTATGAAAATTTGTTTGCACACACCGTTGCAGTTATGAGACTATATCTTTCAAAAAATAAGGATTTAATGCTTATATTTACATTTTTTTTACCTTCTTGCCTTGTACGCAAATGCGAATTATACCTCAAAATTACTGTATTATCCTATGGGTAAGTTTAAATTAATGGAAGAGCCACTGTAACAGCCACAAGCGTGATCTTTGATTTTCGCTTGTGACGTTGTATTTATCAGCGTTCAACGTTTGTGACGTCACAATTAAAACTCGTCATTTAACCTTTGAGTACCCTGTCTGTGTTATGGTGCTATATCTGCAGTAGCTTCACATGCAAAATATTCGTGAAATGTAAATATTACAATATATCACATTATATTTACATTCTACTGTGTTTTTCCATTAAATTCCGTGATGTTTAAATGCCTCTAAATGCAACAAGTAGTCAAAGGTCAAATTGACGAGTTTTATTATGACGTCACAAACGTTGAACGCTGTAAACTGCAACGTCACAAGCGAAAATCAAAGTTCACGCTTGTGGCTGTTACTGTGGCTCTTCCATTAATGTTAACTTACCCTTAGGATAAGATAGGAATTTTAATGTATAATTCACATTTGCAGACAAGGCAAGAAGTTAAAAAATGTAAATATAAGCATTAAATCATGATTTTTTGAAGTATACACTCTCATAACTGCCGCGGTGTGTGCATACAAATTTTCATAACGCGCTAACGCGCGTTACTCAATTTGTATGCACACACCGCGGCAGTTATGAGAGTGTATACTTCAAAAAATCATGATTCAATGCTATAGTAAAATGAAATGCATGTTTATTCCGAAAAAAAAATATTTTTGCGCTCATGGTGCAAATGTCACTATATGCTTGATTAAATAAACATTACACCAACTTTTTGTATATTCCTATTTTTTTATGTCTTAAAGCAATACGATATGATACCGGAATGAAATGTTAAAGGCTGAAAGTATCTACATGTATTATAATATACAATAAGCAGGTTATTATTTAAAAGTTGCAAACTACCTCATACATAAAATGATAGATTCATAAAATTAGTTTTGCTATTTGCAGTTATATATCTAGTACACACTATTTGCAACTACATGTCTCATATCAACCAGGAGCATTTTTACCCAGTTGAACTAGGTCCGTATAGAAATGTAATACTTTTTTAAAAATGTTTTATTGTAAATAAAAATACTCCTACAAAATGATGAAGCTAAAATGATATTTTTATTTTCTTTACTAATATTGAGAGATTGTGTCATATCATTTGTCAAAAAATACCAAAAACCACTTTAATTCGGTCAATTAATGGCTTTAGCGAATAATTTGAAATAATTAATATCTAATTGTTATATCTTGTAAAAGGGACAATGTAAATTATTGAAGATATACAATGAAATCTTATTATTTTTTATAATTGCCCCCGCGGGGAGCCTCATAGTAATTTAAGCCTTTTTCATGGGCGTACTAAATTTGTCTTAGATAGGAATTTTTTTTGTTATTTTGTTTGGTTTTTTTTATTTTGTAAAAACTAAATCAAGTTATTACCAACAGATTTATTAAATATAATATCCATATTTTGGCAATAATTCTCCATTTTTATTAGTACTGTTAAGTTATTATTCTGAGGTGATCAAACACAGAAAGCCCGGCGGGTTTTATGATAGGTTCATCATTTCCCGAACATATAGATCACCTCAGCATATCTTTTTTATGATTTATTCCTTAGCATATTTATACATTTTAAAGGAATATACAATCAACTATTGAATTTTAATTTATTATTTTCTTTTCGTATGAATATTCAAAAACTGTTTGCTCCCAAACATACATTTTAGCTGTGTCATTGTAAAATGCATTGAACTTTACACATTACAAGTTTGATTCATAGTGTTATCACGAAAAAAAGGATATTGTTAATTTAAAAGTTATAAAATCCAAAATTAGCCAAAGACATTGATACGTTTGTTATGTGGGCAGATTCAAATTTTACAATATCTAATTATTAATCAAGTTACGCTTGTTCTGTGCGCAGGTGGATTGAGTTGGTGAACACTTTCTTTACTTTTCTATTGGTTGTAGTTCCCATTGGCTAGTATTATCGAATAAGATCATTTCTATTACTATAAAACCCGGTATTTTTTTTAATTTTGTTTCACTGTGGGTCCGGCGATTTTGTACACCAACACCTCGCACAAGGTATTTATTGTATTAATTTATATAACATAACTTTATTTAGTGTCTACATAAAGTAAGCTAAGATTGTAATAAAGTTTAAAGATTTATTTAAACCGTAACGAATTACTGTGTATAAATTGTATATATATTTACGCGTGTTCATATTTATTTACAAAATCACCTTTTTGTACCTATAAAAATCCTAAACAAAGAACCTTGTCCTTTTTATTTACTCAGTCACATTTATAACATGTTTATCTCAATACTCAGTGGATATCACTCATGTTATAAATTTTTGATATTCCACTGTGTCTTCTTACGCCATGAGACGTCATAATTTAAACATAACGTAGCTCCAAGCGGACGATTGACGTAGAGTGAAATTCAGTTGAAAAGTGTAGAGTAGTAATGTGAAGCATGTAATGCTGTTTCTTTTTATAAGAATTGATAACAATATGCTCGAAATTGAAATGTTTGTTAAACTTTAAGGAACTTTTTTTTCAGTGCGTTAAGTTATTTGTGTCTTGTACATATAGTAAATGTAATGTGCGGTTATAATTTTTATAGAACAATTTAAGGTTTAACAAATACATTGAATAACATGTGATAAAAAGAATCTCTCATGATTTGTGATGGTATACGATTTTTATCAAACTCGTTGTGTGTTTTCTATCCCTTCGCCAAGTTGGAAATAAATCATATACCATCGAACATCATTAGAGATTCGTGTATATATTGCATATCAAACAAACATCTACTGATATTATTTACGGCTTCTTTTGATTAAAATATGATACATGTATATGATTTATGATACACATTTCAAATGTTTACAGCTCTCCAAAAACAACTCAACATCCTATAACAATTGAACATGGCAAGATTGATTTGATCTGGGTAGTGCTTTTGATAGGGACTATGGTGTTCATGAGCTGTTTTTCAATTTTAATGCTGTACCTATACCGTAAAAAAAGAGGTAAGTTTATTTTATTATAAACTTATATTATGATAGGTTACTGTTCATTTAATATAGCATTGATCAAATCTTTTAAAATAAAATTCCTGAAATTCTAAAATTCATAGTTTGCCAACAGCGTCACTATAAAGAAAGTGAGATGGATTTGGAACAAATAACGCCATTAAAGAATGAAGGTAAGATGATTTATACCTCTAACGAAGGTAAGACTACAATTTGAACAGGTGTGTTAATCTATGATTGCATTTGCTTAAGTAGGTTTCTGGTTACCTTTTAGAGGAAGGAAGAAAGTAGTACACAGCTAACTGTGCCACATACCTTTCACATATGTTTGAAATTAACAAATGTTTAACATACGTTAAACATACGTGACACATACGTGAAGTCAAACCGTACGTTACATATATGTTGAGAGACGCATGGTGAACATACCTGTGATAACATACGTTCAACATCACATGTTTAACATACGTTAGATTTTACATATGTTAAACGTATGTGAACCATATGTTCTACATGTGTAGATCTCAACCACATGTTACACATATGTTTATAAACACATAGTTAACATGAGTTCTAAAATCCATATGTTACACATGCGTTAATAATATATGTTTTACATATGTGTGATGGCATGCATTTTAATAACTTGACATTAAAATTATTTGCATGCGCGGATCTAAAAAGGGAGGGGGGGGGGGGGTCTGAGGGCCCCCCCCCCCCCCGCCCAACCGCCCCCCACCCCCCACCCCCGGAAAATGAAAGTTAATGAAATTTACACAGTAAAATTATCGCAAATATGCCTCGGATCCCTCCCCCACCCCCCGGGCAAACACAATTATTCTTCGGACCCCCCCCCCCGGAAAAAAATTCCTGGATTCGCGCACATGATCTGCAGGTACATGTCTAATGTTGCTTTATCACTCTTGATCTTGTCTCTGAAATGAATGCATGTGAACGTGTGTGAAGAAAAGCCTTGCTACTGTGCATGTTTATTGGTTTAAATTTTATATGTAGTTATGCATAAATAAAGTTGTTTCATTAACAGAAGCCACGTGTCTTCTTAAAATTAATTTGATAACGAATCCGGAATTAATACGAAATCGGTTTTAGTTTTGTCGATGACAAAATATACGTCACATTTTTACGTCACGGAGGCAGAAGATCGAACTGCAGGATGAATTTAGCAGATGTAATGATTGTCAAGCATTCGTTTTTATTTACTTGAATTTGAAAATTATATCGTACAATTACCGATGGCAAAAGAGTAAACATGTAGCACGGAGCTGTAACCATGTTCTCTGGGAAAATTCAGGTTCAATTAATGACGATAAAAATGATGTTTCCCCAGAGAGCTACAACTAAGCAGCTATTTGGTTT
Source organism: Magallana gigas (assembly GCF_963853765.1). NCBI lineage: Eukaryota > Metazoa > Mollusca > Bivalvia > Ostreida > Ostreidae > Magallana > Magallana gigas. The sequence continues at coordinate 19,438,440 of NC_088853.1, read as the reverse complement.
AGTTAATTTAGAAGAATCAATACTTATTAAAACCCATAAAATATATGTCGATCTTGGATAAGACGCATTTGAAAACTGAAACATTGAAAGTAGAGAAAAACTAGAGCAAAGCCTATGCAAAGTAACGAGTAGGTCTTCCATTGCAACTAAGTGAAATGATTACTGAATTGCCTCTATTAAGTTGTATTTTTATTGCATGGTAATTGAAACGTTTTTATAGACATGCATTGGCTGCTTGACATATCCCTGGAAGAGGACATCAACTAGCTAAGAGTCAATGACAGATGTCTCTTTGAATTGATAAAATCATAATGTAAGTACACATACCATTGCAGTTCACAATTTGAACATTTTTAAGGGTCATCACCACCGCTGGGAATTTTTTTTCCATACAAACCCAACCTAATAAATAACTCAAAGTAATGGATTTCTATGACATACTTCATAAAAAGTAGAAGTCACTGGGTGTTTAGGATCATTAATGATAATCTGTTGCATGACACCTACATTGGTATTTCTTAGTAAGTAAGTGTAAAATTTTGATATACCTATTTATCTAATGCATGTATTATAATTTGTAGCAAATGGATATAATACAGAAGTTTCAAAGATCTGTTTTGATGTAACCTGAAGATTTTGAAATAAAAGATCCAGGATCCAAGAGTTCTTCGCGAAGTTCAAAGACAGTTGCAATGTGTTTGCTAATTTAGTGACAGATTAAGGTAATTCAATTCAGAAAAGGATTAATACAGGCATGTATCCAGTCACACCCCTTACATGTATAAATTATATTTTTATCATGTATTTAAATGATTTTAAGTACTTAAGTTTGTATTAATATTTTAGAAAGAAGTTCAAACAAGCATTGTCATGGGAAAACTTTAAAAAGGAAGAAGTTGGAGGTGGACAAAAATCAGGATGAATATACTAGAGGTAAACAATTTTTTTGTCAAATTAATACTTGTGATTGACCTTCTATTCTGCCCCCTCTCTCTCTCTCTCTCGCTCTCTCTCTCTCTCTCTCTCTCTCTCTCTCTCTCTCTCTGAGAGCTTGCAAATAAACGAAAAAAATATTAACAATTACAAACTTTCTTCATGTTGAATTTGCAATAAAATCTAAATGGATCCTGTTATTCTTTAAAAAAGCAACCGAGGCATTTGTAAATTTTACTTTATCATAAAAAGAAATTTAATGTTAAATTCTTTGTTTTTTTCTCCGGAAACTATTAAAGCACAGAAGAATGACAACAATATAAATCTAAATGTAATCATTCAAGGAATTAAATTCATTTTTAATCTAGAAACTGTCTTTTTTTCTGTAACTCTAGTGTTAGATTAACAAGTAGCTTGAAATGCATAATGAATGTTTCCAAAGATCCACTGAAGTTACCGAGTAATCAATTGAAGTGATTCAAGCAGCAAGATGAAGTATATCAAGAATGAATTGAAAAATTAAAAATATTCAAGTAATTTAATTTTAAGCAGTTTACATCTGATACGTATGTAATTCATGTGAAAAACGTACGTTGGATCCACATACGTAAATCGTATGGAGTATATCACGTATGTCTAACACACGTGTAACAAACGTTTCACATATGTTCATTAACGTACGTTTAACACACGTGGTACCTAAATCACGTTAAATGTACGTGAGGTCACTTACGTATCACACATGTTTAACATATGTGAAACGTATATGGCACATTTTGCTGTGTAAAGGTGTTGTGAGGGTGGGAGTTAGGTTGGTGTATTTATAAACACTACTGAAAACTGCAGTTATCTTCACTATTACGTGCACAGACTATAGTCTTAGGCAAAATATTGTACCTGCAAATAATTAGGTTTTTTTCCTGTTTAATTTGTAGATAACGTTTTAGAACCATTGGACAAATAAATCTTTTTAAACTTTTGTTTCAAGCTCAACCTAGTTCAGATTGGTCGCATTTCTTATAAACTTATCTGAAACGCATTGAAAATTCGCCAACGTGTTTTAACCTATTTTTGTCATAATTTCACATACTATTGAGCTCATCACTTTAGTGTAAATTCGCTTGAATCGACGAAACAAACGTATTAGGCTTTCGACATCAGCATTGCATGTCTTTTATGGAAGCAAAATTCAGTAAAACTACCAATTAAATGTCAAATATATTATGCTTAAAATCTGGAATTTGTTTAAGGAAATCGGATATTATTGCTTTTTTATAGGTGTTAATTAGTTCAATTCTCTGGAAAATAAGTCCTAGAATTCGGAAGGGGAACGAAGATTTTGTAGTCTGCAATACAAGAGGCTCTGATTTTTAGATTTTAGCAATTGAAGCGGATTTTTATTATACAATTTTACAATTTTACAAAGAATCTCGCTGTTTATCAATGTATTTAAGCGAAAATATAAGTGTTAGATTTGAGGTGGGTCTTACATTACTTTGAATGATTTTTTAAAAGAACAAAATATAATGAAAATCAATCTATGCACACGCATTCTTAATTGTTCAATCTGTTGTAGCGTGAAAAGTGTTGATAGTGGCATACCTAAATTGATTTGCAAACACATGAATTGACTCTTGACAACTCTAGAGAGAATACATTAAGAGAGTGTTTCATACTTTAACAAGTAGTTATTATAAAAAAAGAAATAAAATTCAATATGCACAATAAAATAAATGTTGCAGAAAAGGAATAATTCTTAAAAAAAACACAGAATTACAAATAAATAACCGTGACGCACACAAGGTCATATAAACAATAAAATGCTTCCTTTGACGATTCATGCGGGATATAAAGGTACCGACATTGCAAAATGATGTACATAACCCGCTTTAGCTGGTTATACATTTTATTTTGCAATGATCGCATTGCCTGCATAAAAAATCCGCATTATTCATAACAGATGGCATTTGTTTATATTTGTTTTTTTGTCTTTTCAACAAATTAATAAATTAGTCGTAAAAAGTAAAGAAAAGTGTCTAAATTATTGTTAAGTTAGAATGAAATAAAAGAAACTCTTTTTCTAAGGGGAAAAATATGACATTAATGTGATTATTTTGTCCAGACAGTGATTTTTGAAGCTTTTGATCGATTGATAAACTCGTTAAATTTGGATTGTGAAGACCTCAGTCGAGCATTCTTGCCTGGTGAATGTAAATACATGTGTAAATAAATATAGACAGATCTAATTATCCGACTACATATCTATTTTTTTTTTTGTTTATTAGAAGTCAGTAATCACCGATCGATCTCTATATATAGAATTCAGGTATACGTTTACTCATAATGAAAACAAAATTCCACTGATGATAATGAAAAACCATCTATTGTGTGTTCAAGACTTATCATGGTAGTGCTATATTCACTTTCAAAAAAGTAGGTCAATGACTTAGTTTTTGAGATAATGGCCATTGAATATTTTTTGAAAATTTCAAAAAAAGTCCCCAAACATTTTGCATTATAACTGAAGTTTTCTTAATTGTGAAAATAATACAAATTGCTAAACTCTTTTTAAAAAAAATACAGTTTATGAATTGCAGTGACACTAAGCCGACACAAGGCATTAAGTTTTCATTCACAATTTTTACTGATGTTCCAGTCCGAATTTTCTCTATCATTTTTCAAATTCCTACCCTTTTTTGATTCAATTTTACAAAAAAACTGAATAATGATAATATTTAAACATTTATAGCATTAAACTAGGGATATATACCTTACCCTGCAGGCATAAAAGTTATATGGGGTCAATGATCATTGAGATATGGTGTCGTTTATCGTTTTTAAGCATTTTTCAATATTTTTGTAGTGGTTGCCATTCGAATATCTAAACGAAAAATTGAGATAAAAACAACATAAAATATGTAAAATTATATTGACTCACAAATTAAATCTTAACTTTGAATATTACAGTACTACCAAAAATATTTCAGTGAAAGACAAAATCTGAAAATTTTAGTCCAAATTTCTTCTGTTTTGCTAAAAGTCCAACTTTGTTTGAGCCTAATTCCATAATATAGTAAAAATATCGAATGGTTTGTCAATAATAATTCATTTCATAAATAATTTAAGTGTTTAGAACAAATTTTACTCATGACATTGAACTTTATAAGAATCCGAATTTGAGAACTCAACCCCTGAGTAAACAACGTCCTTAAAAGATGACCAGATATTTTTTTTTTTAATTTCAATATGAAGATTTTCATTGATACTTATCAGAGTGTTAGTGATGGAATTGTTTGGAGCTACATGAATAAATCTGATTTTGGCTCTTTTAAAAGGTTTGAAATTGATTCTGATTGTAATTTGATCATTGCGTATTTCAACAGTTTCTGAGTAAAACTACCTAACACTTGAAAGGGGACACTGTTTTCATTGGCTATCGCCTATATGGTCGGATGGAAAAATATTTTAAGAGAACGGGTGGTACAAAAAGCATGGTTTTGGCATTATTTTTATTAAAACTTTATAACTTCTTTTCATCTTACTCGGTCACCCCCAGGACATGTGCGTGTTTATAAATTAAAGTATAGAAAATTTCAAATCTTAAAGATTTATTTTTCAAGAGTATGAACTCCAGAATTGTTTCCCCTAAATAACAACTATTTTTAATTATTGTTTTTTTCAAATTTATAGAATCACAAATATATGAGGCGATATTCGAACAATGGAAAAAGGAAGACTCTTGTTTCATTCCAACAAAGGCGAGTAAAGAAGTAGAAAAATATATAAAAAGCGGGAATTTGGTTATTGTGGCTGGACATTCAGGATCCGGAAAGTCTGCCATCATTCAACATACTGCGCTCAAATACAGAGAACAGGGCTGGACCGTAAAACGGGTAGAAAAGGAAGAGGATATCGTGCGGGAATATTCGTCAAGTCGATTTCAAAAGGATAAAACCATTTTTGTTTTAGATGATCCACTTGGAAAGGAATTTTTATATGAACGATTTAATAAATCCTTGCACACATATGGAGAAAAATTTTTGGTGTCATGTAGAAGTCACAGTAGGTTGACAAGCTATTTCGTGAGTCAATCAAGTATTGTAAACCTCGATGATATAAAATTATCTGCCGATGAAAAAAGGCAAATTTGGACAAAATATTCATCCGATATGAACTTATCCGAAGGAGTTTATAAAGCGATCTTTAAAGTAGATAAGTATTTTCCGTTACTGTGTAAGTTTTTATCTACCAAAGAGGAAGACAGAGATAAGGGTAGAGGGAAAATAAGTCCTCTTTTTATCGCTAGTGAACAGGGACATGATAGCATTGTGCAACTTTTACTGGAAAATGGAGCAGATTTTAATTTATGTACGAAGGACGGAGTCAGTCCTCTATATATAGCTTGTCAAAACGGACATGAAAGCACAGTTCAACTTTTATTGAAGTATGGAGCGGACATCGATTTATGTCCAAATAACGGAGCCAGTCCTCTTATTATAGCTTGTCAAAACGGACATGGTAGCACTGTGCAACTTTTACTGGAAAATGGAGCAAAGCATTTGTGTCCAAAGAACGGAGTCAGCCCTCTCATAATGGCTTGTAAAAATGGAGATGATAGCATTGTGAAATTTTTACTGGAAAATGGAGCAGATATTAATTTATGTACGAAGGACGGACGGAGTCCTTCATATATAGCTCATCAATACGGACATCAAAGCACAGTGCGACTTCTATCGAAGTTGGAGCGGACATCGATTTATGTCCAAAGAACGGAGCCAGTCCTCTCATTATAGCTTGTAAAAACGGACATGATAGCATTGTGCAACTTTTACAGGAAAATGGAGCAGATTTTAATTTATGTACAAAGAACAGAGTCAATCCTCTTTGTATAGCTTGTTAAAGCGGAACATACATGCACTGTGAAACATTTACTGAGTATTAGGTAGCCATGTTATGTGAAGAAAAAGAAGCAATTCATCTATTTATAGTTTGTGTACATGGACATGATATCATCTTGAAAAACATGAAAGACATTAATTTACGTACGAAGTCTTTTTTTTTTGTAGCTTGTAAAAGCGGACATGCCAGCACTATATCAATTTTACTGAAAATAGTGATTTATGTACGAAGGACAATTTCATTCCTATCTTTATAGCTTGCAAAACGAAAAAGCAACACAGTTCACTATTTTTTGAAAAATTGAGCAGACAATAATTAGTGTAAAGAAAAAGGAGTCAATCCTATAAAGCTAGTCCAAATGGACATTAGGGCACTTTACATATTTAACTAAAGAACAACGCCGGCTTAAATTCATGTACCTAATGCGGAACCAGTCCTCTCTATATAGTCTGAGAAAACGATTAGAAAAAAAAAATACTTAATAATGCAGCAAACTTCTATTTTTGTAAGGAAAACGGAATAATTCCTCTCTATTCATCTTCTCAAAACAGAAATGAAAGCACAGTACAATTGTAGCTAAAAAAAAATGGACAAAATTTTAATTCTTGTGAAGAAGAAAAAGCCAGTTCTCTTTATATCAGACGTGCAGCAGTTACTGAGTAATGGAGCAGAATTTAATTTGTGTAAGAAGGCCGAAAACAGTTCTAGCGGTTTTTTTTAATCCGGACATTGTACATGTAGCACTATGCAACTTATACTAATTAAAGGAGAATAATTCATGTCAAAAAGAGGGAGCCAGTCTTTTCTATATAGAATATACAGTGTCATAATTACGACTAATATTGCCTCCAAAGCCCTTGAAAAATAAATTGAATCAACAGACTTTGTTAATAATGGTTAAAGAACATCTCTGATCAAGTCAGATATTAATCGATAACGTCAATATTGGCTAAAAAACTAATCTAGAAAAATAAAGAAAAAAATTTGTTTGTATGATTTTAATCTTTGTTATTCTTTAATACAATTTATGTCTTTCTTTAATGTGTACTTTTTTTTTACTTGTGATGAGGATTGTGATATCGATTAACATTGTTAAGTACAAGGAGGTGCCGTAGCATTTGGCATGCCGTTGTGTATTGGACGTTAATTTCTACAACAGACATGGGCATGATTGCTTAAAATGTATTTATAACATGAGGGTTGTCCCAAAAATAGCGAAGACAAATGACGTTATTCGGTTAATCGAAGACAAAGGAAGACGAATCAATGCCACAAAGGGTTTCAGTAATTTGCATTCAAATTATGTTCAGAAATCAACTATTATTTAAGTTTAAATAAGTGAAATGACAAAGTGTTTATATTTTATCTGAAGGTTGAAACTCATAATAAATAAATTGAAACAATTATTTGAAATGAATGATATTATATTTACTTTTAAAGTCATTGTCTGTAAGTACAGTTAAGAACAATTTGCAATGTACAGTCCAATAAAATTCAGCACCATATTTTCACAGTAGTAGTGAATAAAAGCAAAAAAAAAAATCTTTAATAATGCATTCCTGTCTTGTAAATAATTCAGCATTCTTAATAGATTTAACCTTGAACAAGCTTTTTCATATATATTATTTATATGACATGACCATCTAGCGTCACTTTAAAAGATAAGACTAAGATGACAATGGGTTGTAGATTCAATAATAATTCTACCATTGAAACAAAAATGAACAGTAGGATGATTATTTAACTCTCTTGAAAAATTTATATTACAATTTTCTGTGAGGGTTGAAATCCACAGCCCATGTGGAAGCCCATGTATTAATTATATCTATAACAGCTGTTAATGCAAACTCAATTATGAAGACAGAAATGATTTGATTGTATAATGGTACGATTCTATTTGTTCATTATTACGTCGGACATGATTTGATAGAGATATTTTTTCGTACTTAACGGTCTAAAGTAGTCATTGTAACAGTTTCTTAACTTCCGTTATTAATTTGTACGACAAAAAGGTATAATACCAATATTTAATTTAATATTAAAGAAGAACCTAAGAATATATTAAATATTACACCATATGTAACTGTAGGAATATGAATATATTTTCTTTGCTCGTAAAGGAGAAACATTTAACAAATTTTAAAACGGGGGTAAGTGAACTGCCTATTAAAGTATTCCAATTAAATGATATTTTACTGAAAAAAATATGGAAACTTAATATCAAAACTTTATGATAAACATGATGACTTCAATGTTTTTCTATCTTCGACTTTCCTATCTTATAAAGCAATACACCTTCATTACCTGCATGTTTTTTTTGTTTTTTTTTTTTTTTTGGGGGGGGGGGTGTCTCTCAGTTGATTTTAACTGCAAAGGCATGCTCTACATATGATAAATTTCTAAAACCAGGCAAGCTTTTGACAAGCAAATTGAACTAACTTATTGTTAGGCCATTATTATTCATCGAACTGTCTACGGATGTTCTGTTTTTCTGCTTACGACAAAGAGCACACAGGGGGGTTACTGATGATACTCTCTTCTCCATGGCAAATGATCCTGTTTTAAACTTTTTAGAGGTCCGTGTTTGCTTTGCTTTTGTTGACTTTTGATTTACAACACTGTTTTTATTGCCTCATTTCATGATACAAAAGAGGTCTTGAAACTTATGTATATAATACTGTACATCCTATCAGTGATATATTCAATTTAAAAAAAAAATATTGAGAATTTTTTATTTCGCATTTTGATGAACTAAAAAGTCTTAAAAAGTACTTCTTGAGTATGCGTTTCTATGAATATTTCAGAACATTTTTGGTTCATCTTATATGAAGGCACATATTTTACTTGAGTATTATATTGCTATTCTTATCGATATAGTGTAAAATCCGCCTCTAAAGTCAGTATACTTTATTTAGTTTCTAAACAACAACAATTGAATTTGTAAAAAGCCAAAACATTACAGTATCAATTTCAGTAAAACTAGGCATGATAGGAGGCTTTCAATTGGTATTTATGTTTTTAGCTCACCTGAGCTTTTAGTTCAAGTTAGCTTTTCTGATCACATTTTGTCTGTCATCTGTCTGTACGTCTGTCTGACTGTACTTTTCACATTTTCAACATCTCCTCAAGAACTTCTGGGCCAATTTCGAAACTTGGCACAAATTACCTTAAGGCAAAAGGGATTCAAAGTTGTGCAAATTAAGGGTCATGCCTTTTTATCAAGGGGAGATAACTAGAAAATTATGAACAATTTTGAGAAATTACGAAAAAAAAACAAGAACAATAAGGGCAGGAAAGCTGAATTTTGTTGGAAGCATCCTAAGGTAGTGTAGATTTAAAGATGTGAAAATCATGACCCATTGAATGAGGGGTCGACGTTTTACATAGGAATATATAGGGTAAATCTTTAAAAATCTTCTTCTCAAAACCTAATCAGCTAGGAAAGCTGAAACTTCATTGGAAGCATCCTCAGGTAGTGTAGATTTAAAGTTGAGAAAAACATGATCCCAAAGGGATTGGGTGGGGCCACAATGGAGGTTCGATGTTTTACATAGGAATATATAGGGTAAATCTTTAAAAATCTTCTTAAAGGTTCAGAGTCTGATGTAGTTTATTATCCCATATATAAACAATTGCTCAGGATCTTTTTGAGAACTGCAATACTCAACGTTTGATGTGACTCTAAAATCATCCTGTTAGAAAAGGGACTAATGATTATAAACATAAGAATAACTAGAGGGAAAATGGACTTTATTTATACAGGACCTACATGTATCATTCTACATTGTTCAGTTAGATTGTACTATGACTCAATTTCCTCAGGTGAGCGATGTGGCCCATGGGTCTCTTGTTTTTATTTTTGTTTTTTTTTTGTTTTTTTTTTACTCAGACGAACATAAATTATTAATTTAATTTGTAAAATAGGTATATATAAATGTTATGAGTTGATAAAGTATTCATTATATTACTTGATTTTTTCTAAACTTTATTCAACTTGCTGATAACAATCCTACTAAAGTTAAGGGCAATGCATATATATTCTGTAATTCTTAGTTCAAAATGTCCTATTGTTTATTTCCCCCCTACTCACACACTTACCTGCCTACTGTACATGCATGCACAATTAGCTTAAAAATGGATCGATATGACAGTAAAGTATGGCTCTTGCTAGTATATATATATATAAAATCTCTATATTAAAAAAGATTAAAAACAAATCATATGTCAAGGAGGCAGGTATCGCAGACTATACTGAAATAGCCAGTACACTCATTACAGATGTTTGATCCACCTCTAAATTTATAGCGGGAAATATGGCGCGAGTGCACTGTGACGTCATTCATGACTTTGTTCGTCTTTGTTTACGTTTCTCGACTCAATACGAAGGTGTGGAAGCATGTAACAAATCTTTTGAGTCTCGCCAAAGCATATGCGGTACTCAAAACTTGTTTTCAAACTTTAAGTCACCGTAAATTACGAGTTAAAAGTCGGCCATTTTTGGCATAGCACCACGGGTGAAAACATTAGAGAGCATTATGGGACGTAGACAAAAAATTTTGTTTGATGAACTGTAGGTTTAGCTCGTTCTTTTTCCCGCGCACACTGGTTCTTAGAACTCGCTTCGCTAGCCGGCGCTGCGCGCCGGCGAGCTGCGCTCGCTATAACAGACCGAATTCAGACGGCCGGTAATAATATAATGGTAAATCCTATTGATTAAGTTCTAACTAATTTACACTTCAATACAATGATATACATGCTGCATAAACTGTAACTTTTTTTCTATCCTCTAGTATAGTGCAGGAACTTCATAACAGTTTTAACAATACCAAAACCACATTTGTTCAACAAAAAGTGTTTTTCATGATATACCTTACATGACATTAACAGATATATTATCACAAAATGAAATAAGAGTCATGTTGTCTAGGTTATCAAGTATGCGTTTACATTTAAAAAGTTATTTTTTTTCTTCAAAATAGAAGAACTTCCTTTTAATCAGACGGTTCTGTAATCAAACCCTTCGGAAATTATAACAAGGGCATTCTTTTTCAGAGATATCGTGGTATATTTAAAGAAATCTCCTTCTTTAGATTGTTTTAAATCACCTAATTCTTATCTACGCCGGGGTCTGTTGGGATTGTTTACTTCTTCTATGCTTTTTCTTGTACTCTCATAAACAGTTCGAAATCAATTTTGTTATGTTAAATGCTCTCTTTTTAAGGTAAGTACGTTTACTCTTTATTAAAACGAAATATTTAACTCGTTTTTTTTTAATTTACTCTGGTATATAGCTATCCGTCTGGCGCATTAACATACTGCAATAATAGTATGAAAAATGGTTGGAAATGAACTCTAAGTAATCTACAGTCGTATACAATGATATACAGGTTGCATTAATTGTCGTTTTATTGATATATTTAATTTCAGTGTAAAAACTTAATTAGAATTGTAACAATATCAACACCACAATTTTTTCTACTAAAGCTTTTTAAGAATTGATATTTTAAAATGTAATTTGCATGACATAAACAACCATATGATCGCACGATTTCATTAACAAAATAAAAAAAGAGTCAAATCTGTATATTCTCAACTATGATATACATTGAAAAAAAATGATAAGGCAATTTTGTTCAGAAAAAATAGCTCGCTTTTATTAATTTCGAATTTATAATTCAATCTTGAGGAAATAAATACCAATGGCGTCCTTTATTATAGGTTTCTTGGTATTGTATTGTTAAATACTCTCCATATTTGAATCGTTTTTTAAACCACAAGGTTCTTACTTACATGTACATTAGATGCAGTGACCATTTAGGATCGTTGATTACATGTTTGGTTTCCATTGTACTCACATAAACAGTTGGAAATCAAATTTCAGTCGGTGTTTTAGAAAGATTGGATATTTACCTAAACGAGAGAACAACAACATAGCATTAAACGATTTATTTTGGACGTTGTTGTGTCAATAACTGCCGTCAGGTGAGCAAAAACATTGAGTAGCGCGCTATGATAAGTTGTCTGCTCAACTGATAGCAGGTATTGACACAACGACTTAAAAAGAATCATTTAATGCTGATATTAATATTTCCTTATAGATAAATCAACCATGGGAATAAACTTTTAATTATTCTTGAATAATTGTAAAACATGGTGTTTTAACAACTTGTATGTTTTGGAAACTATTTTATGTAAAATAAGTTTAAATTATTACGAAGTGTTTAGACTGTTTAGATTGTTGTATATAGAGGCATTTAAAGATCACAGAATCTAATGGACAAAGCACAGAAGAGTGTAATAATTTATATAAAAACATACTAAACGCACAAAAGGCCATTTGAACCATAAAATGCTTTCTTTGAGGATTCTTGCGAGATATGAAGGTAGCAACATTAAGGAAAAAACACAACATCATTATACATTTGTTCACGTTTATATAACAAATTACTAATTTAGAAATAATGTATCATTTTTTAATGTGTCTCGGGATATAAATACGAGTTGGTCACTTGTTTAAATCAAGATCTGATAAAAAGATACGACAATGTTGCACCATACTTCCTTTTTTTCATTTTTTGTGATGACCTAAAAAGCCCGCTTAAAAAATAGATTAATATAAAGTAAATTAATTATCATAATAAATCAATATAACACTACTTTTGACAAAACAACAATTTTAATATTACAATAAAGAGAAACAGTAAAGGAAATTTTACTTGTGTAATTGAAAAAAAGAATGAAAAAAAGAATGAATAGTGACGGAATAGAACCACTTCCGTGGAGGTCACAGAGCGGTTAAAAATTGTGCACAAATCGATTGAGAGCTGAGTTAGAGTCTATTTAGGCATTTTCAGAGGGAATTTTATCACATAATCCTATTCAATAGCAAACTGATTTACCTCGAACATTATAAAGCAAGCTTTTCTTTAACGGAACAAAACAGAAAAGCAGAAGGAGTTAAACTTGAAAAGAACGGTCTGTGATAGGTTGCGTTTGCAATTTTGATTGACTTATCATAAGAGTCAAAAATGAACTATAACTAATTTTAACTACTAACAAATTAAATATTGCGATTGTTTTTTTCTATTTTTTACCTCTTGACCCAGACTTATGTTATGCAGGAATAGCAGTTGATTGCGCAAACAGTGGTATGTAAAGGAAAACGTGTGCATGTGTTAATGTTTTGATCGTAAAAAGTGAGCAAAGGTAACTAAATTATTGTTGATGTACAGTGCGCAATATCAAAGAATTAGCCAAGTCGTCTTATATGGTAATTAATTTGAGTCAGACATAATCTTTCTTATGTTGTAAAAGGTAATGACCCACTTATAATTTTGTTAGAATTATATCATGTAACGTTTTGTTCAGTCAGTTTCTATAGAGCTATGAACTACAATAACTTTTCGTAAGAAATACAAGAAATCATACTCAGTTGATGTCGTAACAACGATGGACAACAAAAGTTCCAGCCGCCATGAATTATGCATACAGTTTTCTCTGTTCATTACCAGGAAACAACGGTCAACTGTAGAAACTTCAGCTGTCCTCAAACGTCCGTCACCGGTGTAAAAAAAAAAATCAAAGTACAGAGGAAAAAATGTGACATTCCATTCAAAACACGAGGACGTGTTTTCCCCGGAGCGGTGGGAAACTATCACCGTTCAAAATTCATTGTTTATTTATAACTTTATTTTGGACTTTACTTTTAAAATTCATCATCTGTTTCGTAATATTTTTTCACAATTTATTTCTTACAAAGTTACAAGTTTATTTTGTGACTCTATATGTGATTTCAAAGAGACAGTGTGGCATGTCTCAAGATTTGCTAATCTCTTAAAACAACATTGTGCAATTATCAGGTTTTTTTTCATGTCTTGGACATCAACGACTAATTGAGTTTATTTAATTATTTTATATCTGTGAACCTTTCACTCAGCTTACTTATGTCATCACCTGTCAATTTATACTCATTGTTCGGATTCTTATAAATAAGTATGTACAATTGTGAATCGGCAGTCTGGAATACAGCGGCCAGCTCGGCCACGTCCGACTCACCTAGAGTCTTGAGTCTGGAGGCCACTACTGGCCATATCCGACTTGTTTGTAACATGTCTGTCCCTTAGATTGTAATAATGTTGCCCTCGTTCAGTCTCGACCAATTAAAACGGAATACAGCATCAATTGTTTTTTGGTTTTTTTTGAAAGCGCATTTTTTATTGAACACGGATGATTGATCTTTATAGATACAATTTCGAAGATGACAATATTTTTTGAATAGTATGTTAAGATTTCAATTTCTTCAAATATACTTGTCAACGTGTTAATAATATAAATCTTTGGACCTACATTAAACAGTCTGATTATGGTTCTTCAAAAGGTTGGCTTGAGGATGTTCTTAATTGTAAGTGAATCATTGCATATTTCAGCTGTATCTGGGTGAAACTACCCATCCCTTAAAATGAGGCAAAAATATATTTGAGAGAAGGAGTGGTACAAGGCATATTTTTGCAATCTTTTTATCAACCACAGGATATAGCTGTTACATTAAGTGTCACCCTTCAAGACCTTTCAGTTACTTATTGGTTGACTGACCGAATGGCAGAGGCTCATCCTGTGAACGCTTTATTCAACCGTTGTTCATCTTACGTTATCAGCAATGGCACCTGTGCGTGTTAACAGGTTAAAATAAAGACAGATCCATTTCATATATTAAGAACCTATTTTTGAAGACTGAAATCACAAGTAGTTCATTGTATTTGTTTATAAAAGTTAAAGACATTTATAGAATCACGAGACCAATTGAAACAGGAAGACTCTTCTTTTATTTCAACAAAGGCGTATCAAGAATTAGAAAAAAATTATAAAAAACAGAAACCTGGTGATAGTGGCTGGTCATTAAGGATCCGGAAAGTCTGCCATTATCCAGCATATTGTGCTCAAATATAAAGAATAGGGCTGGACCGTTAGACGAGTAAAAATGGTAGAAGACATCGTGGGTGATTGTTATTCGAGTCGATTTCAAAAGAATAAAACTTTTTTTGTTCTAAATGATTCACTTGGAAAAGAAGCTTTTGACGAAATATTGAATAGTTAATGGCAAACATATGAGGAGGAATAATTAAAGGTTTACTTAGAAAAGGCAAACATTATGATGTCATGTAGAAGCCACATTCTTGATGATGCTGGATTAGCACGTTATCTCGTGAATCAATCACATATCGTAAACATTGATGATAATAAAAAAAAACTATGTGTTTTTGAAAAACGACAGATTTTGAACAAATACACATCTGCTATAAATTTTTCCGGAAAAGATCGTGATAAAATCGTTGCATTAGCAAAGTATTTCCAGTTATTGTGTAAGTTATATTCCAACAAAGAAGAAAACAAGAATAAGGGAATAAGATTTTTTACAAAACACGTAACAGAGCTAAAAGAAGATATAACAGGGTTTAGAAAAAAAAAAACGACAAAAGGAAATATTGTGCTTTGGCTCTTCTTGTACTTTACATTGATCTTTGCGTTAGTGGTTTTTTAAGAAATAAAGAGAAAATTATAATTCAAATGCACGTTGGAACTGTGTGGTTTACCGGAGGAAACACCACTTTCAACTATAGGCAACTATCTTAATTCCATTAAAGACTGTTTTATCAAAAAAGTTGGCAACACTTATAATTTTTATCACAATTCTGTGATGGAAGTTACCACACATGCGTTTGGTACAGATTACCCGAAAAAACAATAAAATACGCTGACATCGGGTTCCTAGGAAGAAGAGTACGACAAGGGGATGGCGAAGAACACAAAGATTTGCTTACTATTTATCTAAGTGACCAATACATAAAGGAAATTTGGAAAAGGCTTTATACTGAACTGTTTGGTGAACGCCTGTTAGCTGTTGTACTCAACCCTTGTCTAAGGAATGAAAAAGTAGTTTAAGTACTGGAAGAAAGATAGCAGACCATCTCGAAAATCTACAAAGGTTACTGAAAACAAAGGAGCTTACAATTGATAAACACGTGTTTGATAGGACGTCTTAAAGTGAACTTATATCGAAATTTGACTTTTTTTGGTATTTCATAGTGAAGTATGGCCACTTTTTTCCTTTGGTCGTATTTTGTCATACACAGATATAAAAATACTGCATAAATACTCTACAACAAAAACAATTCGACCTGGCGAGCTCTTTCCTTTTCTCCGCGATGTGTTGCAATGGTTCAATAGAATTGTTTACTCATGTTTTTAAAAACAATGCAGAAGAATATTTGAAAAAAAGCAATGGGAGGTCTTTACCCTATTCACATAAAATCTGTGTTTAAAAATTATGAATTACTTTGTAAGTTGATTAAAATAGGTGTAGATGTTAATCAAAAGACTGAATACGATTCCGGTGATTGAGCCTCTCTTATGTTAGCAGCTTGAAATGATACTCAGGAATACGGTAATATTAACCATAGTGAGTCGGGCAAAACAAAAAGAGATCAAACTGTGCAATTTTTACTAAGTAATGGAGCCAACATAAATTTATGTAGGAAAAACGGAGTTCAGCCTACATAATAATTTGGCGTTGGTATTCATTTGTGGGAGGTGTTTCAAAGAGTTGGCCACGTAATTGACACCATTAAACTATTAACTTTTCTGGCAACTAGAAAACTGACCAGTCAGGAAGGGCCCCGCTATGACAATTAATATAGAGAAGTGAAAAAACTTTGAATTCCATCCTCTTTATATTAACAATGATGAAAAATAAATGCCCGGCAGAAGATGTAAAGAACTGGAATATATAGGATCTCGTGATTTGTAGTTGGCTATGATTTTCATCCAACAATTAAAGTGTTTTCTTCTTGAGCCTTAGTGAGGGGATAAAACACACAAGTTGGATTAAAATCATATTATACTACAAATCATATGAGATTCTATTTATCCCATGTTTTATACACCACAATCAATGTTTACACTGTTTATAAAACTCCACATTATTTTACTTCATTATGCCTACGCAAATCCCATTGTAAAGTCACAACTGTGGGATATCAAAGAAATATCCAATGAGTCATATCCACGGAATAAAGTGGGTTAACATGGGATGAAATAAACTTTGTTAAAAAAACAAAGAATTGATACCAATGCAATGATACCTAGGCTTTGCCTCAACTTCAAACAAACATCACTTGCAGACACATGTGTACGGTAATATATATAACAGATAAAGACAGACCTTAGATTTTCTGAAACAGGCAAGATAATTAATCTCAGATTAATTATCCTGGTCTCATCCATTTATTGAATTAAATCAGGGCCTACAGAAGGAATATTTTCAGGTACTATTCTTAAGTTTCCTTTAATATAAACATAGCAACCAAAAACAACAACAACACCAAAACATCTATTTAAAAAAGCAGAAAAAAAAAAAGAATCAAAAATATATTTTTTTTTAATTTATTGTAATTCATACATATCTTTTTTTTAATTTTACAGAATATAAGTATTTGGACTAGAATGAAATATATTTATCAAATACCATCCTTTAAACTGAAAGGTAAAAATATTAGGGTGCAGCTCATGGAATGAGAGTTAAATTTGCTTCAAAACAAACATCAGTGCAGACAAAGGTGTTCATTAATCTCGATATGACAGATAGAGATAAGCCTCTAAATTCTCTGCAGCAGGCAAGATAATTAATCCCAGGGGATTAATTGTTCTGCTTTCTCATCCTTTTCTTCTAAATTTACAATTAGATTTTTTTTTCAGAAATGATAGAATGTGTTTATTATCTGATTACCTGTTAACATTAACAGCATTAAGGCAGAACAAAATAAAATGAATAATTAAAAAAATAAAATAGTGAAAAAGGCAATCTTAATATATATCTTGATTTTAGAATTCATTAAAATTATTATAAATCATTGTGTACGGTATTTCAACCAAAATAAAATATGAATATTATATTTTAAATCCATATTTCAAAGAATGTACACAATACTACACACCATTCAAAATTGACAAAACAAAGTTCATTTGCAGACACAGGCAGTGCAGTAATTAATCTCAATGTGACAAATAAAGATAAAGCTTAGGATTTTCTTCCTGTGGAAGGTTTATTAATCCAAAAGGACAAATATTGCACAGCCTTCCATGTATAAAATGGTAACATTCTCAGCAGTTATCTCTCTTTGCCCATTCATTCTCAGTAGTTATCTCTCTTTGCCCATTCATTCTTATGCATAATTAGGAATCTACCCCACCACCCCAGCTCCAAACCAGAAGACATAAAGAACCAAACTTAGCATCAAAATATGTCTTTCTGCCTACTGAACTACCATACCAAATTTGAACTTGATTGGGCAACCATAAAACAAGTTATTAGAAAAAACAGGAAATTTGTGGACGGAGGAGTGACAGACGGACAGACAGAAGGACGGACGGACAGAGTGATTACTATAAGGCACCCGCAAATCCTTGCGGGGCCCTAATTATGAAAACAATGTGATTATTAGTCCCCTCCGGTGAAGATTTCCTCTGCGTCCGTCAGTCCATCCGTCTGTTGGTCTGTCCCACTTCAGTTTTCCACATTTTTTTGTCTTTATGCGTTTAAGGAATAATATGAAATTTGCTGAACAGCTTCAAAATGTCAAACTACAAATCAAGTTTACACTTTTGTAGCGTCTGGTTGACATATTTTCGAGAAAATTAATTTTTTATATTCAATATTTGAATGTTCGGGTTCGATAATCTGCATAACAGTGTATTTTTTTCACAATTTCCACAAACCGGTAGGGGACGCCTATTGCTTATGCAATACTCTCAGTATGTTTGTTTTGTTTTGTTTTTTTAAAGCAAGGCAATAGGTGAATAAGTAGGTGGTTTTTTATGATGAGAAATTATAGGTGTTGGTATACTTTGTTTTTTCCCTTAAACAACGCACGAGTTTGATTTATCCTAATGACCTGATGGCTGTGCAATAAACTCTAATTATTTGGTTTATTAAGCATTAACACAGTTGTTTTCTCTCTGATGGCCCTTTGGAGACGAAGCCAAATTTCTCGGATGGTCCGCTTGACGAGGTCAAAGGGTACCCAGATGACTTAATTTTAGCATAGCTTTAAATACATGTATAATTTTGCAAACGTTTAATAGATGCCCCCCAAAAAATATTCCGTCAATTGGTGCAATAATGATGAAAAAAATCCCAGCTGTGCCTGATATCCAACCCAACGATATCTTGAGGGGTCCACAGCTAATTATGAGTGTAACCAACCAACTAATAAAAAAAAATAAAAAAAAAATGTTTTTCATTTTTTAACTCTAGAACATTCTGACCAGGTGTTAAACAACATTGAAAATGTTATATATACAACAGAGGTAAATTATTTTTTATTTTATCTTAATGCCGCTACAGCTAACCGAGTTGTTTGGGCAATGTAGCAAACATTTATGATACAACGTCGCTTATAGATAAAAATATAATTAGGTGTCGCTACAAATTATTGCATTTACAATTGACATCGCCAACGGTTAGTGATGTATCGCCGTATAATGATATAATTATATCAATAGCAATACAAACGCAGTGTAGCTCTAACACTTAATGAAGCATGCGAATATCTTCATTTTCAACCGCTAATGATACCACTGTTTGCCATTTAGCGTTGCAGTTTCTCACTGTAATGATCTTTAGATTGTGAAATTAAAATCAGTTTTACACTATTTCATTTCCTTACATTCGCTTAGCAGAAGTTCTACGTTGATTTCTCCATAACATACATATATATCTGTATTAATAATAAAAGATAGATAATAAAATAGAACGATCAATCGATAGATAGTTTAAGACAGACAGTAAGATGAAAACTCTCCTAATTAACTTCACTCTTTTCATCAGACTGAATAAAATGATGACAATCGTAATTATTTAAAAAAAAAAACAGAAACATTTTTTGTTTATTTTCTGTACAAGTTAATGTTCCAAATATGTGCAGCTCTACACCTAGTTTCAAAATTCAGTGTTTTTCGTAAAAAGTATTTAAGGATTATGTTTTTGTAATTGATACATTGAAGTGATTTAGGAATAATTGTTACGAATATGACACAAAACTATTGTGATTGATTTTATTTCCAAGTGATCTCATCAGCACTTACAAAATCCTCTAAATTTAGTTAATCATTAAATTACTTCAGATGATTCCGTGATTGCTGAATAAAAACAGATATCAATTAATATTTATAAGTTTAATAACATATTAGCGCTTTTGATTAGTCGAAACATTTCTTTGATACCTGCATCACTAAAAAATTTTCCGGATCTACTTTTCTCATCTATTCAGATTTAACGCCATTTGTAGAGCAGGAATTTCCCAAACACTGTCAACAAAATGTAAAGTTGTACTTGTTTAATTCTCAGCAAACATAATATAATTTTATGAATTTAAAAAAAATTAAGAGTTTAACCTTTAAAACAAAATAAAAAACACACTATCTTATTCGCTATATAAAAAATAAAGCGTCTCCTCACGATTTCGTATGCTTAAGATCGACGATCAACATTTACAGCGATGATGGCTGTTCCAATTCCAGGAAAGATAATCACGACCATATAAGTATATACACGTTCACGATAACACAGCTGTTCGGTTACGATGAGTTTTAAATTACACTTTCTTTTATCGTTTTGACATCTTTCAAGTGATATCTTTCTTACTCCTATCCGGCCATTTATTTTACACAAACGAAACAAATAACATTGTTTCAAACATCAACGTTTTGACAACAAGCCGTTGTATGTAATCGGGGAATGATTTATTCGGCGTTTGTTTATCTAGCGACAATGTTACAATGGCGACCGTTTTCCGCAACTTATCGGGATAAAATAATACATAAAATAAACAAACGCCGAATAAATCATTCTCCGATTTTACTCTTCGATGCAAGTAAAAAAATATATTTTCTTTATTGGACCTTAGCAAGCAAGATTTTTAAAACTCTTTATTATTAAATCATCCCCTTTGGTGCCTCAACAGGGGTACACAATAAAGAACAGAAGAGACCATTGAGATAATTTTAAAAAATCGATATTCTAGGTTAAGGTCAGACACGGTTTAACATGATATTAGGTAATACCTTTAAATATTGTACAACATTTCAATATACCTGCAAAAAAAAACTAAAAGAGACAAATTAAGTATGCATATCAGAGTGCGTCTAGTAATTTTCGGAGCCTTATTATCTACCACTGTTGTATTTACCAAACGCGTAAGAACTATATTTAATTTATGTATCCTTGTGTGCCCAGTAGTCGTGCGCTTAAGAAGTAATCTGATTTATTGAGCGGTTAAATTAAATTAAGGATTATTTGTCACGATAATTAAACTTACTGAACTGTATTCTCATTTTCTGTGTATCTAAAATACATTAAGTGCTTTAAACAGCTTATTATCGACGCCGAAACGAAGCGAGGATTCTTTGTTTGGAACCAGTAGTCGTGCACCCGGATATGTAAGCAAGAATGAGGCCAAAAAAAGTAAATTTTGTGTGGTTTGTAACTTTTTCATTTGTATATCACAAATAACATATCAAATATATTCATAAATATCAACACATTCCAATAAATGCTATGAAAACTTAACAATAAGTTAAATAAACTATGTTTCGTAATCTTGGTGAATTTCATCATTTCACAACTTATGATACAGTTATATACAGGGTAATTTGTATTAAAAGATAAAAGATATTTGATACTATCTTAAGAATCACATTAATTAATCAACATCAAGGTATACACAAATTTGAAACTCAAATTCTACTCTATTTACAGTGAGGGCATAGATAGTGATCCCCTATCCGGACTACTCTGATGTCAGTGCAGTAATTAAAGTGCACCCAATGTCTACATTTGTCACACTGTACCCACTTTACAAAAATAAGGGATGTGCTATTTCGAACAGTATGTGGTGTGAACATTTTACAAATACAACACAATTCTTCCTCAGAAATAGAGATATCCTCAGAGTCTTCGGATAGGATGTATTGTCTTGAAGATGTGTTGTCAATTGGTTGCACATGGTAGGGTCCAGGTTCCTGTGAATGACCTTTTGTTTGAGCTGATGTTTTCTTCTTCTTGTTTCCACACTTTGGACTTTTACCATTCTTCGTAGAGGTGGTAGAGAGCGTCTGATTTTTTAAAATAATTTTTCTCTGTTTTGGGGCCGCTGTTGCTGAAACATGCTCCATAATTTTTGCTGATACCTCCGGCACAGTAATTGCTATGCCTGATGTAATCTTGCTCAAGGTTTTGCGTTATTTTTTGGCCTTTAATCCCTCAGATTTTATAAGAACAAGCTCTCTAGTTCGCTCTGCAAAAAAATCTTGACTGTTGTTGTTTTCATCTGCATCCAAATCAGAGTCGCTCTTGTCTTCTTCCTCGTTCCTTTGAGTCAATACCGAAGAAGGGGCAAGAGCTTCTGCTGGTACCACATCAGCATTAAAAGGATAAATTCCACACTTGCGGAAGGCAGACTGAAGATTTTGAGCTGATAAAGCTTTGCTGTATGCCTGGCATGCTAGGGCACAAACATCCTGTTTGGTGATTACTGTTGATGTTGCTCTCATCTTTTGGCGGCACAAATTGTTATAAATTTTCTGTTAAGGGCCATAGCAACCAACATCCATGGGCTGAAGAATATGACTAGTGTGCGCTGGCAAAACATGCAACACAATATTGTGTTCCTTTGCCCATTCAACAGCTGCAACTGAAACGCGAGACCTATGCCCATCTAATAGCAGCAAAACTGGTTCATCGAGTCCACCAGGAACATAATGAACAAAGTGGCTCTGTAAATACTGAAGAAACCTATGCCCATCTAATAGCAGCAAAACTGGTTCATCGAGTCCACCAGGAACATAATGAACAAAGTGGCTCTGTAAATACTGAAGAAATATAACAGAGTTTGACCATCCACTCTCTGTGACATCACCAGCTGCTCCAGGTGTTGAGCCTTCCATCAACTCGGACCTCATCCGCATACCAGGAAAGACAAAATATGGTGGAATGGCAACCCAGAGGCACTACCACATCCCAGAATGGTAACCGTAGAGGATTTTCCTGTTGTTACAGCTTGCGGCGTGTCTCCAATGCCGGATACCACATGAGGAGGTGCATGGTTGAGTGTGATCCCCTTCTCGTCCACATTAAAAATTCTATGGGGCTTATCAAATAAGTTGTACTTTGTACATTTCCTGGATTCGATGATTTTGCGCGTTGATACTTGCATGCCCGTGGCTTAACAACCTTCAGATCTGGCCAACGCTTCATAAACCCTCTAAACCATTTTAATGTGGGAGGTTTCTGCTGCTTAGTTCTCTTGCGTAGCTGAATGGCATAGTCAGATGCCATATTGGTCACCTCTTTTTGGGTATACCCATAACCAAATAAGGCCATTGCTTTTAAATGCGAAACAAGCATAGCCTCCTCTTCTTGTCCAAGCAATGGTGCTGGCCCCATAGTTACCTTCTCCAGGTCTACCTTCCCTTTGACCCGGTCGCGAAGAGTTTGGGTTGGGACATTATACTGCTTTGCAGCTTTGCGAACACTTGTCCCTTTTTCTTTGACAGCTAGATATGCACTTATGAGTCGAGTTGGACTGTAATGTCTGAATTTAATTTTGGGTTTTTTCTTTGGGATCTAAAAATATGAAAAGGGATCTTTAATTTGGCTTTTTAATTTTTCTTCTTAATACAAAGGAATTATTTTATTCAACATGTTCAATGAATAGAATATTGAACATTTCTTATAGATTTAAACTGGACAAATATTTCCTGATTAAAATGTAAATGCATTCAAATAATTTCTTTTTTGTATAGTAAAAAAAAAAATCAAATATTTTTTAATTCAAATTAAAGGTATAAAAGTGTTTTTCCCTGAATTAAAATTATTGTTTTTAGCCCCTCTCTCAATTAAATTTATTCCTGCGTTATAATTACGTCTACAAAAAGTGTAAGGAATATGAACATTTTCATAACCCAACAATTAAAATGTTTGGCCTGTAGAAACAATCGATACACATTGTGACCTCTACATTTAGATATGCTAATTAGCCATGTGCCTTTCATGTCTGGAATGTACGCTTCAACCCAGTAAACATGCATTTTTATAAATAATAAATTTGGTATTAACAAAATGGCGGATATTTTACATAAAATATATGTTTCTATAATTTCCTACCTGTTTATTCCGCATATTCAACTCTTCGTTTCTGTTTAAACGCACTTGATATCAACCTTTCAAAATCCGTTTATGACGTAATATTTTGACACGTGACCAAATACGACAACAAACAAGATGGCGCACGACTACAGAGCACGCACGACTATAGGACCTTCAACCATATATGCTTAGTTAATGCATATGCATGTTAAAACAATTATTGTTCAGTGATAAAAAGCGAATTGATGAGTGCCATGGCCGCATACAAATTGACGCGGACCTTTGTTTTAAAGGTTTTATCTCTTATTTCTTCACGGCTTCAATTTTTTTTTTATAGAAAACCATCTATGCCTAAGTATTTGCTTTCATTTAACTACACTTTGAAGTTAGAAAAAACTCGGGGCTTGGATGTATAAGTTGCTAAGATTATAAAGGTTGTAGTGAACCAACGTCAGAAAAAATACAATGTTTGGCTTTTGATAGAATTTAAAATATTGTTTTAAATGATTCAAATGAAACGTTTTAATTTCAGACTTAAGATACTGATGTTCTGTCAATCATGCAGATTTTAACTCCAAGGATGGTGCTTTTCTGGAGAAATAAAATGCTTGGAATATCTTTATAACTTTTTTATTTGGCATGGTGCCAAATAAAAATCACACGACCCGTCTACTACTATCTGATAACTACTGCAAATGACTTGGTTTTATTAATTTAGTACGTAGCTTTTATCGTTTTTAAACCGGATTTTAAAAGTATTGTAAAGGTGAAGTTTGTTTTTGGTATGTTACCCGTCCTTTAAATCAACAATATAAATATAATTAATATGCTTTTGTAAAAGGGAGAGCTGTTAATTTTTTTAAATGATTCATATTTTAGAAAAATAATTTCAATATAACCTGACATAAGTATTCGCCAAAATATCCCCAAATAAAACCATTTACATATATTTAGCTTTTAGATTTAAAAGTCGTTGAAAACATTGATTCAGAGTTACATTATGAAAGTTTACTTTGTATTGCAAATGTGTTTTCTAAGTTTCTTCTTTTATATTATTAAAAAGCGTAAGTACGAATCCAGACTTCGTCATTTCTTTAATGACCTCGTGAAATACCAATACACCACTCCATTCAATCCGTTCTAAGAAATGGGCTCGAAATGTCAAGGTTGAACGG
The DNA here is from genome assembly GCF_963853765.1 of Magallana gigas. Lineage (NCBI taxonomy): Eukaryota > Metazoa > Mollusca > Bivalvia > Ostreida > Ostreidae > Magallana > Magallana gigas. Next base: position 19,413,234 of record NC_088853.1, on the reverse strand, counting down.
TAACATACTTTAGTAACGATATAACCTAAAATGATTGAGGAAATTCGTTATAATTAATATGTTTAGGTATGACTGCCCTATATATACAACAAGTTATTTGATTTAAAATCACTGTAATGCTGTAGTTTCCTAACTAAACGCGACGAGTTAATATCCGCGAGATGCACATCTTCAAGATTTTTAAAATATCGCTCCCCAAAGTATTTCGGTGTCTTAATTTTGAAGTTGGAGGTTTCACACGAATCTATGAATAACAATAAAATAAATCATAGATTTGGCCAACACTTAGAATTTGTTTTTTTTTTCTTTATTATTAAGTTTTTGAAATTAATACTGGAAAATATTGTTCATTGTATTTGTTTATAAAAGTTAAAAACATTGATAGAATCACGAATTGATGAGGCCATTTTAGACCAATGGAAACAGGAAGACTCTTGTTTTATTTTAACAAAGGCGTGTCAAGAATTGGAACAAAATTATAAAAAACAGAAACCTGGTGATAGTGGCTGGTCATTAAGGATCCGGAAAGTCTGCCATTATCCAGCATATTGCGCTCAAATATAAAGAACAGGGCTGGACCGTTAGACGAGTAAAATAGTAGAAGATATCGTGGGTGATTGTTATTTAAGTCGATTTAAAAAGAATAAAAACATTTTTGTTCTTAATGATTCACTTGGAAAAGAAGCTTTTTACGAAATATTGAATAGTTAATGGCAAACATATGAGGAGGAAGAATTAAAGGTTTACTTAGAAAAGGCAAAAATTATGATGTCGTGTAGAAGCCACATTTTTGATGATGCTGGATTGGCACGTTATCTCGTGGATCAATAACGTATCGTAAACATTGATGATAACAAAAATGAAAAACGGCAGATTTTGAACAAATACACATCTGCTATGAATTTATCCGAAAAAGATCGTGATAAAATCGTTGCAATAGAAAAGTATTTCCCGTTATTAGTTCCATACCGGTTTTCACCGGAGGGGACTATAGCTTTCCTCTGCGTCCTTCAGTCCGTCTGTCCGTCCGTCCGTCTGTCTGTCCGTCCGTCTGTCTGTCCCACTTCAGTTTTCCACACTTTTTTTCTTTATACGTTTGAGGAATAATATGAAATTTGCTGAACAGCTTCAAAATGTCAAACTACAGATCAAGTTTACACTTTTGTATGGTCTGGTTGACATATTATCAAGAAAAATAATTTTTTATATTCCAATTTTTTAATGTTCGGGTTTGGTATTCTGCATAATAGTGCATTGTTTTCACAATTTCCACAAAGCGGTAGGGGACGTGTATTGCTTAGGCAATACTCTCAGAATGCTTGTTGTATAAGTTATATTCAAACAAAGAAGAAAACAAGAATAAGGGAATAAGATTTTTTTACAAAACCCGTAACAGTGCTAAAAGAAGATATAACAGGGTTTAGAAAAAAAAAACGACAAAAGGAAATATTGTGCTTTGGCTCTTCTTGTACTTTTCAACAGTGATCTTTGCGTTAGTGGTCTTTTAAGAAATAAAGAGAAAATTAAAATTCAAACGCACGTTGGAACTGTGTGTTTTACCGGAGGAAACACCACTTTCAACTATAGGCAACTATCTGAACTCCATTAAATACTGTTTTATGGAAAAAAGTTGGCAACACTTATAATTTTTATCACAATTCTGTGATGGAAGTTACCACACATGCGTTTGGGACAGATTACCCGAAAACCCAATAAAATACGCTGACATCGGGTTCCTAGGAAGAAGAGTACGACAAGGGGATGGCGAAAAACAGAAAGATTTGCTTACTATTTATCTAAGTGACCAATACATAAAGGGAATTTGGAAAAGGCTTTATACTGAACTGTTTGGTGAACGTCTGTTAGATGTTGTACTCAACCCTTGTCTAAGAAATGAAAAAGTAATTGAAGTACTGGAGGAAAGATAGCAGACCATCCCGAAAATCTACAAAGGAGCTTACAATTGATAAACACGTGTTTGATAGGACGTCTTAAAGTGAACTTATATCGAAACTTGACTTTTTGGTATTTCATAGTGAAGTATGGCAACTTTTTCCTCTGGTCGTATTTTGTCATACACAGCTATCAAAATACTGCATAAATACTCTACAACAAAAACAAATCGACCTGACGAGCTCTTTCCTTTTCTCCGCGATGTGTTGCAATGGTTCAATAGAATTGTTTACTCATGTTTTTAAAAACAATGCAGAAGAATATTTGAAAAAAGCATGGAGAGGTCTTTACCCTATTCACATGAAATCTGTGTTCCAAAATTATGAATTACTTTGTAAGTTGATTAAAATAGGTGTATATGTTAATCAAAAGACTGGATACGATTCCGGTGATTGAGCCTCTCTTATATTAGCAGCTTGAAATGATACTCAGGAATACGGTAATATTAACCATAGTGAGTCGGGCAAAACAAGAAGAGATAAAACTGTGCAATTTTTACTGAGTAATGGAGCCGACATAAATCTATGTAGGAAAAACGGAGTCCAGCCTACATAATGATTTGGCGTTGGTATTCATTTGTGGGAGGCGTTTCAAAGAGTTGACCGCCTGAATTTACACCATAAAACTATTAACTTTCCTGTCAAATATAATGGCAATTATGAAAGCAATGTGATTATTAGTCCCCTCCGGTGAAGCTTTCTTCTGCGTCCGTCAGTCCGTCCGTCCGTCTGTCGGTCTGTCCCACTTCAGTTTTCCACATTTTTTTTTCTTTATGCGTTTAAGGAATAATATGAAATTTGCTGAACAGCTTCAAAATATCAAACTACAGATCAAGTTTACACTTATTTAGCGTCTGGTTGACATATTTTCGAGAAAATTAATTTTTTATATTCCAATTTTTGAATGTTCGGGTTCGATAATCTGCATAACAGTGAATTTTTTTCACAATTTCCACAAACCGGTAGGGGACGCCTATTGCTTATGCAATACTCTCAGAATGTTTGTTTTGTTTATTTTTTTTAAAGCAAGGCAATAGGTGAATAAGTAGGTGGTTTTTTATGATGAGAAATTATAGGATTTGGTATACTTTGTTTTTCCATTAAACAACGTACGAGTTTGATTAATCCTAATGACCTGATGGCTGTGCAATAAACTCTAATTATTTGGTTTACTAAGCATTAACACAGTTGTTTTCTCTCTGATGGCCCTTTAGAGACGAAGCCAAATTTCTAGGATTGTCTGCTTGACGAGGCCAAAGGGCATCCAGATATCTTAAATTTGGCATAGCTTAAAATACATGTATAATTTTGCAAACATTCAATAGATGCCCCCCAAAAATATTCCGTCAATTGGTGCAATAATGATGAAAAAATCCCAGCTGTGCCTGGTATCCAACCCAACAATATCTTGAGGGGTCCACAGCTAAATATGAGTGTAACCAAATTGCAACCAACTAATAAAAAAAAATTAAAAAAATATATACAAAAAAAAGTGTTTCATTTTTCAACCCTAGAACATTCTGACCAGATGTTAAACAACATTTAAAATGTAATATATACAACATAAGTAAATTATTTTTTATTTTATCTTAATGCCGATACAGATTACCGAGTTGTTTGTGAAATGTAGCAACCATTTATGATACAACGTCACTTATTCATAAAAATATCATAAGGCGTCGCTACAAATTATTGCATTTACAATTGACATCGCCAACGGTTAGTGATGTATCGCCGTATAATGATATAATTATATCAATAGCAACACAAATGAAGTGTAGCTCTAACGCTTAATGAAGCATGCGAATATCTTCAATCTCAACCGCTAATGATACCACTGTTTGCCATTTAGCGTTGCAGTTTCTCCCTGTAAGGATTAATTTAATAAGTATTTTATTCAAGTATATAAATACATTGAATTGGATTGAACAGCAGGCACAATGCCTATTTATGTTCTCTCCTGTAGTCAAGGTATAATATGAGTAATTATATAATTATATATAATATATATATATATATATATATATATATATATATATATATATATATATATATATAAACGAATAAGTCCTTGGTATAGGTAACGATATAGAAAAATGTTTTCAGTAGACGATAACACAATAATCCATTTCTTTCAAATTTAATCCAGAGCGCTTTCGCCTGATCGGCTCTTCAGTGGATTTCAAATTATAACAGAAATTTGAAAGAAATGGATTATTGTGTTATCGTCTACTGAAAACATTTTTCTATATATATATATATATATATATATATATATATATATATATATATATATATATATATATACATATATATTGCCATGGAATTTTGTATAATAGATTAATATTGTAAATAGTATTGGAAGGAGGTACAGTGCAAAAAAATAAACAAAACAAATAGCTCGTGATAGGAAAATGAAAATAAAAAAATAGAAAAATAATGGTTAATTGCTAAGGTTGGAAATAAAAAAGTATATGTAATGTAGGGAAAAAATGAGAAAGAAAAGAAAAAACATGTAATAAAAACAAAACAAAAATTAATAACAGAGTAGAAAAAAATGGAAAGTTTGGGGGGGTGGGGTGGGAGGGGGAGGGGGAGAACAAAAAAGCAATAAAAAATGAAAAGAAAGGAGTGTAAGGAAAGTCAGTGGTACCCATTTTGATACATTTTTTATACAATGTGTACATTTTTACCTATTCATTTACTTAAATCTGTTTGTACTTTTTATGTAAAAATGAATTTTATCAAATAATAGTAAGTTATTTTGAAATGTTAGTTTATCACTTCCAAAAAGTAGATTCTTAATTGTGATTGGTATGAAATTGTCGTTCATATAATCAAATAGAGATTTTCTCTGGGAGGCATATGATGGACAGTGTAAGAGATAATGTTTAGAGTCTTCCACTTCAAGAAAGCAATTCTGACATAGTGGAGAGGCAATAAGGTGGTGTGAATAAAGGTCAGCATTTAAGTTACTACTGTTATTTCTCAACTGACAATGCCAAATATTTTCTAATCTTTTGCCATGGTTAAATAATTTATGCATATACAGTTTTTTACTATTAATATTTTTGAGGCTGTTCTTAAATGCTGAAACTGTAGTTATATTTTTTGTATTTTGAGGTAGATTGTTCCACAATATAATTGTAGATGGTATAAAACTATTGAAGTAAGATGTTGTTCTTGCAACAGGTGTGCGATAGATGAAATTGTTTCGAAGATTGTAGGTATTATGTAGGGGGAAACATTCACCAACAATATTAGATAAGTATTCAGGGGTATAATTGTTTAATATTTTGAACAATAATATTAATTTATGGTTACTTCTACGTTTCTTAAGTGTTTCCCAGCCTAATTCCTGATACAGGTATTGTTTAGATGAGTTTCGTCTAAGACCAGTAATTATTCGTGCAGCTTCAATCTGTATACTTTCCAATAAATTACTTTGTTCATCTGTACAATTGTCCCAGACTACATCACCATACTCTAACACAGGGCGAATAAATGCAAAGTAAATTTTAATCAAAGATTCCCTATTTATTTTATATTTGAGTATGCGTAGCATGTTCAATCTTTGGCATGCTTTTTCGTAGATATTTGATATATGATGTGACCATCCCCCATTTGATTGCAAAGTAAGTCCTAAATGACAATGATTATTTTTTTGGATAATATTGTAAATAGTGTTACCAAAAGAGACCTGGGGATGGGTTTTTTTCTTTCTGGAAAAGTTTACATTTATTGTTTTGCTTGGATTAAAATCCACCAGCCATTGATTAGACCACTGTTTGATTTTTTCAAGATCAGCTGTTAATGATTTAGCTGAATTATTATCATTATCATCAACTACTACAAAAAGTGATGTGTCATCTGCAAAGAGTCTTATTTGGTTGCATATATTTTCAACAATATCATTAATGTAAATAAGAAAGAGGAAGGGTCCTAACACTGACCCCTGGGGTACTCCTGCATTAGTGGTTTCAATTCCTGAGGAATAGCCCTCGATGACAACCTTTTGTGTTCTATCAGTAATATAGTTTTCTATCCATCCAAGAATTTCTCCTCTGATTCCATATTTTTGTAATTTATAGATGAGACCTTTATGCCAGACCTTATCGAAAGCTTTTGATATATCACAAAATATGAACATAATATCTTTACCTTTATCAAGGTTAGATATTATAATATTATAAATTTCAGTAAGCTGGTTAATAGTGGAATCAGAGGGCTGAAATCCTGATTGGTTTTTAAATAAAAGATTGTGGTCCTTCATATAATTGTGCAGGGTTTTTAAAAGAATTCTTTCCAGTATTTTACATAAGGTGCATGTGAGTGCAATTGGTCTATAGTTTGAGGGGTCCTCTGGGTTGCCCTTGTTCTTATATACAGTTGTATGTTACAATTTCCATATAAAAGGTAATTCTTGATGTTGAAGTGTAAGGTTAAATAATTTAGCGATTGGATGTTTGATTGAAGGTATGATATTTTTAAGAATCTTAGGTGAGATACCGTCTGGGCCTGGAGGTTTGGTGATATTTAGATTTGATAATTGATCAACAACATCTTGGGCTGTGATGTTAATTCTTTCTATGCTGTGAGGGGGCCCTGGGCCCTGAGGTGGAAGCCTGGGTTCATTAGTTGTTTCTATATGTGATATGCTTGCAAAGTGTTTGTTAAGTTCTGATGCTTTATCTACTGGGTGTATATGTATTTTACCATTAGAATTTATTGGAGGTGGTACTTTTTTTTTATTGTTACACTTTGATAATGATTTCACTATTCGCCACCATTTACCAGGAGGAATTGATTTATCTAGTATTTGTGATGTAAGCTTTTGTTTATACTTGTTTTTTTCAGTACGAACCATGTCAATAACCTGATTTCTTAAGCAACGATATTTGTTCCATTGGTAGTCACTATTAGTTTTTTTTGCTTTATAATGGATCCTATTACGTTGGCGCATTTTACGTCTTATGGCATTGGTCATGAATGGTTTATCAGAAGGGCGAATGACAACTACTTTTTTAGGAATGTGTTGGTTCACATGCTGTGTGAATACATCTGTGAAGTTTTTATAGACATCATTAATATTTGTAGAGTTAAATACATCCCTGTCCCAATTGACCTGAAGTAGATCACTATTTAGTGAGGTGTAGTCAGCATGTGCGTAGTCTGTAAGTATTCTTCTATATGCCCTTTGTTTGTAAGTTTTAAAGTGAATTTCAAGAGTTACTGGACTGTGTGTACTACAAAATGGGGTTAATACATCTATGTTCTCTATTCTTTCTACAGCGTTAGTAATAATTAGATCTATACAAGTACCCCTTGTGGTGGTATAATTAGTTGGTTGAGTTATAACATTTGTGAGGGAAAAATTTTGGAGCATATGCTTAAATATATGGTTACCATCAGCTAACATATCAATGTTAAAATCACCCATCAAAAATATGGGTAAGCCAGTGTCTATAGCATTTTCTAGTGATATTGCTAAGTTGTCAAGTACATCAGCCCTGGAATTTGGAGGTCTATACATAACCCCAGTTAAAAATTTGTTATTAACACAATGAATTTCTAACCATATGATTTCAATATTTGGATTACTCGGGTCGTTGCGTATCAAAAACTGCAAGTTGTTCTTAACATAAATTATAACTCCACCTCCAAATCTATTACGGTCTAATCTGACAGGCTTGTGAAATCCCTCAAATTCAATTTCCTCATCAGAAATGGTTCTATCTAGATGACTCTCAGATATTCCTATTACATCAAAATCACAAAGTTCGTTAAAAATAATATCTACCTTCGACTTAAGACTACAAACATTATTATGTACTATTTTGACATTTGACAATAATGAACCTTGGGGACCAGGATTGAATTATATCCCACCAATTAATAGTAAAACAGTAAGTACCAATAAAGCGTAAGACAATAACGTACCTTTAGGACTTGGATGAGTCGGCTGTATTTCATAGTAAATGCTGTACATGAGAATATTAGTCATACGAATCAAAAATGTAGAATAAACCTTTATGCACAGCCTTCATCCCACAAAATGTAAACAAATCTACTTTTACTTTCGTATTGCACAGAGTGTAAGCTAATGACCGAAATGGCCTACATTTATAGTAATGTACTCTCGGGTGAATAAAGATAATCAAGTAACAATGTATAAGCAATATCTTATCACTTCTATAGGCTAATAGTAGTGATTTATAAAAGAATAATAATGGGTAATATGATTTTCCACTACAGTAGAAAATAAATGAAATACATAACTTACATACACATGGGTATTGTCGAGGTGACAAATAAACAGAAAACTTATCTACAAGGCATTTCTGAACAGTAGAAATGTCGATTAGGTTACATGAGGAAAATCCAATACAAGGTAAATAAAAAAGGAGGAAATAGATTGTAAAGAACATAAATAGAGCTATTTCCCCTAACTAACAGCTGACTAATGTAGTAAGTTAAACATGTTTACTGAAATTAGATGAATCCCTTTTTTTTAGAGCATACAAGAGACAAAGATTATTGTGCTTCTTAACGACGTTGATCAAGAATACACATGTGTGGGTTAAGTGAAAGTACATAGCGTTTCTAGGATTTTACGAATTAAATAATAATTTGACCAGTCTGAAAATGGACTAAGGCACGTGGGTGGCTACAGAGCAACAGCTCTAGTAGCCAAAGTTAATCACGAAGAACGACTTAGTCCCTTTCAGTCACAGGGGTAGAAGTGGTCAGGATACGTTCATCATAATGGTGCTCCAAACGCGTTTTTAGCTTTTCGAGGTCGTCCTCTGTGGTAAGTGTTATACGATTTTCATCCATTTTTACAATGATGCAACCATCATACGTCCACACACTATCGACAAGTCTGCTACGAGCAAGCTTGCGAGCTTCAAACAGGATGTTGGATCTTTGTTTAGTCAGTGCCACGTTAATAAAGACTCTCGATGAAGTACTCGGATTATGGTTGTAGTTTTTAAGATTGCGCTTATGATGAAAAACTGTGGCGCGATCTCTGTAACTGAGAAACCGTACAATGATATATCTTGGTTTCCCATTCCCCTTGCGCGGGCCGAGTCGATGGGTTCTCTCTATTCGGTCCAACCCAATTTTGGATGTTTCCTTGGATAGTATCAGATTGATGACATTCATTGCTAGTTTGTCAGTATTTTCACTGGTTCCCTCTTCAGGGATTCCTTAGAATTTTAGGCAAGTTCTGCGGGAATACTGTTCCATCTCGTCAATCCGGTCATTTAATAATTTTGTCTCATTTTGAAGTGATTTAATTTGGGGCATGAAGAGTTCACTCATACAGTTTTTGATGAAGGGTTTCTGCATTATCAGATCGATAACCTGTATGGTGCCCCGTTGATCCTTGGTGAGGTCATCAAGCAAGGAACTTAGTTGGTTGAGTTGGGGGTCATCAAATGATGTTGTTGAATCATTGTTGGTGGAGTCGGAGGGTGAGCTCTCAACTCTTCCCCTCTTTAATGGAGGTTTGTTTGGTGTAGTCGCTGGTCTTGCGGCTCCCTCACCAAGTTTAGCACTATCAGTGGGTCTGTTTGTTACAGATGATTTGACTGCAGCTTTATTGATGTTTTTAGTGGTGGGTTTATTGTTTGACATCATTAGATAAGTAGTTGTAGCTGGTTTGGTAACAAGTTATTGAGTATTAGCACAGATATAGACTCTGACAGATCACACTGGTATCATCTCTTTGTTTACATTAACAGTTAGGTTGGTGAAAAGTATTCACATACCTGAATGTTCAGAGTTCATTGTTTTTCCAAGAATTTCACCAATTTATCATTAAATTTTAATTCAAGACTATACAGCACATACCAGTCACCCTTATACTCATCACACAATCCATTTATAGTTAATTGGAATGGTATATATCACATAATCGGCCTGATATAGGGGAGAGTTGAAAAGTGTGGCCTACTCCATTGCTGTGACCTTGACCATGACCATGACCTTGATCCCTGTAAGGATCTTCAAATTGTGAAATTAAAATCAGTCTTACACTATTTCATTACCTTTTTTGCTTAGCAGAAGTAATACGTTGATTTGTCCATAACATATGTTTCTGTATTAATAATAAAAGATAGATAATAAAATAGATCGATAAATCGATATATAGATAGTTTAAGATGGACAGGTAGATGAAAACACTCTTTATTATCTTCACTCTGTTCATCAGACTGCAGAAACTACTGACAATCGTAATTATTTAAAAAAAAAAGTACATTCTTTGGGGGTTTTTACTGCACAATTTTATATTCCAAATATGTGCAGCTCTACACCTATCTAAATTCAGGTTTTTTTTGTAAAAAGTATTTAAGGATTATGTTTTTGTAATTTATACATTGAAGTGATTTAGGAATAATTGTTACGAATATGACATAAAGCTATTGTGATTGATTTTATTTCCAGGTGATCTAATCATCACTTACAAAATCTTCTAAATTTAGTTAATCAAATAATAACTGTAAGACGATTCCGTGATTGCTTAATACGAACTAAACATCAATTAATATTTATTATTTAATAAGATATTAGCGCTTTTGATTGGTCGAAACATTTCTTTGATACCTGCATCACTAATTTTTTGACGGATCTACTTTTCTGATCTATTAAGATTTAACGCCATTTGTAGAGCAGGAATTTCCTTCCCGAACACTGTCAACAGTCAAAAATGTAAAGTTGTGCCTGTTTAATTCTCTTCATATAAATTTAAAACAAAACCAAACACACTGTTTTATTCACTATATAAAAACATAAAGCGTCTTCTCACAATTTCGTATGCTTAAGATCGACAATCATCCGATTCCAGGAAAGATAATCACGACCATATAAGTATATACACGTTCACGATAACACAGCTGTTCGGTTACGATGAGTTTTAAATTACACTTTCTTTTATCGTTTTGACATCTTTTATGATGCGATCATTCAAGCAATATTTTTTTTTACTCCTATCCGGCCGTTGTTTTTACAAAAACGAAACAAATAACATTGTTTCAAACATCAAAGTTTTGACAGCAAGGTGTTGTATGTAATCAGGGTATGATTTATTTGGCGTTTGTTTTTCCAGCGACAAGGTTACAATGGCGACCGTTTTAGGCGACACTTATAGGGATGAAATCATCCATAAAATAAACAACCGCCAAATAAATCATTCTCCGATTTTACTTTTTGATGCAAGTATAAAAATATGTTTTCTTAATTGGGCCTTAGCAAGCAAGATTTTTAAAACTCTTTATTATTAAATCAACCAATGTGATGCCTCAACAGGAGTACACAATAAAGAACAGAAGAGACTAGAGAGATAATTTTAAAAAATCGATATTCTAGGTTAAGGTCAGACACGGTTTTACCTTACATTAGGTAATACCTTTAAACATTGTACAGGATTTCTTCAATGTACCTGCACAAAAAACTAAAAGAGACAAATTAAGTATGCATATCAGAGTGCGTCTAGTAATTTTGGGAGCTTTATTATCTACCACTGTTGTATTTACTAAACGCATAAGTACTAAATTTAATCTATGTACGTATATGCTAAGTAGATGCATATTGTTAAAAAAGTATTGTTCAATGATAAAAATCGAATAGATGACTGCCATGGCCGCATACAGATTAACGCGGACATTTGTTTTAAAGGTTTTATATCTTTATTTCTTCACGACTTAAATTTTTTTTTATAGAAAACCAAGTATTTGCTATCATTTGACTACACTTTGTAGTTAGAAAAACTCGGGGCTTGGATGCATAAGTAACTAAGATTATGAAGGTTGTAGTGAATCAACGTAAAAAATAATACAATGTTAGGCTTTTGATAGAATTTAAAACATTGTTTTAAATGTTTCAAATGAAACGTTTTAATTTTAGACTTAAGATACTGATGTTCTATCAATCATGCAGATTTTAACTCCAGGTATGGTGCTTTTCTGGAGAAATAAATGCATTGAATATTTTTATCACTTTTTTATTTGGCATGGTGCCAAAAAAAATCACACGACCCGTAAACTGCTATCTGATAACCACTGCAAATGACTTGTTTTGGTTAGTGTAGTAGCTTTTATTGTTTTTTAAACTGTATTTTAGAAGTATTGTAAAAGTGGATTTTGTTTTTGGTATGTTGCCTGTCTTATAAATCAACGATATAAATAGAATTAATATGCTTTTGTAAAAGGAGAGCTGTTTATTTTTTAAAATGATTCATATTTTAAAAGATTAGTTTACATATAACCCGACATTAGTATTCGCCAAAATATCCCCAAATAAGACCATTTACATATATTTAGCTTTTAGATATAACAGTCGTTGAAAACATTGATTCAGACGAGTTACATTATGAAAGTTTATCTTGTATTGCCAATTTATTTTCTAAATTTCTTCTTTTATATTATTTAAAAGCGTAAGTACGAATCCAGACTTCGTCTTTTCTTCAATGACCTCGTGAAATACCAATACACCATTCCCTTCAATCTGTTCTGAGAAATGGGCTCGACATGTCAAGGTTGAACGGTAACCTACTTTAGCGATGTACTTGATTTAGCTGAAGCTGCAGACCGCCAAAGGCGCTAAATAGCTATAGAATACACAGCTATATGTAGTACGCTTACAGTAAACGTCAAAAAGAAAAATACAATGTGCGCAATGTGTTTTTGTGTATAAATATTATGACCGAGATTACAGAGAGAGAGAGAGAGAGAGAGAGAGAGAGAGAGAGAGAGAGAGAGAGAGAGAGAGAGAGGGGGAGTAGAGATTCAAAACTATTTCCACTTTAAATATACAGATATAAAGCTTTAAAGATGACATGGAGTAACACGGAAGTACCACCTACCAAAAACTTATCTTTCTTTCGTTAAAGTAGGTTCAGGGGTTGGGAGATATTCGTGATGTGTGAAAGGACAAAAATGAGATGAATAGGTTCTATCTATCTATCTATCTATCTATCAGTATAGAAGTAACAATACTTTTGAATTAAGGCATTTTGCAAATAAACTTAATAATGCCTGCATCAGGGTATTTGCTTACACCTTTGCTATTTCAACACATGCGTGATGATGTCCGTAGGGTATAATTGAATTCTAACTGATTAGTTCTCATTGTAAAATTAATTAAAAAAAACCTACTTTCATAATTGATAAACAAGCCCAAAAAAACAAAAATGAGCGTAATGTGGTGGGAACGCTTCCAAGTTGGCGGATACAAGTCATGAATATTTTGCATCAAAATATATACTTGCAATAAAATAATAATGAATCATTCCGTAAAGAGTGAATATATTTACTTATATAGAGAATACATAGAAATCAAAATTTGAAAAAATGTCAAATAAACAAAATCAGTCAGCTCGTTTCTTTAGCGTAAGATTTTAGTTTTGATACACATTCGCTTGAGATCTTTCCAGAACGGGATAACCAAGAACGTGAGTAAACTAAATATCGAAAAATGTAGGACGACTCCATAATGCATTGCAGGCAGATACCTTGAATTGGAGTTCCATAAATAAAAAAGTTAATGAATAAAATGGAAAAATTAATGCGATTTTTGTACTAATGGAAAGTACTTCCCAGAAAGGGCCGCCCATAACGGTTTGACTAATTGACCTCATGGCGGGAAATATAGAGCGAGTTAACAATCGGCCAGTACTTTGAAACTGACAACTTTGGTTTAAAATATGTATGTTATGGATAATAATGCATATCCTTGCGTGTTTTAATCTCATACTTTTTTAAACCACGATAGATCACAGGATAAATCTCTGCCATTCAGTCAATTGAAAGCTGACTGAAAGGTAACTGAAATGTGACTGAATGGCATAGCTGTGCCATTCAGTCACATTTCCAGACCGGTCAGTTAACATTCAGTTGACTGAATGGCAAAGATTCATCCTGTGGATTGGTTTAAACCTTGGACATTATTTGTAAACAGACTATTGCATTCTACGTCTATAATAGTCCGACATTTACTGGAAGCAAGGAAAATGTAAGATATTTCAGACTACGTCTATACGTTTAATAAAGACCCCCCCCCCCCTCTTCCCGAGATTGTTTTTCAAAACAGTCTATAATCTGAAATTCTTATTAAGGACAAAAATACAAATTATATTGAAAATTTACCAAAGAAACCAAATTTTGAGCGAGATACAATATATACCCATTCACTGATTTAAAACAAATACAATAAAAAAGTTTATTTTTTTTAATCAGCTGCAACAGGATCTTAAAAGGCCACGTACATGTGTATACGTACACGTATATAGTATCCATTACAGTTTATAGTTTTCATTCCTGCCCGCTCCTCTAAATATCCAACAATGCAGTTTGTTTTTCATTTCAATTCTAAAAAAAAATAAGATAAGGAAAAACTCAGACAAACTATAAGGAAAAAAAACAACAACAAAAAACATGTTTCAACATATGAATTCTAAATTAATTTTTGGGAAAATATCATCTATCAACAAAGCAATTGATAATTGTTGAATACTATGTATTTTATGGAACTATCACACTTTTGATTTCCGTTTACATAATCCGTTACTTATTTAAATATAACACACTGGTCTGAAACAGAACTTTGTTACCAAATACACTATAGAAATTAATTATTTTTACATGCATATCCTTCTTTTCAACGTTGATTAAGATCAAATTCCTTCCAACGTTCATACAAATAAAATAATTAATCAAATTCTACTCATCCTATTTCTTTATATATTGAGATTGAATGACACACCAGAAAGTGGGTTATGAATAAATCTTAGTATACCCTCCTCGCAGAAATGCGGGTTTTACACTTAAAAGGGTAAAATACCCGTATGATTATTTATACATGAAAGCTTTGCTTGCAAGCTTTTGTGTGTTACCGAGGAATGATTTTTTTCGACGTTTGTCAATCTAGCGACAAGGTTAGAATGGCTGCCGTTTTCCCCGACACTTATCAGGATAACATTTTACGAGAGGAAATGACTATAAAAATGTCATCTATACATGTAATTTATTGCACGTTTTCATTACTTTTCTTTTGGATTTAAGTATAGATAAAGTATTGGATCTTAAGCAACAGGATTTTTTAAAACTCTTTCATGTATAAAAACAACCCATTGGATGCCCCCCCCCCCCCCAAGTGTACATAATATAGACGAGACGAAACAGGAAGGACATTTTAAAAAATCGATACCTTATGTTAAGGTCGGGTACGGTTTTGCATGACATTGGATAATGCATTTAAACAATGTATACCTTTTTCAATAACCCTGCACACAACACTAAAAGAGACAAATTGAGTATGCAAGGCAGAGTTCGTCTAATGATTTTGGGAGCCTTAATGTCCATCACTGTTGTATTAAACGAAAGTGTAAGTACTTTTTTTTCTTAAAGTATATGAATAGATGAGTGCCGCATAGAGACTGACGCTGACCTTCGTTATATTTGTAGGGTATACCTATATTCTCTATTCTAGATTTTAATTATTTATAGAATACCGATTCTGCCTTAGTTTTTGCTACTAGTTGAATGTACGAGGTATTTAAGAAAGAAACTTGTATTTTGTGCTTGGATGCACACTGTAAAGATAATATTAAAGGTGATGAACCAACGTCAGAAAAAATACAATGTTTCATTTTTGAAAGAATTATTTTAGTTGTTTTAAATGAAACGTTTTAATTTCAGACATAGGATACTGATGTTCTATCAATAATGCCGAATTTTTTCTCTCTTAGAGTGGGGCTTTTCTGGAGAAAAATATGCATGGAACATCTTTATCATTTTTTTTTATTTGACATAGTGCCATATGAAAATCACACGACCCATCTATTACAGTCGGATAACCACCGAACATGACTTGTCTTGGTTTTAATTTTAAACAAGCTGCTGTCCTTTAAAAAAGGACTACAATACGTGGACCATTTGCATGTGTTTCCAACGAAAACGTGATAGCCTTAAGATTATCGGAGATTCCACCGACTCTAGCCCTCTGTTTTAAACCACTAAATTTGTACGTTGTATTACGTATACATGTATGTGTACCCTTGACGTTTTATTTCAGAATTTAAAGGGTTCATACTTCTAAAATAATAATGATCTATCTATGAATGAAGTTTGCATGTACAGTATCAGACATTCGGTGAATTCTACTATTTGCGCACACATTACGATTCGCACTACTTTGTTAACTATGCAGTGACAGCTTTGTGTAAATTAAAAGTTTCATATTTTGATGCATTTTTCTTGAGATTTTAACTTTTATACAGTGACATAATTTTTCAATCATAATTAAATGCTGATCCTGATTCAGATAAACGTGTGCTAGCCTGGTTCCCTGAGCTACCCATTACGCACATGAACCAGGCTAGCTCATGCGCAGGCTGAATTTCCCCCATTGCATCCGGTTTAACCTCGCTTATATATTTTCTGCGTGGACCTCAGGGTCAACGCAATCAACTAAGCAGATCATAAAAGATTCGTTTACATATTACGTTACATCGTTATTCGCCAGAATATCCCCAAATGAGACCATTAAGCTATAAGATTTAACATCTGTTAAAAAGAGTGATTCGGACGAGTAACATTATGAAAGTTTTATGCGAGTACACAACAGGAAAAGTTAATGTTTTAAGGGAAGAAGCTCCATACAATTTTGTATTTTTGGAAATGTTACTGTAGTACTTGAGCATTGTGAGGTTTATTTTTCTTCCTTTACATATGCTTCGATTTTTATACAATACATTGACTGACAAAATGAGAAAATGTTCTTATTTGCGGTTATGTATTTTAAAGGATTTTAAACTAAAGAAAGATCTACCTGT
Source organism: Magallana gigas (assembly GCF_963853765.1). Taxonomy (NCBI): domain Eukaryota; kingdom Metazoa; phylum Mollusca; class Bivalvia; order Ostreida; family Ostreidae; genus Magallana; species Magallana gigas. The sequence continues at coordinate 19,396,446 of NC_088853.1, read as the reverse complement.
ATATGTCTAGTGGATCAAAAACAAACAGTGTACTTCTAACGTGAAGATTTATAGATATCTTCTATATGGCTGTTATATCAAATATAAAAAAAAATATGGGAGAACATTTCTCAATAAATTAAGTACATGTACATGCAAAATAAAATAGAAACTTACAGAAATATTTTGGGGTCAATTTATTTGGAGTCGTACGCGTACTTCATATTATCCTTAAAGAACAATTCCTGTTTCAAAAACGGAGCAGCTATGTGGCTTCCCTTTTCAGATACAACTTAACCACGTTCGATAAATCAACCACCAAGATAATTCATGTTGCAGGATAATTTCATAATTCAAATCTGAGGATCGTGATATTTCTACAGTAATTTCAAATGATATAAGGTATTAATACCATCTGTATCAAACACCAAGATAATGACCTTGTTATCATTGTATGCATTCAATATGTTCCTCAATATTGAAATAATACAGAAATTTCTTGGAATGGCGGTTTTGCTTCTGACCGATACAAATTTAAAGTAATTATTTCTCCACAAAACCGGCTGAAGATCATACAAACATGTACTTAATTATTTACTTTTAAGACAAAACATGTATCAATAGGAGACTTAAGAATTTTTTAGAAATACTATCATTTTAAGTTTTATCGGTACCAAAGAAGGTTATATTTCAAGTTCATATTCCAGTATAGATTGATACGAATGACGTGCTGTTATAACAATCTGTTTAATTGTGTACGTACGTAAGTCTTGTTTAGAATCTAACAGCAGCATATGTTCAAAGGACGAGCATTTTTGTTTCCATGACTTTTCAATTTTAATGAAATAGATAACAATTTTCGAAACTGTCTTACTCTGTTATGGTTTGAATAAAAACGTTAAAAATATTGTTACCTATATCACAGTTGATGTTTATTTTAAATTTCTTAATTACATAATGGACACCAGCGCGCATTGCTGATAAAATGAAATGCTGTATTTGTATATGCTGTATTACCAAAATTGTAAAATTCATGGCCTCTGGGTCAGGGGTTGCTGCTCTAGGGTAGGGCCAATATGGTCATTTGGTAAAAATGTATTAAATCTTAGAAAATCTTCTTCTTTACTCTCATATATAATTGTTAAAAACTAAATGCATGATTATGATGTCCACGGAGCCCTCTACCAATATTGCGAAATTCATGGCCCTTGTTTTAGGGGTTCAGGCTCTAAAGTGGGGCCAATATGACCATACAGTAAAAATGTATTAAATTTTGGAAGACCTTCTTCTCTACCCACATATATATTGTTAAAAACTAAATGCATGATTATGATGTCCATGAAGCCCTCTACCAGAATTGTAAAATTCCTGGCTCCTGGGTCAGGGGTCTGGATCTAGGGTGCAGTCAATATGGCCGTATAGTAAAAATGTATTAAGTCTTACAAAACTTTCTTCTTTACTCCCAAACATGTGGGCAAAAACTGAATACATGGTTATGATGTCCACCAACTCCTCTACCTAAATTGTGAAATTCATAGCCAATGGGTCAGGGGCTAAGGACACGGGGAGGGGGGTATAGCAGTATAGTGTTAATGCATATAACATGTTTTAAAATTTTCTTTTCTATTCTCACACATATGTATTAAAGACTGACTGTCCCCTGGAGTATGGGTTTTGACTCTAGGGCAGGGCAAAAATGGATGCATAGGTGTTAATGTATATAATGTTTAAAAATTATCTTCTTTACTCCCACACCTGAAAAGAAAACTAAACTCATGATTTTGTAGACCGGATCTCTAAGTTTTTTTGCCAAAATTATAGGTTTCATATTTCTTTTTGAAATATTTCAAAACTGTGGAGGTGGTCGTCATTACAAATGTATAATTTGTATACTCCTGGATGAAACCTAATTAATTAAATGCATATATGGGACTCCTTGACCAGTTTGTGTATGTGTTATATATGCTACTCACGTGACCGTAAAGGCCTGTTGACCTCTTGTTTGCGTTTAGTAACCAAATTTAGGCATACGTCTGGATGACCAATGGCAACTTTTATACATGTATATTTCAGATATATGCGTTACTTACTTCATGCGCTTCATAATCATAAGTCCCGAAAAACCCGGTACTAAGGGATTCTACCCTTTATAGCACTAGTTTTCATGTATTATTTTGTATTTCTGATTTTCAAAGAGTCAGTTTTCTATTAATCATTTAAAGTCATAAATACCTGGCATGATCACTGTTAAATATATCATTGTAATTTTTTTTATATGTGGTGATATGCAATTAAATATGACTGAAAAAAAAAATAAACCATGAACTGTAATGGTTGTCCTTTAATCAAATATATTGTATCTGTCCGTTGTCAGCGTGTTTTTGTGTGTAAATGTAATTTCAAGGTCGGTTTTCTAAAATTATATGTAAAAAAAGAGCATACGTTCGAATGAAATATACGTAATTATACCCCCGCAAACGAAGTTTGGGGGGTATATTGAAATCACTTTGTCTGTCCGTTCTTCCGTCTGTCTGTGCAAAAATTGTGTCCGGTCCATATTTTTCTTATAGAAAAACATTGGAAGTTGGACCTAAGGGTGTGTCATGACCTTGCACCAAGGTCATTCGGTCAAGGTCACTGGAAGAAAAAGTGCAAAATTCGTGTCCGGTCCATATCTTTTTTATGGAGAAGTATTGGGAGTATTGGCAGTTCTTACTTCACACAAAGTTTGCTTATGGCCTAAGGGTGTGCCAAGACTCAAGGTCATTTGGGAAAAGGTTAAGGTCACTGGAGGAAGGAGTGCAAAATTCGTGTCCGGACCATATCTTTCTTATTGAAAAAACATTGGAAGTTTTTACTTCACACAAAGTTTGCTTATAACAAAAGGGTTTGTCATGACATTGACCCAAGGCCATTTGGACAAGGCTAAGGTCACTGGCGGGAAAGTGCAAAATTATGTCAAGTCCAAATCTTTCTTATGGACAAATATTGGAAATTCTTAATTTACATCAAAATTGCTCAAACCTGAGAGTGTGTCATGACCTTGACCCAAGGTCAATTGAGAAAGTTCGAGGTCGTTGTTTAAAAAATGTTTAATTCTTGTCTGCGTCATGTCTTGTATTTATGGAAATAATTAGAAGCTAAAATTATACACAAAGCTTGCTTGTCTCAGGCCACATAAAATTATTTTTTAGATTCTCATCCCCGTATCTCTGAAAATGGCCTACCCCGATGTATTTTTTTTTTAAGAAAAAAAATATGTGGAAAAAAAAATTCGGGAAAAAAAACCGGGCTCAGTACACCAATAACTCAAAATTTTTATATTTAATGGCTGCTTGACATGTGCAATTTTCGTTTGATTCGAGTCATGTTTGTTAACATAAGGATGCAAAAAAGTCCTCATGCATTAACAGTTAACTTTAACTAAAATGGAATTTAAAGAATATAAATTGGTTTGTGTACTCTTATTAGCATTAACAGTTAATAAATAGAACAGTTGTTATTTATAGAAAATGGACGGTAAAAAGATTCATCCAATATTTTCTATTATAGAATAATACATGGGTTATGATTGTTCTTAGCGGGGGTATCAATTGTGAGCTTGCTCACAGTATCTCTACTTTAATTTTGATTGTAACTCTTCATTTGATTGGCTGATGCAGATGGAGGGACATTATATTGTATAACAAACCTTGGTATGGGGACACACCCCTTACCAACATATATCAAGAACTACTGTTAATCTACGTTTATCTCTTTTCACTTACATAATATATATTTAAAATGATATGGAAATAAAATAATATCCAAAAAATAAATCTGCTCTAATCAATCCAACAAATAAAAATAAAAATAAAAAAAATATGTCTCACAAATGGAGCTGAAACAAATTCAAGGCAAAAAAAAAATGAATTTGTACGAAAAGAAACACAAAACATAGAAGGGGGAATCGTTTCTGTAAAGAATAAAAAAATGCAATAGTTTTTATTAAAAAAAACACATATAAAAGACATATGTTGAAAAATTATCAATTAACTTGTAAAAATAAACGTTTATATTCACTATAACACCAAATTGTTATCAAGAATGGGAATTGCACGCAAATCTCTCTTTTCAGACCGTTTTACTTTTAAGTAATCATGTTATTTAAGTGTGGTTTTAATGAGTGCTGATTGATGCCTTTTTTAGAACAATTTTTGACGAGCAAACAGATTTCCATCTGATTGAGCAAGGCCTACATGTATAGTCTGTAGTATAAAGAATGATGTCGGGACATAAAACATAAACTGTAAAAAAAATTATATAAAGGGCATAAACTGTACTCTGTTAGTAGTTACACTTGAAAATGTTCGACAACTCAGAAAAAAACAAATGAAGGACACTCTAAGTGGACTTAATGTAAAACCGCAAAATACAAACAATCCATTTTCAGCATGCTCCGTCATTTCACACACCGCTCCCAATGCCAAGTAGATCACCGAAATGAATTTGCCTCGTTTGCTGCATCCATAGCACCAAGAGGGCTGTTCCTGCAATCACACTTCCTCTCTTTTGAGTTAATGTCTAATTCAACTTTTATCAACTATACCTTTAAATATGGGAAGTAACTGTGAAGTCATGAAGCAGCGTCCACTTCGTTCTAACTGGCTCACCTATTACTAAGGATATACTAATGCGCGGGTAGTTTAAAATGTCGTTTACGATTAAAACAAAAGCATGAAAATGGTGCAGAGGGTAAATTTTGACTTATGAATTACATTATAAGGAATTAATTTAATTTTGACGTATGTTATTGGATATAACATAACTTGGAATAGTTTGCGCTTTTTTAACCCCTTGATATAAAGTATTATAGTGTATGTTTATAAAAATCAGAGCAATGTACATTTTTGCAATAGAGTAAACATTATATATACATTGCCTATACAGGCTGCACGGCCCAGTCTGACGTTGAGTTATAACAAAGATTCTATAATGTCGTCCTCCGGGGTTATACCTGAGATCAATATGCCGTATTCAGCGTTTGGTATGAGGGTACAGTCGCATACACCATCGACATATAGCTTGTGTTACTCGAGTATAAGTGAAATGGAACTATTTCCATGTTTTTCCTGTTTCCTCCTTTGTTTTGTTTCTATCGATGTTTTACATCAGTCAACACAATTTTATAATGGCGAGCTGTTCCTTCCAGTCCGCTGACGTCGATTTTTCAGGAACTTTTAAGGATATGTTTGAGTCGTAATATCATTTAAAAGTCCTCTGCTAGCTTGCGGATACATGTAGCTTCAAATGACATATGAAAATAACGTACACAATTCAGACTACATCACAAAAGACGATTCTCAAGTTTTGAAATGTTATAAGGGTATAGATTTTTTTTGTACATACAGGGTGGCTGGATTTTTTTTTTTTTTTATTAAAGCTGACATGAATTCATAACGCATTTTTTCCCTTTTATCTCCGACTAGCGCCATATCGAATGTCGATTTATATTGTTCTGTTCATCGCGAAACACCCCCTATATAAGACCGAGAGCGTTATTCATGTTTCACCACACTCAGGTATTTGTAAACAGATAGCCGTGCTATGACCTTAAATTGCTAGTATTAAGTAATGGTCACTATGATATTTAAGTGTACCTAGGTACTGCGCAGTGAATGGTGTTAATGATAATTAATAGAATGAACTCTGTGAATCGTGTAGCACTGCGTAGTATTCCTAAATGATGTTATAAAACCAGGTGAATAATACGGGCATAATTATATCCAAATTAAGAGTTTAAAAACAAGTGTCATATTTGGCGATTCTGTGTCTGCAACGATAGATCTAGTACTCTATATTGACTCGTGTATTGTGCATTAAATATATTAACCTTTGTAACCTTTTACGCCATGTATGAATGAACGTATTATGAGTAATTGATGCCTCATACTAGGTGGGGGACTCCGAGACCCAGGACTCGGAGACTCAAATCCTGCATCCAGACTCTTTGATTGGCAGTTTTGACGGTTTTGTTACTTTATTTAGGAATAAACTATTTATCTTAATTATGAACACTAAATGTTCACTCATGATCGTCGTAAATGGGCCGACCTAGTCAGAACTTTCCATCATAAGTAAAATGTTATATATACCCATGTAAAATGATGTTGAACAGTTCCGCTTATAGAGATTCTGAGACTCTTGATTTGGGCTTCTTTTAATTGTTGTAACTATACGATCAAGCTAATAAATCCGCTTAAGAAAGAAATACTGGACTTGTGATCACTAAGTTTGAGCTGACCCTCAATTGGATCCGTAAGACAGAAGGCTTACATAAACTTTCTTGGTGCCAGTGACCAGGACGTAGCGAAGTTCAAAACAGAATAATGTAAGAACCATTTCTATATGTCTCTTATAGCTATCTCGAAGTAAACAACTTTGTCTATGCAACCAATATGGCGACAGGTGATGGGTTTTATAAAAAAGAACTTAGAAATTAAATGGAGCAATTAGAAAAACTAATTCGTGGGGTTTGTCCAGAACAAAGAAAATAAAGGGCAAGAAACAGGTCAAAAATCTTCAGAAAAAGAGCAGATTAAACAAAGTACATTTGAAACATATCATGATGCTAGGCCGTATGAAACTCGTGAACATCGACACCGAGTCCCAGATCAGGATGATGATACAGATTTTTTCATTGGTCAAGTTAAAGCTATAACAGCCGCACTCTCATTGCCCCTATCTTCTGTGATAACTCCTTTTGAGGGAGATGCTCAAAAAATTAAACAGTGGATAAAGGAAGTTGAAAAGTACAGTGTGGGAAACAAGGTCATGAGATCCCTATGCTTGCATACATAACGAATAAGGGTTCAGTTGGGGATTATATTAAAAGGTATTTAGATGAAACAGGTGCGTTTGAAGAAATCCCATCTTGGAGCGATCGCAAGGAATCCCTTAAAAATAGATTTTCAGAAATAACAGATCCCCAACACGCGTTAGCATTAATGCGTAAGACTCGACAAAATTCAAATGAAAGTGTTCAGTTGTTCGCCTAGAGACTACTGCAAATCACAGAAGACGCCTACAGTAATGACAGACTAAAAAAACCTTTGGTACAACAACAGTTAGTAGATATCTTTTGTTACGGGTTGACATTCGACTATCTCAGAATGAAAATTTTGCGAGAAAACCCTAAAGATTCAAAATCCGCAATTCAAATAGCAATGCGAGAACAAAATCTGAGACAGAGGCTAGCGATAAGAGGGTCAAATATGACAAAAATTGTACAAAGTAATGACAACAGACGAACTCTTTCAAATTTTGATACTACTCTTCCTCTATTAAAGGATAGAGCAGATAATCTTACCTCAGTAGAAACAAGGCATGTAGAACAAATGGAAATTGCACATGCGCGTAATAGTAGGTGTTTTAAATGCAAACAAACGGGTCATAGGGCTCGATTTTGTACTCAAAACAAACCCAAAGTCAAGTCCCGTCCTCAAATGAATAAACGACCCTGTCAAAAAAAAACCGTCCATAATATAGAGCAGAGACCCCGTTCACCTGTGGAATGTTGGAATTGTGGTAAAGTAGGTCATGTGCGTGCAGATTGTTGGAGCTCGCATATGTATCAAACAGCGCAGCAAAATCGGGACAGACTATCAAATCGTCAAGGCCGAATCTAGCGACCAAGTAAATAGGGGATCGTCTCAAAATTTCAAATCTCGCTCTTATGTTTACAAACAAAAGCAGGAAAACTAAGACGTTCTTCCTTCGTTGAAGCCCGAAGAAAGAACTTTAGACTAAGACCTACATATGAAATTAATTTTACTAACAACCCCAGTAGCTGTTATTAAAAGTAGGAAAAAGTAAATTTAGAGCTTTGGTAGATACAGGTGCAGCCGTATCTCTAATTAGTAAGAAAATGTATGATAATCTATTTCCCCGCCCCAAGTTGTTTAATAATGGCATCCCCTCTTTACAAGCAGCAAATGACAATTCTTTAATTGCGATAGGGTATGTAAATATTTCCTTTAAGATTTCAGGATTAACTTTAGACCACAAACTTTATGTGACAAAGGGACTCAACCGAAACATGATTCTCGGTCGTGATTGGCGCAAGAAAAACAATGTTCGTTTATACTTTGATCTTGGACTCATGCGTATTGATGGCAAAGTATACGCGGAACTTAAAGAAGATTTACACATATCAACTATTGTAAGAACACCTAAGAAACTTATTATGAGACCAAACACGGTGACTGTATTTTATGGAAAAATAAATAACAATTTTCCTCTGGAAAAAAGTGACTTGGTTGAAGTGAACAGCATAGACAATAACTGCATTATGGAAGACCCAGGACTATATTTAATAGACGCCGTTTGTATAGTTCGAAAAGATAAGAAAGTTCCAACGATCTTCGTTAACCAAACTAACAAAAATTATGAAATTCCAAGAGGCTACATAGTAGGACGAATTACCGCATTAAAACAGAAGGAAATCTCAGAAATACAGACTACTCAAGACACAAAAGAAGAAATTGATCTACCTAAACGATTTGAACACTCAATCAAAAAACTTGTGAGTAAAAACAATGATTTATTTGCAAAGAAAGACAGTGATCTTCGAGTGACTGATACTGTTAAAATGAAGATAGAAACTGGAGATCACCACCCAATAAAGAACAGACCCTACCTTGTACCCCTAAATAAAAGACAGATAATTGACCAGGCCATACTGGAAATGATGGACGCAAAGATTATTGAGAGATAACAATTGCCTTTGCTATTTCCCTTAGTAGTGGTGAAGAAAAAGGACGGATCAGACCGGATGTGTGTTGACTTTAGAAGCTTGAATAAGATAGTGAAACCAGTATCATTCCCGCTACCGTTGATTGATGACATCCTATGTTTACTAGGTAAGGCAAAATATTTCACTACACTAGACTTAAAGAGTGGATATTGGCAAGTGAAATTAGAAGATTCAAGTAAAGAAAAAACGGCCTTTGCATGTCACAAAGGACTATTTCAATTCAACCGTATGCCATTTGGGTTGAGTAATGCACCAGCAGTTTTTCAGGAGCTGATGAACATAGCTCTTCAAGGACAAGAAGAGTTTGCCATCGCATACCTGGATGACATTCTTATTTTCTCAGAGACACCGGAAGATCATCTTCGTCATATTTGAGACGTTTTCAATCGCCTAAGAAAGCATGGACTTAAAATGAAGCTAAAGAAATGTAGTTTCTTCAAGGAACAGACTGAATATATTGGTTTCATCATTGATGAACATGGCGTTACACCTGATCCAAAGAAAGTCGAAGCTATAAGAAAGTTACCAGCGCCAACTACAGTCCGAGAAGTTCGTGGCTTTATAAGTATGTGTAGTTATTACAGAAGATTCATACCGAACTTCTCTAAGATTGCAGAACCATTGATTGACTTAACCAGAACATATGCAAGGTTCAAATGGACACCATGTTGCCAAAAAGCGTTTGAGTTTATTAAAGAAAGTATAACGGTAGTGCCTTTACTAGCATATCCAGATACTAACAAGCCTTACATCATGTACATCGATGCCAGCGACAATTGTATTGGAGCGTGCTTTACTCAAAAAACAGAGGAGGGAGAAGATAAGCAAATATATTACTTATCCCACAAGCTGAGTAAAACTCAAGAAAAGTGGTCAACCATAGAAAAGGAGGCATTTGCAATCCATTACGCCCTTCAGAAGTTAGACCATTATTTACACGGTGCTCAGTTTACTATAAGAACAGACCATAAGCCGCTCAAGAATATCTTAGAATCTCTAATGCAAAATAAAAAAATTCAACTATTGGCATTAAGTATTGCAGGATATAACTGTAAGGTAGAGTACATAGAAGGAAGATTTAACTGCTGTGCAGATCTCTTATCCAAATTACCGACAGTCAACCTGGAGTATGAAGAGGAAGAACAATCAGAGCATGATAAACCAGATGTCAAGGACAATTTCTTTGAAGTGAACGTACTTAATTCCAATGCCTTTTCGCCTAAGAGATTGGCCAGATGTGAAGTTAAGAAACACGACGAATTGGTCAAACCCTTTATTGATCTACCAGAAGAAATCAACATCAAAGAAAGTCAACAACACGATGAGCAGATCAAGAAACTGAAGAATCGGTGAAGTAAAGGAACAGCAACAGCAACTGAAGAAAAGAAGTTTCTGGAAATTGATGGTTTAATTTACTATCTTTCAGATGGAGACTCAGAAGGCCCAAGACTTCGCCTGTATGTACCACGTGAGTTAAAACTTCTAGTAGTGCAGCAGTATCATGACAGACTTGGACATATGGGAGTGGACAAAACATATGACGTAATCAGACAAAAGTACTACATACCAAAAGTGTACAAAAGGTAATACTCTTATATAGAAGGATGTGTAGTATGCCAAACGAGGAGCAATAAGAAAAATCAACCTCCACTTCAAAAGACAGATATACCACCTTTTCCAATGGCTAAAGTAGGGCTTGATCTATCAGGACCATATCCAACATCCTTGTCGGGAAACAAGTACATAGTTTCTTTTATTGACATTTACTCTGGTTGGCCAGAAGCTTTTCACGTTCCTGATAAGTCAGCTGACAACAAAGTACATCTCATCTTAGAAGAAATATATCCAAGATATGGCTGTCCTCTTCAAATCCTCACAGACAACGGAACAGAAAATGTGAACAAGAAAGTGGAAGAAACCTTGAAAGATTTGAATATCAACCATATCAACCATGTCCTCAAGGTAATGGTAAAGTAGAAAGATTTCATAGAACTCTACATGACGTGATAGCTAAGAAAACAACAGACAACGCTCAAAAATCGGATATTCATCTTAATCAGACGTTGGCAGCCATTTGTTTCCATCCTAAGGATTCGTCAAAGTTTTCCCCATATTACCTTATGTACATGTACAACAGAGATGTCGTATTACCTCTTGATACGTTAATGAAACCTCGAAGGAGATATGCGGGAGAAGATCAACACAAGATCGCCCTTCAAGAACAACATAAAGCGTTCCTGTTAGTACATTGTAATGTGAAGGAAGCCAAGAAGAAACAGAAAGCGCAGGCCGATAAGAAAAGAAAAGACGAAAATTTTCAGGTAGGTGACCCTGTCTACCTTAAGAACAACAAGACAAAATAAGTTAGATAAAAAGTGGCTACCATATTATCGAATCATAGAGCAGAAAGGACCAGTTAGTTTCGTGGTGAGAGACCAATTGACTGGATTAACCACCAAATGCCATGCACGACAAATAAGACTGGCAAATATTTCGCACTGGCCCCTTTCACAATCTACTGAAGATGGTGGAAGAATTAACTATGTGGTGCCACCGGAAGATGAATCGTCGTCAGAAAATGAAGACATGCAACCAGAACCATTGGAAAGAGCTATACAGTCCAAACAATGGGAAAGAGTGGGATCTGCAGACGAAGAGGATATTCCCCTAGCATAACTTCAAAGACGTATAAGAGCTAAGAAGATCATGGATGATCAGCAGTATAAAAACGAGAATGATCAGACCGTAGATTCAGAATCGGATGAGACCCATGAGTCAAATCAATGGGATGAAAATAGTGGTTAAGACTATGAAATACCCTTAGATAACCCAAATGTACCCTTAGATGAAAATATGGAAATAGATGAAATATCCCCTAAAGTAGGTCTAGGCTTCAAACCAATCCATAAACCGCGTAAATCAATCCCTGAGCCCTGTAGAGAAAATAACAATCAAGAGTATGCGTTGGCTATTATAACAGAATTAGCCAAAATAATAAATTAAATAAGTTAAATTATCGTATGATGTAGATGTAAATAATCTTAAATGAACTTAGCTTTGTATATATTGCACGCTTTAAAAAAGGTATGACATGATGACCCCATGTGACATCAAAACATGTATTGAGATGCGCCGACTAGCAAACGCGGACTCAGCACCTCGGTTATTTGAAGGTATATGAAGGTTAAAGAGACTTAACATAAATTCGAAATACATAAAACAGCGAGTAAGTAAGGAAACTATACGACTGATTTTTGTAAGTGATATAAGAATATTGGTAAAAACAATCAAATTTTGTGATCGACATATTGAGTATGGGACAAGGTTGCTCAGGTTTTCATGGTTCAATCATAAGACCAAAGATATTAAAGTTTTCCCTATGAATACACTTATGGCGGAATTGCCAGTAACTAATTTGCAACCCATGATATCCTCGTCTTGGGTGGGAAGCCTCTGGTTTTATGTGTATTTAGCTTTGGTAGTAACAATAACGATAAGACTTTGTATTAAGAAACGCAAAACTATTAAAAAGTGGGGTGGTATATGCTGTGGTGGTTGCTGGACAGGTTGTCAAAAAAGGGATAGTGATGGAGATAAGACAGGTTCTTCCAAAGACACTGTATTTTGTTGTGTGAATCCAGAGAAATGGACCTCTAGTGACATTATTGAACTTGGACCAATCCCGAAAGACACTAGGATCCAAGGGAAACCCCGACGGAGCGGAAGACTCGAAACCTGCAAATTGATCAGTATCACGGGGACAATTTCGACCAAACTAGCCCAACAATTACTTGGAGAGGAGAAAAATGAAAAATCACCATGGAACAAATACTATAGACAGGACCCAGAGTTGGCACGTAAATACCTGGAAGAGAAGGCCGCGATGTCTACGCAACAGAGGAACGCAGGAGACGCTCCGCGAGAAGTCGCCTCGCCATCCGCGCCGACCCTCTATCCACGGGTGCCGATGATGTGTGAATAATTAAGCTACAGCCGCGAAGAAGTTGTGTATTCCTTGTGAAAGGATTGTGAAATTGAGCGAAAATTAAAAATGTGAATTGTGTAAAAGTAGAAATATGCGTTATCTTGTGCTAATATAAATCTTGTATTTGGTGATTCACTCTGGAGAACTTCCGGAAGAGACCGATGGACTCCGAACTAATGACGCTTACCTCACCCCTAAGAAGGAAGAGATATTTTGTGAACTTACAAGCATGCCTTAACTTTGTATATATATGTGACATTAAGCTTAGCCATACTTAGAATTACGATTATATTCAACTATGGTTATTTCATCTTGGTCATTATCGTCATACGTTATTCATTATTGTTTTCATGATTGTAATGCGATATAATCAAGCCATATGATTTTATGTACATGTATACATCCTGGTTATAGATTTCTTTTTGTAGATGAATGATCTTCCAAGCCGGAGATGGAAACATGTCACTTGATACTATCTCTTAACATAGATGTTCTGACTGTCACTAGGAAGTTCGTCTGATCAAGGGTAGATCAAGGACGCTTTCCTATTCCGGGCGCCAGGCATGAGAAATCTCCCTTCGGGATATTTCTTTTGGTTTAGGGGACGTATGTAAACAGATAGCCATGCTATGACCTTAAATTTCTAGTATTAAATAATGGTCACTATGATATTTAAGTGTACCTAGGTACTGCGCAGTGAAAGGTCTTAATAATAATTAATAGAATGAACTCTGTGAATCTTGTAGCACTGCGTAGTATTCCTAAATGATGTTATAAAACCAGGAGAATAATACGGGCATAATAATATCCACATTGAGAGTTTAAAAACAAGTGTCATATTTGGCGATTATGTGTCTGCAACGATAGCTCTAGTACTCAATATTGACTTGTGTATTCTATATATTAACCATTGTAACCCTTTATGCCATGTATGAATGAACGTATTATGAGTAAGTGGTGCCTCACACTAGGTGGGGACTCCGAGACCCAGGACTCGGAGACTCAAATCCTGCATCCAGACTCTTTGATTGGCAGTTTTGACGGTTTTGTTACTTTATTTAGGAATAAACTATTAATCTTAATTTTGAACACTAAATGTTAACTCATGATCGTCGAATGGGCCGACCTAGTCAGAACTGTCCATCATAAGTAAAATGTTATATATGCCCATGTAAAATGATGTTGAACAGATTCCGCTTATAGAGATTCTGAGACTCTTGATTTGGGCTACTTTTAATTGTTGTAACTATACGATCACGCTTAATAAAACCGCTTAAGAAAGAAATACTGGAATTGTGATCACTAAGTTTGAGCTGACCCTCAATTGGATCCGTAAGACAGAAGGCGTACATATTTCATACACCCGAACACGTTACCTTGGACGAAAATATGTTCCACAACGCGTTTTGAACAAAAATGATATGACAACACTGCATTGGCAAGGAATATCCAATGAACGACAAAACAAGACAAACTGAAATCCAGGCACATATGCTTCAAAAATCCTCGATAATTGTAGACCGTTTTCCTGTGTATGTTTAACATCGCACATGCGGAAACCACACACTGTGGCAGATCGAGCAATGTCGCATGGATTTTAGAAACGGAACGTTTTTTGTATAAACCGATGGAAACGATGCTAAGTTGTTACTTTCTTTGATTTATTATCATTTAGCTTCTGTGTTGGATAAGGTGCCGCCGGGGTTTAGCCACTATGAACGACGCACGTGTTCAATGTGCATGTGAAGTACCGGTAAGACAGCAATTTCTGTGCAAAAGTATACGGGTACCTTTGAAATTCTCTCTACAAATAAATATATTTTGAGTTTTATAGATTGTTGTTTCCTTTTTTTATTCTTTTTTACAAACATTTTACTACAGACTGTAATTCATGCATTTAGAAGTCCGTGCAACCTGAATGCCTCGATCGGAAAGCAACCGACCGTAACTTTCTCAACCGGTATTTATACCCCAGTGGCAGTAGTGATGCGATCGAAACTAATATGGCGACCAAATGCTTTTATGAACTCATGTCAGCTTTAAGGCACATATGTTTGTCGGTGGGCTTACTGTAAAGGTCTGTTTGAAAGAAGTCGTTTTTCAAGAGAAATAATTACATTTAGGAACTCTACGCACTATTTTCTGTCGTTGGTTTAAAACAGATTTTTTACTCCCCGCGCTTTTTGTCTAGGTATACTAGGAGATATATATATATATATATATATATATATATATATATATATATATATATATATATATATATATATATATATATATATATATATATATATATATAGGACACGTAATATAATATAAAATCACTTGAATTAAAGTCGGTTTCTAATTAAACGCGAACAGGTAATATCCGCCAAAATCGTGAAAGACACATCTCGCAGATTTATATACATGTATATCGCTCTGAAACTTTTTAGCTCACCTGAGCTGAAAGCTCAAGTGAGCTATTCTGATCACATTTTGTCCGTCGTCCGTCTGTCTGTCCGTCTGTAAACTTTTTACATTTTGAACTTCTTCTCTAAAACCGCTAATCCAATTTCAATCAAATTTGGCACAAATCATCCTTATGGGAAGGCGAATATAAATTGCAGAAATAAAAGTCCTGTATTCAAAGCGGAGAAAACCTTGAAACTGTAGAAAAAGGGGGGTGCATTTTTAAAAATCTTCTTCTCAAGAACTACTGATTCCAATTCAACGTAGTTTAGCATAAATTATCCTTATGGGAAGGAAAATATAAATTGCAAAAATTAAGTGCCAATTGTGTTTCAAATCTGAGTTATTACGAAAATAATAATAAAGGAAAGGCGTGTTTCAATCAGTTTAATAGCTTCGGGTTCGGCATACGGTAAAATGCCACTTGGTCTGAGCAAAACAAAAGATTGGCAGTTATAAATCTCGTAAAATTTGATCAAGGCATTTTACGACTATACAAATTTACATTGTTACACAATCGAACTATTCATTTCTATTTCTTTAATGCAATGGTTGGATTAATTAATAAAGGTGTAAAATAACATGATATAATCCGACATTTTTAAGTCCGACTTAACATATATGTAATTGGCGGGTAGATAGCGTCTTTTTTTCCCGCCACAATTCAGCAAACGAACTCAAGATGTCAGCATCGAAAAAGTTGAAGCTAGAAGAGGATAAAACAACTGTATCGGGTTTCGTCCAAAACGTTTCTCCAATTCGCACGAGTAGGACGAATTCTCGGTACTTCAATGCAGTCGTTCAAACCAAAAGAAATAAGTTTAACAGAATCGCCTGTTTCGACGTTTCAAAACACTCAGTACTTACGGATGCTAGTCGAGCACAAACCCCCCATAAATTGTCGGATGTACAACTAGTACCAAGCAGGATTGACTCTTCAAAATCTGAAGTTTTGTTAAACTACAAAACCAAGATAGAAGTGTGTAGAACTGTGGACTTTAACTACAAAAAATTCCAGACGACGATGACAAGACGGGCGAAAAAGTCAAAACCCTTGCAGAAGTCCAAGCCACCCCGGAACACAACAAGGTATTTATCGGATAAAACGAAGATAATCGCCCAATATTACCTAGTATTTTATAAAAATTAAATAAAAGTGCTTGTATTTATCATAGTTATCACGCACAGATTCAGTTTTATTTTCAGGGGGTTAAGGGGGGAGGGGGGGGTTCCGAGGGTTGAATTATAGACGTTTAGGCCCCAACAAAGACGTTTAGGACCCAATATGTTTAGGACCCAAGCTGTCTAGGCACCAATTTCAAAATGTTTCGGCACCTATTTGAATTATGTATCTCTTAAGCAGTTTTAAGCAAATAAATGCATTTTTGTTAAATTTGGAGAAAATTTATTATATAAAAATTGCGATGTCAGAGCTGCCATTATGAGATTCATGACTAGAACACAAAATTAAAGTTATATGAGGGAATACATTTTAATTAGTATTCATATTTGATAATTGGTTTGTTGTCCATTATTAGAATTATACAAAGTTTGAATATTTAAAAAACAATCTTTTATCATTGATTATCTTCAACCGTCTACTTGAACACAAGTGATTTATGTAATCATTCCAGCAGAAAGATATCTCGACAATTATAAAACTTCGCTGTTATAATTACGCTTATTCTAAAGGTGGGTCGCGGGTTTACCCCATAACAAATCTCACGAAAAAACATACCCTGAAAATTTGTCATGATGTATAAATGCTTCCAATCTGCATTTCCAACTTACGATTCTTACATGAAAACTAAGACTTGGTATGAATTACTACTTTAGTATTTACACTATAGACCTAAATCAAATTACTTTATTATAACTAAGAGCATTTGACGTTAAAAATGTAAAGTGGGAAACCTTGAGATGTCTCCTTTATGATGTCAAACAAATGTGCCAAAAACAGCCAGTCGAGTTGTCTAAATTGAGTACAGAATTTGATGACGAAAGTTAACCCGCGACCAACCTTAACTATAGATTCAGGTGATGAATATATTTTTTAGGGATATTTTTTAGAATATTCATGAAATTTATTTAACAGGCATGCAAAGCAAGTACATCTTAAATTCATGTTTGAGTTAATTATTTTAAGTGGAAAAACCCATACATGTCTAGAATATGTGATATTTATAACAGATTTAGATAAATTATTGCTTAAAATTGCTTAAAGAACACTAGCCTCTTCATAATTTACTTCTCAAGAGCGGTGTGAAACACTCATTGTAGTACTGGTTTGGACCCCCTACCCCTTCTACATCCATGCATAATTATAGTTGAAAGAAGCATGTTTGAAAATCATATATGTTACCTTAAATTTGTAATGTTTAAAACTGCATGGTCCAAATTTTTTTTTTATCTTCTACAGTATCAAATAATATTTCATACAAAACAATTTTTGCCTATTTACATGTACACCAGCAAAATTATTAAAATTTAAAATATTTAGAATAGTTAAAAATAATTTCATTATGGCAAATGCCCATTTACAAAGAAACAAAAACAAACCAAATGTATCATGCGAATTGGAATTGTATGGATTTGTCCCCTAAATGTTTGCATTTATTCATGTTCTGCCTTAATTGTAAACAAAACATATTTTTAGAAATAATAGTAAACAAAATGTGCACACTGGTTTATTTTTTATTTGCCAAAACATTATGATCTCTATTAAACGACATATATCAAATCCATATTAAAATCTTAAAAGTTTTTTAGTGTAGAGCAAAAATCATTATATGCAATATGATTTGTTTGAAAATATGTTATATATTATTATACTTCCATGTTAAATTCTGATATTTAATTAATTTAAATGTTGTTGATAATCCGTTCTGTTACCCTCAGCAACACACTTGGCGAAGGGTAACAGTATATAATTAGTGCCTGTTTGGGAGAGTAACAGTTGAAATTGACTCCCCGAAAAAACCGTTGTCAACCGACGCGAAGCGGAGTTTGACACTGGTTTTCGAGGGGAGTCAATTTCAACTGTTATCCTCCCAAACAGGCACTATTTATTTCACTATACTGAATGTCTTCATTTTAGAGAAATTTTTACCGGTTTGATAAACAAATTCATTGTGTTACCTGTTGCCAAGTGTGTTGCTAACGCTGAGGGTAATAGAACGGATTATTAACTGCGTCTAAACCAATCAAATTTCTGTATTTAACATGTCAGTATAACAAAACGGATCGTTACATACTATAAATGAATAAATAGTGCATGTTTAGGAAAAGAAGAGTTGAAATTGACAACCCTCGAAACACACACACACACTGTGTACAAGTCAAAATATTTGGTAGACAAACTTTGTATACCAAGTTAAAATACTAGACGTGTGTCATTCTCAGAAATGTTAAAAGATTTTTTTTCTTTAGAATTTTATGTCATCTGTGTTTGTTTCCTTAGGTTGCTGTAGAGGTCAGAGTCTTATCAGTGTCTCAACAAACGGTACAAGTAGTGAGGGAATCGCCCATAAAACGCCAAGAAATTACAGTTGCTGATTCTACCGCTGCAATGAAGCTCACCATTTGGGAAAATTTGGTATCCAAACTAGAAGTTGACAAAAGCTACAAGATCCTTCACTTATCCACAAGACTCTTCCAAAATGCAAAATCAATTACCTCTACAAAACAGACGACCATTTCACAGATTCCTGACATCATCAACTGTGCGCCAGCAATAGACTCTGATGTAATCACAAAGGAAGGCAAACTCATCCAAGAAGGACTTACACTTAGTTACCTGTGCGACAATTGTAAATCAAAAGTTGATTTCAGTAATCAAAAGTTTGTCAGATGCCAGTCTTGCAAACTAAAAATGACCAAAGAGTCATTGCACAGGTCCATCAGCGGAACCTTTTCCGTCTTGATATAAAAAATACAAACTCACTATTATTTCTTCAGTCTTGTTAACATTAGCAACGACAAACAATCTAGATTCAGATGACAGTGAGATACTTGAAGAATATTTGCTGTCAAATTCGTTCAAAATCTCTTTCTCACAAGACAACAAAACTGTGTTAGACATCAAACTTTTGGTTCCAAACACGTGAATCAAAATGCTCATTTTGTTTTGCACAGTTTAGCTAGAACTTTTGCATTTTGATATTATTCATGTTACTTTTAACTTTACTTTGTTGTCCATATTTGTTCAAGATCTTCATACATGCTCTAAAATTTGTTCAAGATGTTATTCGAACGGGACAACAGAACTTTGTTTTGCATACTATTGCTTAAACTGCATTTTAGTATTGTTTATGTTAATTCATGACATAACTTTGTTGTTCCTTATCTATCCAACAACTTCATATTTGTTGTCAAATTCACTCAATTTATCATTTACGCAGGATAGCAAAACTGTTGGACATCAAACTATTAATATAGAATCTGTAACTCAAATTGCTTTATTTGTTTTCATAATATTACTAGATTGTCCATTTTGGTATTATTCATGTGAAATTGTTTTTATATTTCTTTTTTTTTCCTTATCTGTAAGGCAATTATTTTTATGTTTCATAACTCATAATTAAGTGTTCATTTTTTTTGTTCCTTATCACACATTACATTTGTTGTTCTTTTATTTTTTTTTTTTTGGCAGGTAACATTTCCTATTTCATTTTTATTTATTTACATTTCTTCTTATGTATATGTAAAATATACCTGTTTATATTACATGCAAGATGCATATTCAGTAAATGATCTTCTCATATTATTCATACAGAACACAAACATGCTAATATAATAAAAAATTGCAGAATTATTTTATTTTTTTTAAATGATCTCTTTAAGCCTCGAAATTAACATGACCCATTTTGATTTTTAAGTTTAACACTACTGCACTGGTGAAATGTATGAACCATTTTTTGCATTCTTTTTTATCTTATTTGTTGCAACAAAGAGCAATATATTTTAATTTATTGTTGTTGTTGGTTTTGTTTGTCTTTATTTAGACTAGAAAAACTGTTTTTATGCAATGTGCATACTTTTGTGGGTTTTTTCCTCATTAAAATAATGGTTATTTACTATTGACTGCTTTATTTTTCTTTCAAATACATGTATATATGATTCAGGGCTTTCAATAAGATCTTGTATTTTTCAAGGGTAGCGTAGTACACCTATAACTTAAATTTCTTTGTTCATTTTCTAATTTTTACTTCCTCAATTTTTCAATTGATCTTAAAAAAGTAGACTAACTCCTTCATAATTCACTTTTTTATTGTAAATTAAAGAAATCGTTGATACAACACAAGGTTGTCTCTAAAAATTGAAGAAGAAGGAGGAAATGAAAAATAGAAGGGGGTCTAAATTACATTTAAAAGTAAATTAATGATCAATAAAGCCAACTTTCCGTTAGTACTTCTGTACTTTGATTTTAAATTGGTAATTAAATAACCCCATTCTTAGGTCACCTTAGTCACTTGGATCACCTATTGTTATCTATTTTTGTCCATCTGTTGTAGACTTTTAAACATTTTTACCTTCTTTACCAAAGCACTTCATCAATTTCATCATATAGTATGAGCAACTATTTTTATGGGTAAAAGGAGTTTATTTTGTGAATTTCATGGCCCACTGGCAATCTGCAATCATTGTTCAGGTGAGCGTTGTGGCCCATGGGCCTCTTGTTTTTTATGACGGGCTTGATTAAGTAAACAAAAAAAGAATCTTCAGTTCACATTTAAATGAAAAAAAAAGTATACCCCCAAAAAGTATTTTGGAGTCTTCATTTCGTTTCATGAGGTCTATTTACAGAAATTTGTGGATATTGATAAAATAAATCATAGATTGGTCAATATTTGGAATTTGCTTGTTTTAATTAATAAGTTTTTTAATTAATCCTGGGGAATAACATTATTCATTTTTATCTTTCAGAAAAAGCTTGATGGTTACAAGTTCCCTGTATACTCAACACCATTCTGCCCCCAAAATGAATCAGAGTGGGCCAAGAGATCGTCGGTTCTCAACTGTAACGAGACTAATGGCTTCACGTGTTTACCGAACGAAAAGCTCACTGAACTGTTAGAGTTCTGTTATACCCAACGTTGGATATTGATTGAAGAAGGTACATGATATTACACTCATAAAATTTTTCAACTGCGAAAAGATAAGTTTATGTTGGCGAATTGATTAAAAACATATACATGTACGACGGCCAAGAAAGCTCATTCGAGATTCCATATCCCAGATTCAAATATTGAGATTCAGTATCTATATTAACTAACTAATAATCTGAGAACCTTTATTCAAGCTACATCTTACTGATCTAAAGAAAGATTATCTGATCATGCTCTTACCTGCAAGTCATTGTTATATTGTTTCCTATACAATGGTTGTATAATATATAAATATACGTAATGCTAATATCATATGCTTTGCGAATGTAAGTGAATTTGCTGGCGCTACATGTATTATTTATCAATATGTTTTTTTTATGTCGGCTTATAATTGCCTCATTGTATTTAAATAAGGTCACAGTTCTTTAACTTTAAGATTAAAACCTAAATAAAGAAAATTAAAAATATGGTTAAAGCTATGAAATGAAATTCAGGATCAAATCAACCTACCAAGATAAAGATCAGGCACTATAATTTGAATTACAAGTTCAAAAACCAGAGTTTTTAAAATAACAACAAAAAGCGAATACGGAATGTATTTGTAAGGCAATAAATACCGTGATCGAGATTACAAAGATGTCAAAATGGTCACTGCAAGGAGTGTTTCTGTTTCTGGGATCATTGATCTGTTGGCGATGGACGCGCATACCGGCGGTAAGCTGCCTTCCGGTTTGGCTGATGTAATTTTCGCCACAGTTGTTACAAGTAATACAGCACAGAAGATTTTTGGATTTACAAGGCATATTTTCATTAGCATTAAACGTCTTGCCACATTAAACGAAATAGAAGTTCCTATCTTTAGATTAGGACACGTACCGCACCTTGATTCCCTGCATTTGGAAACGGCATATTTTTCTGGTGTTGAAGTAAATTTAGCTCTTGTTAATATTTTCTTCAGGTTTTGTGGTTATATTTTGCTATATTAGTTATTTTAAATATTAAATCTCGAATACTGAACCCCGCATTTCGCATTGCGAAGGCTCGAAAACCCAGAAGGTCCATTCAAATTTCTAGATTCAATTTTTTTTTAAAATGTAAAGTTTTAAAATACGAGATTCAAGATTCGAAATTCATTATATAGATTAACTAACCAAATGATGGATTTGAAACCTGTATCCTAGCAACACAAAACTGTTCTAAAGATTATTCGTACATTTTCTGTCTCTCTCTCTCTCTCTCTCTCTCTCTCTCTCTCTCTCTCTCTCACACACATATCACCTGGTTTGAGGGAGCTTGTGTACTCAATACCGCGGTTTGCGGCGATGCATTTCTTTTACTATCAGGGGGAGTTGGGATAAGTTATTAATTTTTAAAATAGTTTCTATTTATGATTTGATTAATATTTTGGGAATATATTGACTTTGTTTTAGGCTATTGTTTGTATCTGAAAAAAAATGGCTCATACGTTGATTCATACAGCTGTCGACACTTCTTACATGGATGTCACAAGTCCTCATATCAAAGCACAAGAATCTATGAACGTAAGTGGAGTGATTCTCGCCATACATTCTCACTAAATTATATATATTGTATCAAAAGTAGGGAATTTTGATAGTTGATTGAGAATTAGCTTCGAGGTCGTCTCCATTTTCTATTTAATGTGGAAATATCATATGTCTTTCAATTTCAAGAATATTCCATTTATAAAACAGCATCAAATTATTATGATTGCTATAACGGTTTTTCTGTAAATTCAAATATTTTGTTTTAAGGACCCCGTCCCAAATACAAAAAAGTAAAAGTATATCAGTTATTCTACTAATTATATTATATTATTTGAGGGAAGACGAATTGTTGGCAATAGTTTATTTGATGACTAGATGATATAATTAATGATTTGTGTATTTCTGTTCCACGATCTACGATTTACATTTTGTACTTATACCATGATGCATGACAAAAATTGGTACAGGTCATACAGTTTTATATTTATAAAGGACACATTTAAGTATAATACCTTTTACTTATAAAACTGACAAACTATCGACATATAGAATGGAGTGTGTTTTACAGACCCAGCTTGCATATCTCTCGGTAATGGATGTTTCCTGGCAGAACAATCGTGTGAAAGGTAAGATAGATATAACAGTCAGATTAAAAATGATAAAGTGCTGCAAGATTTGTCTTAATTGAATATGACGTGTACAGTTTTTTTGTTTGTTTTTTTTAAAACGTTTTTTCATTTGTTTTGATTTGTTTTGTTTTGTTTTTTATCAAAACAAGTTATCACCAAATGACTGTGAAAACAATCTCTAGGATTACTACGCCGTATGTGAGTATTCTGAGGTAATTATTTTGGTCGGGACGTGATCAATCCAATGAAGTCCGACAGGTTTTTTAATACTTTTCAATATGCCCGGACCGTAGTGGTCACTTCGACAATTTGAAGAATAATGTTTTTTAAATCTTTATATACTTTAAACTACATATATGATATATTTTCCAATTATTGACATTTTATACGTTATTTTTAGTTAAGATATGCAAACCCCGCTTGCTTCCTAATAGAGGTGTCAATTGTGTTACTGTAAAACGTATTGAATTAAAAACATCACACATTTTATTGGTAAAGTTATCACAAAAGAAAACTTGAAAATGTAAATTAAAGACATTAAATGCTTAAACATGAACCAACCACATGTTTACGAGGGGCGTTCAATAAATAATGTCACTAATCAGATCCATAAATACAGGGTTTAATTATGTTTTGAATTTATTTGCACGCATTATTTGGATCATATACTTCTTAAGGCCGTTTATTCGATCACGTTCCATCATCGAATACTCCTTTTAGAAGCTGATAAATAAAATATAATCGAGAACTTAACTGAAACATGACTGGTAGGTCATCATCATCCTATTCGACTGCAATGAGAGGCTACACTAGCTGCAATAATGTAGCCCTCTCCGATTTTTTATATCTGATGTTTACTGGAGAGGGCTACAATTCCAAAGGATCTCCGTAATGGTGCAAAATTAATTTTTTTAATGCGGCTGACTTCGGTCTGAAAAGATCGATTTTATATTTCACTTCCTTTAGATAAAATGATTTTTTAATTCAGGTTGAACAAATTAACCGTATATAAATCAAAACAAGATAAAACACATCAGCAGGTTTACCAGTAGTCTTTTTCAGCAGCCAGGGCAGTTCTCGCGTAAATAATCGATCTTACGTCGTTATATCACTAAAACATCATTTAAGGAAATGGTATATAATGGAAAATTCATATTTACCGCGTTAATTATGTTTAAAATAGGGGAATTCCTATATTCAGTTCAAGATCCGCTCCTGAATTATCATTGGCTGTCCCAAAATAAAACCGGTCAAGGTCAGTAAACATGGCGGACAAATTGAACTTTCGTTGTTGACATACACGAAAAATAATTATTAATTTATGCCATAGACTTCTACAACGTTTGAGTTCAGGTAAGAAATACAAATGTTATTGTCATTTATAAAAGATTTGAGACGAAATCGATGCGGGAGTGAATCACTCCCGCACTTGCACCATTACGGAGATCCTATGGAGTTGTAGCCCTCTCCCAAAAAAAAAATCGGGAGAGGGCTACGTTATTGCAGCTAAGGCTACACGGAAGCATGTGTCAGTCAAGGTCAAGACTCGAAGAAAATTTTCTAAGAAATGTGTGATATCTATCTAAACAAATGTATGTCATTGAGACATGTTTACAGGTGGGTCAGCAATTTCAAATGGCCAATCCTATCCTAAAGGAAAAGGTAACGTCTTGCAGCAGCTCGTGCGGCTTCTAGGGAAGAAAGACTTGGAAATATACCGATATTATTACTAATGATGGTCGATTAAACAGTGAACAAATAGCAGATCTAATAGGCATTTCATCGGGTACAGTATTTATAATTTTTAAGAAACGCCTTTGTGACAACTTTCTTTGAAAAAATACGCACTTTGAAACACTTTACTCAAAGTGCTTTAAATTTTAGACATCTTAACGCAATTTAAAAAAAAACATATTTTTTTTTTCAATTGCAATGTGCGCAAATATCAATGAAATCAATGCACGTTGAAAAAAAACCCTGAAAGTACTGGCAAGAGTTCATTCTTGTTATTTACGAATTGATACTTTGTGGCTCAGTGAATTGAAATATGCCATTTACCGTATGTGAAGAAAATATGACTCATGACTTAGTATTTAAGTAAAGACATGCGATTTTTGAAGGAGGAATTCCAATTCAAATGTCTTTAAATTTCAACAAAGACAAATATCAATAAGGCACATTAGTAATTTTTTGGGTCTATAAAGAATATCTTTTTTAAAAAAACAAATAACCTTCACGCATATTCAATATTATAGATCCATATTGTAGAATCCCTGTCTACGCGATTTTTAGGACGAGGTCCTATTTTCTTTTCGAATTGAAGGGATATTTCATCGGAAGTAGCCGTCAAATGACTACGTGTTAAATATTGAATTAAACGCTTTTGATCGGCTAAAATGTACATTTAGTATATACTTGTTAAAATTGGAATTCAAAAATCAATAAAATCTTTTAATTATCTATTTTAAACATCTTGTTTCCATAATTTGATGCTCAAAGATCTTCTTCACCCCACACACAGAACTGAAATTTAAATAATGACTGAATTAAATTCTAAAGCTAGCGACTTTTTACTTATACAACAGGGTTAGACCACTTTTTTTCACGTTCATTGATACATTCTTAATTTGTTTAAAAAAACAATGAACTTAAAATTCATTCTTTATACTTTAATGTGGTGTTAAATTGGTTTTAACAATCATCGCTTTATAAATAACCTGCGAAGTTTGGAAGGGGTAGAAAAATGTAAATGTGCCTAATTTAATCTTTTTGTTTTTCTGTTCAATGGGCGCGGAAGGTGAAATGATCCCCTTAAAAGAATCGTTTATAAATATATACATTAGTAAAACTAATCTCTAATACATTGGCAAACAAAACTCATCAGGACTCTGGGAGACATTGAGTCCAGCGGTAGGATTAATGTTCTATGTAGGAAGCTCATCAAAAATGGATCAGCGCATTAAAAAGGTAGTTGTCAATACCATCTGACGCTATTATTTCCCTATCTGAAAGAATGGATCGCTGTATCATTTTATCGAAAACGAAATATCAATTGAAATTTCACATATAGCAACTTTAAATCTAACTGTTAAAAACAAATTGTTATTTTCAAAGTGCATTAAGTGTAATGATGTAAAAATGCTCTACATTCATAACGCACTTAGAAAAAAACATTTCAAAGTGCGTTGATTTGGACCAAATTTAACGCACTTTTAATTTTGTTTTTGTGTGCGTAGGTTTTTTCAAATTGCGTTGTAACACACCTTGGCCTCCGAGAGCTTAGTACAAGATGGATACCACATCCACTAACAAAAAGACAATATCGATTGCGGGTTGAAATATGTAGAAAACTATTCAAAGTCTACAAAAGTTGCAATGAACAAAGTTTTAATATCGGAAATTGTTACAGGTGATGAAACATGGATATTTTATTTTAAACCCCTGAGAAAAACTGATAAGATGTTCTTGCCTAAGAAGGCAAAATGCCCTGTTATAGCAAAACGATGCCAAAGTACAAACTTAACAAAGTGTTAACGCAATGTTATTAAATAGCTGAAGTTCAAGTTAATATTTAAAAAATGTCAATTAATCACCACACACCACACATGAAAACAAAAGTTATGTTGTGAAGAAAGTTAAGAAATATTACCAAAAGAAGAGACCAAAGTCTTGAAATTCGCAGCATTCGACTTCTTCACGAAAACGCCCCATCATAAAAATCCCTCATTGTGAGAACATTTCTGGAAAAAGAAAACGCTCCCATGTTTTGCCCTATCCTCCCTTTTTCTCCCAACTTGTCTCCCTGTAACTTTTTTTTCTAAATAAAAAATGGGCACTTGGAATCACATGGGAAAATGACATGCTTCAAGGAATGCTTTGGGCTGTGCTATTTATCAGGACAGAAAAACCACCCCCCCCCATAAAAAAAAAACAAAAAAAAAACAAAAAACAAAAAACAAAAAAAAAAAAAACATTAAATAATGAAATGAAAGCTCAGATAAATCGGCTAAAATTATCACCCCCTGCGAATGTGTTCGGAATGTTTTCTTTATCGTCGAAAAGGACGTAATAAATTCAGTGGTGCTCGAATGAAAGTTCACAACACTGCACCGTTGAAACGTGAAAAGCTTTTAAGATGTATGTCTTATTTCACCATCTATCAGTTATTTATATTAAACGATAATATTCAGAACATAGTGATCGTTCGTGTTCAATCACGTGTAAAGTGGTTGAAAATATAAACATTGGGTTGGTTAATAAAATCATAGCCATGTTTGATGCTAGTATTATGCAATACCATGTTTAAAAAAAAAATCAGTGTTTGTTCTGCATAAAAACTTACTATATCGAGCCATTTTCAAGGAACATTCTGCATAAAATAGTATAGTCTTTTTCACTATTGATGTTATTACTAGGTCAGGTGCACAGGATAAATGACCATCTTTAAGTTCTCCTTAAAGATAGCTTAAAGATGCTTAAAGGTAGCTTAAAGACGACTACCTTTAAGCTATATGTGTTGCTTAAAGATGGCTTAAAGAAAGCGTAAAGATGGCTTAAAGGCAGCTTAAAGACTATCTTTAAGCCACCTTTAAGCCACCTTTAAGGACAACTTATTGGTCCTAAATGTCCAAACTTCTTTATGCCACCTTAAAGCCACCTTTAAGCTACCTTTAAGCCACCTTTAAGCCATTAAAATAAATTTAATTCAATATTGTGCTTAATTTCCAACAAAATGTATAACTTTATGAAAGAAAAGGTATTAAAACGGTTTTTATTCTAGAAAGAAAAATGAAAAAAAAAAACACAACAAAAACTCAGCCCCGGCGAGAATTGAACCCGGGACCCTTAGTTTACTAGCATCACCACACTTCCTCTGCGCCACGATAACTTACATATATAGGAGCGTTTTTATATCCTATATATCAGTGGATATTGAATCACTGTATTGAATGTGTTTACTTGAAAAGATTTTGACAAACCATTCAGTTTGTAACAATCACTTATATCTAATTTATAAATTACATGCATGCGTGTATTTAGAATGAAATACGGAACTTGGTCTTTAGTGAACAAAAATATATTATACCTAAATGGAAACCGTTAGGTTCACTATAGTAGGCTTTCTTAGTTAATAAATTTAAACCGAGTAGATATACGTTCATCTAATTTATAGCTAAAAATGTAAGAAAGAAAATGAAATCATTTCTTTTATTAAATGCATTTATACTATTAGGGTATTTGTTCAATTTCCCGCAATTTCCCGGTTTTCATGATCGCGGCGCCGATCCAATATGTTTAAATATTTACATGTAATTGTATGTACATGATTTTTAAACTATCAATTCTATAACAAACAAAATTACCAATTACCGGTGACGTATTTACTTCATGTTGCAATTGCAAATGACTTGTACATACAATTGTATGATGTGCCAGGCCGGGTATATTTGACATATTTACCCTTATACATATATTTAAATAATCAACCCCTATTTTTGATCACCGGTACATTAATTAATTAGCCTCAAGATTTTACTCTTACATACATGTATCGTTAATTTGTAGACGTAACATCTTTGAAACCCAGAGCTAGGAAATAATACTTTGAAAATGAATTACAAATGTAAATTAACTTTTATTCACTAGACTTATCGTATACTCGTACATACTAAGATTCAACGCCTTTAGAAACCCTGACGTGCACCTGGGCACACGACACACCTGTTGTGTATATCGTGTATATTCTGTGTTAGTTCCAGGGGTTTTCTTAAGTTGGACAAACAATAGACTTTAATTAGATATACACAAACATGCACCTGGGCACACGACACAACTGTTGTGTATATCTGGTATATTCTGTGTTAGTTCCAGGGGTTTTCTGAAGTTGGACAAACAATAGACTCTAATTAGATATACACAAACGAACAAAACTATGTCTAGACAAACAAAGCAGTAATATCCTGCCCGATATAACAAAGGCAGTTGAGAGTCTTTTCATCTTTAACATGTATCTAGCAGATCTAGAGTTAGAAATAATGAATATTGAAAAAAAAAATACAAACCTTAAACCGATTATCAAATTAAATCATGCATTTTTGGTTCATTATCTTTATTTTGTTAAATAACCGGAGGAACAGAAAGAGAGAGAGAGAGAGAGAGAGAGAGAGAGAGAGAGAGAGAGAGAGAGAGAGAGAGAGAGATTTTTTTCACCGATTAATTTATAATAGGAAACAAACATACTTTAGTTAGTTTTATGCACATATTAAGATACAGAGACTGCGCTCATCCCTACAATAAGTTTTAAACCCCCAAAAAATTATAAAGAATTTTATAACGGCAATCTGGGTCCATCGGAGCGGTGCTGATGATAGCGATCTGTGTTTAACGGAGCGACGATTAAAACCGCCTGGAACACCCCCCCCCCCCCCTTCCTTGGAAATTATATTATCACTCGGATGACCCCCTCCCATTTCTATAAAAGAGCTTTTGCATTTAATATATGTTTTTATTGTTCAGCTTGATCAATATTGACTTAAAGGCCACTTAAAGACAGTGTAAAGGCAGTGTAAAGAGAGCGTAAATGCCACTTAAAGATGCTTAAAGGTGGCTTAAAGGTGGCTTAAAGAAGTTTGGACATTAAGGACCTATAAGCACTTGCTTAAAGGTGACTTAAAGGCGGCTTAAAGGTTGTATAGCCTTTAAGCTCCTTTAAGTCACCTTTAAGCCACCTTTAAGGACTTGCTTAAAGATGGTTTTTCGCCCTGTGGTGCGGATCGAAAATTAATCCCTAGACGGGGTGTTTTTTAAATATGTAAGTTGTTGTAACAGCAGATAAAAAAATAATTGTTGTATTGTTCCAATTATTTATAGAACACATTTTATTCAATAATTAATGAAGATAAAGTTTAATATCAATAAATCTCTAGATTTTATATTAAACTACAAGTATCTAGATTCTGTCAAAGAGACTATAAACACGAGGCGCGATTTTTACTGCGAAACTGAAACTAAAATCACGTGGTCTAAAATTTGAATGACAATAACATTCGCAGGGGTGTTATGTGTGTCTATTAAAGGCGAGTATTTTGAAAAAATAATAATTAAGTAATTTACTTATTGTACTATATTAGTATCAACAATAACATTATATATTGAACGCCCCTCGTACTTTTATATTTCGGTTCGAACAAAAATCTACATTAAAACAGTAACTACTTTTTTCTAAAATATATATGATGTGAATAATCATGAACATTTCAATGTTTACAGTTCTCCAAAAACAACTCACCGTCCTGAAACACCTGTCAATGACAAGGATGACTGGCTCTGGCTGGTGATTCCATTAGAGATCCTTCTGTTCTTTGTCTGCGTTACAATTTTTTGGTTGTACCATTACCGTAAAAAAAAAAGTGAGTATTTTCATGAAATACGTGAGAGATTTTTGTGTTAGCAAGTATTAATTAAATCTGTTACAAAAAATATTTTTTTTTTTAAATTTTAAATCTTATAGTTTGCAGAAAAGGTCCTGATATAGAAAGTGAGATTCAATCTGACGAAAATACGTCACTAATAAATAAGAATGAAAAAAGTAACGGAGGTAAGAATGCAATTTCATAATGCATGTTAATTTCTTATAGTGTTATAATTTTTGATTGTGATTTATTTGACATGATGAAACCACGTTAAACTTTGTATATTGGTGAAAATATAATCGCAATTATTGCAGTTTATATTGTTCAATATCTAGGCGTTTTTGCTTTGTTTGGTTATTTTTCAATCTTAATTATTTGGCTAAAGTTAGCCTGTAAAGGTAGGAAGGTCATTTTTTTCCTTCTTTTTTTTGGGGGGGGGGGGTGCGAGTGTCGTTTTTCGGTTACGCTGTAAGACATGCCGATTTTGTGTCGCTCATCTTTTATGAAATTATCTATACTTATAGATTAAGGCCTTTTGCAAAGTATGTGAATTAAAACATTAACAGTATATTTGATCTAATTTTTCAGCTCACTGACACATAGAGTTTAAAAAAAAGCAAGAGTTGAATTAAACACCAAAATACAAAATTACAATAACTGCCACAACCCCAATTTTAAATAAAATAAAATAAATCAAACAAACAACATGATAACATTTTTAAAGCAGATGTACGAACTGTTAATTTTTACTTTGAGGAAGACAACCTTCAATTTCAAATTGTTAACATGAAGTCAAGATATGTTGGCCAAGGCCGAAGGTTAAGGATATCATATCCGTTTGATCCAACGAATCAAAATAAAGAGCAATATTATGAAGATGAATATCTTCTCGACATTTGACTTTCATAAAGAAAAATTGGAAATGAAAAAAACATTGCTATTTTATTGCAAATTAGATGCTTTGTTAGGATTAAAGAGTTAAAAAGGAACTAGGTTTTACGTTTTATGTTTATGATTGTCATCACTATTTACGGGATTTATCACTGGACACGTAGACTATGTAATAGAATTATTGCAACTATTGATGAAAGATATATGGCTCTAAAACATACACAAATATACATAAACATACACATCACAAGACAACACAAACACATATCAAGTACAATAACGCCATTTCATAACTCCATCACATTTACTACTTTAATGAAATGTAAAATACATCAAATTAAAATCAAATCTATTGTTCATATTGAACCATTTTTGTTAAGAATGATCAATATGTAAATTTATCACATATATGCATAATTATGACTTTTAGATATAAATGTCAAACATTAGTAAAGACTCAGTTTAGAGAATTTGGACACCACATACATTTACATGTTAGGCACACAAAACATAGATCTTACCAGATACAATCTATATGGTATCATCACCTTAGTAACATGCAATTGACCTCACTGTATATTACTCATGTAGGATTGTAGGAGTGATTCTACAAATTAACCAAATTAATAATTGATTAATGATAAAAACATTGCTTTCATAAATAGCATTTTAACCCTTTATATTAATTTATAATTTATTGATCTTTAACACAAGTTAATATAGTTATTAAACGCTCTTACCTTAGGTCCTAGTCTAAGTCTGTATAGAATTAAATATATGAAGACTGCTCTCAACAGTAGTCACTAGAGAACACACAGGATGAATGACCATCTTTAAGTCCTCCTTAAAGATAGCTTAAAGGTGTTTAAAGGTAGCTTAAAGACGATCTTTAAGCCACCTTTAAGCTACCTTTAAGCTATATGTATTGCTTAAAGGTGGCTTAAAAAAAGCGTAAAGATGGCTTAAAGGCAGCTTAAAGACTATCTTTAAGCCACCTTTAAGGACAACTTATAGGTCCTTAATGTCCAAACTTCTTTAAGCCACCTTTAAGCCACCTTTAAGCTACCTTTAAGCCACCTTTAAGCCATTAAAAAAAATTAATTCAATATTGTGCTTAATTTCCAACAAAATGTATTAACTTTATGAAAGAAAAGGTATTAAAACGGTTTTTGTTCTAGAAAGAAAAATGAAAAAAAAAAAAAAAAACCCGGCCACGGCGAGAATTGAACCCGGGACGCTTAGTTTCCTAGCATCACCACACATCCTCTGCGCCACGGCAACTTACATATATAATAGCGTTTTTATATCCTATATATCAGTGGATATTGAATCACTGTATTGAATGTGTTTACTTGAAAAGATTTTGACAAGCCATTCAGTTTGTAACAATCACTTATATCTAATTTATAAATTACATGCATGCATGTATTTAGAATGAAATACGGAACTTGGTCTTCAGTGAACAAAAATATATTATACCTAAATGGAAACCGTTAGATTCACTATAGTAGGCTTTCTTACATGTAGTTAATAAATTTAAACCGAGTAGATATACGTTCGTCTTATTTATAGCTATAAAAATGTAAGAAAGAAAATGAAATCATTTCTTTTATTAAATGCATTAGGGTATTTGTTCAATTTCCCGCAATTTCCCGCAATTTCCCGGTTTTCATGATCGCGGCGCCGTTCCAATATGTTTAAATATTTACATGTAATTGTATGTACATGATTTATAAACTATCAATTCTATAACAAACAAAATTACCAATTACCGGTGACGTATTTACTGCATGTGGCAATTGCAAATGACTTGTACATACAATTGTATGATCTGCCAGGCCGGGTATATTTGACATATTTACCCTTATACATATATTTAAATAATCAACCCCTATTTATGATCACCGGTACATTAATTAATGAGCCTCAAGATTTTACTCTTACATACATGTATCGCTAATTTGTAGACGTAACATCTTTGAAACCCAGAGCTAGGAAATAATACTTTGAAAATGAATTACAAATGTAAATTAACTTTTATTCACTAGACTTATCGTATACTCGTACATACTAAGATTCAACGCCTTTAGAAACCCTGACGTGCACCTGGGCACACGACACACCTGTTGTGTATATCGTGTATATTCTGTGTTAGTTCCAGGGGTTTTCTTAAGTTGGACAAACAATAGACTTTAATAAGATATACACAAACATGCACCTGGGCACACGACACAACTGTTGTGTATATCTGGTATATTCTGTGTTAGTTCCAGGGGTTTTCTTAAGTTGGACAAACAATAGACTCTAATTAGATATACACAAACGAACAAAACTATGTCTAGACAAACAAAGCAGTAATATCCTGCCCGATATAACAAAGGCAGTTGAGAGTCTTTTCATCTTTAACATGTGTCTAGCAAATCTAGAGTTAGAAATAATGAAAATTGAAAAAAAAATACAAACCTTAAACCAATTAACAAATTAAATCATGCATTTTTGGTTCATTATCTTTATTTTGTTTAATAACCGGATGAACTGAGAGAGAGAGAGAGAGAGAGAGAGAGAGAGAGAGAGAGAGAGAGAGAGAGAGAGAGAGAGAGAGAGAGAAAGATTTTTTTCACCGATTAATTTATAATAGAAAACAAACATACTTTAATTAGTTTTATGCACATATTAAGATACAGAGACTGCGCTCATCCCTACAATAATTTTGAAATCCCCCAAAAATTATAAAGAATTTTATAACGGCAATCTGTGTCCATCGGAGCGGTGCTGATGATAGCGATCTGCGTTTAATGGAGCGACGATTAAAACCGCCTGGAACACCCCCCCCCCCCCCTTCCTTGGAAATTATATTATTACTCGGATGACCCCCTCCCATCTCTATAAAAGAGCTTTTGCATTTAATATATGTTTTTATTGTTCAGCTAGATCAATATTGACTTAAAGGCCACTTAAAGACAGTGTAAAGGCAGTGTAAAGAGAGCGTAAATGCCACTTAAAGATGCTTAAAGGTGGCTTAAAGAAGTTTGGACATTAAGGACCTATGAGCACTTGCTTAAAGGTGACTTAAAGGCGGCTTAAAGGTTGTATAGCCTTTAAGCTCCTTTAAGTCACCTTTAAGCCACCTATAAGGACTTGCTTAAAGATGGTTTTTCGCCCTGTGACATTAAAAGCAAACACCCCAAAATCACTCTACCTTCAAAGAATTCAACCTTTCACCATAAAACCAACCAACCAAAGTTAAGAATTACTAAACCATGAACAAAAATCTGAATACTCTATACTTTACATGAAAAAATCCATTAGTGACTTTATCAAATAAATAACTTGAATAAAACTGTATAATATGGAAACATATGACAGCAATAATAAATTTATTCAAACAACCAATGATCAAAATCACTTGCAACCTGTTCTATCATAACTACTTAAATTGCATTTATTTATTTAACAAATGTATCCTTAAAATATGTTAAAAGTTTATAATGCGCTGAAAACGTAGGCAAAAATCCAGTAAAATCTTTCATCGAAAGTACAAGTTAAGAATATTATGATTGCTATCACAACATAGATCACACCTATTGTTATACACCATATTACAAATGTGTGTAAAACGGGAACACAACGTTTTAATTTACCCATGCATGACCATTTTATTGATAGAATATGTATATAAAGCAAATGGTTCCAACTCAGTATTCATAGGCATTTGGCCAGTAACCTGATGTGAACACTTAGTCGTGTGAGTTACTAGTATTTCCTTTTACAAACCACTTAGTCCCTATTTATTGTTCAAGTCCACCCAGCTAATATTCATTGGTTACTAACTAAGACTTGGAGTTAACCAGCTGTGATGGACTGGTGACCCATCCAGGGAGAGTCAATTAATCATTTTATCTTTTGTTGTGTTCATTAAATACTGGCCCTTGAAGCCACCATTAAAGCAAGAATTTTTAAACTTTGACTTAGATTTCACTTTTATAGTCACTACATGTGTTCAACTTCATACTGTATTAAAATCATAAATAAATAATATTTCAAACTATAAATGTTTGCTTTATTTCTTCAAATTATAAATTTCCATATCAAATTTTTATAAAAATTATTATTTTTTGGGGGCCCTATATTTCCAAAAAGTTGCATGTGATATGGGTCACAAAACTAGAACTTTTTTGTCTTCAACAAAAAGAAAGGACTTTTCGATATTCCAATTTTCCATTTTTTTTTAAATGTCCAATTTTTTTTTTATCTATAATCTATTTCGAAAATTTCTGAACTCTTTGGTATAACCAGTTGCATAGATAGGAACTTATGAGTAGAGCAATGCGAAAAGAAAGATAACTCCACAACTTTACAGGTAGCTACACGTCTAATTTCCAAAAGAATATTTTCAAAAATTCATATTGAAGTAAGTATTCATTCCTCGGACACACAATTTGGTATGCCTACAGTATTTATGCTCTACATTCTTAGAGCAAAGCGAGATAACTCTAAACAAAATTTGAGATTTAAACAACTTGTGATCTTTGAGCCTTTCAAACCCCAATAAGGAGTCAAAAAGTGGCCCTCGGACCATAATTCCAAGATTGTTCCTATTATTCTGAACAATAAACAGAAAAGATTTTTAAAATCGGACAATAAATAAAAAAGTTACAGCTAAGGGGCTGTTTTAAACAATGGCCCCTGCAAATCCCTAATTTTGTCGAATTCTATACCCAAAACTTTTTCCGGTCTGCGGATTATGTGTGTCATTGTTGACGTAAAATATTGGAACATGAAATTGAAAACTTCTTGAGAAAACGAATGACGCGTGATTTTTGTTTAACATTAAAACTCCCATAGACAATTTTCATCGACCTATACAACCGGAAGTAGTCAATATTTTGTTATGAAACTCGGAATGTATGTTAATTACTTATATCTCAATAATGTTCAGGCGTCATATAAACTTTTAAACGTCATTTGATTTTTCCGGTTTTTCATCCCTCCTTTTCTAAAGTTTAGGGCTTTATATCTCAAAAACAGTAAGATATAGAAAGTTGACTACGCTTACAAATTTGTACAATAAACAAGATAGATCTAATTCTTAAATTTGAATGTTCTACATTTAAAATAAACAAAGTATTGTGTTCCAATCAATTTTTGCAATTTCCCTTGTAAAAACTGGAAAAACCGGAACCGGAAATCGAAAACCTTACATTTCATAGATTGATATATTTGCTGTAAGACCAATTTATACTTGTATCAATATTCCTTCTAGTTTTCAAAAATCGCTGACAGAAATCTGCCAAGAAAATAATAATAACTAGAACTGTTTTTGTCTTCAACAAAAAGTAGGGCCTTTTCGACAGCCCCATTTTCCCTTTTTATTTAAAATGTCAAAATAATTCATCTATAATCTATTTCCAAAATGTCTAAACGCTGTGGTATAACCAGTTGCTTAGATAGGAATTTATGAGTAGTTCAATGTCAAAAGAAAGATAACTCCACAACTTTACAAGTAGCTACACTTCTAACTACCAGAAGAATATTTTCAAGAAATCATTTTAAAGTAAGTATTTATTCCTTGGACACAAAACTTTGTATGCCTACAGTATTTATGCTCTACATTCTTAGAGCAAAACGAGATAACTCTTACTAAATACAATTTTGAAATTTAAACAATTTGTGATCTTTGGGCCTTCCAAACACCTACAAGGAGTCAAAAAGTGGCCCCTTGGACCATACTTTTAATACTGTGCTTTTCATTCTGAACAATAAATTCAAAAGATTTTTAAAAGCGGAAAAAAATTAAAAAGTAACTGTTGAAGGGCTGTTTTGCAAGTTGGCCCCTGCAGATCCCTAATTTTATCAAATTGTCTATCCAAAAACTTTTCCGGTCTCTGCATTGTGCGTATCATCATAAATCTGAAATATTGTAATGTTAACTTGAAAACTTTTTGAGAAAACGAACGCGCGTGATTTTAGTTTAGCACTGAAACTCCCATAGGCAATTTTTCATAGGCTCATAAAACTGGAAGTACTCAATATTTTTATTCAAATTAGGAATTTATCTTGAATACTTCAATTTGAACAATGTCTAGGAGTCTTATAAAATTCCTAAGGTTTTTTGAATTTTTTTTTCATCCCCCCCCCTTTTCTTAAGTTTGATCCCTAATATCTCGAAAACGGTAAGAGATAGAGAAATGCCAACGCTTTTGATTTCGTACATCTGAAAAAGATGCATCTAATTCTAAAATTCGAATGTTTTAACTCAAAAAATAATAAAGATTTTGTGCTTCAATGACTTTTAAGCATTTCTCTTGTCAAAACCGGAGGTGCCGGAACCGGAAGTCCAAAACCTTACATACGCATGCATGTCATTTAAAAGTGCTATAAGACTATTGCATAATTGTTTCAATGTTCTTTTCCGTTTCTAAAAAATTGCTGACGGAATTTCTGTCGAGAAAAGGAATAATATGAAACATCAGAATAACAATAGGTCTTTTTCTACCGAAAGTCGAAAAGCCCTAATAAATGAACATTTTAGGTCCCCATCTTTATATCGGGTAAAGTTGGTTTCGGATATTGACATTACTAAAATTTCAGGTGCCAACGTTCTTAAAATGTCTATTTTAAATAGTGGGCAAATATATTTTCCCAGTATTTTACTATTTTTCACTAAAAACGAAGGTTTTAACCCAAATTTATTATTTTTACAGCTTTAAATACCATTTATCCGGGGTATTTTGCGTGTCACAAAATTTTTATGTCGATTATTTGAAATTTTTCTTAGAGAAAATATTATAGTATATAATATCTGCGTATTCAAAGATTTGAGATTTAAAGGTCATCGGGAAAAAAGCAAAAATTAGATCACCGCGAATATTACCGGATATACGGTATATTTAAATGTGTTTAAATATCATAATAGTGAACGTTTATGCATATTAGAATTTCTATTTGAAGTACAAAGATAGGAACCAATTTTTTTCTCAGTTTCAACTTTTTTTCACTAAAAACAAATGTTTTCATCCAAATCGCTTTATTTTATAGTTTTAGATTCTTTTAGACTTTAAGTACAGACCCTGAAACGTACTACTACATCACACGCTCGCTACACGCTCTCCAAACGGTTTACTCGAAACGCTGAACGGTTTACACAAAACGCTACACGCTTTTCCCGAAATGCTGAACGGTTTACACGAAACGCTGAACGATTTACACGAAACGAGTCTCACACGAAAAGGTTTGCTCGCTTTGCACACGCTTTTCACACGGTTTGATTTTCGTTTCAATCGGGTCCTCTCAGATTTTTTCACTGATAGTAAGAGTTGTTTTAAAATGGCACGATATAATAGAAATACTGATGTTTGACAAATACATTTTTTATATAAATAAAAATATATAAAAATATAAAAATAAATAGATCAACACTATTGACATTTAATGAAAAATAATTCCTAGCAGAAATTATTCTACAGAACATGCACGTACATGTATTCATCGCTCAAAAAAAATATTAGTAAATCGTTTTAATGTCGTAGGAAAAATGAAATTGTTTCGTAAAAATTGAAAATAAAAAATACAGAAAATGTAAATGGTTATTATTTTAAAACATTAAAATTAAAATCCGTATCATTACAAACGTAAATCTTTTTTTTTCGGCGGTTTCACTTTTAACTGGATACATGGTTATGATGTCTACTAAAACCTCTACCTAAATTGTGAAATTCACGGCCCCTGGGTCAGGGGTTCAGGACATGAGGGGGGGGGGGCAATATGGCAATATAGTGTTAATGCATATAATTTGTAAAAATTGTGTTCTCTATTCTCACATATTTGTATAAAAAACTAATAATTATGTTTACCAGGAAGTCCTCTACTGAAATTTCCATTTTTATGTCCCCTCAAGGATGGGTTTTGACTCTAGGGCAGGGCCAAAATGGATGTATAGGTGTTAATGCATATAATGTTAAAAATTATCATCTTTACTCCCAAACACCTGAAAGGAGAACTGAATTCATTATTTTTTAGACCAGATCTTTCAGGTTTTTGCCAAAATTATAGGTTTCACAGTTCTTTTTGAAAGATTTCAGGCAGGGAGGTGGTCGTCATTACATATTTATTTTTTTTCTACTCCAGTATGAGGCCTAATTAATTAGA
Organism: Magallana gigas; assembly: GCF_963853765.1. Lineage (NCBI taxonomy): Eukaryota > Metazoa > Mollusca > Bivalvia > Ostreida > Ostreidae > Magallana > Magallana gigas. Next base: position 19,356,548 of record NC_088853.1, on the reverse strand, counting down.
TGCATATACGAGACTCCTTAACAAGTTTGTGTATGGGTTATCTGATATTCAGGTGACCGTTAAGGCCAATTGGCCCCTTGTTTCAACTTCTGTTCATCTTACGTGATCAACCTCAGGACCTGTGAGTGAAAATAGGTTAAAAAATAGATAGATCCATTTTCGGATTTGTGAAATATATTTTTTAAATGTCTGAACTCAAGAATATTTAAACAATAAAATGCTTTCTTTGGTGATTCGTAGGGGTATGAAGGTAGCGACATTGCAGAAAAAATACATTACCCGGGTTATGTAATTTTTTTCTGCAATGATCGCTACCTTCATTACCCGAATGAATCATCAAAGAAAGCATTTTATTGTTAATATTAACATCTTTCTTTTAGCCAGTTGATAAATTGATTATGAAAAGTAAGTAAAATTCACTAAATTACTGTTAATGTATGTAAGTACGTTAACTAAAAGAAACAGCCAAATCGTCTCCTTTGAGACTATGAGTCTGACGTCGTCATGATTATTTCGTGCAGTGCGTGATTTTTCCTAGGTAGTTGTAGGTCTCAACCAATCGATAAACTGGGCGTGTCAAGTTTGGTCCTGTCACTTTCTTGTCAGTTTCAGCTGCTGTAGATTTCGACCAATCAATAAACGGGGCGTGTAGATTTCAATCTGGCTGTTTCTATAGAGCTATGAATTAACTATAAGTTTCCGTAAGAAATAGAGGGAATAATACTTGGTAGATGTAAATATATATATATATATATATATATATATATATATATATATATATATATATATATATATATATATATATATATATATATATATATATATATATATATATATATATATATATTCTAAAATCAAACGACTTTTTTCCAAATTGTAGAACCACAAATTGAGAAGGCTATATTCGGCCAATGGGAACAGGAAGACGATTTCTTTATTCCTACAAAGGCTTTTAAAGAAGTAGAAAAACATATAAAAAGCAGTAACCTGGTTATTGTGACTGGTCATTCCGGATCAGGAAAGTCTGCCATTATTCAGCATATTGCGCTAAAACACAAAAAACAGGGCTGGACCGTAAGACGAATACAAAAAATAGATGACATTAGGAAAGAATATTCTTCAGGTCAATTTCAAAAGGACAAAACCATTTTTATTTTAAATGATCCCTTTGGAAACGAATCTTTTGATGAAATATTAAATAATTCATGGAAAACATGTGAGGAAGAATTAAAGTTGTACATACAAACAGCAAAACTTATGATGTCTTGTAGAACCCACATCATCAATGATGGTAGATTGGCACATTATCTCGTGAATCAATCACATATCATAAACATAGATGATGACAAATATAAATTATCAGTCAACGAAAAACGGCAAATTTTGACCAAATATACATCTGCTATGAATTTATCCGAAAAAGATCGTAACGAGATCGTTAAAGTAGAAATGCATTTCCCGTTATTGTGTAAGTTATATTCTAAAAAGGAATACACCAATAAGGGTATAGGATTTTTCACAGAGCCCGTGGAAGTGCTAAGAGAAGAAATAAAAGGGTTTAGACAAAACGACAAAGGGAAATATTGTGCGTTGGCTCTTCTTGTTCTTTTCAACAATGATCTTTGCGTTAGTGATCTTTTTAAAAATACGGACACGGAAGACAAATTCAAATACACGTTAAAACTTTGTGGATTACAAGAAAACACGTCACCTTATACTATAGGCGACCTCCTTTACTCCATTAAGGATTGTTTTGTCAAAAAAGTTGGCAACAGGTATAATTTTTGTCATGATTTTGTGATGGAAGTTTCCACTCACGTTTTTGGAACAGATTACCCCAGAGACACAATAAAATACGCTGACATCGGCTTCCTCAGAAGAAGAGTTCGACTAGAGAATAGTGAAGAAAACTGTGAAGAAAACAAAGATTCGTTTACTATTTATCTAAGTGACCAATACATAAAGGAACTTGGAGAAAGGCTTTATACTGAACTGTTTGGTGAACACCTGTTAGATGTCGTACTCAACCCTTGTCTACGGAATGAAAAAGTAATTGAAGTACTGAAAGAAAATATAGCAGATCATCCAAACAATCTTCAAATGTTACTAGAAAAAAAACATCACACAATTAATGAAAAAGCGCTTGATAAGAGCTCTCAAAGTGTACTGTCTAAAATTGAATTTTGGGCGTTGCAAAATGAAGTCTCTCCACTTTTTTCTCTGATCGTATTTTGTCATACACAAATATCACAATACTGCATACAAACTCTACAACAAAAAGAAATCGACATAACGAGCTCTTTTTTATTTTCCGCGATGTGTTGCAATGGCTCAATAGAATTGTTTAATAGTGTTTTTAAAAACAATGCAAATTTTTTTTTGAAAAAGGCATTGGGAGGTCTTTACCCTATTCACGCGGTATCTGCATTCCAAAATTATGAATTACTCCACGTCTTGATTGATATAGGTGTAAATGTCAATCGAAAGACTGAAGTCGATTACGTTGGTTGGACTCCCCTCATGTTAGCAGCTGGTAACGATACCCAGGAATATGAGGATAATAACTTTAGGGAATCAGGCAAAACCAAAAAAGATCAGAAATCAAAAAGAAGGGATGAAACTGTACAAATTTTGATGCTAAATGGAGCAGACATTAACTTATGTAGTGAAGACGGAACCAGTCCTCTCTTTATAGCTTGTCAAGACGGACATGATAGCACTGTACAACTTTTACTGAGTTATGGAGCAGACACTAATTTATGTATGAATGACGGAGCCAGTCCTCTCTTTATAGCTTGTGAAGACGGACATGATAGCACTGTACAACTTTTACTGAGTAATGGAGCAGACATTAATTTATGTATGAATGACGGAGCCAGTCCTCTCTATGTAGCTTGTCAAAAAGGACATGATAGCACTGTGAAACTTTTACTGAGTAATGGAGCAGACATTAATTTATGTATAAATGCCGGAGCCAGTCCTCTCTTTATAGCTTGTCAAAACGGACATGATAGCACTGTACAACTTTTACTGAGTAATGGAGCAGACATTAATTTATGTATGAATGACGGAGCCAGTCCTCTCTATATAGCTTGTCAAAAAGGACATGATAGCACTGTACAACTTTTACTGAGTAATGGAGCAGACACTAATTTATGTATGAATGGCGGAACCAGTCCTCTCTTTATAGCTTGTGAAGACGGACATGATAGCATTGTACAACTTTTACTGAGTAATGGAGCAGACACTAATTTATGTATGGATGAAGGAGCCAATCCTCTCTTTATAGCTTGTCAAAAAGGAGATGATAGCACTGTACAACTTTTACTGAGTAAAGGAGCAGACATTAATTTATGTATGAATGACGGAGCCAGTCCTCTCTATATAGCTTGTCAAGACGGACATGATAGCACTGTAAAACTTTTACTGAGTAATGGAGCAGACACTAATTTATGTATGAATGGCGGAACCAGTCCTCTCTTTATAGCTTGTGCAAAAGGACATGATAGCATTGTACAACTTTTACTGAGTAATGGAGCAGACACTAATTTATGTACGAATGAAGGAGTCAGTCCTCTCTTTATAGCTTGTCAAAAAGGAGATGATAGCACTATACAACTTTTACTGAGTAAAGGAGCAGACATTAACTTATGTATGAATGACGGAACCAGTCCTCTCTATTTGGCTGGTGCAAAAGGACATGATAGCACTGTGAAACTTTTACTGAGCAATGGAGCAGACATTAATTTATGTATGAATGACGGAGCCAGTCCTCTCTTTATCGCTTGTCAAGACAGACATGATAGCACTGTACAACTTTGACTGAGTAATGGAGCAAACATTAATTTATGTATGAATGACGGAGCCAGTCCTCTCTATATAGCTTGTCAAGACGGACATGATAGCACTGTGAAACTTTTACTGAGTAATGGAGCAGACACTAATTTATGTATGAATGAAGGAGCCAGTCCTCTCTATATAGCTTGTCAAAAAGGGCATGACAGCATTGTGAAACTTATACTGAGTAATGGAGCAGACATTAATTTATGTATGAATGACGGAGCCAGTCCTCTCTTTATAGCTTGTCAAAAAGGACATGATAGCACTGTGAAACTTTTACTGAGTAATGGAGCAGACATTAATTTATGTATGAATGACGGAACCAGTCCTCTCTATAAAGCTTGTCAAGACGGACATGTTAGCACGGTGCAAATTATACGGAGTGATGGAGCAAAAATCAAAGTATGTTAAGAGAACGGAGCCATTCCTCTCAATTAAGCTTGACTAAAAGGACATGATACCACTGTGAAACATTTACTAAGTATTGCATTATGGAGCAGATTTCAATTTATGTACGAAGAAAGGTGCCAGTTCTAACTGTATAGCTTGTCAAAATGGACATGATAGCACTTTGCAACATTTACTGAGTAATGGAGGAGAAATTAAATCATTTTAAGAGAACGGAGCCAGTCCTCTCTACATAGCTTGACAAAACAGACATGATATTACTGTACATCTTCTACTGGGCTTTGGAGAAAACGTTAATTTATTTAAAGGAAAGGGGAAAAGGGTCGGTCCACTCAATATAGCTTGTCAAAACGGACATGATAGCACTCTACAACTTCTACGGAGTAATGGAGCAAGCAATCATTAATCTAAATAAAATAGAGTGAGCCAATTCTTTTTACAGCATTTCAAAACGGATATCATACCGATAGCACTTGTCACTTTTACTGAGTAAAAAACATCAATGTGTGCATGAGGAACAGAGCAAGCCCTCTCAAAATAAGTTGTCAAAACGGACATGATACTACTGTGCAGCTTTTACTAAGTAATGGAGCAGATATTAATTTGTGTAATGTTAACGGAGCAAGTCCCCTCTATATAGCTTGTCAGAATGGACATGATATAGCACTGAGCATTTTTTACTGAGAAATGGAGCAGACATGAACTCAGGTATGAAAGACGGAACAAGTCCTCTCTATATATCTTCTTAAAATTGACATGATAGCACTTTGCAACTTTTACTGAGGAATGAAGAGGAAGTTATCTACTTGTGTCAAAATAATGATGACAGAGAGAAAGAAAGAGAGAGAAAGAGATAGAGATTCTAAGAGAGAAAGAGAGAGACAGGGATAGAGAGAGAGAGGGAGAGAGACGGATAGACAGGTACATGTAGCCAAACAGACATTGTTGGTAATTTGTAAACAAACAGCCATAAGGTCATTCATGACTCTATAATGAAAATAACTAAAATGAAAAGTTAAAAACACCATAAAGAAATGAATATCGCGACGAAAAGTACTTTTCCCACTAGAAACGAGCTCGTTGCAAGCAGCGATTAGGTATTCCGTCGTAGCTGCGTCAAATTGATACCTGACCATGGTACAATATTAGATGTATAAACACTGAGTAAAAGAAACAAAGTACTATACTACAAGTATATAAGCAAATACAGATCTTTAAAAGCTGTCAATAGTTTGATTCGCCGCATGTTGTTTTTTTTGCATGTCCATTTTATTTAGAGAAACCTATTTAATCATCATAAATGACTCAATATAGACAGAATATGGACAACGATAATCATTATTTTCAGTAGGTATGTCCAGTATGAAGGTTAAAAAAAACAAACATTGTACGCGCATTTTTCATCGAACTCAAGCGCAAATGAATCTTTTAGTATATATGCGGAGATCCTGGAAATTTCACAGGGGGTTTTGAAGAATAATTTTGTTTTTTAAGAAAGGGGAGCATGCGCGGATCAAAAAATGGTGATTGAGTGTCCGACGGTTATTTGAGTTTGCCAGGAAATGTCCGAGTCATATTAATGTAATTTTATAATGTACTTGTAACCGAAAGAAATTTTGCGGGAGTGGGGTCTGGAACCCTCCCCCTTCTCCTCTAGATCCGCGCATGGGGAAGACCGATGCCGGGAATTTTACGGTAATTTTAACCATTTGTATTTAATAAATCAATTTCAAAACTATCAGAATTCCAATATTACCTTTAAACGCAGCTAAACGTAAAATAAGAACCATTTAGTCTCGGTGAGTATTCGGCCAACCTGCGTCCGCATACAAAAGAAATGGCAATATTCAAGAAATTTGAATGGACGATCTGGATCCTAGGTCATCCATCCCATTCTTTTTCAGACTAAGAGCTACAGACCTGAAGTTAGAAGTTGTCAAACTCTTATTAATTATGTCAATTTATTTTGTCTCAAAGAATCAGGTTATTTTAATCAATGAAGTTTTACCTTAAAAGAAAAAAAAGAAATTGGGCACAATTTTCAATGGTAGCATTTTACAATTTAAAGGTCTAATGAAATTTTGTATGAAGTTTCAAGATACTACTCTTCATTGCCTTATCCGAAATATTGCATGGAATACAGATTTACTTTGCATTTTTTAAATAACAAAAGGATATGCAAAATGAACTTAGATTAACCGCTAACAAACAAGCATGAAGAGAGACCGAGAACTCATTTCTTCTTCTTTTTTTTTTGCATCAAAATAAATTCAAGAAAAAATCAAAATATTTTATTCCTTTACATGCGTTAATGAAAACGTTGATCAGCAAGGTGTTTTATTTCGTGCAATCACCTACTTAATAGATTGTTACACGGGTCTACAACGATTACAAATATCGAAAAGACAATATTGAGGGTGAAGGATGAATGTGTAGTTTGTTTTTTAGATTTATTTTTTATAATTATATTTATCTGGATCAATTTTGTTTGTTGGTTTGTTTTGTTTATTGAAAAGGGGAATACAGAAAATGAGTAATATCCGATATGAAGCCAAGCATATATTTTCATATTATCATTGACTTAAAGCATGTAGGAGAGAAGAAAAATTATATCAGATATTGTATCAATAAGTTAGTTAATATAATGCGCAGATCATGCATTGCTCTACGGTTTTCACAATTACATGTATCAGTTACTTACAGAGAAATGCATTTCCAAAGAGATGATATCGGTAACATATAGTTAACAGTTAAGTTCCAGATTGTCTTCTGCACATGCAAGCACATGTGTAATCCTGATTTAAAAAGAGGTATCATTGTATCATGGCCGGGGGGAGGGGGTCATCGCAACAAGATTGTGTACTAGCGTACTAAGGTGTACATCGTAAATTTAAACACAGTTGATAACAGATTACACAAAATATATAAGCAATTCAGAGATTACAATGCAAATGTCAAAACAATGGATGGCGCCGATCCTCAACTGGTATTTGGAAGCCAACAGTTCAATTCAATGTCATGAGCCATAAATTGCTTGTAACCCTGGAAGGAGGACAGCAGTTAACCAGCGATGGCTTGTATAGCAATTCTGTATCACTCGCAAGGACCAACGTAGACATAAAGCAATGACGATGAGGAGACTGAATTCTCAGCTGAAAGCATACAAGTAAACCAGCAGCAAAAAGGAAACACAATTAGTTATTAGTGAAAATTACAATAATACTTGGGCAACCTAACCTAATATAAAAAAAATAACATTAAACACCTAATCTAAGAGAATTAAGGGACAGGGAGGGTGGGTGTTGTCTTGATGAAAAAGAGGAAGATGCTATTTTTGACATGCACAAGGATTGGGTGAAGCAGGATTATTATAGTTGGGGTAGTTATCTCGCTTGCCACCATTCTTCTTCGATAAATGAAACTTACCACACAGGGTAGTAAATTCACTTACTGTAACGAAGACATCTTGAATTGTTTCAGTACAGGGATATGTGTTAAAAAATGGTTCCAATGCATGGTAATTAAACTCCACTTTTCTACAATACACGGCCGTCATATAAAGTATAATGTGTAATATGTTTTACGGTGTGACCGTTGGGGCGAGCGCAGGAAGAACCACACATCTGTCATCATTGTGAAATGCAACCCGTGGACTTGCCCTAACCAAAAAATTTGGGCTTTGTTTGAAAACTTTTACCGCCACAAGGAACCCAAAGTTATAAAACTTTTATTCCAATGGTCCCTTCCTAGGCTTATACACTTACAAAAACTACCATTGAACATTAATTAAATGTTAAACAGAATTATAAAAATATTTAGATAAACACAAAGCCGTTTTTTTTATGTAAATACCATTATGTTTTATCATTCCTTTACCTTTTAATAATGATCATTAAGATCAGTAAACAATACATTGTGTGTCTGTGTTATTTCTCAATTTGTTCCTTGTTGTTATCTCTGTTTTAATTATTTTCCTCTGTGACAACAATTTTGTTTTTAATATTTTTAATTTTTGTACGCTATATACATAAGCGTTGTAGAAATGTGCCCTCACCCTTTTTTAGTGTGTTATCCAATATTATTTAAAGGTTTGACCACATATGCAACTATAACAAATACATGTAGATATTTTAACAGTTTAATATTTTTCTTTTATTTATTCATTACAAAATGACGTGGCTGCACGTAGATCTAATAATGATTGGACTTTTCTTTTTTCTTTTCTTTTTTAATAAATTTGTGTCACCTACCTAACGTATGCATATATGTTTGGTTCAATATAACAGTAAATTTAGCATGAAACTTGCATATGTATTTACTGAGCAAAAAAAAATTATCAAAAACAAAACTAATCAGCCAAATAGTCACCGATAACACTGATACTGAGTTCTTTCTACACGTTAAATCCAGTACAGATGCTTGATCCACCTCTAAATTTATTGCTGGGAGTTATAGCGAGCGCGCCGGAGCGAAGCGAGCTCTACCGGCAAGGCGTGTGCGAATATAAAAATTCGGACTAGTTGCACATTCATTCAACTGATTTTTTTGGCGTCAGTAAATTGGACCAGTAATGCATTGTTTTAATCGTCCCAGTAGTTCCCTGTAATCATGGCAATTTTTTTTCACTTCACACTCTCACGAGAATCAGCAAGACAATATAAAAACAATAACAATGTATACGACGTACAGTCAATGTTACATCTAAAGTTCAGTTCAGTACATTCTCAATCACAAATAATCGAGTGACGTCACAAAGGTTTACAGATTGATCCGATAGATTTTTTCGGCGTCAGTAAATTTTGACCCACAATTCACAGTACCAATAGTTTCCAACCTCACGTTCTCGCGAGAATCAAAGTACAACCTTTGAGAAGCAAATATAAGATGTGTAATTTTAAGAACATCATGCTTTTTTAAGTAAATAAAACAGTATACTTCGCGTACTTTTATTTCTCAGGGGAGTTTTAAAGAGTAGGCGACACTAAACCAACGTCAGCTTTGACGTAACAATAAGAACTGATAAGGGAAAATTACTGGCTCTAATTGAAGTTATTGTAAATCTGCTGAAATGACCAAAATCCTCTCAAAATCTTGTAAAGGCTAAGCTAAAGAACAGCTGAAGAATAAGGACATTTCTTCAGATTCAGGAAACAGTTGTAAATTGCACTCCTTTGGATGAATGCTCACATTTATTTTATTCACTATAATTACGGTAAATTCCTGGAACGTACACGTAGCATCGCCTTTTTTTTAATAAAAACGGAGTGGATGGGTGGATGGCCTCATCCAAAAAATCTTTGCAAGCAAAACAATCATAAAAATTCTAATCCTTCAGCTCTTTAGCAGTTCAATGGTTTCTTTATGTTCACTTCCATCTATTACATGCTGGGGGGTGGGGGGGGGGGGCACTACGTTCTGTTATTATGATAAGCAAATAATTTTGAGCGTAAATTAAAGAAAAAAATAAACATTATTTGTTTTAAAGTGGAAGGTGGGGGGGGGGGGAATCAATGATAAGTCGATTTTCTATGTGTAAATTGAAAAAAAAAAATAAATATGATTTTTTTTAACATGGGGAGGGGGGGCTCTATGATGAGTCAAGTTTTATATGTTGGTTTAAGAAAAAATATCTACTGCCAAGAAAGGGGGATGAACTGACGTTACAATCACTTTAGAAGAGGAGATAGAGTGCATTGTTAAACTACTGCTCTACTTATAAATAGATAAATTATAACAAATCTTATAAACTATGAATAATGAAAATTTACTGAAAAATGGTATGTTTTATTTTTTTGCATTCAAATTTTACGTTGTTAATTTTATTTTTATTGATTTATTATAATTCATTGTTTGATCACATGCTGTGCTCGCCCCAAAGGTCGCACCGTAAAACATATTATAGCCCGAGATCACTGTGACGTCATACTTAACTTTTGCACTCGACAGTTTTCGTAAATTGTCAAACAAGTTCGGGGAAGAAAATGACGTCATATGTCAGCAAAAGTTCAGATAGGTACAGTTTTTTACTTAAGGAATGAATTCAATATTTATTTGTTTTATACGATATAAATTGGTTTGGGGCAGTTTACGCTTTATAAACCGCGAAGCGGTTTATTAAAAAAAGCGTAAACTGTTTCAAACCATTTTATATCGTATAAAACTAATAAATATTGAATTCATTGCTTATAATTTAATTGTTTTACTCTTCATTGTAGATTAAAACGGTCACTTGACCTTTAAAATGACGTACAATTGTACAAAATTCAAACGAAACGTCAGGCGTATTGATACGTTTTTGACGTTAGTCTTACTATGATGTAGGCAACATTCTTTATAGGATATAACATAATTTTTAGCCAATCAGAAAGCGCGTTACAACCACAATTAAATTATGTACATGTAAGCATTGTGATCCTTCTGTTGTTATTCTTTAGACTTTTGAAACCATAAGTCAGTTGGAGTTTTATGATATTTATTAAGCACTGTAATCGTATAGTGGTATAAAAGCAATATATTATCAATCTGCTATCAGTCTAAAATCCATCTACTAATTATTAATCAAATCATAAGTATAAAATTCAGTAAAATAAAATAAGCAATTGTTAGTACATCCTTTCGGGTCACAGTTCGTAAGTGACTTATAACGAAGTCCATTGTTAAAGGTTAATTACAATTAAGAGTCTTGCATCCGTTGACCGCTTTCCAAAGTCCAATCATCATCGAGAGTTTTATTCTTCCTGGTCATTCCGCTAACAACACAAGTTCTAACTACGCAGTTGTCCCTTTCGGTCAATGACCTTTAACATTGTTCACTATACACTTTTTTCGTATCGAGTGCACAACAAGCTAATGACTAATTAACTTAAAGCAGAATACAATCATAAAATTATATTTCATATATATACGGCTATCTGGTTACATACGTCCCCCTAACAAAAGAAATATCCCCGAGGGAGATTTCTTTCGCCAGGTGCCCGGTGTGAGAAATTATCCTTCAAACTCTTCTAAGTCAGATGAACTTCCTGGTGACACACCGGTCAGAACATCTATGTTAAGAGGTTGAATGAAGTGACCAATTTCCTATACCGGCTTGAGACACAATAATAGTCTGTCAACAAATATGTATACTTCACTCATGACAATATATAATTATTAAACATTTCATGCAAAAGTCAGTAATAATCATATATACTTTTGACAACAATAGTAATCAATACAAAATAATCAAAATCGAATATAATTGCAAATAAATGCAATCAGGATTGTCCAATGTCCAAAGTTCCACACAGGTAACCTATAAAGTCCATTATAAAATGTTAATTCAAGCATAAGCGCCGCTAGAATTATAATAAAATACATAAGCATATATAAAGGTTATACAGTCCAGCGTACATAAAAGTTACACTAAAGTTATCGGTTTCACACTATTGTATCCATTTCGAATAATCGGGACGATAATCAAGAAAAACGTTGTGTAGTTCGGATTCGAAGAATTCCATTCGCAGTTCTCAGCTCACCACATTTTGATTTCGAATATAACATTTCATAATTATTTAAATAACATTTAACATTTTTCACAAATTGAAACATATTGAATACACAATTTTTATAAGCACACCAACGGCACTTCCTGCGCGGATGGCGAGTTTGCTCCTCGCGGAACATCGACTGCGTTCCTCTATTTCTTAGACATCAACGCCCTTTCTGCAAGGTATTCGCGTGCCAAGTCAGGGTCTGGTCCATAGCGTTCAGGCCTCGGATAATCGGAGTTCCTATTCTCTCCGGTCAACTGGTATGCTAATTCTTCAGTGATTGGTCCAATAGCGTGAGCGTCTGCAATTGATCGTCGTGGTTTTCCATAACGGCGAGGTCTCTTTGAGGCCCTAGTGTCCTTTACTATGGGGTTCATTTCAATAGTCTCTTGGGAATTTCGTTGATCAGGATTAACACCAGACAAATTGTCTCTGCCAGAACTTTCCTCATCCCTGTCACCACCCCTTTTTCGACAACCCGACCAGCAACCACAGCACTTATATCCTAACTTTTTGATAGTTTTACGTTTCATGATACAAATTCCGAATACAATTATTATTGCCAAAATCAAAAATACATAAAACCAAAGACTTCCCACCCAAGGTAATAATTCCATAGGTTGTAGTTCATTGCTTACTGGCAATTCCGCCATTAGTGTGTCCATAGGGAAAACTTTAATATCCTTTAATTTATCGGGAATCTTAATGTGTCCCATCCCCGGAAATTTAATGTTAAGGGGATCCGAAAGTGTGTACAATAAAATTTTGAAAGGAGTCCGACATATTAAATTGACTTTCTCGATTATAGTAAGGAGGAAGTAATAATGAACCATGAAAACCAGAACAACCTTGTCCAATCTTGAGATGTTTATCTTTACATTTATTATTTTACCAGTAATTCTAAATTTCTTACAACGACAAAGTTTTACGGTTTCTTTACATAATCGCGGGTTCCGATATTTCAAATATATGTAATCTCCGTTACGTCTGCGGTATTTCATTATCAGTCAAAATGTCAAAGGGATCACACAATTGTACCTATTCAAAAGCGAGCATAACATACAAAGCAAGTTTACTCATTATTATTTATATTTACAACACATTATACAATTGCTTTAATCATGTCGGCCATTTTATCGGCAACAATAGCAAGACAATTCTCTACATGCTGTTGTTTGCTACATGTAACAGCTATATTCTTACGAGGTTTAGGGACTGGTTTACGCGGTTTGGGAATTGGTTTACGGGTGAAGCCTAGACCTACTTTAGAATTTATTTCACCAATTTCCATATCCTCGTCTAAGGGTAAAGCAAATTTTGATAATTTTGATAATGATATTCACTTTGTTCTGACTCAGGGTTCTCATCCGATTCCGACTCAACAGTCTGTTCATGCTCGCCCTTACTCGGTCGACCATCCATGATCTCTTTAGCTCTTATGCGTCTCTGAAGTTCAGCTAAGGGTATATCTTCTTCGTCTGAAGAATTTTCTCTCTCTTGTTGTTTAAACCGAATAGCTCTTTCTAATGGCTCTGGCTGCACCTCGCCATCATCTTCCGAAGATGATCCCTCCTCGGGTGGTACCACATAGTTGGTTTTTCTTAGAGTTCTTCCACCTTCTTCAATATCTTGTGAGAGGGGCCAGTGCGAAATATCCGCCAATCTCAATTGCCGTGCATGGCACTTGGTGATAGATCCAGTTAATTGATCCTTCACAACAAAACTGACTGGTCCTTTCTGTTCAATAATTCGGTAATAAGGGAGCCACTTTTTATCTAGTTTGTTTTGTCTCCTGTTGTTCTTGAGATAGACTGGGTCTCCTACCTGGAAATCTTCATCTTTGCTCTTCTTATCAGCCTGGGCTTTCTGTTTCTTCTTGGCTTCTTTCATATTTCGATGTACTAGCATAAACGCCTTGTGCTGCTCTTGAAGGGCGATCTTATGTTGATCTTCTCCTGCATATCTTCGAAGAGATTTCAGTAAAGTATCAAGAGGTAATACAACGTCTCTATTGTACATCAGATAGTATGGGGAAATCTTTGAAGATTCATTCGGGTGAAATCGAATGGCTGCCAATGTTTGGTAAAGATGAATATCCCATGTTTGGGCATTGTCTGTTACCTTCTTAGCCATTACGTCATGAAGAGTGCGGTGGAATCTCTCTACTTTGCCGTTGCCTTGAGGACTGTAGTAAGATGTTGTGATGTGGTTAATGTTTAGTTCTTTCAAGGTTTCTTGTACCTTTTGATTTACATTCTCTGTTCCATTGTCTGTGAGAATTTGAAGAGGACAGCCATATCTGGGGTATATTTCTTCTAATATTAGGTGCACTATATTGTCAGCTGACTTGTCAGGAACGGGGAAGGCTTCCGGCCATCCAGAGTAAATGTCAATGAAAGAAACTATATACTTGTTTCCTGTCAGTGAAGTTGGATATGGTCCTGACAAATCGAGTCCTACCTTAGCCATTGGAAAAGGTGGTATGTCTGTCTCTTGAAGTGGAGGTTGAGTTCTCTTATTGCTCCTCGTTTGGCATATTACGCATCCTTCTATATAAGAATATAACCTCTTGTATAAGTTTGGCATATACTATTTTTGTCTGATTACGTCATACGTTTTGTCAACTCCCATATGTCCAAGTCCATCATGGTATTGTTGTACTACCAAAAGTTCTAACTCACGTGGTATATACAGGCGCAGTCTCGGACCTTCAGAATCTCCATCTGAAAGATAGTACATTAAGCCATCTATTTCAAGAAACTTCTTTTCTTCGGTCGCCGTTGCTTTTCCTTTACTCAACCTATTCCTCAGCTTTTTGATCTGCTCATCATTTTGTTCGCTTTCCTTTATGTTTATTTCTTCCGGTAAGTCGATGAAAGGCTTGAGCAATTCGTCCTGCTGTTTAACTCCGCACCTAGCTAATCTTTTAGGTGAGAAAGCATTTGAGTTTAGTACGTTTACTTCAAAGAAATTGTCTTTAACATCCGGTTCATCACATTCAGATTTTTCTTCCTCTTCATCATCAGAGATAGCGGACGGTAACCTTGATAAAAGATCCGCACAGCAATTGAACCTTCCTTCTATGTACTCCACCTTGCAGTCATACCCAGCGATACTCAAAGCCCATAATTGAATCTTTTTATTTTGCATAGGGGATTCTAAAATATATTTGAGCGGTTTGTGATCTGTCCGTATAGTAAACTCAGCACTGTGAAGGTAATGGTCCAGCTTCTGGAGGGCGTAGTGGATTGCAAATGCCTCCTTTTCTATGGTTGACCATTTCACCTGGGTTTTACTCAGCTTGTGGGATAGATAGTATATCGGCTTATCTTCTCTTTCGTCAGTCTTTTGGGTGAGGCAAGCTCCGATACAATCGTCGCTGGCATCGATGTACAAGATGTATGGCTTATTAGTATCTGGATAAGCTAATAAGGGCACTACTGTTAAACTCTCTTTAAGGAAGTCAAACGCTTCTTGACAGCATGATGTCCACTTGAATCTGGCATACTTCCTGGTTAAGTCGATCAATGGCTCCGCAATCTTTGAGAAATTTGTTATACATCTTCTATAATAACTGCACATACCTATAAAACCACGGACTTATCTAACTGTAGTGGGGGCTGGTAATTTTGTAATGGCTTCCACTTTCTTCGGATCCGGTTTGACGCCATGTTCATTGATAATAAAACCGAGATATTCAGTCTGCTCTTTGAAGAAACTACACTTCTTTAACTTCAGTTTTAGTCCATCTTCAAGGGAAAAATTATTGTTCACTTTTCCATAAAAAACAATCACAGTATTTGGTTTCACCATAAGTTTCTTGCGTGTTCTTACGATCGTTGAAATGTGTAGATCCTCCTTTAATTCAGCATAAGCCCTGCCATCAATGCGCATGAGTCCAAGATCAAAATATAGACGAACATTGTTTTTCTTGATCCTATCACGACCGAGAATTAGGTTTCGGTTGAGTCCCCTTGTCACAAAAAGTTTATGGTCTAAAGTTAACCCTGCAATCTTAAATGAAATATTTACATACCCTAACGCGATTTAAGAATAAGCATTTGCAGCTTGAAGACAAGGATATCATTTTTACACAGTTTGGGGCGGGGGAACAAATTATAATACATTTTTTTACTAATCAAAGATACGGCCGCGCAAGTATCTACTAACGCTCTGAATTTATTTTTACCAATCTTTAATAAACAGCTACTGGGGTTGTTTGTAAAATTAATTTCAAATGTAGGTCGTTTATGAACGTTCTTCCTTCGGGCTTCAACGAAGGAAGAACATCTTAGTTTTCCTGATTTTGTTTATCAAAAGGGGCGCGAGGGGTCCAGATTTTGGGTGATCTCCTATCATGCCCTTCCTTTTCTTCACTTTGACCCAACCCCGCAAATTGTTTTTCCAATTGTTCCATTTGATTTTTAAATTATTTTCTATCATAACCATTTCCAGTTGCCATATAGGTTGCTGATTATTTACTTTGAGATAGTGAACAGAGATATTGAGAAAAAGTTCTTACCTTAACAGTTCAGTTTTTCTTTAGCACTTCGTTTTGTCCTGGTCACTGGCACCATAAAAGTCTATGTGGTCCTTCTGTTGTTATTCTTTAGACTTTTGAAACCATAAGTCAGTTGGAGTTTTATGATATTTATTAAGCACTGTAATCGTATAGTGGTATAAAAGCAATATATAATCAATCTGCTATCAGTCTAAAATCCATCTACTAATTATTAATCAAATCATAAGTATACAAATCAGTAAAATAAAATAAGCAATTGTTAGTACATCCTTTCGGGTCACAGTTCGTAAGTGACTTATAACGAAGTCCATTGTTAAAGGTTAATTACAATTAAGAGTCTTGCATCCGTTGACCGCTTTCCAAAGTCCAATCATCATCGAGAGTTTTATTCTTTCTGGTCATTCCGCTAACACCACAAGTTCTAACTACGCAGTTGTCCCTTTCGGTCAATGACCTTTAACATTGTTCACTATACACTTATTTCGTATCGAGTGCACAACAAGCTAATGACTAATTAACGTAAAGCAGAATACAATCATAAAATTATATTTCATAGATATACGGCTATCTGGTTACTGTCGCCGGTGATAATTTACAGATAAATTTCCAATTCTTCAACAGACTTGAGATTCTGTACATAACTTTACTACTTTACTACATATACTTTACTTTACACAATCACTTGACTCGTACACGTACTTCACTTTCATATACTTGTGTACTACATTAATACATTTATTTTACGGCAACTACTACGCGCCTTACTCTGAAATACATACAACATATGTTTACATCAAAACAATACACATACTTTTACATAATAGTTTCCGTATGAGCAAATACTCATTATCACACATTACTTCGAAATACTTCCAAATTACTCACGGAAAATATAAAACAAGATTATCTGGCCATTTTAGGAATAAAATACGGCATTAAATCCGTTGCATTAAAATAAAAACAAACTTTCCCAGAATAGTTGGACTCTGGTCAAAAATACTTATACATTACATGTAGGATGAAATGAGGGAGCTGGTAGAAAACGTCCGCTCTCTCCAATTGCTACGCCAAGATTGAATTCTTAAATGCACGGGATTAGAACCCGCCTAGTAAAACCGGCTGAGTGAGCGTTAAACTATTGAAAGCAACTCTAACAATAAATTAGTAACATTATAAACGTAGCACAAAATGTATGGAAAGTAATTAGGGACATAAATTGTGACATACCTCCCCCCTTTAATAAAAAAACATATTTTTTTTTTATACACAACAATTTATGTACATGAACTATGTTTTTACGAATTTTTTTACGATAAAAACAAGATAAAACTGTTTATTTCCTCCTTTTATTTACAATGAAACACTCATTTCTAATCTTACTCACGTCTGACGACTTAAATAGTCCGCTCCAACATTGTCTTTTCCTCTAATTGCAATAATGCGGAATCGATATGGCTGTAACAGCAATGCCCAGCGCATCAGTCTAGAATTCACTAACTTTGTTTTGTTTAGATACATGAGAGGGTAATGATCAGTCTCTAATATGAACTCTTTTCCATAAAGATATCTATGAAATTTTTGCACTGACCATATGATGCCCAGACATTCCTTCTCGATGGTTGAGTAATGTTCCTCACTTGTCTTGAGTTTGCGACTAGCGTAAGCCACTGGGAGTTTGAGATCACAGTCTTCCTATAGAAGCACTGCTCCGAGTCCTCTATCCGATGCGTCTGTCTGCACTATAAAAACCTTAGAAAGATCTGGCAATTTCAAAATTGGAAATGTGGTAATTGAGGATTTTAAAGTTTGAAAAGCTAGTTCTTGTGCTTCCGTCCACTGAAGTTTGCTTGGTGAGAACTTCCGGGTGAGATCTGTTAAAGGAAGTGCAATTTGAGCAAAATTCGCAATAAATTTTCTATAGAAATTTACCAATCCTAGAAAAGACCGTAACTGTTTTTTCGTTGCAGGATGATTTGCCTCTCGAATAGCTTTGACTTTGTCGGGATGAGGGTGCAGTTTGTTGTCTCCCACTATAGGTCCTAGACATTCCAGCTTTGGGTACGCCAATGAACACTTCGTTGGCCTTGCTGTGAGATTGGCTGAACGTAGACGCTGTAACACCCAGAAAGCACAGACATATGATGATCAAAAGTATTAGTAAAGATCAAAATATCATCGATGAAATTGTCCACATTTGATACATTTTGCAACACATCACGCATGAGACGACAAAAAGTTGCTGGTGCCGTGACCAACCCAAAAGGCATTTTAGTGAACTGGAAAAGACCTAAAGGAGTCTGTAAAGCTGTCAAAGGACGGACAGAATGAGTCAATGGAACCTGTCAATACCCCTAAGACAAATCTAACCGAGAAAAATATTTATGACCTGATAGTTTAGCAAACATTGCATCGACATCTGGCATTGGTTCAGCGTCAAACACAGTGATACGATTGAGAGCCCTAAAATCAACACAAAAGCGATAAGTGTTGTCTTTCTTGGTTACAAGGACTATTGGCGATGAATAGGGACTATCTGAAGGTTCTATGACCCCAAATTCTAGCATCTTGCTCACCTCATCTTTAACAGTGTCCATCATAGCAAACGGGATTTGTCTTGGACTTACTCTTACAGGTCTATCTGTTGTCGTCCGTATCTCATGTTCGAGTACATGCGTATGCCCTGGTACGTCTGACAAAACATCACTATACCTGTACAGAAGTTCTTTCATTTTCTGCTTTTCCTCTCTACTAAGCTCTGGATTTACATCTACATCAACGTGCGTTTCTTGAGACTGAACTTCCAAGAAATCTGTTCCTTGACTACACTCAACATCTGAGTCATCAATCTGTTCTGAATCTACAACTGACATAACACAATTCACAACTGGTTCACATCTTTCTACATATTTCTTCAACATGTTTGCATGATATGTCTTTACTTTGCCCTTTACTTCTAACTGATAGTCTACTTTACCTAATCTTTTAACTATTTGGTATGGACCTTGCCATTGCATCATGAGCTTGTTACTATCAGATGGAAAAGAATCAAAACTTTCTCACCTGGTTTCATATTCCGCACTCTAGCCTTCTTGTCAAAGTACACTTTATGTCTTTATGTTGCTTTCTTCAGATTCTCCTGCGCTAACTCCCATGTTGATTCTAACCGCTCTCGGAGATCTAAAACGTATTGGTATGTAGACTTTACCTGCTGATCTTGGATTTCCTTTGTCCACAATTCTTTCAGAATTGTCATTGGTCCCCGAACAGTACGGCCATACAATAACTCAAAGGGAGCAAACCCGAGGCTTTCTTGGGGAACCCCACGATATGCAAAAAGCACAGTGGGTAAATATTCATCCGAATCTTTAGGTCTATCTATACACATACGCTTCAGCATTTGTTTGAGTGTACCGTTGAAACGTTCCACTAGCCCGTTACAGATAGGGTGATATGGCGTAGTGGTCAGCTGTTTCAATGAAATGAGCCTACCTACCTCCTTCATAAGCCCTGAAGTAAACTGACTTCCCATGTCTGTCAAGATTTCCTCTGGTATGCCTGTATAAGAAAACATTTCGAGAAGAGCTTCAGCTACCCGCTCGGTATCTATTCCAGGAAGAGCCTTGGCTTGTGGAAACCTTGTAGCGTAATCTACTAACGTTAAAATAAAGCGATTACCTTTATCAGTAGGAGGATGTAATGGACCCACAATGTCGACTGCAATTCTTTTGAAAGGTACATCTATCAAAGGCATGCTATCTAACGGAACTTTACTCACCTTTCCTTTTGACACTGTCCTTTGACAGGTATCACAAGATTGACAGAACCGTTTGATCTCGGACTGCATACCTGGCCAAAAGAATTCTGACAAAATTCTAGAAATCGTTCTCTGTATTGCTAAGTGCCCTGACATAATTGATTCATGAGCCAACTTTATTACAATATGGCGAAACTTTGCAGAAACAATGAGCTGACAATAAGTTTTACCTCTATCTTTTTCCAATCCTTCATATTCATGGTACAGTAAACCTTTCCTTTCAATCCATTTTACTTTACCATCACGTGATGTTCGACCTTCTCTTGCATACCGACGTGCTGTTTCTAGCGAAGGATCTGCTTGTTGTTCTCGCAGTATGTCCTCAGGACTGATTTCCTCTTTGACGATTTCAGGAACCTTGAGTGGTGGGTAGACTTTCTGTTTGTCTTTTACCTGCTTTCGCTTCTCCACAGTAGACAGTGTTTGGTTTCCATTCTGGATCTGGATCAAGTGGTTTTCTTGCATTATCTACTTCACCTATGATCAAATCAAATACAGGGTTATCCATACACCAAACTTCATATTCACCAGATGCATAAGGGGAATCAATAACAACTTTTGCCACTGGGACCACTATCCTTGTACTATCTGCTAGAATACAAGTTTCCTGTTTATCTGTAAAGTGGTCATCTCTTACAAGACTTTTCCGTACTACAATGTTCCGACAACCAGAATCTCTAAGTAACGTTACTGGTTGACCATCAACGTAACCCGCTGAGAGTGGCATTGGTTTTTGCACAGAGTGACAAGCAGATGTTAAGACAGGTGTATGGTCACTTACTTGAGTATAAATTGATGGACTTTGGGTGCAGATAAGAGCAGCGCAATTCTTTGCAGTAGCTTGACAAGTGGCTTGTTTGTCTTGGTCGTCCTGCGCATATACTGCTGCACTAGAATTTCTGTTTCTGAATTTGCATTGTGGTGCTATATGACCGTGTTTATTACAAATATAACACTTTCTCTCATTTATTGGAACAAACCTTGACTTCTGTTGTTGTTGAGGGTGTCCTTCTTTTGGTTTCTCTGGTATTTTGTTTACTTCAACTGGTTTCCTCATGACTTTTGAACATAAGTTTATAGCACTTGTACTCCTTGCTTCCCTGAACTGATCGGCCAGTGTACACATCTCATCAGCTGTCTTTGGAACGTTTTGCTTAAGAAAGACTGACAATTCAAAATTACATACATGTAAAATTTGATCACAAAGCATAAGATCAATTAGAGATTCAAAAGTACAATCTATTTTCGACATTTCCATCCAACGAGTTAAATACGAAAAAGTCTAACTGTGAACTGAGAAAATGTTTCTCCAACTTCAGGTCTGCATGAACGAAATTTTCGCTTGAAACCATCTTCGGTCATTTCGTACCTTCGAAGTAAAGCTGCTTTGAGCTCTTCATAATCACTGACTTTTGCTGTAGACATGAGAGCATACACATCCAAAGCTCGTCCTTTCAACAGAGCACTTAAATGTGTAGACCACAACGATTTGTCCCAACCCATAGCGGTCGCATATCTCTCAAACCTTCTCAAATAGCTATCAATCTCATCTTTATTCTCTTCGAATGGAGGAATTTTGGGAAGATAAGGCTTAACCATTGCGTCAACAGCCTTACCTCTAGCAGTTTTCTCTGTCATTTCTAACTCGTGTTCCTCTTCCAACTCCTTCATTTTCATTTCGTAGTACAAACGTTCCATCATAAGTTGATGTTCTCTTTCATCTTTTTTTCTCTGACGAATTTCTGCTCTCTCTTCTCTCTGAAATTTCTGTTGATCACTAACATATTTTTTCAACTCATCATCTTTGTAACCTAACCTTTCACCTGCAGCTATTTAGTCTTGTACTGAATCCATATTAGACATTTTGTAAGACATAAATACTTTGCTAACACATTGGTCTGGACACAAATACTGCAGTACTTCTTTGTAATCTACTAACTTTTTATTTCTACCACTTTTTTCAGCAATTGACTTTTCAGAATGGGCGACACAATTGTACTTTGTTTTATTCACTTTGATACAATTACCCTGACCAGTTTCCACACACTCTGAGGAAGTCCAACCAACACCCTTTCTACAGATCTGGATCCCAAATTACCAAATGACCGTGTCTCCTACAAAAACATACAAGACAGCCAAATAGATTAACAAATGTGCATACATTCATAAACAGTGACAGAACACACAGCAAATTTAGATAAATATTGTACAAACTAATTCATCTGTTTTGTTTCAAAAGAAAACTTTTTAAGTCAAAATTCTGTTTCATATTAGTTTTCAAGACACAATCATTTTTTTTTTCAATTCACATAAAGTTTTGTTTTCAGAAACAGTAAAACTTGTTTAAGGAATTGTTGTATCACGTTCCTGGGTTTTAATCAGGACATCGTTGAGGAGTGTAGTAATTATGTAGGTATCTGGTCTGCGGAGATATTTTCTCTTGGAGGATAACTTCAAAGATAGCTGATTTGAGTAGTTGTTCCCGTAGGATTCTAAGTCAGTTTAATAGAGATCTGATTTAGGTCTTGAAATCTTTGATTTGGTATCCTTGGAGACGTATCCCTGGATAGGTTTCTCTCTGGTGTAGGTATCTTATACAAAATGATGTAAGATCACTGGATAGGTATCTTTGTATAGATATTGCTGGATCCTTGAAGAAGTATTTCTGGATAGGCACTGCAGCATCCCACTTCTGACACCATTTGTCGCCGGGTGGCGTTGCGGCTCCAAAATAATAATGTTCAATAGGTTTACGTAGCTTTTATTCAGGTGATAATTTACAGATAAATTTCCAATTCTTCAACAGACTTGAGATTAAGGTACAAAAAGGGATCTGAAATATAAATGAAATGATAAATACACAGATAACATTATTTTACTCATAGTTGCATTTTACTGCGCATTCCTTTACTCAATACATTTTCCTGTATTTACACTTACATTTTGCACATTTTGCTGTACATAACTTTACTACTTTACTACATATACTTTACTTTACACAATCACTTGACTCGTACACGGACTTCACTTTCATACACTTGTGTACTACATTAATACATTTATTTTACGGCAACTACTACGCGCCTTACTCTGAAATACATACAACATATGTTTACATCACTTCGAAATACTTCCAAATTACTCACGGAAAATATAAAACAAGATTATCTGGCCATTTTAGGAATAAAATACGGCATTAAATCCGTTTCATTAAAATAAAGACAAACTTACCCAGAATAGTTGGACTCTGGTCAGAAATACTTATACATTACATGTAGGATGAAATGAGGGAGCTGGTAGAAAACGTCCGCTCTCTCAAATTGCTACGCCCAGACTGAATTCTTAAATGCACGGGTTTAGAACCCGCCCTGTAAAACCGGCTGAGTGAGCTTTAAACTATGGAAAGCAACTCTAACAATAAATTAGTAACATTATAAACGTAGCACAAAATGTATGGAAAGTAATTAGGGACGTAAATTGTGACAGTTACAGCATATATGTTGTTTACTTTAATGTTGTTAAATAAAAATGATGTATGCGATTTACAGGTAAGAATTTTCCGTAGAAACGCTTCCTGTTCCACCATGTTGCTATGCACCGCAAAGGATTTTGGGATATGTAGAACTTTTTCACGCGGGTCCACAACATTTTCTTTGAACAATGTGCAGAACACGGGATTGCATTTCTTTTAAAGCAAAACGAAATACTGATTTACGATGAAGATAATATTATCATCGTGGAGATGATTTTAAAAAGTGAACTTTTCGTATACGATAATATCTTGAATATGAATTTAAATACGCTTATTTTAAGTTACGGTCATTAGGGATATTAATTATGACTTTCGCATTTTTTATTCGCAAACCATTTAAAACCTTCAGCAGCAATTTATGAATTATTTATTACATATTACACAATTTTAAAGAGATAACTAAATAGATTATGCTTTATAATTGTAATCGCTATCTTCCGTGGAAAAAAAATGCATGAAAAAAATGTTGTTCATCAATCAAATTTGCTGTAGCCTCAGCAATCGAAAATAATTAAGAAACTGTATATTGATAGATTGACACATTAACAAACATTCAGACCCGCAATGTATTTTTTACAAATTCTATAAAATGTAGACTCAATGACTGAATTCTTTACCGTTTTCCCTTTGGGGTATTTTGAATCACATGTGTATGCTACGTGTACATATAGATGGAAAGCCATATAGATAAACACTTTAAGTGTTGAATTTTCAAAAGATGTTGTGTACATGCAAAGCAATGCAATGCTAGGGCGATTAAATTCTAACAATGTATACGGTGAGAGTCGGACTGATGCTGGTTCTGCTTGTTCTACAAATAGTGAATGTAATACGACGTATTTAGGTGTTATTTTCTAAACAAATAAGTATTGCTTTCTTAAAAGCTTGCATTACTAAACAAAGTATTTTATCGGAAGCATTATTAGTTACCTTAGCTGCATATATGTAGCTCTCGGTCTGGAAAAAATACTATCATCCGAAATTGTTCATACAAGGGCTACACAGACTTGCAGCTAACATTACCTTAGAATTTGCTGCTGTTCATTAATTCATTAAAAAGACGTGCACATTCAAGTTTTAATATGTCATTTGATGTGGGATTGATGACGTCTATTTATATTGTTTTCATTAAAGACAGACGAGACGTTCCTCAATTTTCTATACTTATTAACATTTCAACCTGTTAATTCCCAAAAATTCAGAGTACATGACCAGGCTCGTATCATAACGTCCACCATTATATTATAATGCCTTCAGTACTGTTTTCTTAAAGTCCACAAGGGGTTATATGTAGTGTTGTGATATTTAATTTATATAGATCCTCGAGATCTTTGTTTCAACATCCCCACACTTGGCGGTTGCCCTAGCCAAGGTGTTTCCGGAATGTCTCCTCCTCTATATGGGGAGTAGCCCGTGTCCCAGTCTGTATAAAAGAGTAGGCAGCAATACAGCTTCCATATGACTACTCTTTTATTACTTTAATGACATTTTAACAATAAATATCAATATTAATTACAATGAAATTTATCAACAATAATATTCATTACAAAAATCTCTGAAAATAAAATATTAGTTGAACCCTCTGAATCTATAAACTTTACTTTTGAGAATGCGCGCAAGCGTTATAATTTATCTTACCTGTATAAAGAGGAGGCAGAAAGACAGCTTCCAGATGACTACTGGAGAACTGTGTTTCCCGCACCCCCATTTTATACGCACGAACACTGCGCTACAACATTCTCCTCCTAATAAGTAAATGCGAGCAAGTGCATACTAATGACCTGACGCACCGCGGTCAGTAGTAGCATTTTATTTAGATATCTGACCCGGCGTCGGCAGGCTCATCACTGGACTTTATAACACATTTCTCCATGAACATAAATAAACATACGTTATCTATTTAACACATGTACTTTAACCAATTTCTATAAAATTTCCGTTATGATACCCCCCCCCCCCCCCACTAACAAAAAATCTTGTCCTCAAGATTAAAAGCATTCAATATAATTTTAAATTTTTTTTCGGATCTTCGCTGTGATTCAGTTGGTTCGTACATATATGTCTACAACGAGAAAAGGAGAATTAAAATCATGCAAAAACATATTTATAATATCCCAAGACACACAAAAAGATAATAATAATAATGGAATACACCACACAATAAAATACTTGTATCATAAGGATCACACTATTGTAATGTATTGACAATATTTTGGCTTAAGCCTTTTATTTTAGTAGAATCGGCAATCTCTAGTTTAGTGTTAAGTAATACATGATAAACTAAAACCGATAATAATCATTTGACCACATACAATTTTTAGATTTGGCGTAACCAAATTATGATTCAAGGTTTAAAAATCAAAGTCCAACGCTTGTATATCACATCCGTAGAAAAGAGCACATTGTCAAAATAAATATTTTTTTTGACAAAAATTATTAATTCAGTGTCTCATAATTTATTTGTTTGTCATCAAGTAACCGTATTAGCAAAATACAATTAATATCATCGAAAAATTGTACATGAAGCTCAGTATGCCTCTCAGCAGTAGCCATAGTCATTTTCTTCCATAACAATTATAAGCTGCGAAGACAAGAGACTATAGACAAAAAATGTTATAATGTTACTAAGAATTGTGTGTACCAACAATTCTATGATGTTATTTTTATACATTCATTTTATATTTAACTTAATTAAGCATGTTATTAACTCTTGATTTGTGTGTTACATAAATATTGATAACTAATTCAGGATATATTTAAAAAACCAAAGCACACGTATGTTACATCAATTTGATAAAATTTAAAAAAATTCAAAACAAAACCTGCTAGAACTATATAACAAATTATTGTTAAAAACAATAAACTGATGAAGTTTGAAGTATGTTGTTACTTTATATTTTGATTAATTTGTAGATATGACCGAAATATTAAATGGTGAGCCAAATGTTATAAATCATTTCAACCAATTCATAGAATACAACAATTTCTAAGAGGAGGTTCAAGTTATATAAAAGCTTATATCATTTGAAACTGTAATGTGAAAGAATGGTTTAAGTTTACACAAAGTATACACAATATGAATATTGTATCATTTGTTTAAA
Organism: Magallana gigas; assembly: GCF_963853765.1. Lineage (NCBI taxonomy): Eukaryota > Metazoa > Mollusca > Bivalvia > Ostreida > Ostreidae > Magallana > Magallana gigas. Next base: position 19,329,799 of record NC_088853.1, on the reverse strand, counting down.
TCTATTATCTTTAGATATCAGTTATGCTAAATTAACCCATGTATTTGTATTTTATTATAATTTTGAACATAAATATATTTATCCATAATTTATAATATTCAAACAAGACCATTCCTGCATTATTCCACGCACATTCCCATGACATAAATAACCTCTATCTGCTCGAAATTGAACCACCTGAGCCTTTTATCTTTGATACAGTAAAACATCACAAAACAAATAGGTATATTGTATATTGCACTCTGCCACTTTTGTGACTTTATTATTTAACCACATTTGATTTGAAATAGGGGTGGAGGTGGTTTAAGGATCGCTTTGAAAATGTTCAATGCTTAGCTATCGGCGTCCTGAAAGAAAGAGAGTACCTATGCTCTCACAATTTTACCGCGAAATAAATTCATTGTTTACATACGGCGACGTATTGATTTTGTGTCCATGCATGAAGATGCTGTATAACTTTGACAATGCCGCAGGAACGATAACTCTCGCGAACTTAACAGAAAATTTCAATATACATAATTTTTTTTAAGAAATCTTAAAATTCTTATAGTTCTTGTTTTAGGCAAATGACTAGCGTTATTAATTTCAATTGGCATTGTATCATTTTATGTTTGCTATTTATGAGAAGACATATCGATAAAAAAAAAAATACTGATCATTTCACGTTATTTATTTTAAAGTTTTCAAATTATCATTTCATTTTTATGATACATTATACCTTTGTAGAGAGAACAGTGCATTTTTGTTTATCAGACATATTTCTTTAAAAGAAGTAAAACCCCAATATGTATATTAGTTATTTATTTAATATTGTAAATGAGAGAATGTGTAAAGTCTATTGAAAATCTTAGTTCTGAGATAGATTCCTCAAAGAGGGGAAAGCAAAATGGCGTCAATATGCCATTGACGCGCAATGTGTCAACTCATATATTCATGTTTCGGAACATGTTTTGGAGCAATAATATTTTAATCAACATGTATTGGAACAATGCTCAGTAATAATCAACATGACTTTACTTGTGGATAACTGTGATTCTCTAAGAACAAAATATTTTCTTCCATTTCAGTATGTGTTGCTGCAATCCAACAGGATGACCTAAACTATATAGGAGAAAATCTGGACGTCAAAATATCAGTCCACAATGACTTAAGAAAAACAGACTTGGCCAAACACAGATTTGGCCTCACTTTGAAAAACACCGGAAGTAAAACAATTCGCTCAGACAACTGGGCCATATACTTCTGCAGCTTCTTCGCAATAGAACCAGGTAACCTTGTGTCTCCTGCAGGCTACGTTCTGCCGAACTACAATGTCAAATTCAACCACATTGATGGTTGCTTGTTCAGCATGGCGCCAACTCCGGATTTCCTTGATATTCCTGCATACGGTTCCCGCTTCGTTGAGTTTTTTTGGTCAATGGTGGGCCGTGGCGAGGACGGACGTTCTCCCGAATCGGTACGTCGCTGCCCCCTCTCTTACGCCCGTCAATATCAAATCGACGGCGACCGGTAAGAAATTTGTGACTGAGTTTAAAACTGTGGACCAATGGAAGCGATACCTAGTGGACCAGTATAACCCTTTCACAGCGCAAGATCGCTTCAGACGATACAAAGTTAGGAATTTTAACACTCACACCAAGCTCGTCATCCCTACGCCCAAAGAGATTGACGTCACCTCTGAAAAGTCTATCAACATAAAGAATAAGAATGTTGTGTGCACCCAAGATGCAAACCAAGGCTGTTTACTTTTGAAAGGTAAGGTTTAACAATTTTTTTTTTGGAAACATATAGTTGTACACATTGACCACCCTTCACGGTAACTAATTTACTGCTCTTTTGCAGGACAGATTGTTTCCTTTACCTATGTTTTAGTAGGTAGACAATAAAAGAAATAGATAAAGCAAATTGTCACGACAGCCGTCGTGTGTCTAACCAGTCAAGCAATGAGAACAACAATAGGTATTTACAATCTTTATCTATATATAAAATCAATAAATTTACAAATATACACATTCACACACACACAAAATATTAACAAAAAAAAAATGTTTCTAATATCTGATTCGTCAATGTCCTATGGTGGTATATTGGACAGCAGTGTCCCTCCAGTGTTCCTCCAATGTGTCCTCCTTCGGTACCACGTCCTAAGATGACGGCTTCCGTCCACCGGCTTCCAGCGTAGTAAGTGAATACTCGAAGGAGGTTACACGGGTGGTAAGATGTTCAATACCGGAACACTGGTGACTATGGCCGAATCATCACTGGGACATTGCTGGAGCCTTGCTGGAACCTTTTAATTATATATAAATAACAATATTTTCAATTAAACGTTTCACTTTCATAATATACTTATTTACCTAATTACCGCAATCACACCGAACAATACTCGCTGTGAAAAATCGTTAAGTGTATCAGACCTCTTAACGTATCAAACACAGTCACAGTTAAGCGTATAAGACCTCTTAACATGCAATAAAGTTAAGTGTATAAGACCCCTTAACATCACAAAACAGTCAATGTATGACCAATAACGCCGTATAAGACTACGAAATAGAAACTCACAAATAAACTAGCAAACCACGCTTGTCACACAAACGCACCATAACTCTACGGTAAATAAACAAGTATGTAAAACGTTAACACGAAAATACTATCGAACACGTATAAGAACAGTTACCTAAAGTCTTAAATATTACAAACAAGACTAAAGTATAAGGAAAAACGAACTTACCCCTAATGGAGATGGTTACCGTAAAGAATACACTTAGCTATACATCGTGTTACTACTGCAGTGCGTGCTAATGGACCCCGGCTAACTGACCAAAACCATGGGTATTTATAGCATCATAGTAAACAAATAGAACAGTCCGAGTATAGTCCAATATTGACCAATACCTAAATTGATAAAATTGAGGCACCAAAAAGGATATGAACATAGAATAAAAATCAGAGGTACCCTATAGGAAAATAGTAAGAATGAATAAATCTATTGATTGTGACACAAATGACGTTACGTCATATTGCAACAATTACTGCCAATATGTCCTGTAAACTGTGAAGGGGTTCATTGTTTCTTTATGGTACATATCTTTTGCATAAGGTTGATAACTCTAGTTATTATGAATTACTGTCAAGATTTATGATACAGATTTTGATAATGTTGAAGTTGCTTCCTTAACGTACATGTATGCTAAAATTTTGGTGAGAAAATTTAAATAGCTAAAGGAATATAATGATGATTATTTAAATAAAACCATATTGGCCAGTGACGTACGATGTAATTATACTACTTTTGTAATTATACAATGATGGCGTCATATCAATACATCGTATGTTACCAGTCATGTGGAAGGAACTATACTTTACAGTCAATAATTAGTATTCATTTTTATTTAAATACATCAAATGGTTTTTATTGTATAGAAGCTTGGGTTATCTTATACAATCAACAATGATGTTACGCAGATTCAAGAACAAAACGGCATAAGGGTATGGATGAATTCTTCTCTTGGTATAAACAAAGGTCTTTATCATCTCTACACCGACTCAACCAAAGAGACGGTCACTGTGATTGGCCAATCTCCCGTCGCTATTTATCACGGCATCCAATCACTTCTAAGCTTAGTGTCGGGATTGCCTGACAACGACAGTGTCCTGGATGTTAGAATTGAAGACGAGCCTCGGTTTGAACACAGAGGCATGCATGTTGATGTATCAAGGAACTTTCGAACAAAAGAGGATCTACTGAGACTGATGGAAGCTATGTTGATGTATAAGATGAACAAACTTCATCTACATCTTACTGATGATGAAGGCTGGCGATTAGAAATTCCTGGTATTCCAGAATTAACAGAGGTATAACATCCAATTTTGCATATTTTCTACAGCTTCATTATTACGCAGTTGCATTTCTTCTCAAACTTTGCAAATACTTGATATGTGAAATGTCTTTTCATTAAATTTTGTGTTTGACTTTATCTCTGTAGAAGTGTTCCGTTCTATGAAAAAAAATATCTGAACTGTGACTTCCGGGAATTTTTTCTTTTATCAATAATTAGCATCGCCTTATAAGATTTTTATGGGGTTGATGTTATTCGTTTATTTTTATTTTTAATAATTACTGGTATAATTTTTTGAAGATGTCAAGAATAAACTTGGAGATTAAACTGTAAAAATTTCACGTAGATTGGAAGTAAAAGATGCCACAATCCTGATGAGACAAAGTGTTTAGTTCCCCAGCTCGGATCGGGCGGCGACCAAACAACCTCCGGTTCCGGCTTTTTCACAGTCGCAGATTTCCAGGAAATTTTAGACGAAGCATCAAAACGTTTTATCGACGTCAAACCGGAAGTAGACATACCAGGTCATTCTCGCGCTGCGATCAAATCCATGGAAGTAAGATACAAGAATTACGAGACAAGCGACCCAACACGCGCAAATCAATACAGACTTGTGGACCCGGATGATACCAGTGAATACCAGTCAGTGCAGATGTTCGATGACAATGCAATAAATCCTTGTATCGAAACCACATACGCGTTCGTGGAGAAAGTGATCTCGGAGATCAAGAAAATGTACGAGGGACACCAAACTCTCAAGTTCTTCCACTTTGGTGGAGACGAAGTGCCCGAATTAGCGTTGGTCAATTCAACAAAGTGTCAGCAGTTTACGAAGGATAATCACTTTTACAATACGACACACGAATTGAAGGAGTACTTCGTCTTACGTGTGTCCAATATAACCAACAGACTAGGACTAGATCTGGCTGGCTGGGAAGACGGTTTACTACAAGAAGGAGGGGTGCCTTTTGAACGGACAGAGTTACCTAATTCTGCAGTGTACGGAAACGCATGGCAGAACATTTGGAAATGGGGTGCTGGAAGACGAGCATACGGCTTAGCGAACAGTGGATATAAGGTATGTATAAGGTATGATATCATTTGAAATATAATGAAACGAATTTTCAAAGCAATGACCAGTTCTTGTGGACACAATGCCCTAAGGCTTGTAAATGTACTGTTTTAAAACACGTTTTTTTAAAAGGGGGGGGGGCTTAGTTTATAACATTTTTTCAAATATTAAATCCATTAATCACCCATCTTTATAACACTCAAACTAATTAGGTGATATCGGTAACTTTGAACCAATAACTAATTATTTGCTTAAAAGAATAAAGTATTGTAAAAAAGGTAAGTAAAGTCAAATTAAATATTGAATCTATTAAACGGCACCTTATAATAAATAATAGTAACCGAGATTGTGGCAGTTGTTTTTGGCACTATGGTTACAGAACTATTTAATGTAGAAACACAGGAAATTCGGGTTAGACAGTCTTTCAACTCAAATGTTTAAGTACAGCTGCTACAGAACTTCAGATACCCCGCAAGAATCTAGAAATATGCCATGTTGTCAGCTCTTTACCTAACAATGAAAGATTCGAAGAAAAAAAAAATGAAAGCTGCCGCTTGGCTAAGAGTAACTGGAATATAGAATGTTGGGGGAAATATATGATTAACATAACAGAAAAATGATAGGGACTTGTTTGATATTAATATATTTTTTTTGTATTTAATCGGGACTTGAGTTTTAGGATTGAAAAATAAAATCTAGAATTAAAAAAATAGGTCAATATATAATTTTTTTTTACTAGAATATGTTTTTATTAAAGTATTTCTTTATTGAGCTTGGGCACGTTTCTCCTATAGAGGTATGTAACGCTAAACGGAACAAATCCTCTTTCCAGTAAAAAAAAAAAAATACCGCAGATACGGGATTTCGACACTTTTTTCATTTCTCCTCTTGTTTTATTACGGTAATGTTTTTATTTAAGTCAGATGTTTTAATGTTTTGAAATACATCTAGAAAATACTGCATTTGCGGGACTGTTCTTATTACTGAAAAGAGGAATAGTTCCCGTAGAGCGTAATCATTATTCTTTCCTCCATAGCGGAACTGTGCAAAACCTGTTTAATGATGATTCTTTGTAACTGAGTTTAGTATTCGTTGGTATTTGATATAAAAACAATTCTAGAAAAAATATTAAGTCTGTAAGAAAGAAAAAATATAAGAATATGTTTTATCTATATATTTTTTTTAAAATTACTTAAGGTGGTTCTTTCCCATGCCACGCATCTGTTTTTCGATCAACCACAAGAACCCGATCCCGAGGAGCCTGGCCTCTATTGGGCTACTCGCTTTACCGACGCCATGAAAGCTTTTCACTTCCTGCCAGATAGACTTTATGACAACATCGCAGAGAAAAGATCGGTAGAGCAGCTCACAAAATCAGAAGCGTGTGAGGAAAATATGGAGAATTGTCCTCCCTTAGTAAACAAAAACAACATTATTGGTATGTGAGACATTCTATGTTTTAAGACAAATAATATTCTCACAAAAAATAAAAAAGAAGACACAGACAAAACAAGTTTCTCTTTAAAAAAATTCTACAGTATGAATTAGAAAAACAATACTTGGACAAAAACAATTAAGAAAATGAAAAAAACCAAACAACCTTAACTTAAAAAATCAAATTGATTTTTTTTTAAAATCCGTATTCTAGGTCTCCAGGGTCAAGCATGGGGAGAAACATTTATGACGTCAGAAATATTTGTCTCAATGGTCTTCCCAAGAATTCTTTCCTTGGCTGAACGAGCGTGGCACAAAGCATCATGGGAAGATATGGAGCAACCCGGAAGAGGTGTGGCAGCGCTAGAAGATTGGGAGTCGTTCGCAAACACAGTCGGTCATAAAGAGTTCAAGAGACTAAGACAGTTAGGAATTAACTACAGGATGGCACCACCCGGTGCTATGTAAGTCGTTCTAGAAATGTTTTCTTGGGTTTCTACATTTAGCTTTTCTTTCATATCGCTTGCGTTGTATACTGAATACGTTAAAAGGTAATTGTAACATTATCATAATCGTGGTTTTTTTTTTTTTAATTTAAAAGTCACAAACAAACAGACAATCAAGCAAACCCTTAATAAAACATTACAAAATACAAAAAAATGTATGTCTGCATCATCCAACCAACTAATATCAGTTAAAACTGATGCGGAGAAAGTGTATTAGAATAATCATCAAACCAACTACATGTAATAACTTGTTCAAACGGGAGTCAGTACTAGCTTCAAGATAGTTAATTTTCGTGACCTGCTGAGATCATGTTGTCATTGACAGCTGCTGTAAAAAAAAAACCACACACATCTTGCAATTTGCTCATTATAGATTTATTTTTCAAATAAAAAATGTGATTGAAAATCATTGGTGATGGTCAACAGACTTGAAATTAACGAGGAAACGGGTTAAGAGGCATAAAATCAAGAAAAATGGGCTAGTCCCATTATTTAGGGTGCAAGAGTCGTAAAGTCTTATACAAGTAACAAAAACGATAGAGATTTTGTGATACATTATTAAAGCTAGTAAGTTTTTGATCGTAACAATATATGTCTGGTAAAACTCAATGTCACACCCATTTATGTCGTAATTACAGATTTTATTCATTCATTGAAAGTGTGTGTGTGTGTGTGGGGGGGGGGGGGGGGTCTGGTTCATCGTATCATTTAAAAGAAATCAAACAGAAGACATACTCGTTACTCGTAACGAGATTGTATCTAGTTTAATAAAATTTTCTTTTTCTCTTTTTTAAAGCGTTGAGAACGGATACCTCAGAGTAAACACGGAATTTCCAGGACATTCGGTGCAATACAGCAGGGATGACGGTGTCACGTTGTTTGATATCCCGCATGAGTGGTTTCTCCGAGACAAGCAACCTTTCCTCGTGCGATCTTGGTAATATTGCCTAATTGTGTCTTTGTTGATTAAGTTAATTCACAGTTTGCTTCATTTTGGTAAATTTTATGAATGTTGCGGTCACTATGCCACCAATTTATAGTTTCGAAAAAGCCTTTTGAAAATCACGGTTTCAGTCATTTCACAGATTTTTGTGAAGCTAATGAATGTTTCTTTTCTGTTATTTTTTTTTTCGAACTACAGTCTTTTAGACGAAACCAGATGTAGTAGAACAATCAAGTTTTACCCAGGTATGTTCATCAATCACACAACTTCTTTCTTTCCTTTGGTATTTAATGACTATAAAAAAAGCATCTTCACTCAAAATGTGTTAATTTATTTTTTGAAGATGAACCTGCGCCAATATCGGAGCAGCGTCTAGTAGATTACATTTCCGAAAATGTCGAGACGAGATATGAGGTGATAAGTAACCTAATCAACGAGTGGCAAAACTTCAGCGCAAGAATATCTCTATACAACAAAGGAGAGAGGGACCTGTCTTATGGAAACTGGGAGATATATTTTAACTCTATCCGACTTATCCAACCTAATGACTATCCTTACCCGTCTGGATATTTACTCCCAGAATGCAACATGACTGTACATCACGTAAGCGGAAGTCTGTTCAAACTGACGCCGACGGACTATTTCCGTCTCAATCAAAAGAGGGGTCTGTCTTGCACGATCATCTGCAAGTATTGGCAATCCGCCATTACTGACTCCATGCCAAACTGGTATGTCGCGGCAGACGCAATGAGACCGAAAAATCTTACTTTTACCGAAGGCGAGGATTTGAATTATGTAGCGTCCTTTGTTAGACGGGAACAGTACATTCGATATCCTACTGATGGGTGGAAGCCATTTACAGCGGAAGAAAGGTTCGATAGAAATCAGGCGATGACGGTTTCCGGGATGCCCGAGAAACGGATAATACCAACTCCTGTCGAAAATTTACTGCAATCGCAATCCGTGACCATTGACTCATCTTGGGTGATTGTAAATTTGACGGACTATATTAGTGAAATTCAGTTGATTTCTGGTAAGCGATTTTTATCCATTAGTCGTTGATTTAAAAAAACATAAACAAATGCTGGATACATACCTGAACAATTATTAGAAACATCTCTCTTTTAAGTCAAATTTGGTCTTTATATCTTTGGTACTAGTTTGATTTAATTACTGCTGGACAAATAAGAAGTTAATATTTCGGGCTATATGATTAAACGAAAAAAAAGTACCGTAAAACCCTAGTCACGTGACCAGAAATCACCAGCAGTTAACGGCGTATGAAGCAAACATGGAATTTATCGGGCAACAGTTGCCATTTCATCGGCCTTTGTCTCGGCCGTTATCGACCTCTTTTTTCCTCGGCCGACCAATTGTATGTCCGTCGGGTAAGGTTATAATTGTTTTCCGGCAGTGGCCGATTTCTTGTTGAAACAGTCGGGGAATGTGTCTATCGAGCAACACTCGAACATAGTCCGACCATAGGCCGACAGTTTTTATGTCTGTCATCGGTCAGTCGACATTTAGGCATTTGGATTTGTTTCTTAAATGTCGGCCAACAAACATCGATTGACGGCCGAAAATAGACCTAGGGTCGACTGGTCTTTAAGATGGGTTGAAGAACGATCGACCGTATACGGATTACGTTAAACTTCTACCGTCTATCGATCGATAATCAACAGCCAGGCAACGACGCCATGCTGCAGACCTTCTTCGTCTAAGAATTAAAGCAATGCCAACGTGGTTTACTATAGCATTGAATGATTTATTTTTGACGTCGTCGTGTCAATAACTGCCGTCAGGTGAGCAGACAAATTGAATAACGCGCGTTAGCGCGTTATGATAATTTGTCTGCTCACCTGACGGCAGTTATTGACACGACGACGTCAAAAATAAATCATTTAATGCTTATATTTACATTCCCTTACTGAAGAAATCAATTGTTTACTTATATAAATCGATATAAAGTGCAGATCACGGAGGGAGTGAATAAGTAACAGCAAGAACAGCTGTTTTGTAAAACCGGTTTAAACTGGTTTTCACATAGATTGTTGAGATGAGATCGACGAGCATGAAAATATAATCCATGATAAATAACTCTTGAAATGTTGCTTTTAACAATAAAGTCAACTTTTTGTTGAATAATTATAAAACATGATGTTTTGACAACATTCATGAAATACATTTTTTAACCGATTACATAGAAATCACTGTTTGAGAACTACTTATGTAAATTACTCGTAAATTCATACGCAGTGAATAGGTGTTGCATTTAGAGGCATTTAAACATCACGGAATTCAATGGAAAAACACAGTCGAATGTAAATATAAGTGGGTATTCAGTAATTGAAAAATTGTTTATGTTTTCGACCAACTATAAAAATCAAACTGTAGCTCAACGATTTAAGATAAAGAGACGATTCACCGACTAATAAATATTCAAACTTTTGAAGATATTGGTGTTACTAGAAATTACTGTGGAATCATTTAAATTCGTGGAGGCCAATTTTCGTGGATCATGACTTTTTTGCTATTTTGAGGGGGTGTAATTTCGTGGATGGGTCGGTTACTGTTTCAGTAACACAGATAACTCTTTATAAATTTGTTTTCGTTGAGGATTTAAATTCGAGGGGGAGGGCTACCCACGAATACCACGAAAATTGAGCCACCACGAATTTTAATAATTTTAATGATTTCACAGTAATGGGACCGCTCTGCGTCTTACGATACCGGTGTCGGGCAATCATGTTTCTTCAGCCGACGATACGAAGTAAATATCGACGTTAATGTGACCTTGACATAATCGTACACGTGTGCAAATTCACAGGCAAATATATTTTCTACCGCAAAGTTAAACCGTTCACAGTTTTTATGTGCTATTATTACAATATATGATATCTGAAACAGATATAACTAGTTAAATAAGTTTTAACGTTCTTCTTCAGATTTGCTGACAATACAAGTGGCAGCCGCGAAACCAGCTTCAAAATACATAGAAATAATCACGGACAATAGCATGACTGTCCTCAATAACCAGGAAACACAGGACGAAGCATACATAATCAGTATCAACCCAACCAATATCGCTATTACTGTAAGGAAACCTTGCGGGGTATTCTACGCCTACCAAAGTCTACGTAGCTTATTCACCACTAACAAAGCTTTACCCGTCGGTGACATCAGAGACCAGCCTCGTTTTCAATACAGAGGAATGCATGTTGATGTCGGGAGAAACTTCCACACTAAAGAGGAAATCTTGAAAATTCTCGACGCGATGGCCATGTATAAGTTGAATAAGTTTCATTTTCATTTGACGGAGGACGAAGGCTGGAGACTAGAGATTCCCGGACTTCCTGAACTAACAGAGGTGAGCACACTTAGAATAGAACCGTTTTAAGAAGAATTTGAACTTTCGGCGGGAAGTTATTATCTAGTTTGCCCATCAAAACAAGCGGTCAAACAGAGATCCCCATTAATATTCATAGACTGTCAAAACTGTTGCTCTGCTTCGTGAACCTGACGCTGTTTCAGCGAAATATACATCACTGGATAAAGTCAGACGAGTGTCATTGCATTCAGTGTATGCATATTTATTAGCCAGTGTTTGTACAGTTATCCATGTGTAGACCCCGCCTTCATCAAATCGGAGTTTATCACGTACTGCCCAAAGTCCTATCTCTTGTTGAAACGGCTCTAAAAGTATACGCTGTCTTATTATTATTCTTTTGAATTGTTGGGCACCAAAACTGTGTGGCAACCTTGGCTTTGAATTTATGTTTTCAGAGAAGTAGTTGTAGCTCACTGTTAAAATGTTCACTTTTCAGAAAAAGTCATCTATCGACAAAATGTTGTCTTCTTGAATAAACATCGACTTGACTATTAATTGTGAGGTCCATGATATACACGCCATACATTGTAATATTATCATTAACGATTTAAGGATAAGCAAAAACAATTTTTAAATGAAAAAAGAAATATGTATATATTATATCAGTTGTGTTCTCTTTAGGTGGGATCGAACCGATGTCACGACCCAATGGAAGAAGAATGCCTTCTCCCACAGTTAGGCTCAGGGTCCAATGGCTGTAAACTTGGCTGTGGGTTCTACACGGTCGAAGACTACAAAGAAATCCTGAGATATGCGAACGCTCGCCATATTGAAGTCATACCGGAAATCGATATGCCCGGTCACTGCCGCGCAGGCATCAAAGCCATGGAGGCTAGATACAGGAAGTACATGAATTATGGGAATGAAACTGCTGCTCGTGAATTTCTCTTGACTGACTTCGCTGACAAAACTCAGTATCTGTCTGTTCAGATGTTTACGGACAATGCCATCAACATCTGTATGGACTCCTCCAAAGTCTTCATACGTTACATCATACGGGCTATTAAGAAGATGCATGCAGATATACAGCCATTGAAGGTGTACCATTTTGGAGGTATATACCAAATTTGTAACAGTGACTCTCAAACGGGTTTGCAGATTTGATTTTATGAAAAAAAAAAGATTTTTTACGCTACACGATTCGTTGATAATACATGTAGTATTCTTAGTTCTGATATTTCTCCCATGTACGTATAACATATCCGTACTTTCCGTAAACTCTCCGTGATTTAACTGTTTATATCACAACATTCAAATGGAAACCTTTGTAGCAATTTTTATTTTTAATTTGTAAAACACTATTTCTGTTAATCAGGTGACGAGATAGCTGGAGCGTGGAAGGACTCACCAGAATGTCAGACCTATGTGGCAAACTCAGCATTAAAGGATGTGGGTGAATTAAAGAAGTATTTCGCCCATTTAATGACCCAGTTAACAAATGGCGAGGCGCTGGTTGTAGCGGCCTGGGGCGATGGGTTGAAGGAAGGACTGACTCCATTTAATCGATCCGAGTTCCCTGGTCAAAGGTAATGAACTTAAAGACCTTTTGTCTTAACAAGCAAAAACAATACATTGCTACACATGCTATTGTCACCCACGTGATTTTAACGTTTATTTCATAGGGAATTCACATGAAAAAATCCACGTGAATTGTTGCACTAAAAAATGAACTTCATGTTAACTTTATTTTAATGAAACTTTACGTGAAATCCACACAAGGCTTGTTTCACGTGAATTTCACCTGAGACAAAAAAGGCTATGTATTTAAACATTTCTATGTATTTAACTTTAAGATAAGGTACATGAATTAGTTTAAAAAAAACAACAGTTATTTTACTCAAAATTCAAATGCTTTTTTGTCAGGTTCAAATGTTTGATTTAGCACTGTTCCAAGAGAAAATGATGGAATTTCGAGCACTAAGAAATAAATTGTTTTGTCTATAATAGATATACATTGATTCTTAATTTAAACATTGGAATATTTTAGAGATGTGATCGCCTATAATTGGGAGAACGTCTGGGAGTGGGGCCAAGGAGACAAGGCGTATAAACTGGCTAATGCTGGATATAAGGTAAAATGCTGGCTATAGGGTAAGGATGGGATTACACAGACTAAAGTATGGCTAATGCTGGCTATGAGGTAAGGGCGGGGATACACAGACTTAAGTCTGGCCAATGATGAATATAAGGTAAGGACGGGGATACACAGACTAAAGTTTGGCTAATGCTCGCTATAAAGTAAGTACAGGGATACGCAGACTAAAGTTTGGCTAATGCTGACTATATAGCCAGGATTGGGATAGGCAGACTAAAGTTTTGCTAATTCTGGCTATATGGTAAGGACGGGTGTACATAGACTTAAGTTTGGCTAATGCTGACTATCATGTTAGGATGGGGATACACAGACTAAAGTTTGGCTAATGCTGAATATAAGATAAGGATGCGGATACACAGACTAAAGTTTGGCTAATGCTGAATATAAGATAAGGATGGGGATACACAGACTAAAGTTTGGCTAATGCTGAATATAAGATAAGGATGGGGATACACAGACTAAAGTTTGGCTAATGATGAATATAAGGTAAGGACGGGGATACACATATTAAAGTTTGGCTAATGCTGGCTATATGGTAAGTACAAGGATACACAGATTACAGTATGGCTCACAGTTTCAGGCACACCCTTTAACGCATTATTTGTCTGAATTGCATATGCAATTTTGCCTCACGTCAATTTTACTTGACACTTAAACATTGATATTCACATTAAATAACACCAAGTCTTAAAGATTTCGTTATACCTAGAAAATATCAAATTCTAACATGATATTTCGAATCAAGTACATATTATTTGGATTATCTCCCATGATCTACATGTAGCGCAACATGTTTGTTTGTTTTTTTTTCAGATGAAATTCACAATTGAGAGTGAATTTCGCATCTTTGCCCATTAAATTTGCGTGAGACGTAATTGATTACATGTACATATAACGTTTTGAAAATGCGTTTTTATTGCAGGTGGTGCTCGGTCATGCCACCCACCTCTATTTTGACCATCCTTACGAACCGGATCCGGAAGAGCGTGGATTCTACTGGGCGACTCGGTTCACTGACACTCGGAAGGTCTTCGGCTATGTACCTAGTGATATATACAAAAACGCCGATATTGCGGGAAACGGACAACCATTAACACATGATCAGATATGTACAAACAACGGAACGTGCCTACAGTTGGAAAGGCCGGAGAATATTATTGGTAAAATGGTTCTTTCTATCATATATCACTGCTATATGGGATTTTCAGCATAAATCTAATATTTCTTTTTACACCTGAATTCTTTATTCTTTTGAACAGGTAATCTTATCATATTTAGTTGAATCTTGTTTAAAAATATGCGATGTATTCTTCCTGATTTAAGTTATTACATGTCTTAAAATTTCAAAGATTCAAATTAAGAATAATAATAATTTTGTATGCTAAGCTCTATGCATACAAACTTTGCTTCTGTCATGTTGTAAATTTTGTATTTACACCCATCCAGTGAATTCAAAATTTAAAACATGGCACTTTATAACCAACCTTGTCAATATTTCCCAAAGAGAAGGAGAAGAATCATCGAATCTGTTAGTTGTTAGAATTTGTTTGTAATCTTTTTATATGCATATAAGATATGTTCTAATCATTTATTCAAAAGGCATGCAAGGACATATTTGGACAGAGACAGTTCGGACGACAGACCAGCTGCAGGAAATGGTGTTCCCTCGCCTGATTGCCCTGGCGGAGAGGGCGTGGCACAGGTCAGCGTGGGAGGACGAGGAAAATAAGAGTCAGAGGGTTGCCCAAACCAATGAGGAGTGGACCTCGTTTGCTAAAGCATTGGTGAATAAAGAGTTGGATCGACTGGAAAAAATGGGAATCAAGTACAACGTTCCTAAGCCTGGAGGAAGGTCAGTCGTTATCCGCCACATACCTCTCTCTCTCTCTCTCTCTCTCTCTCTCTCTCTCTCTCTCTCTCTCTCTCTCTCTCTCTCTCTCTCTCTCAGTAAATGACTGATTGTGTTGTTATGGGATATCTTCTTCAAACTTTATGTTATAAGGGAATTAGTAAAATTTTATATTTTTAAATGAGTTAACTTGGTACCAAATAAAACCGCTTTGAAATTTTTTTTTAAAGTGCGTAATTTGTTCAAAGTGCGTTGCCACAAAGGTTCTTCTGGCAATAAATGCATATCGTTTTAACAGAATTAAGACTCAGTGGCGGATTCCAAGATGCAATGCCTCAGCAATTCACACACAACTCTGATCAACTCTTCATTTTTACATATTTTCATTTTTTTTTTAATAGCCTTATAATAATCAAATTTTATAAACAGGCTGAATAATCTCAAAGTAGAGGTCAACACCGCGCTTCCCGGTTTAAATATTCAGTATACGGAAAAGGGGAGGTCTAATTGGCGTGACGTCACTTCCGATACCAAAATTTTGCCGGGAACAGATATAGAATTGAGGACTACGTAAGTATCTTTACAACACGGTTTTAGTTTAACGGTGCCTTAAAATGCAAAATTGCAAACAAAAATGGCTTTTATAGTTAACAACAAAAAAAGTTTAGTAATGGTTTCTATAATGAATTTCCTTGAAATTTGTAAAAGACTGTGTATTTTATTAACATATTCGATATCTTTTGTCATAAAATACGGATTAACAGAACGGTACAGGTGAAATCGTAATTATTAAAATCAACTTGTGAAAAAATCAACAAAATTTTCTAAAATCATTTAATATTTTATCCTGGAAAGCTTTTGATTATTTATGCTATCAATATATATATGTTGAACACGATTTACATCCAACAATTTTTTTTTTAAAACAGGTCTAAAAGTGGGCGTGTGCGCAGCTTTGGTCGTACGCCTGTTACTCTACGATCACCGCAATTAACTTCCGCTTCCAACCGGAAGTATCACGGCGTAATTCATATTATCATTACTTTAACTTCACTGGTTTGTATGTTGTATGTGTGATCATTGCTTGGACTAAAAACCTTACATGTAAAACCTGAATGTTTTTTTTAAATTATTTAAGTTTTTTTGTTTTTACTTTTTTTGCATACAATACTTTGATACATTTGATACTTTTTATAAAAAATGTTGTACACAAGTAATTTTAGTTCGTTTGATATAATAAGAGGTAATATGTTTTTTGATTGAATATTCCAGAAACCCACATGATTATGCAGCTTTCGAACATGATCTTATGATTTAGTTTTCCCAGTTTGTAAGTGTGTTTTGCACTGGTTTACATGTTCTGTTATTATACATATTTCATGGAATATGGTAACCCTTCCCTCATGCATACTATGCACGGGTAATGCTTTTCTTCCTTATTGTGTTTTTATATGTATTGTTAGTTGGGTTTTTTTTTTGCAGCTCAACTTTATTCAATCTTTTAAACTTTTTACAGGGCATAGAATTTTCATTTAGTATGTATATACCTTATATAGTTTAAGCAGAGATGATAATCTGATTTACAATGATAGAAAATAATAATAGTCTTACATGTATTTTAGTTCTTACAGGAATGTGCTATTATCATGTTCGTCATTATGAGTTTTATCATGTTAACATGATCATCAACATTATGTCAATCAACATACGCATTATCATGACATTATGATCATTACAAGTGTAGCATCACACAATGAACATCATAAAATGATGTTCACAATCATCAATGTATCTATGTCATCATCAAAAGAGTATTAAATAAAACCAAACGCAATCTCAATTCTTGTATCGTCTGATAATATAAGGTTTGGACTCGTTTGATATTGCATTCAGTGAGTTGGGGTTTTTTGGTGAGATGAAAATCATTTAGCTAAATAATGCAAATGATTAAACATTGAACCAAGTTTGAGTGAGCGAGTGATACTGTAATGAAAAAAATGTATCAACATACGTCTCGTAAAGTGAGGCACCTCGAACAAAGTCATTCGCAGATCTTGGCGAGAGGAGATGAGTCCTTTCTAATATATTTCATTTTATCAAATAAAATATACAACATGACTACTTGTTTCTAGTCATTTTGTATATTTTATTTGATAAAATGAAATATATCAGAAAGGACAGATGGAAGGAGGGGGAGTTGGGGTTGCGGGCTATTTCCTGAAAATTAAAGTTTATGAAAACTAGCAAATAGATTCACTGAAAAAGACCTCAAACTCCCCTTCTTTGTGAAAAAAAGTATTGCCCCTTCCCTTTAAAATGTACAAATTAGATTTTTAAGCATTACAAGTCATTCATGATAAATTAATCAATTATGATTGATTGATATCGGTCACGTGAAAACAACGGGTCCATACCAGGTTACTGAAACGATTTATCTTTTTTGATGTTTATTGTTTAATGGAGCCCTCTCCAGAGAACGTCAAAGGACTAAGTGCGGTTTTATGCAATTTTTGCCCCCCAAAATCAAAGTTCTAGAAAGAGCTTTAAAATAAGGTGAAAGATAGTCAAAATCATATTGGAAATAAAGGTGTAAAAGGTTATCACCACAGTGACGTCATAATGTAGAAATGACGTCATGAATATTGCATTATTTTGATAAATTGATGTTTTGTTGCAAAATATGGGTGTTTTCCGATGATTTTGCGACTGGGAAACATCGAGCGCAGGCTTGCTCAAGTACCATTTTTTAGTATGATATGTCTAACTATCTGAAGAAAAACATATGTTAAAATCGCACTTGAGCAGACCTGCGCTCTATACTTCCGAATGCAAAATAAAGAGCAAAAATGAGAATATCTTCATTTGTTTGCAAATTTGCGGGAATTATGTCATTTAGGTGACGTCATAGATAAACAGCGAGTGAGTATTGATGACTAAAATCAAGATTAAAGTTATAGGCATCCTCTTTACAATGATTTGTGAAGATTTCATTTTTATACGATACTATTTAAAAATTGGTTGAAATCGGGGGCAGATATTTGACCATACCGCACATAGTCCATTAAAATCATTTATAGCGAGCGCAGCTCGCCGGCGCGCAGCGCCGGCGAGCGAAGCGAGCTCTAAGAACCAGTGTGCGCGGGAAAAAGAACGAGCTAAACCTACAGTTCATCAAACAAAATTTTTTGTCTACGTCCCATAATGCTCTCTAATGTTTTCACCCGTGGTGCTATGCCAAAAATGGCCGACTTTTAACTCGTAATTTACAGTGACTTAAAGTTTGAAGACACGTTTTGAGTACCGCATATGCTTTGGCGAGACTCAAAAGATTTGTTACATGCTTCCATACCTCCGTAATGAGTCGAGAAAACGTAAACAAAGACGAACAAAGTCATGGATGACGTCACAGTGCACTCGCGCTATATTTCCCGCGATAAATTTAGAGGTGGATCAAACATCTGTAATGCGTGTACTAGCTATTTCAGTACAGACTGCGATACCTGCCTCATTGACGTATGATTTGTTTTTAATTTTTGTTAATATAGAGATTTTATGTATATATATTAGCAAGAGCCATACTTTACTGTCATATCGATCCATTTTTAAGCTAATTGTGCATGAATGAGTAGGGAGGAAATAAACAATAGGACATTTTGAAATAAATCAAAAAGGAATAAAATAAAAAAATAAACAGTTAAAAAATTTATGTAGATATGGGATATAGTCAGACCATTAAATTTAAAAGTGGGAAATTACACACCTACAAACAAGTACCGGTCTCTCTCTCTCTCTCTCTCTCTCTCTCTCTCTCTCTCTCTCTCTCTCTCTCTCTCTCTCTCTCTCTCTGGGAAGTGGGTTGCGCTGTATGTATCATAACCATTAAAATTAGTACCTTTGGCATACTTATTGTAGAGCAATATACTCTCTCAAAAATTCTTTGACGTTCGTTGATACCTAAATAAAACTTTAAGTTGACAATGATGCAAGGTATGTGTATAATTCTTGCTGCGCTCGCCAGAACGGTAGCACCGTAAAACATATTATTCGTAGGGGGCAATCTTCGTGGATTGTGGGCTAACTTGCGGGGATGTAAATTCGTGGATGCCTCAGTTTTCAATTTCAGCAAAATTTGTTTTCGTTAAGGATATATATTCCTTGGAGAGGGCTACACATGAAAACCCAAAGTTGAGCCTCAACGAATATTAATGATTTCACAGTATTAGACCGTGTATTCACATAATGTATTTGTTCAGCTTCTATCAAAAACAGATAGGCACACATCTAAGGGAAACCATATATTGTGTAATTAAATCATCAGTTTGATAAAGATTTTCACAAACATGTACACGTGTAAACAAGCAGACCAAAGAGAATATATTGTAAGTTAATACATTGCCTCTTAGATAATCATACACATTATTTATTTATTATCGCTGCCGATTGCTGGAACATCCTTGTGGCAACGCAATATACCGTTGCCGATTAGAAAACAATATGGCGTCGATGCTATCGTGTTCTACAAAACCAGTGTTTCTTAAACTGCAATTTGTCCTACCACATTGAAATACATTAAAACTGCAATTAGCCAAAATTTCTGGATCAAATTTTAAGATAAGGATCAGTTTTAAGCTGCAATCGTCATTGTTGGATCATTGTGACGTTGCCAACCGTTCCATTAACGAGGCGAGGCAAAGTATCAGTTTTAAGCTGCAATCGACCTATAGTTGGATCATTTTGACGTTGCCAACCGTTCCATTAACGTCACTGTTTCCCGATTACGTCGCTGGCGAGGCAACGTTAATGGAAAGCGCCCATAGTGAACATGTTCGTAAATATATATGATATGGCATCTTTCGTATTGATAATACAGGCGGTAAATATCAAAATCAGGCTTTGAGCGAATTAATTACATTGTGAAGTACTGCATTACATTTCCATTATTCATGAATTTGGGCATTACATGTAAATTACCATTACCATTACTTAATTCTCTTGAAATAATGCATTACCATTACCATTCCTTTGTGAAAAGTCAATAAGTTTTTGTGTGTTTTTTTAAAGTATTTTAATAGCTGAATGAAGAGTTTTTGCATATGCTGCATAATATAAAACACTCTTAAACATATTTACAGTTTCATGTTCACTATCAGGTAAAAATTTAATGACCTTTTTAAGATTGCTGTAAGTTGCTCTTTTTGATCATCAAATTTTCAGAGGTTTCATCTTTAAACTGGATCCTGTCGGATTTGAAAATCTAAGATATAATTGTTGAAGCAATTATAGATAAATACATGAATCTTGTATTTTTCATCAGTCCAAACTATTTTACTTAATATACAACATAGATATTGGGAGAGAGAGAGAGAGAAAGAGAGAGAGAGAGAGAGAGAGAGAGAGAGAGAGAGAGAGAGAGAGAGATTATTTTTTCAAATAGGATATATAATGTTAAAATACTGGGAGTAATTTTTTAGCCTCCAGAATTCATGGTTGAGCAGTGCATTCTTTTTTGCTTTCAAGGATGTTTGTCTGTTCTCTATTCTAACGGAACACAATTAAGAGAAGGGGGTGGGGGTGGGGGGTTAACACCTCTTTAAACAATAGATTGTTTTGACACTTAGGTTATATTGGGGGCATTGTGTGTTGTTGACACATTTTTCATTGAATGCAAAAACTAATTTGAGTAAATTTTTCAAATGATATAAAATTCTTAATAACAGCACTCTTGAATGTTATGAAATTGTGTTGTTACGGATAGTTACATTCATTATTGACAATATAAGAATTGGTTTTTTATTTTATTTTGATCGCACAATAAAAAAAAATTTTCTCAAGAATTATTTTCCTTCTTTAAAACAATTTTTTATCAAATATAATTTCAGATATTCAGTTCATCACAATTAAAAAAATGAACATCCATAGCAATGCCTTGTAATGTCAGCATTACTCTAGATTTTGGAAAGTAATGCAATACATTACCATTACTTAAAAGTTTGTGGCATTACACATTACTAGCATTACTTTGAAAACATGCAATGCATTTAGTATTACCCCAAGCCTGATCAAAATATACCAAAAACTGTGTTGTTTTTGTTGGTTGATTCATGGTTAAATGCATCGGGACAGTCAAAAAAAGTTTGAAAATATTACGAAGCATATTCGATCAAAAGCTTGACCAACCTTTATAATTATGTTATAAACGGACCACCTAGACTGCATGGTTTTGGGATCTTTATTTTACCGCGTGCACATTACTTAGTTAGTTGTTGGTGTATTATATGTTGACTTTTACTTTGGTGTTGGTTAAATAAATCGTTTGGTGTGGAACGCTGAAAGACAGACAATAATATTTTATATGTTACAATAAAACCATTTAGATAAAAAAAAAATCTGAAGATTACATGATTTATTTATTTTTTGGAAGGGGGGGGGGGCAGGAAGTTCAGTGCTCGATGGAAAATTGCAATCGCAACTTCTCGGGCCTTTCCGGCAAGCTCGGAAAAACACCTCGAATGTATTAACTAGGCGTCCATGACAACCCCCCCCCCTCCTTTTTTTTTATTTTATAAAACTTGATATAAATACAACACATTTTACGATCTGTTGAGATGTGAGCTATTCTTCATTAAAGTAAACGATATCCATTAAAATATAACACAGAAGCGACATACAAGACTGTCTAGCCGATACTAATTTTAATGGGAAGTGACTCCATTTTGTATAAAATTCTTACATCCGGTGATGTTAATACATTCGATGTGTTTTTTCCGAGCTTGTCGGAAAGGCCCGAGAAGTTGCGATTGTGGAAAATTGAAATTTATAGATGAATTAAAGAGTTATACTGATAAAACAATAGTGGGTTTAGTAATTGACATTTACGTGTAACAACAATAATGCATGTATAATATAGTTTAAGAAAATGTCTAATGTATTTTGTAGAATAACGTCGTCACCGACTGTGGCAGATTTTCTCACGCATATGACCATTGTAGTCTCAATATTATACAATAAAATAGTACGCGGAGCACTTTGTGTTGTTGTCTTTTTAACCGCAAACAATTAATGTGAGAAATCTGAACAGAGAGAGGAGACTTGTGCTAAATCTAAGGAATGAAGTGTACAACATTACAGGTTTTAGGTTATTTTTCGATGATAAGTGTTGGAGTCAATATAATAATATGGTAAACGTGTATACTTTATTTATATTTCGGCGTATAGAGAACTAAAAGTAACCTGAACTATCTTATTTGAAAATTCATTTGTGTAGCACAGGATGAATGACCATCTTTAAGTCCTCCTTAAAGATAGCTTAAAGGTGTTTAAAGGTAGCTTAAAGACGATCTTTAAGCCACCATTAAGCTACCTTTAAGCTATATGTATTGCTTAAAGGCGGCTTAAAGAAAGCGTAAAGATGGCTTAAAGGCAGCTTAAAGACTATCTTTAAGTCACCTTTAAGCCACCTTTAAGGACAAATTATAGGTCCTTAATGTCCAAACTTCTTTAAGCCACCTTTAAGCTACCTTTAAGCCACCTTTAAGCCACCTTTAAGCCATTAAAAAAAATTTAATTCAATGTTGTGCTTAATTTTCAACAAAATGTATTAACTTTATGAAAGAAAAGGTATTAAAACGGTTTTTGTTCTAGAAAAAAAAAAAAAAAAAAAAAAAACGGCCACTGCGAGAATTGAACCCGGGACCCTTAGTTTACTAGCATCACCACACATCCTCTGCGCCACGGCAACTTACATACGTTTTTATATCCTATATATCAGTGGATATTGAATCACTGTATTGAATGTGTTTACTTGAAAAGATTTTGACAAACCATTCAGTTTGTAACAATCAATTATATCTAATTTATAAATTACATGCATGCATGTATTTAGAATGAAATACGGAACTTGGTCTTCAGTGAACAAAAATATATTATTAAATACCTAAATGGAAACCGTTAGGTTCACTATAGTAGGCTTTCTGACATGTAGTTAATAAATTTAAACCGAGTAGATATACGTTCATCTTATTTATAGCTATAAAAATGTAAGAAAGAAAATGAAATCATTTCTTTTATTAAATGCATTGATACTATTAGGGTATTTGTTCAATTTCCCGCAATTTCCAGGTTTTCATGATCGCGGCGCCGTTCCAATATGTTTAAATATTTACATGTAATTGTATGTACATGATTTATAAACTATCAATTCTATAACAAACAAAATTACCAATTACCAGTGACGTATTTACTGCATATGGAAATTGCAAATGACTTGTACATACAATTGTATGATGTGCCAGGCCGGGTATATTTGACATATTTACCCTTATACATATATTAAAATAATCAACCCCTATTTATGATCACCGGTACATTAATTAATTAGCCTCAATATTTTACTCTTACATACATGTATCGTTAATTTGTAGACGTAACATCTTTGAAACCCAGAGCTAGGAAATAATACTTTGAAAATGAATTACAAAATTAATGAAAATTAACTTTTATTCACTAGACTTATCGTATACTCGTACATACTAAAATTCAACGCCTTTAGAAACCCTGACGTGCACCTGGGCACACGACACACCTGTTGTGTATATCTTGTATATTCTGTGTTAGTTCCAGGGGTTTTCTTAAGTTGAACAAACAATAGACTTTAATTAGATATACACAAACATGCACCTGGGCACACGACACAACTGTTGTGTATATCTTGTATATTCTGTGTTAGTTCCAGGGGTTTTCTTAAGTTGTACAAACAATAGACTCTAATTAGATATACACAAACGAACAAAACTATGTCTAGACAAACAAAGCAGTAATATCCTGCCCGATATAACAGAGGCAGTTGAGAGTCTTTTCATCTTTAACATGTATCTAGCAGATCTAGAGTTAGAAATAATGAAAATTGAAAAAAAAATACAAACCTTAAACCGATTAACAAATTAAATCATGCATTTTTGGTTCATTATCTCTATTTTGTTTAATAACCGGATGACCTGAGAGAGAGAGAGAGAGAGAGAGAGAGAGAGAGAGAGAGAGAGAGAGATTTCACCGATTAATTTATAATAGGAAACAAACATACTATAATTAGTTTTATGCACATATTAAGATACAGAGACTGCGCTCATCCCTACAATAATTTTGAAACCCCCCAAAAATTATAAAGAATTTTATAACGGCAATATGTGTCCATCGGAGCGGTGCTGATGATAGCGATCTGTGTTTAATGGAGCGACGATTAAAACCGCCTGGAACACCCCCCCCCCCTTCCTTGGAAATTATATTATCACTCGGATGACCCCCTTCCATCTCTATAAAAGAGCTTTTGCATTTAATATATGTGTTTATTGTTCAGCTTGATCAATATTGACTTAAAGGCAACTTAAAGACAGTGTAAAGGCAGTGTAAAGAGAGCGTAAATGCCACTTAAAGATGCTTAAAGGTGGCTTAAAGGTGGCTTAAAGAAGTTTTGACATTAAGGACCTATAAGCACTTGCTTAAAGGTGACTTAAAGGCGGCTTAAAGGTCGTATAGCCTTTAAGCTCCTTTAAGTCACCTTTAAGCCACCTTTAAGGACTTGCTTAAAGGTGGTTTTTCGTCCTGTGTAGAAATAGGACAGTATATTTTTTTCATAAGTGCATGTTCTATATAGAGATAAGATTCTCCTGGATATGTTTGTTGATAAACAGAAATTGACACGTGCTGAAAACTACAAGATCTTCATCTGACTACGGTCATCATGGTATACGGGGGTAACTTGAGTCTCAAAACGGAACACAACATCACTTTCTCGATAATTTATTAATGGTTTTATATTACAAATTTTGGTTCATTTTAAATTGAACAGACATAAATGAGTCAAAAAACCCCTTCACGAGCCCTACATGTGGTTTGTTTACAGTAAAAACGCATGCGCAATAGTATAGAAGGTTGAACCCCGCACTGGCGTCGGAAGCAAATTGAAAGTGGGGGTCTAGACTAATCCTCACAGAAATATTGAGAAAAAAGTAATTCCCAAAATCATCGAAATCCTAATCCGTGGGGGAGGGGGGGGGGGGGGGGGGAGAGTATACCTATACTTCCAAAACAAAAAACTTATTTACCCAAATTTCCCCCCCCCCAAAATCATGAAATTCCTAATCCGGGGGGGGGGGGGGGCTAGTATGCTTCTGAATCCAACTTCTCAATCTTCCAAGGTAACTTTAGGAACAATAATCTTTCCTGCGAGAACAAGTGGGGGGGGGGGGGGGGGGGGCTGAACCCTCTATCATGCTATGTTTCTAATGGTCAGGTATAACTTTGCGAAAAAAGTGGGGGGCTAAGCCCCCCCCCCCCCCCCGGTTCCGACGCCTATGCCCCTTAACACGTTGCAATGTAATTATGTATGTGGTATACGTAACTATTAATTTTAATGAAATAATTAGATTTATTCCATGGAGATCTCTGTAATTTTCTGAAAGTTAATACATTCATGAATAGCTTAAGTACAAAAATACCAAACCCGATTAGAATTTTTTTTTCCAAGTCTTTTTTATTTATTTTTTTTTTTTTATAAGATGCGCCATACTGTGTCTTTTAGGTTTCGATGTCGTTATGTCAATGCACAATGCAATTTAGATAATGATGGTGTCCGGTGCGGTTAGGATTTTTATAAAAAGGGAGTATTTATGTGATATCAATGCTATTCTACTTCTAAATTCAAATTATATATAATGGTGTATGTACTGTACTTGAATGTCAATTAGATATATTTCCCCGAAAAAGGTAACATATTGAAATAATTAATGAAAAATATTGATTTCCTACTTAAAGTAGAAAAAATAACAATTATAAACTCTATTAAAAACAATAAAAAAGAGTAACACATGTTTGAGTAAAAGCAAAGACCCATAATATTTAAATTGTTTCAAATTCAAGTTCCCTCACCCCCCCCCCCCCCCTTTTACTTATTATCCAACCCCATCACGATCCTCAGAGATGTGCAGTATACTTGTATTATACACAAATCTCCATTAAAAAGCCAACAACATATAATTACATATGTCACCCCAGAATTTTAATTACATGTATTGGATGAAAATGATTATCTTTCAAAGCGCTGCTTCCACGCTTTTTAAATCAATAAATTGTTGATATTCTTAAATTGACGACTGTCAATTCATTGTGCATCATTGGAGGTAAAACACTATGTGTATCTTGCTTGCATTGCTCTATCTATTATTGTATAAAATGTAATACAAGTAAAAAAAGAAATAATACAAAAGATTGATTTGAACACATGGATCATTTTTAATGCTTCTTGTCTTTTACTCCTGTATTGTCCAGATTATCGTCAATATACACTTGTATTGTAAACAAATTCTGACTAAACGTAACGTATAAAATTGACAAAACCATTAAATTTTTAAGTCGAATGCATGTTTCGCCATTTTAGACCTTTTTAAGGGAAAAAAACGGTAATTGTTCGCAAATTTCGTTCTGTAATGTTTTTCTCTTAACCATAACAATTACCAAAAAGTGGCCAATGATGCATTAGATTCAAAATGAAATCTATAAATAGTGTTCCGTCTAAAAATCAATTTAAAGGTGGTATGGGACACCTACATGTTGTGACATATTGTTTATCAAAATCAACAATACAGTGAACTTTTATATGAGTTGTTTCTTTCCAAATATTGCCATCTAACTGCGTGGCGCAGTGGGTTAGAGGGCTTACTATGAATATGTAAGTCATGAGTTCGAATCCCTCTGGGTTTTTTTGTTTTTGTTTTGTTTTGGGTTTTTTTTTGGTTTGTTTTTTTACCTCTCAAAATATTTTTTGAGCTATTATTTGGTTAAAAATTGTAAAATTTGAAACTTCTAAACCAGTGGGAGCATTCTAATTATAATGTACTAGAATACACATCATTATCGACAGATGTCCCATACCACCTTGTAAGCATTCGTAAAAAAGCATGGATAGCTTGATACTAGACAGCGAGACAATACCCTAATCGATATAAGATCAACTGAAAACCTTTAACACAGACAATAATAAAAGGGCGCCTGCTTTATTGTATCTTTATGACTAAACGATAGAGTGTTCACTTGGTATTTATAGTTTAAAATAAAAACCAAATGGGGAGGGGGGGGGGGAAGATGTATAGCATTATGTTGCTAAATTGTCAACTATGGGCTGATTTTATAATTGCCCTGTGGGTCTACAATATATTTTGAATTGTGCGATAAAAACCGATAAAACATGCACCATGATACTCGTAGAACGTCACCGAAATCGAGCGTTTTACCGCTGAATTTTGATAAAAGACCTTTTCTCGGAATCACAACAGATAATACATCAACCTATATTTGGTAACAATGATCGAAATAAAATTGCCATGCGGTGATGTTTACGGGAGTTTGTTTTTTATCAGGCAAATAGTTCCTATTAATGCGTGCATCTGCGCATTTTCTTTGTCTTTTTCACTACCTTTTAATTTCATCTGTTTTTGGTTTTTTCCTAGAATAGTGAATAATTATACCACACGACTCAGCTGTTAAATGTGAATTTACGTTGTATAACTTTAAATTAAAGATTAAAGAGATCAACATTTCCGCAATTCTTGGAAGCGACTGAAGGACTGATAAGCAAATAAATGTATAAATATACAATATATTTATACGTATAACTCATTAGCAAGCAGTGAAACCCTCACTTTGCTGGAGGCCTACCAGACGAGCGAATCATGCTATACAAGATCATATTTCTTGTTGCAATTGCAAGTAAGTGTATGTGTGTTGTTTTTTAGGGTCTTCCGTTTCCAACGGAAGACCCTATTGTTTTTCTTCGGATTCTTTTTCATTATTAGGGTCTTCCGTTTCCAACGGAAGACCCTCTTGTTATTCTACGGTTTCTTTTTCTTTATTAGGGTCTTCCGTTTCCAACGGAAGACCCTCTTGTTATTCTACGGTTTCTTTCTATTATTATTATTCTTAACATTCTTTTTCTGCCTTCTTTAAAGCTTTTTTTCTCGAAAACTATTCGCCCGATTTGCACAAAATTTTCCGGAATTATAGGACATCGGAGGGGATAAATGTTTTTAGCTAAATTTTTTGCTGACGTCACTTCCGGTTTCAGATATTGACGATTTTATAAATTTTTAAGGGTCATTTTGTCCATGCATCTCCTCCGAAACTAATCAAGATAGAAGCTTGAAATTTTTAGGGATTGTAGATGAATGTATGTAGATGTACCCCCATGCTTCCAATGATGAAAATTACTAAAGGCCTCAAAGCTCGCCTGGACCTGAAAATTGACACCAAATTTGTTCACGAAATTTTTGCACATTTTTTGTGAAATCTTTTGATGTACAAATATTTTTATAAAACATGTAATGCAAAAGTTGTTTCAAATTACACGGGCTTTCATTTGATATCAAGAAAAAGGGGCTGGCCCCTCAAATTAGGGGCCAAGAGGGCTGTAAAGTCTTCTTACAATAACTCTTTACTGAATAATAATTTGTTATTAATTATAGAAGCAAAAATGTTCATTGTACAGCTGTTTATCTATAGAGTACCATACTTAAGTCATATGTTACGTAATTAGGGGTTTCAAGGGGCCAGAAATTCAAAATTTCGATCATTAATATATGAAAAAGGAGAAATATTTTGAAAAGCATTGAAGAACAAAAGTTGCTTAAAATAATGTTCTGTACAATATGCCACCTTTAATTTTTTTTGTTCATGGCCCCATTTAGGAGATAAAGGGTCGGCCCTTAAAAAACACATTTGTAAAGATATCCTAAGAACGGTTAACATTTCGTGAACACTTGTTTAACAAAATATGTTTATATTTGCAAGACCTTTCATTTGATATCAAGAAAAAGGGCCTGGCCCCGCCAATTAGGGGTCAAGAGGAGTCTTAAATCTTCTTACAAGAACTCTTTACTGAACAATTATTTGTTATTAATTATAGAAGCAAAAATGTTCATTGTACAGCTGTTTATCTATACAGTATCATACCTAAGTCATATATTACGTAATTATGGGTTTCAAGGGGCCAGAATTCAAAACTTTGATCATTAATATCTGTGAAAAAGGAGAAATATTTTTTAAAGCAATGTAGAACAAAAGTTGTTCAAAATAATGTTCTGAACAATATGATACCATAAGTTTTGTTGTTAGTGGCCCCGGTAAAGAGTTAAAGGGTCGGCCCCTAAAATACAGTTGTTTAGATATCTCGATAACGGTTAACCATTCGTGAACATTTGTAGAACAAAATATGTTTATATTAGCGATACCTTTTATTTGATATCAAGAAAAAGGGGCTGACCCTTCAAATTAGGGGCCAGAAGGGCTATTAAGTCTTTTTTATAATAACTCTTTTCTGACTAATAATTTGCTATAAATCATAAAGCAAAAAAGGAGCTTTTATTAAGCTTAATTTAAAACTGAAATCCGTTTTAAAATCGGACGATGCATTACAAAAATATTGGGATTAAAAAATTGAGTTTTCCGGAAATTTTGATTCCAGGTTCTTGGTTAAGAAAATAGTGTTATGTTAAAAGTTAAATTAACTCGTGCCTAAAATGATTCGGAAATTGTTAATTCTAACTTGAAGACATTCGGGACTTTGTTTTTATTAAGTCGTTCTAGAAATTGTTATGATTTTTGTTAATTCGTTCTTGAAATCATTCAGACATTGTTAGGTCGTTCTAAGAATATTTCGATTTTTAAAAAAAATATTTTTTTTCATTTTCTTTGTAGTTGGTTTTAGAACTCTGCTTCATACAGGAACTTCTATCTTTACTCTCGACACCACCGGAAGACCCACTTGTTGCTTTGCAACGAGCTTTGCTCTAGTTCTTATTAGGGTCTTCCGTTTCCGACGGAAGACCCTCTTGTTATTCTATTGTTTCTTTTCCTTATTATTATTTTATTTTTTATTTTTTTTCTGGCTTTTTTCGAACGCTATTTCTCGTGAACTACATGACCGATTTGCATGAAATTTACAGGACACATTGAGCATCAAATATACTTGATATTATAAAATTTCTGGCTTATGACGTCACTTCCGGTTCGAGATTTTGAGGATTTAGTGAATTTTTAAGGACCATTTTGTCCACGTAACTTCTCAAAAACTACTTGCGATAGAAACGTGAAACTTTCAAGGATAGTAGATGAATGTCTGTAGATGATCCTATTTATTTGATATTTTGAAAAATGCGCAAGGCGGCGAAGCTCGCCCGAGCTCAAAAATAGGAACCAATTTTTTTCACGAAATTTTCGCACATTTTCGGCCCTAGCTTATAATGTGTAAATATTTTGTTAAGACATGTAATGCAAAAGTTGTTCAGATTAACTAGGACTTGCGTTTGATTTCAAGAAAAAGGGGCTGGCCCCTCAAATAAGGGGCCAAAATGGCTCTTAAGTCTTTTTGCAATAACTCTTTTCTGAAAAATAATTTGTTATCAATTATAGAACCAAAAATGTTCATTGTATATCTGTTTATTTATACAGTACCATGCCTAAGTCATATGTTACGTAATTAGGGGTTTAAAGGGGCCAGAAGTTCAAAACTTTAATCTTTAGTATCTAGAAAAGGAGAAATATTTTGATAAGCATTATAGAACAAAAAATGCTTAGAATAATGTTCTTAACAATATGCTACCTTAATAGTTTTTGTTGGTGGCCCCAGTAAGGATTTTAAGGGTCAGCCCCTAAAACACAATTGTTCAGATATCTTTAGAACGGTCAACAATTTCTGAACACTTGTTGAGCAAAATGTGTTTATATTTATAAGACCTTTTATTTGATATCAAGGAATAAGGGCTGGCCCTTCAAATAAGGGGCCAAGAGGGCTCTAAAGTCTTTTTATAATAACTCTTTACTGAAAAATAATTTGTTATCAATTATAGAACCAAACATGTTCATTGTACATCTGTTTATCTATACGGTACCATACCTAAGACATATGATACGTTATTAGGGGTTTCAAGGGGCCAGATGTCTAAAAATTTGGTCATTAATATCTAGAAAAGGAGAAATATTTTGAAAAGCCTTGTAGAAGAAAAGTTGCTCAAAATAATGTTCTAAACGATATGGGATCTAAAAATATTTTTTTGGTGGACCTGGTAAGGAGTTTAAGGGTCGGCCCCTAAAACACAGTTGTAAGGATATCTCTAGAACGGTTAACAATTCGTGAATACTTGTGTTACAAAATATGTTTATATTTACAAGACCTTTCATTTGATATCAAGAAAAAGGGGCCAGCCCCTCAAATAAGGGGCCAAAAGGGCTACAAATTCTTTTCATAATAACTTATTTTTAAGCGATAATTAGTAATAAATCACAAGGCAGAAAATAAGAGCTTATTATTCATAATTCAAAACTGAAATCCGTTTTAAAATCGGACGATGCAATACAGAGATAAAGAGTTTTAAAAATTGATTTTTCCGGAAATTTTGATTCCACATTCTTGGTTAAGAAAATAGTTTTATGCTCAGAGTTAAATTAACTCGTACCTAAAATTAATCGATAATTGTTAAATCGTACTTTTACAGATTCGGATTTGTATTTGCTATGTCGTTCTTGAAATCGATAAGGTTTGTTAAATCGTACTTGGTATCATTCGGATTTTGTTAACTCGTGCCAAGAATAATTCGATTTTTTTTGGTCTTAGTTTCTTATGTTTGTTAGTTTAAAAACCCTGCTTCTTACAGGAACTTCTAGCTTTACTTCCGACATTACCGGAAGACGCACTCGTTGCTTTGCAACGAGCTTTGCTCTAGTTATTCTTTTTTTTCTTTTTCTGACTTTTTTGGAGCGTTATTTCTCAAAAACTACCCAACCGATTTGCACGAAATTTTGAGGAGTGATAGAACATCATCGTCGCTACATATTATAAAATTTTCGCATGATGACGTCACTTCCGGTTTCAGATATAGACGATTTTGTAAATTTTTAAGGGTCATTTTGTCCACGCATCTCCTCCGAAACTAATCAAGATAGAAGCTTGAAATTTTCAGGGGTTGTAGATGAATGTCTGTAGATGTACCCCCATGCTTCCAATTATGAAAATTGCTCAAGGCCTCGAAGCTCGCCTGAACCTGAAAATTAGCACCAAATTTTTCCACGAAATTTTTGCACATTTTCTGTAATACCTTTCGATGTGCACATAATTTGTTAAAACATGTAATGCAAAAGTTGTTTCAATTTTCACGAGCTTTCCTTTGATATCAAGAAAAAGGGGCTGACCCCTCAAATTAGGGGCCAAGAGGGCTCTAAAGTCTTCTTACAATAACTCTTTACTGAACCATAATTTGTTAATAATTATATAAGCAAAAATGTTCATTGTACAGCTGTTTATCTATACAGTATCATACTTAAGTCATATGTTACGTAATAAGGGGTTTAAAGGGGCCAGAAGTTCAAAACTTTGACCATTAATATCTGAAAAAGGAGAAATATTTTTAAAAGCAATGTAGAACAAAAGTTGCTTAAAATGGTGTTCTTGTCAATATGCTACCTTAAATGTTTTTGTTTATGACCCCATTTAGGAGTTAAAGGGTCGGCCCCTAAAACACATTCGTACAGATATCTCAAGAACGGTTGACATTCCATGAACACTTGTTGAACAAAATATGTTTAAATTAGCGAGACCTTTTATTTGATATCAAGAAAAAGGGGCTGGCCCCACAAATTAGGAGCCAAAAGGGCTCTAATGTCTTTTTACAATAACTCTTTACTGAACAATATTTTGTTATTAATTATAGAAGCAAAAATTTTCACTGTACAGGTGTTCATCTATACAGTACCATACCTAAGTCATATATTACGTAATTAGGGGTTTCAAGGGGCCAGAACTCAAAACTATGATCATTAATATCTGAAAAAGGAGAAATATTTTAATAAGCAACGTAGAACAAAAGTTGTTCAAAATAATTTTCTGAACAATATTAAACCAAAAATGTTGTTGTTAGTAGCCCCGGTAAGGGATTAAAGGGTCGGCCCCTAAAACACATTTGTACAGATATCTCGAGAACGGTTTACAATTCATGAACACTTGTATGAAATATGTTTATATTAGCGAGACCTTTCATTTGATATTAAAAAAAGGGGCTGGCCCCACGAATTAGGGGGTACAAGGGCTACTAAGTCTTTCTATGATAACTCTTTTCTGACCAATAATTTGATATTTATTATAAAGCAACAACGCAGCTTTTATTAAGCTTAATTAAAAACTGAAATCCGTTACAAAATCAGACGATGCATTACAGATATATCGGGGTCTAAAAATTGATTTTTCCAGAAATTTTGTTTCCGCGTCCTTGGTTTAAAAAATAGCGTAATGTTTATAGTAAAATTAACTCGTACCAAAAATAATTGTTAAGTCGTGCTGAAACACATTCGGATTCTTTTAGTGAAGTCGTTCTTGGAATAAAAAAGGTTTTTGTTTATTCGTACTTAAAATCATTCGGATTTTGTTAAGTCGTACCAGGAATAATTCGATTGTTTTCATCTTTTTATTTTAGTTCTCTTGTTATTGGTTTAAGAGCTCTGCTTCTTACAGGAACTTCCAGCTTTACTTCCGACATTAACGGAAGACCCACTCGTTGCTTTGCAACGAGCTTTGCTCTAGTTATTATTCTTCCTCTGACTTTTTTTGTGGCTTATATCTCAAAAACTATTCAACTTATTTCCACGAAATTTTCAGAACTTGTTTGGTATCAAAAATACTCGAGGTTATTAAAATTTGAACGTATGACGTCACTTCTGGTTTCAGAAACATACGATTTTGTAAATTTTTAAGGGTCATTTTGTCCACGCATCTCCTCCGAAACTAATCAAGATAGAAGCTTGAAATTTTCAGGGATTGTAGATAAATGTATGTAGATGAACCCAAATGCCTTCACTTATGAAAATTGTGCAAGGCTTCGAAGCTCGCCTGAACCTGAAAATAAGCACCAAATTTTTCCCCGAAATTTTTGAACATTTTCTGAAATATCTTTTGATGTATACATATTTTGTTAAATAATGTAAAGCAAAAGATGTTTATTTTTGCAAGACCTTTAATTTGATATCAAGGAAAAGGGGCTGGCCCCTCAAATTAGGGGCCAAGAGGGCTCTAAATTCTTCTTACAATAACTTTTTACTGAACAATAATTTGTTATAAATCATAGAAGCAAAAATGTTCATTGTACAACCTTTCATTATACAATACCATATCTAAGTCATATAATACGTAATTACGGGTTTCAAGGGGCCAGAAGTTCAAAACTTTGATCATTTATATCGAAAAAAGGAGAAACATTTTGAAAGCAATGTAGAACAAAAGTTGCTCAAAATGATGTTCTTTACAACATGCCACCTTAAATTGTTTTGTTGATGGCCCCATTAAGGAGTTTAAGGGTCGGCCCCTAAAACACATTTGTACAGATATCTCTAGAACGGTTAACACTTTTGTGAACACTTGGTGTACAAAATATGTTTCTATTTGCAAGACCTTTAATTTGATATCAAGAAAAAGGGGCTGGTCCCTCAAGTTAGGAGCCAAGAGGGCTCTAAAGTCTTCTTACAATAACTCTTTACTGAAAAAAAAAATGTTATTAATTATAGAAGCAAAAATGTTCACTGTACAGCTGTTTATCTTTACAGTAACATAGCTAAGTCATATATTACTTTATTAGGGGTTTCAAGGGGCCAGAAGTTCCAAATTTGATAATTATTATCTGAAAAAGGAGAAATATTTTGAAAAGCAATGTAGAACACAAAATTTTAAGAATAATGTTCTTAACAATATGGCAACTAAAAAGTTTTTGTTGGTGGCCCCGATAATGAGTTAAAGGGCCGGCCCCTAAAAAACACAGCTGTTCAGATATTTCGTTAAACAATTCGTAAATACATGTGAACAAAATATTTTTACATTTGCGAGACCTTTTATTTGATATAAAGAAAAAAGGGCTGGCCCCTCAAATTAGGGACTAAAAGGGCTAGTAAGTTTTTTTATGATAACTTTTTTCTAAGCGATAATTTGATATTTTTTATTTAGCAAAAACAAAGATCTTTTTTAACTTAATCTAACACTGAAATTCGTTTTAAAACCGAACCATGCACTACAGAGAAATTGGGGTTTAAATTTGGATTTTTCCGGAAATTTTGATTCCGCGTTCTTGTTTTAACAAAAAGCGTGAAGTTAAATGAAAAATTAATTTGTACCAAAATTAATTGTGTCAAATCGTACATGAACACATTCGGGTTTATTTTGTTAAGGCATTCTTGAAATCGGAAAAGTTTTTGTTAAGTCGTACTTAAAATCATTCGGATTTTATTAAGTCGTACCAAGAATTATTCGATTTTTTTCTTATTGTTTTAGTTACTCTTGTTCTTGGCTTAAGAACTCTGCTTCTTAAGGTACTTTTAGCTTTTCTCTTGACATTAACGGAAGACCCACTCGTTGCTTTGCAACGAGCTTTGCTCTAGTTTTTTTTTTTTATTTTGATAGGTGAGGCGCATACATGGCAAACCAATGCACTCATCGCATATCAAATATAACGTATATTTTTTATTTGTTTCTTTTTTTATTGTTAAGTGTTTGCTGTTTACTAGTTTAGTATTTATAAATTTTTTTCTCGAATGTAGAAAATATATTTTGAGTTGTGAAATGTTTTATAATAAAGGGTTCGAATAGATTTTAACAATTTTGAAAATGGACAGAGAATTTGATGGAAAAGAAGGTGTTGCAGTTCATATGCTAATTTTCCCTAAAGGAGTTAAAATAGAAAAATCAAAGTTACTGAATTCGATGAAAATCTTTTTTTTTTCATGCAACGTTGTACGTAAAGCAGTGTAGAATTTTATTTGGAAAGTTTGTACTAACTTATTTATGACCATGAAATAAATTTGAAAATGGTTACACAGACAAATATGGCAGAACTCACGCTATATAAAAGGGGAATCC
This sequence comes from Magallana gigas, assembly GCF_963853765.1. Classification (NCBI taxonomy): domain Eukaryota; kingdom Metazoa; phylum Mollusca; class Bivalvia; order Ostreida; family Ostreidae; genus Magallana; species Magallana gigas. The sequence goes on along the minus strand of NC_088853.1, from coordinate 19,293,738 downwards.
TCATCATTGTGAAAAAATGCCTCCTTGAAACAAAATTAATTTAATCTTATCGCTTAGAGTAAGACAATTTCTTAAAAACTGCCATTTCCGAGTTTTGTTTCAAAGATGCATATTTTTAATAAATCTGACTTTTGGAAAAAAAAATCATTAATACCTTTGAAGTCTAAAAACAACGTATTAAATTTTCCTTTTATAATTCATGTCTAGATAAGTCGAGTGGTAACGTAGTTAGAATAGACTAAGACCGTGTCTTATATTTTTGACTGGGTTCGAATCCCGAAAAAGTTGGAATTTTTTTAAAAATTGTATTTCTTTTAATCGCAAAGAAAAGGTAATGTGTAGAGATAATTTAAGAATGTCAGAATAATGTTATACTCTTGTTAATGTAATATTGTGCATGCCTGCTTATATTTTTTTTCAACATTACTGTGTGAAGTCCCCGTTATAAACTTGAAAAACATTTTCTTCTGAACAAGAGATTTTAAAACAATGTACTTAGTATACATCAATGTCGAAAGTAGATTTTCCACCCTTTTTATGAAATAAACGGGTATGCTGATTTCAAATATACATGTACAGGTTGTTAAAAGCAAACAAAATCATTTTAGAAAGTTTGAATAGGTTACAGAAAATATGTACGTAAAAAATTGTACATTTTTACTAGACTTAGCGTTTATTTAGATACTATAGAAACATAGGATGGTTATAATTACAACTCTGACGGATTTGAAGAGCCAGAATAAGATTTATTCATGTATACCAAGAATGGTATTTTAAACACGCTGGACAGTAGATATTAAATTGAGATATGTTAACATTCGAATACAGAAAACATGTGTATATGGTTACAAGCTTATCTTTTAAAAAGATTGGTGAGCTAGCGCCGTATCCATCCTAAAACACAGAAACAGATTTCTAAAACATTGTTTTAAATTCCTGAATCAATAAATTAACAATAAGAAGGCACAGTGGTGTACTGGAATTGTGCTGGAGTGGGGTCTCAATTTAGAATTGTGAATCTAGAGTGGGCTTCACATCGGCAATGGCATAGCTCATTGACTGTGCCTTAATCATTATGTTTCAATTTCGAGGTGAAAAATTTCAAGAACCATTGGTACTGTTGTGTAGCAATCGTATCTTCTCGGGCCTTTCCGGCAAGCTGGGAAAACATATCCGAGGTTGTTTTCCGAGCTTGAATGAATTTAAGATAAAGCAAGCTATTTATTATAATATTTAAAATAACTTTGCATTATAAGATCTAAGCTATTGTTACGTTTTTGACATTTTAGATAAAACACTAAAACTTCATGTGAAGATGATAAAACGAAATTCAAATGGTACAGTTTATCTATAGAAGTACAATATTCCCAGAATCCCCTACTATGGAGTCGAGCATGCGTATTCCAGCGAAAAAGACTAACGTAGTTGCTAGCGCTCGAGAGCGCTAGCAATTACCGAAGACGGTATAAAGAGTTGAAATAATTTACCGTCTCCGGGTTTTGCACTTCCTCTCCTTTGTAATTGGTAGAAACTACATGATGTGAAAATTTACATTTGTTTCATTGGTTGAAATATTGTTCAGCGCAAGGGAGATAAGTTTCTGATGATCTTTTTTACGTTCGACTTAACAAATTTCTTAGTTTTCAAATCTTAAAGAGTGAGCAAACGAAAAAGCAATACAAATAGCTATAAATAAAATTCAGGCTGAAATTGTTCTTTACAACTTGTTGAAAGCAGGATTCTATAATATCTATAGAAACTACTTGTTCTTTTCTATTTGTATTGTTTATGCAAATAGAAGAAAATGTGAACATTTTTGATACGGTATGGCTAATATCAGTAAGGAGGTTTGCTATCAAATACGGTAAAACTAATATCAGTAACAAGATGCTGAATACAGTTGTATGAACTTTGATTTTTTTTTTAAATAAACGACCATTCCTAAGATCTCTTTTCCCTACTATAATCAATCTCAGCTTACAAGCATATGATATGCATTTCTCCATTTTGGACATTTTTAAAGGGCACATATAAATAAAGTTCCATACGCCATATGGTATGTAGAGGAAGGTGACATTTTTATAAAATAGAATTAAGTTTTCTTTGACTTATTGCTGTTTAGGGTTTGATCAAAAGACGGTAAGCTCTTTAAAAAAGCTAAACTTGTCTTTTTAACTGTATTTGGTGGCTGCCGTGTTCGATAGAAATGCGCGTAAAATGTTTGTTTATTTTGCCTCCGTACGGAACATACCCGCTATGTAAATATAGTCGTCTACGTAATGTGTCTATATTTAGATATGGCTCTCAAGCGATACGGATATTTACAGGTTCTTTCTACGTTTGGGAATAGTCCCATTGTTTTGCATCATCTTTTTTTCCGAAGCATACATCTAAAAATTCTTTTAACAAACTAAGATGGATTATTTGGTTGTATCATTTAGAAGTCTATATTCCAAATGGATCAAATCTGCGCTGATCACAATTTTCTAAATTTACAGAGTGTTTACATGTACATGATAATCTGTCAAATATTGACCTATATTGCAACGTGCATTTATTATTTACAGCGAAGTTTAACACGTTTTGTAAGCACACATATGTTTGATTTATAAACATGAATGCATCATCTATAACTGATTGATGGCCTTATCAATCTGTTACATTGCAGATATCTTTTTTATCTCTTTCGGTTTAATTGTTGGACTAAATTTGTTTTCCTATATATCTTTTTTTTCTCTTTCGGTTTAATCGTTTGACTAAATTTGTTTTTCTATGCTTGTTAAAACTCCAATGATGATTGGTCCGTTTAATATCTAATTTCATGAAGGATTTTAAAGGATAATGTTTTATTTCCATGGTTAATTTGTTTACAAAAAAAACTTTATATAAATGGTTCTACGTTAATACAACCATAATTAAGATTCGAGTCAGACCTCGGGGCGAATATGAATGTCGAAATAAAAAAAATATTTCAAAAGGTTATAATAAATCAATAAATAACATCTGTACATTTAATTACACTATTATTTCTGAAGTTGTTAAGCTCACAACCGATAATAAATAAAAAATGTGGGTTTAATAACACAAACAATCGTAGGACAAATCTGAAACAGTAAATTTCTGTTTCTAAACTTGCTCACTATGCATTTGCTTTATTTTTCATGTTTTCTTGTTGGTTTTTTTCATTTTTGTGTTCACATACAGGATTTGCTTTTATTTATTTTGAATACATTTTCTGTCTTTGGCTGCTAATGAAAAATAGGTAGAACCAAATAACATTAGCATCAAAGGTGATTGGTTTCTTTGCCATATTGTATTAAACTAATGAACTTATGGGAAAACCAATTTTTTGAAAAGCCAGAATTTATTTTAATAATCGACAAGCAACGTATTTTTGATAATTTTAAACAGTCTCTACTAGCCGACATAAATGCCTCTTCCAAATGTACAATCTATAGATATTTAGTTGATCATTGTACCTTGCAGTCATATCTAACAAAAAGAATTCCTTTACAATATAAGAAACTTATATGTAAATTAAGATTATCATCCCATTGTCTTACCTTCGAAACTGGCAGATATAACAATGTTCCATTGTTGTTGTTGTTGTCATGTTGTAAATTGTTGTCATGTTGTAAATTTTGTATTTATTGCCATCCAGTAAATTCAAAATTTTCAACATGACAGGGTTATGAAAGCGCCCGCCAGAGTGGAAAAGAAATGGGTGGTTCGAAAATGAGTTGGTAGGGATCCTAAAGAAAAAAAATTAATAGAACCATTTTAACAAGAGCTTAGACTTTGGGTCGTTGTGTCAAACAGCAATGTGACGTAGGCCTGTCTATTTCATTGCTGACTACTCAGCCAGGCTCTTTGAAATAAGAAATATTTGTCTGGCTTTTGGGCTAAGACTACGAAATCAGTGCATATTTCGCTTGAAACCGCGTCATTTTTAACGTGTGTTGACGCAAGAAATAGATAGCTACGTCCAACCGAAATTCCAAGGTCTTTTCAAAATGGTTCTATTTACTCCAGTCACTTGTTTGTTTTGTTAGAAGGAATATATAACTACATGTACCTGTTATTCTTTTTAGCGTCCGCTTTTGCCATAAAGCAAGCTGATGTTGATTACATCTCCACAAACTTAAACGTTAAGTACGACGTCATAAACAACCTCCTGAACGGAAAGAGTACGTTTGTCTCCAAAATCACGCTTGAAAACACGGGCGGAAGTGACATCAAGCCGGGAAGCTGGGAACTGTTTTTCTATTCCCTACATTTAATTCAACCCAACAGCTACCCATACAAAGATGGATTCCTGTTTTCTGATTGCAAAATGAAAGTCTTTCACATAAATGGTAATCTATTCAAACTGAAACCAGAGAATAAATTTAGACTTAACACCGGTGGAAGTGTTGAGTGCATTATTGAGGCTAGCGACTGGCAAAGCATCCGATTCGAGAGCATGCCCAACTGGTACGTAGCAGCCGAAGGGCTGATTCCCAAAGACATTGTTTCAACTCAAGGCGAGGCTCTGAACTTCGTGGGACCTTTTGACACACCAGAGAAATATCTCAGGTTTCCGGGCGACAAATTTGCGCCATTTACACCGGTATTCTTTGAACGAGGCCATGACGATTCCTGGAATGGAGGAAAAGCGGATTATTCCCACGCCTGTCGAGATGTCGTTACAAACAGGGACGGCGAATGTTGATTCTACCTGGGTTGTGGTTGGGTCAACGAAATTCTCCAATGAAATCAGTTTGTTATCAAGTAAGTTTAAAATCATTATTTGAATGCTCTTCATTGTTACGAGACTAATTTTAATCCGATGCTCATCCGATTTTAATTTCATCATTAATATTGAACTATTATGATGTTGTGAAATGAACAAAGAAGAAATTCTTAAGAAATAATATTAATCAATCCACGATAGAACGTACAACATTACTGATTTTGATGATTTTTTTCATGCATGTTCTTTTATATAGACAGTGCCCGAGAAGGAAAATACCGTTGTTTAGATAATATATACTTTTTAAATTAATGGAGTTTCCAGTTTCTTCAAGCATTTCTTGACATTTCTATATACATTAATGCGATGTGATGATAAATAAGGGCTTTTTCGACTGAGACAAATAGCTCATGGCATATTTTTTTTTACGTTAAAGACCCAGGGTTCAAAACTCTTCCCATAACAGGTAGCAAGTTAGTGCCATTTCTTTTTTAAATATGGCTTTCGTTGGGTTATTTTGTGTTTTTTGGGGGGGAGGGGGGGGGGGTGGTGGTTAAGTGTAAATAAGTTGTTAAGCAAACATAAATAAATTCATAAGTAACAAATATTTTTGTTGCCTATGCAGATGTTGCTCTTTTATTCTATTCATTGAAATTTTAAATAGATAAGATTGTTTTGAAAGTTAACAAATTTTTATCAAGTGATGGTCACAGCCCCCCCCCCCCCCAAACCACCCACCTTTGTGTTTAATTTTTAAAAACTCTGAAGCTATTACTCACTTTCCTCCCATGGAAAAATTCTGATTTGCATAATATTTCATAGAAAACTATTTTGACTTTATAACTGTTTATTTTTTAATCGCAAATTTCGACCCGCACTTTAACAGAGAGTGTCATATGAAACACAGTATCCTAAAAAAAACCCAACAAATAAGTTATTAGTACGTCATCGATAAAGTATTATGTAAAAAAAAATTTTTTAAATAATAATGAAATGTGATTTCGTGTTGGATATTTATTAAGATTTAAAGGTTAAGAATTGGATAGGTGGAGCTGTGCTAGTGTTGATTGTATAAACATTGCTCCACAATTTTTCTAAATCTGTCAATTTACATTTAGCACTGTCTGTTTTACTTGCTCAAGGAAGCCAGTGTCCCATACATTCTTACATTAGGAAATATCTTTCCCATTCTATTTAAAAGCAAAGATGACATACTTATACGTTACATAATATTGTATTGAATGAATAAAACCTATATTTTTCAGACCATTTTGGTGTAGCTGTTCAAGATACAAAACCAGGCCGAAAATACATTCAGATTACGGAAGTCAACAATCTCAACATCCTTAACAACACCGAAACTCACGACGAAGCCTATCGGATTGAAATCTCCAAATTCTCTATCGATATATCCGTCAGAACTGCGACGGGCGCGTTCTACGCTTACCAAACTCTGCGAAGTTTAAGCAATGGCGGAAATGAACTTCCGGTCGGCACCATCAAAGACCAGCCTCGATTCCAGTACCGGGGATCTATGCTCGATGTTGCAAGGAACTTTTTCACCAAAGAAGAAGTTTACAAGCTTTTAGATGCAATGGCCATGTACAAGTTGAACAGGTTTGTGTTCTACTTGACGGAAGACGAAGGCTGGCGACTGCAAATTCCAGGACTCCCGGAACTTACCGACGTAATCGGCTTATTTCTTGATGTTTTTGCTTGTCTCTTATTTTCGCTTATTTATTCTTTGTCTTTTTTTTTTTTTTATCTTTTTTGTTTTTAAATCCTTTTGAAAATTATTTCAAAATCAATGATTATATTTGTTAACTTATTTAACTTGTTTACCGGAAGGACCCTAAGTGTTGCGATTTCATTTTATATCTCTTAATCTATTTTTTTTACCTATATTCTTTCTAGGTTGGAGCACAGCGATGTCATGATTTAACCGAAAACGAATGTATTATCCCCCAGCACGGATCTGGGAGCGCTAAAGGTGGATTGGGTTCCGGCTTTTACACTGTCAATGATTACAAAGACATTCTTCGCTATGCAAACGACCGCCATATTGAAATCATACCGGAAATTGACATGCCCGGAAATATGCATGCCGGGATCAAAGCTATGGAGGCAAGATTTCGAAAATACATGCAACAGGGAAATAATGCCGCTGCAGTAAAATATCTTTTAACGGATTTTGCGGATACCACTGAATACTTGTCAACCCTTTCTATAGATAATTCGATCAATGTCTGTATGGACTCAACGATAGCGTTTATACGCTATGTTATCAAGGCCATCAAGAGAATGCACGAAGGTATACAGCCGCTCAAAGAGTATCACTTTGGAGGTAAGTGTCTTTCGCAGATCCAAAACTTTTTTTTCCACATGAGCGGAAATAGAGGAGGAGGGGGGGGGGGGGGGCGGGTGTTCAGAGGAAAAAATTTGTTTGCCGTCGGGATGAGGTGGTTTGAGGGCTATTTTGGTGATTTTAATAGGATTATGATTTATAAAGTTTGAAATTTCACGCATCCCTTGGTACCGTAAACCCGAGCTTAGGAAAACGTAGCAATAAATTACGTGAAATCTTATTCAAAACGACACCGGTGGCAGCCGCATTTGTATAAGCGTTGTGCAATTGTATCTTTTTATTTTTACCAACCCTGGAAAATGATGTATTTTTTTTTCAACCTTTGTGGGTTAATTTTAAAACACGTGAGTCAATCTAAGAAAGACACACCCACCACAGAAACAAATTAGGCATAGATGAAAAAAACATACATTTACCTTAAGTTTAATTCTTTTTAGTTCTTTGATTGGTTACGATATTTAAGATCTTTACTTTTAGCTGATGAGAAACGTGGTCTTTGGAAAACGGGCCCAGAATGTCAGGCGTTCCTACAGAGGACTGGCATCAAAGACGCTCACGAACTTAAGAAATATTTCCATCACGTGATGTCCAACCTCACAGACAGTGAAGGTTTGAACGTCGCCGGGTGGTCGTGGGGAGACGGGGCTACTCCATACGACCGGAAAGATTTTCCTCAGAACAGGTAACACAATCGATACTTCTTGGGTCCCATCAACAAGCGGAAAATGTCCCGAACTCTGCCGGAAGGTCCTGAGAAGCTGCTATTGCAGGCTAAAACTTAGACCTTGCAGACGCAATGCATACCAAAACGTCTTCAATCAGAATCACCATGTAATACATGTACTAACAAACACTGTTGAGATACACATGACAATTTTTTACGTTTCCTGAAAAATTTGCTAAACACTACTGTTTCTGTCTAAATGTCCATGATTTTCACAATCAATATCACCAACATAGATTTGTTAAAAACAATGAACATGGATGTCACGTATATATCTTTATTTTAGTAAGAATATAATTGAAGGAAGAATTGTACTTCCGATCTTCACATAATTATGAACTTAAAATAAGCAAATCTCCAATTGAAGTTAACCGTCCTTGTAAAGTTTACACTATTGTGTAAGGGGGGAATCCTATGTATCCTATAGCGCCATGTAAAGCTTGATAATTATAATTTTCCTTTAAGTAATCAGGTTATTAATTTTTTGGATGAAATTTTTAGAGATATTACGGTGTACAGCTGGGAGAACATTTGGGAGGAAGGAAATGGAGACAAAGCTTACAAGCTGGCTAACGCTGGCTACAAGGTAATAGTAACAAAGCATAAAAGCTGGCTTACGCTGGTTACAAGGTATGGAGACAAAGCTTACAAACTGGCTAAAGCTGGGTATAAGGTAATGGTTAATATAGTATATAAGCTAGCTAACGCTGGCCACAAGGTAATGGAGACGAAATTTACAAACTGGCTAACGCTTGGTATAAGGTAATGGTTGCAAAGCATATGGCTGGCAACAAGGTAATGGAGGAACAGTATTACAAGCTGGCACATGTTGACTTCAAGGTAAAGCTCACAAACTGGCTGACACTAGCTTAAGGGTATTTGAGACAAAAGCATATAAGCTGGCACATGCTGGTAACAATGTAATGGAGACAAATCTTACAAGCTGGCTAACGCTCTCTACAAAAGTAGCCAACGTTTATCCGGCAGATATAGCTTACAAGCTGGTTAACACTGGCTTCGAGGTCATGGAGACATTGCTAACAAACTGGCTAACGCTGGCTACGAAACTAATGATCATAGACCACAACATTGCTAACACTGGCTACTAGGTAATAGTAACAAACACTACAATATGGCTACCATTTGCTACAAGTAGAATAATGTCAGGAAGCTTGCATGCCGGCTTATACTGGCAAACAAAAGTAAGCCTAGGACACAATACTACAATTAATGAAAGCCGACTCCCAGGTAAATATTGAGATTCCATGTTTCGAAACATGCATGCTAATCTGCTTAGGAGATGGAAATTGTGCAAATTTATCGATGCGTGCTAAAAGGTAAGAAAAGAAAATATAACATACGCTATAGTAATCTAGAATTTGAACTCTTATTCATTCTGAGGCTCGATCAGTCTAAGGGGGCTTGATGGTTCTGGCCATATTGTATTGATTTCTTTTATTAGGAGAGTTCTTTATAAGAATAGAGGAAAACTTTAAAAGGTGAAATATATGGACGTTTCCTTTACTAAATAATAGTTTATAGCTAAAGAGATCATATCTTAAAATTTAAGGAGTATATGATGGCCAACTGGTTGGCCCCCAGCCTCCTGAAAAGTCAAAAGTACGCAGGGCTTCTGAAGAGTACAATACGTAGTTATGTTCAATACAAACTGACGCGGATTCCTATGTGTATTGTTACACATTAAAAAAATCTCGCCATAAAAAAAAAACCCCAACAACAACAACTAAACCTTACTAACAAATGACTGAAGCGCATAGATAATTAATTAAGCTCCATTATAGGTATTATCAAGTTGACTAAATACCAAATAATTCACACTGCACATGTTTTATTTTCATACTTATGTCTGGTTATATTGCTGTCTCTTTAAACGTAATATGTCAATTGATGTCGATCAATGTATTGATAGCGAGGCGTGTGTGAATAGAACATTCGGACCAGTTGCACATTCATTCAACGGATGTTTTGGCGTCAGTTACTCGGACCATTAATGCCCTGATTTTATCGGACCAGCAGTTCCCTGTAAATATGGTTTCCCATTTCACGCTCATAAGAGAACAAGCAAGATAAAAATAACTAAAATAATGTACATGCATTGTAAATATACTTCTGAAAACTTACACGAATCCATTTCATAAGATAAACGGAGTTATCGCCCTTTAGCCTCTGTGCACAAGTGATGTCACAATGGTTTTCTTGCACATTGCAGTTGATCCATCAACATTTTCTTCGTCAGTAAATTTCGACCAACAATGAATTTCCAATCATTGCATATGACGTTCTCATATTCTCGCGAGTATCAAAGTAAACCTTTTGACAACCAGATAAAATGTGTAATTGCAAGAACCTCATGCATTTTAAATTTAATACGACACTATACTATAAGTTGTTTTAATATAAAGTGCCAGACGATACAAAACTGACGTGACCTTTTACATCACAATTACGTTAAATAAAGGGAAATAACTCTAACAGTAATTACTGTAGATTGAATAACCGAAATCTGAAATCCTCTCAAAATCATCAAAAGCTAACCAATGAGAATATTTCTTTAGAGGTGTGAAACAACTGTAACTTGCACTCATTTAATTATTCACATTTAAAAGATTTTAAGAGGATCGGGGTGATTTCCACAATTTTCGAGTTTTCCTGACCTTTGATTTTCGGGGGGGGGGGGGGGGGGGGGGGGGGGGGGAGGGGGGCGGGGGGGGGCTACAATCACTTTAAAAAGAAATGAGAAAAAAAACTCGGAACTTAACATTACGTAAAAAATTATTCAACGACATTTTATTCTAGATTAAACTAGCTCTACAGTACTAATAGAATCATCATAAATTATGTCGAAAAAAAAATATATTGAATTTAATTTGTATTCATTTGAATCCATTTGTAACACCATGCTATTTTATAATGAATTTATTATAATGATTATGGATATACATATTTAATCATACAGCGTCCCAACGGTCGCACCGTAAAACATATTATTGATGTAAACGCGTACTATCATCATTTCGTACTTTGTCAGTTTGTACTACTATCTGTCTGTACAGGTTGTCTTAAGTCACGCTTCCCACCTCTATATGGAACATCAGTACGAACCGGATCCGGAAGAACGAGGCTCTTCCTGGGCGTCTCGCTACATCGACAGCCGCCGGACGTTCGGATACGTTCCCAGAAACATCTACTATAACGTGGACAAAGACGAGAATGGAGATCCAGTAACTCTGGTAAAGATATGTCCCAACGGAAACTGTCTACAGCTGGAGAGACCGGAAAATATCATAGGTGAGGATTCCTATTCATAGTATCCACGAATATTGATAATTCATTTACAGTTGGTGATAATGATGATGGTTTATAGAACTGCTTCATACATATCTAGTATTCTCTCTCTCTCTCTCTCTCTCTCTCTCTCTCTCTCTCTCTCTCTCTCTCTCTCTCTCTCTCTCTCTCTCTCTCTCTCTCTCTCTCTCTCTCTCTCTCTCTCTCTCTCTCTCTCTCAAAAATCAATTGCTATTGCTCCTTTTCTATATATATCCAAAAATTAAAGTTGATTTACTCAGCGTTTTTTTTTTTATTATTTTCTATTTAGAAACGTTCATGATTTAAACATGGATTTTTATAAAGTATGTATGCTAAATGGAACATAAACTCGAATCAACTGTCTTTACAGGGTTACTAGGGCCGGTCTGGACCGAGGAAACTCGAACGGCGGAGCAGGTGCATGAAATGCTATTCCCTCGTCTCATTTCACTAGCGGAAAGGGCGTGGCACAAAGCCACGTGGGAAGAAACAGACAATTCACAGGAGCGGATTCAACAGACAAATATGGAGTGGACATCTTTCGCGAAATCGATGGCAATCAAAGAACTTGGTCGTCTTGAGAAGATAGGAATTCAGTACCGTATACCCTTACCTGGGGCAAGGTAGGCAATGCTGTCTTTTTATTTCAAACGTGTCTGTATGTCTGTTTGACTGTCTGTCTTTATGTCTCTTGTCCATCTGTATTTCTGTCTGTCGGGTCAATCTGGTTTGTTTTTATTTGTTTTATCTCTATTCTATATTTTTCATTACATTTCAACACTATTTGCACCAACTCTGACACGTTTACTACCAATGCTGATGTACATAGTGTTTTAGTCGGTCAATGTATGCAAGATCACGGTTTATCTCTCTTCATTTGGTGACTGATTTTCCCCCCAGATTAGTAATAGTAAACCGTAGCAACAACAAAAAACAAGTACTAAGCAGATCACTGATTAAAAGATATTTAATATATTACAAACTTTAGTTTGAAAAAAAATCTTATAACCTGATACTTTAAAACATGTTTCGAACGTTTTAGAACATCCATGGGCAAATTGGAGACTAACACAATTTTCCCTGGCCTCGTTGTGGAGTATAGTACGGACGATAAACAAACATGGCGGACGGCTACAACCAATACAAGCATTGTGGGAACAAATAACGTATATCTGAGAACAAGGTATTTGTGGTTGTTAAAATCATGTTTATATTCTTAAACGTTTGCTTGTTTTTTCTTTAAAGCGATGTTGCTTATTTTATGAACTGTTGTTGATAGTTCAAAGTATTTATATGTACATTTTGTTAATGAATATTAGCCTTATTAGAAAAACCAATCTGATAAATAAAAAAAATAATAATCTTATTTAGTGATACATAAAACCTACCCTAGCTATGGCTATGGCTTCAAAGTAAAATCTTCGATTGATTATGCTTATTTGATAAATTTAAATCAATTCGTCGCTAAGTTTTATTATGAATATAATGAAACAAATATTGTCGTTTTTTAAACAAAAAGATGATTTAGCTAGCGTCGAAGTACAATATCAATCTTGCCTTCGGTCCAGTGCATAGTATACCTCTCGGGTAGCTACATCATCGTATTGACCTCAAAAGCAGCAATAATTGTATAATATCCACGGTAGAATTGACCTGCTGTGGACCACGATTTATTGATTTGTATATATAAATTATTACACAGTAACTGCCTTTCCTTTTTAGGTCCGTTGACGGCACTAGGTACAGTCGAGTAGCTCTTCTGAAGACATAATGGCTCGTGTGTAGGCCGAGCAAGAAGACAACTGGACTATCGTTTTTTTTTTTCTTTTATAAAAGTGAAGTATAGCCATGTATTAAAGCTTTGCTTTATGCTTGACAAATAATCTCCCTTAGATTTTTGAATATGATTAATTCAGCTATATATATGTAATATCATTTTCACATAATTTCTATTTAGATATAGAAAAATGCCAATAGATTAGTGCTAGCTGTATGTTTTGAGTATGTTCCTATATGTATCTGTATTCATAGCTATTCTTCTTACGGATATTAATTTAGTTTATACAAGATTACGAAAATCCAAACTTTTTGGGATATATGAAGCGTTACTTCAGAATAGGAATACATATATTGATAACGAAATAAATCCCAAGTGATTTTCTCACATGCTTAAGTATATATTGAACTTGTGCATGTAAGATGCCGACTTACATGTAAAAGGTCAATTGTGAAATAGAACATGAAAAAATTCACACTTTGTTGTCAAAAAAACTTGTCGATCTATGATCCATTCATACAAACCTCACTTTAAAATTCCAAAGCACTATGCTTTAATCACCTTAAAATATCGATTGTTGTTATACTTTTAGACAGAAATGGCATATTTTACATTAGTTGAATGACTTTATTTTCCATTTCTTAAAGTCGTTTTAGTGTTAAGTCGTTTTATAGTAGATTGTAGTGTTAAACCGCCATCTTCCTGTGCATACGAGTATATTTTATTTTGTTTTCTGGTGTATTTCTGATTTGAATCTTTAATATGTTGTGTAAACATTTGAGTTTGAGATGTATGTGTAAGTATCTTTTTTGGGGGGTTAAATTGTATATCTTTGCTTGATGCTTTGGTACTTGCTAATTCAATAAAAAATAAACAAATGCACACTTGATCGGTTTTACTTGAGGGTAATAGAACAGATTATGAACTGCGTCTAAACCAATCAGATTTCAGTATTTAACATGAAAGTATAACAATCTAAAATATCACATCTCCCTACACATTAATGAGTTGGCCATTTGAATAAGACTTCCGTAAGGAAACACTTATCTATATCTCTCACCATAACAAGTTAAAAAAACAAAACGCTGGTATGTACAGTTTGCGTAAAGGCCAGACAAATATTGTTGATTTCAAAGAGCCATGCCAGATGCTTTGCAACTGAAATAGACAGGCCTACGTCACATTGCTGTTTGACAACTACACCCAAAGTCCAAGCTCTTGTTAAAATGGTTTTTCCGAAGATGAACTACTGAGCCATTTCAAGGACTTCTTTTATTTCCCTGCCTGAAGTAGATACTTCATGCCGTAATCGAATTTCTTGCTAATATAATCCTAAAATGTTTAACACTATTTTGTTTAACGAGGCTGGTAATCACAAATCATTTGAGCAAATAGATACAGTGAATTTTTATATCTAAATTTTTTTATTAGTAATTTTAGTTCTTAATTTATAAAATTGTTCTGTTTATTATGGATATGCGGAACACTTTTTCTCATGAAAATATTGATGCTTTTAAAATGCCCAAAGATGGTGCAACATTTGCCAGTATTCCGACAATGTTGTGTTTTTCTAAAGAAGTTTACATAATATTGTTGACGTGTCAGATTCAATGACGAGTGCTAGGTTTGAAAGTGGTATTGATTATCACTATGCTAAATAATTATCGATGTACCTCGTTCAAGGTATTTGAAATCAATGGCATGCACTTTAATTTTGTGTCAGCAAGCTTTTGACCAGCAGTTAATAGCGTCGAGTAAAGGTCACTGTGATTCGCCGTTGATACTTATCATAATTATAGCGTTAGGATTTTGGAATTTTCCTTTATCTTTAAGCAGACCTCTTGTTCATAAGAAGGTAAATCTTAGCCCTCAGATGGTCACGACCATCTAGTCCTCTTAATGAAACAAATGGCGTTATTATGTATGCTCAAGGATCCGCAGACTTCCGACTTACCGGAATACTTAATAGTGTAGCGGATAGTGGATGGAATATTGCAGCATCTTTTTAAACGCATGCGCAGAGTGTTCATATATGAAATGAACATCAAATTATATCATACAACAAATTCGTCTTCATAATTTCACAGAAAATAAAAACATTACCCAGAAATATTTAAAATATCATGAAAACCTTATGAAAAAAGACGCCATTTTGAAATAAGAGGCGGCCATCTTGAAAATGACCAAAACTTGAATGGCCAACGATATTTTTTGATCAAGTAATGTTCAAGGAACCTTCATGCAAAATTTGGTGCTTGTATCCACAAGTGAAATATCTTGCTGCAATATTGACCTAAGCCGCTACTCTATAACACGTCAACAATCTGAGGAGTTTCAAACAAAGCCAATAGAATGGATATCGACTTATGCATTTTCTCTGCGTCAAAAATTCAATTTTTGAAATGATTTTTGAATTTTTTCGCCATCAACTCGTGTTTAAAAAGGCCAAAATGGTGTAATATTTGCAGCAACTGTCCCGTAGACTTATTATAGCTTCAATTTTTTTTAGCAAATATAAGCAAAGTCATAATATACAAACATACACTCTGCACACACTCACCGTAAATATAACCCTATATTAGGCATAAATCGTTGTTAACATTTAATAAAGCAAATACTCGACCAAACAATATTAAAGTACATGTACTACATTACTAATGTATTGACTATTTTCTCTTTCCTGTATTGGACAGCTGATATAAATGAAGTAGTCATTGTTCATAAATCAAAAAGGAACGGAAAATAGATCACAAAGTTCAGTGTACTTAATAAAGGTCAAATTAACCACTCATCATCACACTTAACATTATTGATTAATTACGAAAAATCTATCGGTACAATTTGATGTCCGGATTTTCGTCATGATTCGCGACCATTAGAACATACTGAACAGTTTAAACTTCAAATTAAAATAGATATTTTAATGTTTGTTTTTGGACTGTATATGTACATAAATATAACACCTTTTATTGCGATTCTCTCCCCGCCCAAACAAATATAATGCTTGTTGATAAAAAGTCTTTCATAAATTTGTCTGTTGAGGAGTTCGTTCGTACATTTATGAAGTTAAAAAAGAACATGCAAGATTTTATGCTGTCATTAATCCTCATTTTCATGGTTCAACATTCTATTCTTAACGGTGATGAACGTCACAACCAATTTTCAAATCAAGGTGAAGACGAGCCGGCAGGGGATATTTTTGCGATTTTTGACCGGCAGGACTACAGCCGTGTTCGGTGTGGAATTCTGTGTTTGGATGACCAATGCTGCGAGGAGTTTTTGTACAGTGCGTCCACTCGGCGATGTATCGGCCGACATTTCATGTGGTTTAGCAGTAGTAGTTCGGACAACGCGGCTTACACAACGTATGAAGGAATGACATCGTATAAAAAAGGTTCGTATAGTCATTGTATCCCCATGCGCAAATCTAGACAGGGAATTTGGTATCAATTGGTTCGGACCATCAACCCACTCTCCACACTTGAAAATTTTAAAACATATTAAACGAATAGTAAATCATGTGTGTTTATGTTATGTAAAATATCTAATTAGTCCCGATTTCCCTTTTTTTTTCTAACCAAGCACTGGAATAACTAAACCATATCGCTACCCAATATGTAAATAGTACCTGTTTCGGAGAAAAAAAGTTTACAGTTGAAATTGAGACACCCAAGAAAACCATTGTCAACCTCTGCTTCACCATCCCAAACAGGCGGTATTTACTTTATTCTACTAAAATTTTAATGTCTTAATTTTAGAGAAAACTTCACCGCTATCGTGAATTCACCGGCGAAATGTACGCGAATCATCTACGCGCATGTAACAATTCGATTTGTTTCCCGTTGCCAAGCGTGTTGCCAACGCTGAGGGTAATAGTCGTAAGAAAGGATTATAGACTGTGCCTAAATAGATATCAGTATTTAACATGGAAGTATAATAAAAATGTTAAATTTAGCAATATTTGTTTTCATAGTAAAAATTATTGAATTGGTTAGACCAAACTTTAAAATGGTTAGATAAGTGCACCCACCCCCACCGCAAATACTTCAGTCTGCTTCAATGTTCAGTATAACACTAAATTAAAATTCATGAAATTTGATATTGACATCAAACCTAGTAGTATCATTTTGGCTCTGGATTGTTGTTCTACGTGTGCTAGAAATACTTTGAAACGATTTATGGAAATTTGTTTATTGATGTACCAAAACGTGTTGTTAAATCATACCTTTAGGCTCTTTGACTGTATGGTTACATTGTAACAAATTAACAAAAAAATAAAGTCACATATTTCATTGATGTATTTCGATTCCATAAATACAAATACTTTAAGCCTGAGTTTTCAAAAAATAAAAATAAATGGGTACAAAAATCTTCAACGAACACAGTTTATACAAAACCGATTACCTCGTATATTAAACAAAAATCCATATCGCATACGTATGTGCAAGGTCGCTGGATGGTCACCAAGTTAAAGGGACATGGTCACGATTTCGGTCAAATTTGATTTATCAACCAAAAAATTGAGTGTCAGTTGTGGGGTTATTATAATAAGAAAGATACAGAGCTTAAGATTCTTTGTTATGTAAACAAGGCTCCTGCCATGTTTTTTGTTTACATTGGTTTAATATAGCATAAAGTTTCTTTATTGGGCGGATTTCTTGTTAGCTATTCGTTTTAAACATAAATACAGTTCCTAGCATTTATCACATTCACCTTAAGTCCAAATCTTGTAATTTCAAATTACTAAATAGTAAACAAAAACATGACATGAGCTTTGTTTATATAATGAAGAATTGTAAAATTTGTATCTCAGTGATGTTTGGACTTTGGGTTGACTATTAGAAATACCTCTGTAGAGCATTTTAAATCTTAAGAACGGAAGAGTAAATTTTGACAAAAAATGTGCTCTTAAAAACTTTTTATTGTTATAATTTTGGCCATGACTGTTTTTTTTTGTAAAAAAAAAAACCAACAAAATATTTCAGCTTTTAGAATTTCAATATTTTCTTATATCTTTAATCAAAGCTTTGTGTATAAAAAGGGCAAATATGGCCATGACCATCAAGTCCTTCATGAGATTTTCTCGCGTCCAGACAGTGCATGATTACATATGAAATGCATTAGAAAAAATTGTGGCTTCATTAGCTTTTCGAAGGCATCCAATTTTAATAAATGGTTGGAATATTCGATAGCGACAATGAATATAATTCGTCGCATATATAGTTAAATAAATTTGTATTATTTTGTGGTAACATGAAAGTTCATTTTTAAACAAGGCTGTGGGTTTTATTGACTTACGTTAATTTCTCTTTGTAGGCTGTGAGACTGGTTGGTTGGAGTTCAAAGGTCACTGCTATATTGAAGGTCAAAGTCTTGCTACTTGGAATGACGCCAATGTAAAGTACAACATCGCAAACTGTAAACTAGCTTTTATTCACGACGACTTTATTTTGCGTTTTATTTCCGGTAAACTTGTTTTGGACGACTAATGTTCGCGACAACGCTTTATCAAAACTCGTGTTGTATTAACAACTACAAAACAACGACTTGTTAGCGGCGAGAAATATTCGCCACGACGAGGTTTTCGAGAACCTCTTAACGATTTCTTGCACCTGGATAAATGTCGGTTAACTTTACAGTATTCTAGAGGTCACCTTAACTTCATTACAAAAATATGTCAAACGTTAAATTCACTGCGCACATGATCATGCATTATTCAATAGTATTTTATCATTCTTGAATACTCAATGATATCTTAAATAATTTCATTATAATTTATTTGTAAACCTTCACAGTTGCAATGCAAGAAAATGTGTTCCCATCTAGTGGAGATTGACTCTCAGGATGAAAATGATTGGCTAACCATGACAATGTTAAAGAAAGGTGATCATTATTTTTTCAATGCTGTAACATTTATAAGAAACCTGTTGTAACAAAGATAACAAATATAGAGATAACAAATATATTTGTAATATATGCGCTTCTAGGTGATTATCTTTATTTTGCATTTTGAGAAATATGTTCTTTATGCCATATTTACTATTATCTAAGTAAAGAAAGACAATCAAATCAAAAAGTTTCTTCAGTAATAATTTTTAATGTATAGTAGATTTACTTAGCTAAAAACAGCCACGGCCATCATCTTCATTGGGTAAATATTTAGAAAATTTCTATAGGTCAATTGTTTTGTTATTCGGAATAGATCCTTTAATGGTTCGTATTGTGGATCAGCACTAGTGCTTATACCTTCCAGACAACAGTGGATTTCAATCGTTCATGATTTTTTTTTTTTAGAAAACTGTGGAACGTATGAGTATGAGAATTGCACATCGTGGACCGGGGGTAACGATATCCAGACCGAGGGTTCCTACATGTGGGACCATTCGAACACGAACATAAATTATACCAACTGGCATCCAGATGAGCCCAGTCTAATATTCCCGAACGACACCCTCACAAGAGACTGTATTGATTTACTGAGGACGGGGCTTTGGAACGACCGTCCCTGCTCTTATTTGAATTCGTTTATCTGTGAAAAGTTTTCAGATGAAAGTGAACTTGTGATTTTAGGATGATTTGGGTAAATGTAGTATAAATAAAAAGCCTATAATGTTTCGGATGAATAAACAATAATGTATAGTATGAGATCCTTGTGATGTGTAATGCAGAAAGTTTAAAGGGACTTGGACACGATTTGACTTAAAATTTTCAAATTTTATATCTCCATTTTCAATATCTATACTGATAAATATAGAAGTCTTTAATGCTATGTCAAAATCTGAAAGTCAAATATCAAGTTATAAGCAAGATACAGAGTTCATAATTCTTTGTTTTGTAAACAAAGCTTAAGTATTGTCATTTTTACTTATGAGTTGTATTGGTGTAAGTTTCAATCAAATGCATCTTTCTTTTGTTGATAATAGTATTTATAAAGATATTGAGTTAGTTTAAATAGTTTTTACATGTCATTTAATCTAAGAAATGGTAATTCTCTACATTACATTTTTGTAAACAACTATAAGACTCGAGCTTTGTTTACATTACGACCAATTCTTACCTCTGTATCTCGCATGTAACTTGACTTTAACATTCAATATTTTTGTCAATCATTTAAAATGCACCAGTAAACCATTTTATACATAAAAAATAAAAATAAAATTTTTGATCTCAAATCGTGTCCAAGTCCTTTTAAGAAATAATCCTGTATGTCTTTTGTATTAGTCCACTTAATCATTATTTATAATGATAATGTTCGAACATGTTTATGTGTGAGAATTTTTTTAGAGCTATTGTACAGTGTACTGTCCATAACAGTTGCATGACTTTTACTTGGAGTTTTAGCTTTTGTTTCCCCTATGATATTGATTATATATGCTTTCCATATTAGAAGAATAAACAAGTAGCCATTGACGTTGGTGTTTATTGAAAGACATCATCGTTGCTTTGCAACGAGCTCGGCTCCAGTTTGGTATTATGAGTTTAATTTAAAGTTTCTAACTCAAGACTTTACATTAAAACATGGTAAATATGCCAATCAGTCAATTAAATAGCGAAAATAGTGAAAAAAATAATAAAAGATGGCAAAATGACATATGTTTGCTATTCAGTTACCTGTACCTCTCGGTAAACATTTGTGACTAAATTGTACAACTATAACATGTATATTAAGCATTTGTATGAATTTCTCATTAGATGATTTTTGTTTGCAAAGTTATACTTAACCATAACCGAAACTCTTTTTTTTTTTGGCTTTTGTCAACATTTTTGATAACTCACCCCCTCTCCAATTGTTGCCGACGCCACCGTGTTTGGAGACGAGTCATATTGTACCAGATTAAATTGTACAACCACAGGCCATACCTTTTGACTTTATGACCAACGATCTCTTAGTGATCGGTATATATACATGTCCGCAACTATTAAATACATGATTCTATTTAGCTTTCAGAGTTTATTATTCATTATTGTTTGCACATAGATAAGCTACCAACAATTTTATATCAAAAAACGTGTGTTTACATGCCTTTTATTATTTTTTTTACATTCTTATTTTTCCATTCAACGAATATAATATTCCTCAATACATGTTTGTTCAATTGCTCTGTCCATCTATTCATATTTGGTGTTATTCAACCGTGCATATTGATAATTCATTTGATAGGGAAAATGTTTAATTAACTAATACCATAGACTTACATTAGGTGTATATCTCCCCTAATGTTTGCATCAGAAATATGCGACTTTGAATTCCCTTTGAAAACACCTTGCTAATTAGGGCGCAAGGAGCACAGATATCAACGTCATTACGCCTGGTGGGTATATTTTTAATTATTATGCCTTCTGTCAGTTTTTTTCTTCTTCAAATTAATCAATTGATTTGATTGTTTATTTAATCAACAAGTTGTTGTACAATAAAAAGTCAACAAAGGTTTATGTTGTTTTCAAGAAATGAGAGACGTTTGGCCTTACCGAGAAAACTCGAAATGTTTAGCAGACGAAATCTCATTGAATTTCTTTTCTTGAACATTCTTTTTCAAGCGTCATTTAAAAAAGCGTTTTTGTGATTCTCATGTAGAATTTCTTTGAAAATTGTTCAATCAATTTGTTCAAAAGTTTATAGGAAACTTTAACTTTCAAATTACCGTCAATAATGAAGTGTTTTTGGAAAAATGAATAATTTTCATTGCTTGATGTCAGTCGTATATATCTACGTTTTATATATATAAATACCGATTATTATTATAACGGCTAGTTTAGCGTAGCGGTAACGCGTTGGGCTTCAAGCTTGGTTGATTTTAGCGTCGTGAGTTCGAATCCCGCTGCCGGCGCTTGAAAGATTTTACTATGCCTCCGGCTCGTGCACTATGTATCAAACCCTGACTACTATTTAGGCATAGTACATGCACAACTCAACACTATTATATAATTAGTTTAAACGTTTAATTTTACATAACCAATTTCATATGTACTAGTGGAAGATAATTGTTGGATCATATCTATTCGTCAATAGAAAAGATTTGCCAATAAAAAAGATCTTTTTGACAAAGATTTTGGCATTTTTTTTCAAAGTTGCGGAAGCGATCTAAATAATTTGTTAGTATGGATGTTCCATGAATGTTTCATTTCCTGGACTTACACATTGGCTTTATAGCGACGATACACACTTAATATTTCATACAAATAGACATCAGTATAAAACTGCATATATAGCAACGCTAACCCGCGGTATTCAATTTGTCTGCAAATAGGAACGTCGACATCAAAAATAAGCATTCAATGCTTAATTATAAAGTAATACCTTCTATATATATATATATATATATATATATATATATATATATTTATATATATATATATATATATATATAGACTCTTCATCACTGCAACACGAGGCAGTAAATTAAAAGTAATAAATGTATAAGATCGGACGAAATGTCACTTATTATCTCAGAGGTCGTAGTTGTAGTAAAATCGCACTTAACCATTATTGATATATAAATAAAATGGTATGGTTTCAATTCGTTGTCCGGGCTTTCATCCTGGTTTGCGATAATGATAATTATCATTTATGAGACTAATTGAACTGTATATATAAATAAATGTAGATACACGAAATAGCGTTCATTATGACATTTGTTTCATTTGTGTAAACTACACGCAACAAGCCGAAAAAAAATTTAGACTGTTTTATTCAGATTAGTTTGTTCTAATTGTTTTTCTGTAGTGAAGTTTATTCGTATTTCAACTTATAATGTAACCTAGAAAAAAGGCATGTATTCTTTTTCAAAACTATACATAACGTTAACGCTAGTATTTCCATACCATATTAACTGCGACTTACAACACTCCCATTTTTCAAACTCCGGTGAAGAAGATTTGACAGGGTGGACTTATGATGCGATTTTTGATCGTCACAACTACAGCCGTGTTCGATGTGCAATTCTTTGTTTGGAGGACCAGTGCTGCGAGAAATTTTTGTACAGCGCATCCACTCGACGATGTATCGGTCTTCATTTTATGAACTTTTACAGTAGTAGCTTTGTAAACTCAGTTTTTACAATGTATGAAGGGATGACAGCCTATCAGAAGGGTAGGTATGCTATTTTTGTTCTCATGGCTTGCTGTTTGCGTGCGAATCTAAAATAGAGACTGGGTCCCAGTTCCCTCAAAGAGTTTAAATCCAAAAAATAATGATACCAATAATAAGCCTTGTACCAACACCTGATTTGATTTGATTTGAACATATTTTTTATTGTACAAAAATTACAACAGGGATTGGACACAAGTTCAAAAACTTAGATCGCCCTCTCCCAATACAAGTATATAATACAGTAAAAATAATGTATACACAACATGTAAGGTCAACAGATCATATGACAGTTATATATAAATTTTCAATGGTGTACAAACATCAACTAAATCTTTTTGTACCTTTGATATAACGATAAACTAGAGAAAATAAAAGTTTGTTTTCGCTGACACTGATTGCGTTGTCGCCCCAAAGTAGGACATGAGTATTAACAATATTTAAATTTACAATATTGAAAATTTCATTAAGCATAACATTTCTGGCCTCTTTATATTTATTACAAGTGAAAAAATAATGATAAGTGTCTTCGAGCTTGCCACACGAACGGAGTGGACTATTAATAATATTACAACGAAAAAGATCACTATTTAGTACACAATTATGACGAAGTCTAGTATGAATAATATTAAAAAATCTGTCACCATAAGTAAAAAAATCAGGTTTAGTTCGACAGGTAATATCATTTTGATTTATGATAGAAACATGTATTTTTTCTTTGAAAATGCGAATGGAGTCACTTTCACGGACATCCTTTGAAAGCGCATTCCATTCATTAACAACAGTGGGAACAAATGAAGATTTATACAATTGTAAACGACATTTTGGTATACTATAATTTTGTGCATTTCTTGTAAAATAATTGGATGCATTAACACGTTTATTTGGGAAAATGTCCATTACATAATTGGGTAAAAGGTTTCTATCAATTTTATACATGGTTTTCAGCCTGGACATTTTCCTTCTACTATCAAGTGTTTCCCACCCTGTTTCGAAATAAAGAGAATCCCTAGAAGCGAAAATAGGTAATCCTGTGACGATTCTTGCTGCAATCAATTGTATTTGTTCTAATCTTTCGGAATCAGTGAAAGTGCACCCGCCCCATACATCAGATGCATATTCTAACTGAGGTCTTATAAATGAAGTATATAACAATGATAGTGACTTTCTATTAAGTTTGAATTTGAGTTTTTTCATTAGTCCCAATTTCTTTTGAGCATTTGCTATAATAGAGTTGATATAATCTGTCCATGAAAGATCCTCAGAAAAAATAACACCTAAATGTTTGTGAGAAGACACAAATTCCAAATCACGATCTTGAAATTTTAACAAGGGATTTACAGTATTTTTTTTAATATTAAAATGAACTGCTTTTGTTTTTGAAGGATTGAAGTTCAAAAGCCATTTCTTAGACCAGATTTCCAGATTTAAAAGATCTTGATTTAGATTAAATTCTATATCTTGTACATTGATTGCAGCATGTTGTAAACTATTATCATCTGCAAAAAGTCTACAGAATGTTAACATATTATCTGCTATATCATTTACATAAATAAGAAATAGCAATGGCCCAAGGACAGAGCCTTGAGGCACTCCGGCATTCACAGGCTTTGTAGACGACAACACTTCTCGATACATAACCTTTTGCTTTCTATTAACAAGATAACTATTAAACCATTTAAACAGATTCCCTGTGATACCATAGGTATGGAGTTTAAACAATAAACCTTTATGCCAGACGCGGTCAAACGCTTTTGACAAGTCACAAAATATCATGCAACATGATTGGCCTTGATCAATTGCTTTTAAAATATGATCATATGTTTCTATAAGCTGGTAAACAGTTGAGTGGCCAGGTAAAAATCCAGCTTGATATTTATAAAAAAGATTATTGTCATGAAAATAATTGTACACATGTTTGAAAATAATTCGCTCCATTATCTTTGATACACAACTTAACAAAGAAACAGGTCTATAAATTGACATTTGAGATGAATCACCTTTCTTATATAAAGGAAGAACATGGGATATTTTCCAGGAGCTTGGAAACGTACAATCTCTTAAAGAGCGATTAAATAATATACACAGAGGTTTAGCAATAGTATACATAGTACTTTTTAACATTTTATGACTTATATTATCTGGCCCCACGGCCTTGTTAACTTGAAGAATTGATACAATATCTATAACTTCTTGTTCTAAAATACATATATCAGAGATAACATTATTGCATACAGAGTGAAATTTGGGTAATTTAGCTTCGTTGTCATCTAAAAATGAAATAGAAGAAAAATAATCGTTCAGAACTTCAGCCTTTTCTGCATTGGAATAAGCTATCGATTGTTCACCCGTTTTCAAGGTAAATTGCAATGGAGGAATTTCAGTAGACATTTTAATATTAAAAACGTTCTTTAATAATCTCCAATAGAGTTTTGGATTATTTTTACTTGAATCTAATAAGCTGAGCTCCAAATTATTATAGTAATTATTAATGGCATACTTTTTCATATTGTTTACTTTATTGCGTGATTTTTTAAACTTTTGCATATCTAAAGCGTTATTTGATTTCATTGCAATTTTCCTTAAACGATTTCGTAAACTTATTTCTTTACGTAGAGCTGAGTCGAACCATGGTTTATCCTTTGGTCGTATAGTTATTAATTTTTCTGGAATGGATTCCCTAATATGAGAAAAAAATGTATGTGAAAAATTAACCGTAGCATTATGTACATTATCGGTCCTCATTATTAAAGTTTCCCAGTCGGTATTGGTAATAAGAGAATTAAGTCTGTCAAAATCAGCATTTTTATAAAGCCAAACTTTGCGCTTGTAAGCACAGTTAAGATTTAAATTAGTTTTGACACAAACATATGTAGCTTTGTGGTCACTAACGGAATGATCCACATTTAAAACACCCGACTCAAAAACTGGGATGTCACGTGTTACTAAAATTGGGTCGATGAGTGTGCTCGTGTTTTGTGTGACTCTTGTCGGTTCGGTGATTGTGTTTTCTAAAAAATGGCTAGAGAGTAAATCAAGGACTGAGTGAGTGTGTGGGATATTTAGAAAATCAACGTTTAAATCACCAACTAAAATAATTTTATCAGAATCATCAGATGCTTTTTCCGTGGACCAGGATAAATTTCTCCAAAAGGTATTATCGCTATTTGGGGGCCGATATGTACAACAGAGCAAAATATTGCAGGTAGGGTCACTTATTTCAATCCATATACACTCAATGTTTGTTGGTTCTAGATCAGTACGTCTTTTCACTCGTAATGAGTTTGATACATATATGATAATGCCCCCACCAAAACTGTTCCTGTCTTTACGATAAATTGTATTAAAACCATCAATAAGCAAATTTTGGTCTGTAATGCATGAGTCTAAGTGAGATTCTGTAAAACATAAAACATCAAAATCGGTAACTAAACTCCATACGAGCGAAATCTTATCTTAGAATTTACATAATTGTACTAGTGTGCACCCGCTATGCCAGATTAAGGCCTTTTCAAGCAAGTATTTTAAAATGGTATTTACTTTCAATTGAAAATTTCGGTAAAGCTTTTTGAATTATTGTCAGGTTTAATAAATAGTTAACATAAAGATATTACAATGGTCAGGAAAATTATCGGTTAATAAATAATTCACTGAAATTAGACTTTTATGCATACTTTCTTCTTAATAGTATGAATGAACGGCGCTCATGTTCTTATCAATAACAAGTACAATCAATTGATACATTTTCCTCGAAGAACATCGAAATAGTACTGTTGTTAATTGTTTAACCCTATTTGTGTCACCTCTGAAACAAACATTTTATCATATAAAAACGTTCAATGTGTTCTTATTGTTTTATTGTTTGAACTCATTATTAGTTATTTGATATTTTCATGCTATTCACAGTTTTTGATATCTTGATTTTTATGGGAAAAAAGAAATAAACAATCTTTTAAGTATTTTGCACTTATTATAAAAATATTAATTATTGAGTTTCCTTAATGATTGTGAATTCTTACTGATAGCGGTTGATGTTTTCGTTTCATGGATCATGCTACTGAGTTGTAGGTTAGCGTAACTGTAAACACTCTTTTCTTTGCGATGACTTCATTTCGCAGTTTACTTAAGATTAACTTGTACGCAAAACACATTTTTTATACGCGCGTGTTATAACATTGCCAAACGATAAATACATGTCCATGTTCGCATTAATGTTTTTGCGACAACCAGGCTCTCTTGGACCTTGCAAAATATATCGCACACAAATAAAAATTCGTTTACAGTAATCGATGACATAAATCATTCTTATTGGCATGTTTAGGTTGTGAATCTGGTTGGTTGGAGTTCAAAGGCCATTGCTTTCTACACGTTCTAGGCCTTGTTTCGTGGTACGATGCAAAGGTACGTATACAAATTGCTTCTCATTTTCTATGGATTAAAAAAAAATGTGTAGACTTGATTCTCACAACCAACTTTGACCTAATTTTCAAAGTAATGCCTGCCTATTAAAATCTTTCTCAAAGAATCAGTATTGTTGGTTTGCACAAACGGAACTGTTTTTGTTTGTTATATTGTTTAAATTAGCTTTTAAACAGAAACACATATTATTTTGGGGATGTCATAATACAATCTGTCATCTTATTTCAACCCACAATTCCCCGTTCGATTTTATGCCTCAATACTAGAATTAATGGAATTATTCTTAGTATTGGATCATCATTTATTTAACTTATTACGTACACGTCATGTATTGTGTATTTTCATGCCAAAAAATTGTGCTTTTATTCAGCTTGTTTGCAAGAAAAAATGTTCATACCTAGTTGAAATCAACTCACTTGAAGAGAGTAATTGGCTGGCCTCAACATTTCTAGATAAAGGTACATGTAGTTACACACTTTGTTAATACAATATTACCTTACTGAATTCATATAAAACAAATGATAATTAAAAGTAGTTGTGTCTAGTACTACGTTCGTTAAAGAGAGAAAACATTATAACATTACTTGACTTATCAATATACATGCATTACTTTAATTTTTCTTTCATAAAGATATCTAGGGATATACACTTTTCTATTTCATATATCTGTCACTTTAAATGAAGTCATGTTCATCGAATTTGGAAGGGCATAAACCACAGATATGATTAGCAGAGGTGTTATCATCTGAAGACAATTTACGTAAACTTATTACTTGGTTGATAGCGATATTAAATCCAAAATGCTACACTTTTAAAAAATTACTATCGGTAAGGACATAATTGGTTCATTGTAATGAATTTACATTCTAACATCATATGAATTAAACCTAAAACATAACACCTTCTCTCTTACAATTATGAAAAAGTTTTCAATGTGTCAGATAAGCGGTTGATTCAGAATATTTTTTTCATATACCCTTCAGTAACCTGCGGTGCAGATGAGTTCTTTAGTTGCACATCTTGGATCGGTGGCAATGATATGAATGTCGAGGGCTCGTATGTGTGGGATCATTCGAACACATCTTTGGTTTATACCAACTGGCATCCGCAGGAACCCAGTCTGTTACATCCAAGTGATGCATCCACAAGAGATTGCATTGATCTACTGAGGTCTGGGCGTTGGAACGACCGACCTTGTCTTTATTCGAACACGTTTATTTGTGAGAAAAAATTTGGAGACTAGTTATTTTTACCTCAACGTAGTTTCTAAAAAATAGCTACGTTGATTTTAAGCTTATAGTTTGTCAAAAAAATAAACAAACAGACTGTTCATCGATATCATGCTAGCGTAAATAACTTGATATTGCATTTTTTAAATACAATCCGTTTATCATCATGAACTCATGAAGACAAAGTTTAAATGGGAAGCTTTAACTAAACCTTCGACAAAATATTTGTTGGCCAATGTACGAAATTTGTTATTTTGAAAAAGAACATTCAAAGAAACATTGTTAATAATGTGTTTCATTTTATTTCTTTCTATTTCAAAGCACCATTCAAACAAAACGAAAAAAAACTAGTATCATTAAAGGTGTTAGTTCATTATCATTTGATAATTTAAGCAATATCTATTTTGAAAACAAAACCTTAATTTCTTAATGCTTTTATATAAAACATTCTTTCAGTAAATTAGTTTTGGTATCAATTTATAAATATTTATTAATATTATTGCATTAATAGTCATCGTTTATATAATTTATTTAACAATTATTTTAGTTATATAACTATATAGAGCCGTGCGTTCTATGATAATTTCAGTTAGAGACTCAGATTGGGTAATGCTGTTATAGATAGAAAATTCAAATACTTACACGATTTGTTTTTTAAATTTTTAAATATTTGTTTTTACAAAAACATAATATGTTATAGTTTTTCACAAAAATATTTTTGTTATTATTGTAATCATAAATATATTCCTACATTGCTAATCCACATCTTTTATAAAACTGAAGTGTAGCCATATATTAAAAGTTTGCTTTATGCTTGACAATAATCTCCCTTAGATGTTTGAATATGATAAATTCAGCTACATGTATATACATGTAATATCATTTTCACATAATTTCTATTTAGATAAAGAAAAATTCCATTTAATTAGTGCTAGCTGTATGTTTTGAGTATGTTCCTATATGTATCTGTATTCATATCTTTTCTTCTTACGGAGATTAATTTAGTTTATACACGATTACGAAAATCCAACCTTTTTGGTATATATGAAGCGTTACTCCAGAATAGGAATACATATACTGATTATAGGAAATAAACCCAAGTGATTTTCTCACATGCTTAAGTATATATTGAACTTTTACTTGTAAGATGCCGACTTAAAAGGTCAATTGTGAAATATAACATGAAAAAATTCACACTTTGTTGTCAAAAAACTTGTCGATCTATGATCCATTCATACAAACCTCACTTTCAAATTCTAGAGCACTATGCTTTAAGCACCTTAAAACATCGATAGTTTTTATACTTTGAGACAGAAATGGCTTATTTTACATTAGTTGAATGATTTTATTTTCCATTTTTTAAGTCGTTTTATAGTAGATTGTAGTGTTAAACCGCCATCTTCCCATATGTTTTTCTCTCTTTCCCTTCTTCTTTCCCTCCAATATTAGAGAGTAACTAGGAATAATGTTAGTAGAAGAAGAAGAAATAAAACCCTCTGTTTTCTGCATTCGTAGATTTAAGAAATATACGCCTGTGCATACAAGTATATTTCATTTTGTTTTCTGGTGTATTTCTGATTTGAATCTTTAATATGTTGTGTGAACATTTGAGTTTAAGATGTATGTGTAAGGGCTTTTTTTGGGGTTAAATTGTATATCTTTGCTTGATGCTTTGGTACTTGCTAATTCAATAAAAAATAAACAAATGCACACTTGATCGGTGTTTTTGAACAGATGCATTTGGTACAAATAATGCATTGAATATTATATAAATAGTGCCTGTTTGGGCGGGTAACAGTTGAAATTGACACCCCAAGAAAACCATTGTCAACCGACGCGAAGCAGAGGTTGAAAATGGTTTTCGAGAGGTGCCAATTTCAATTGTTATCCTCCCAAACATGCACTATTTATTTTATTATACTGAATGTCTTAATTTTAGAGAATTGTTTTTACTGCTTTAAGGAGGCCGACTTTAGTTTGCATTGCGCATGTTTTTGCGCATTCTAATATAATACAGTTGATTTATACTTCTTATGAGTTTTTTTCGATATCATTTATAAAATTGAACACAATAAACAAAATACAGATAAAAATATTTAGATTTTTAAAGGAAATTTTTATTTATAACATGATTTTTACGTTGTGCGGTAGGGGAGCATTGCCATTGCGCTTTTATGATGTTATGATAAAATGAAGCTTTGTAGGAGTACGTTATAAGAAATGACATAAAAGAAAAAGTAATAATTGTACGCTGTTGAAATTTTATATACAAAATGATGCTATCTTCGAGGACATTTTCCTTATTTTTGGAATGAATCCATTATACCAATCATCATTCGTGATGATCCAAATATATAGCAAAATTTGGTACATTTTAATATTTTGAGATGGCCCCTACTAAAAACCAGACGATAGAATTTTGTTTTTTTTACATATAAGGTAGGAAATGATATTACTAATCATATAAAACAATTTGAGAAAAAAAGCTATTGTAGTATATTTTTAAAACTGCTTTGATGTGCGGAAAATGACAGTTTCCTATATATTCCTATAGTAAATGTACCTCTATTTTGAGATGGTCCCTAAAAAGAACCAGACGGTCGATTTTCATGAACCTTCGCAAATAAACTAGAGTTGGTTTATATTACATATGGTTAAAAAATAAAGAGTTATGCTATTGTAGTTTTTCCGCAAAAAAACCCAAATCGGCCTCCTTAAGTGAATTCTACAGCGAACCGTACGCGCATAATTTACGCGCATGTAACAATTCGTTGTGTTACCCGTTGCTAACACTGAGGGTAATAGTATACAATTATTTAATGCTTGAGCAGTCAATAGACCAGAATGTTTTTCCCGAGGTGCAGGGAACAGCTCAATATGGTCTATTGCCCGAGGTCAACGGCCGAGGGCAATATATCATACTGAGCTGTTCCCTGCACCAAGGGAAAAAACTCTGGTCTATTGACTGTTCAAACATTAAATAATTGTTTTATTACCTAATTCCTTTTTTAGTTTTCGGGGTTTACAATTTGCATATTGCAGATGGTTTTCGTGCCTTTATGCAATATATATATATATATATGCATCCTTTACATGCACAAAACCTGTTGCATGCATTAAAACATCCCAATTTCATATTAGTTTACACAAAGAAGGGGGAGTCTTCAACCCATTAGATTTTAAATAGTCTTTTACCTTATATA
Organism: Magallana gigas; assembly: GCF_963853765.1. NCBI lineage: Eukaryota > Metazoa > Mollusca > Bivalvia > Ostreida > Ostreidae > Magallana > Magallana gigas. The sequence continues at coordinate 19,261,875 of NC_088853.1, read as the reverse complement.
AAGCTTTAAACTTGTTGATTATTTGATACTCCATTTTGATAACATTGAATTTGGTTTCAATAAGTACTAAAACTAGCGTCTATGTAAAGGAATATAAATTCCATGAGAACTATCGAAAGGATGTAACATTAACATACCCGCGTTCTGAAATACGTTGCCGGTCCAATAGATCGCAGTCTATTGACCGGCGGTCCAATAGATCGAAGTCTATTGACCGGCGATCTAATAGATCGCAGTCTAATGACCGGCAGTTCAAAATAGACGCAAATGTTTAATTTGTAATAAAACAACAAAATCCCTTTGATTAGGTAATGAAACGGATTATCAACTGCGTCTAAACCAATCAGATTTCGGTATTTAACATGAAAGTATAATAATATAGAAAAAGTGCCTGTTTGGGAGGGTATCAGTTGAAATTGAAAGTATAACAATCTAAAATATCACATCTCCCTACACATTAATGAGTTGGCCATTTGAATAAGACTTCCGTAAGGAAATACTCATCTATATCTCTCACCAAAACAAGTTTAAAAAAACAAAACGCTGGTATGTACAGTTTGCGTAAAGGCCAGACAAATATTGTTGATTTCAAAGAGCCATGCCCGAGTGCTTTGCAACTGAAATAGACAGGCCTGCGTCACATTGCTGTTTGACAACTACACCCAAAGTCCAAGCTCTTGTTAAAATGGTTTTTCCGAGGATGAACTACTGAGCCATTTCAAGGACTTCTTTTATTTCCCTGCCTGAAGTAGATACTTCATGCCGTAATCGAATTTCTTGCTAATATAATCCTAAAATGTTTAACACTATTTTGTTTAACGAGGCTGGTAATCACAAATCATTTGAGCAAATAGATACAGTGAATTTTCATATCTAAATTTTTTTATTAGTAATTTTAGTTCTTAATTTATAAAATTGTTCTGTTTATTATGGATATGCGGAACACTTTTTCTCATGAAAATATTGATGCTTTTAAAATGCCCAAAGATGGTGCAACCTTTGCAAGTATTCCGACAATTTTGTGTTTTCCTAAAGAAGTTTACATAATATTGTTGACGTGTCAGATTCAATGACAAGTGCTAGGTTTGAAAGTGGTATTGATTATCACTATGCTCAATAATTATCGATGCACGTCGTTCAAGGTATTTGAAATCAATGGCATGCACTTTAATTTTGTGTCAGCAAGCTTTTGACCAGCAGTTAATAGCGTCGAGTAAAGGTCACTGTGATTCGCTGTTGATACTAATCATAATTATAGCTTTAAGATTTTGGAATTTTCCTTTATCTTTAAGCAGACCTCTTGTTCATAAGAAGGTAAATATAGCCCTCAGATGGTCACAACCATCTAGACCTTTTAATGAAACAAATGGCGTTATTATGTATGCTTAAGGATCCGCAGACTTCCGACTTACCGATATACCTAATAGTGTAGCGGATAGTGGATGGAATATTGCAGCATCTTTTTAAACGCATGCGCAGAGTGTTCATATATGAAATGAACATCAAATTATCTCATACAACAAATTCGTCCTTATAATTTCACAGAAAATAAAAACATTACCCAGAAATATTTAAAATATCATGAAAACCTTATGTAAAAAGACGCCATTTTGAAATAAGAGGCGGCCATCTTGAAAATGACCAAAACTTGAATGGCCAACGATATTTTTTGATCAAGTAATGTTCAAGGAACCTTCATGCAAAATTTGGTGCTTGTATCCACAAGTGTAATAACTTGCTGAAATATTGACCTAAGCCGCTACACTATATCACGATCTGAGGAGTTTTAAACAAAGCCAATGTAATGGATATCGACTTATGCATTTTCTCTGCGTCAACAATTTCATCAACTCATGTTTAAAAAGGCCAAAATGGTGTAATATTTGCAGCAACTGTCCCGTACAGACTTGTTATAGTTTCAATTTTTTTTAAGCAAATAAGCAAAGTCATAATATACAAGACATACACTCTGTACACACTAACAGTAAATATTACCCTATATTAGGCATAAATCGTTATTAACATTTAATAAAGCAAATACTTGGCCTTACAATATTACATGTACTACATTCCCCGTGTATTGACTATTTTCTGTTTCCTGTATTGGACAGCTGATATAAATGAAGTAGTCATTGTTCAAAAATCAGAATGGAACGGAAAATAGATCACAAAGTTCAGTGTACTTAATGAAGGTCAAGTTAACCACTCATCATCACACTTAACATTATTGATTAATTAAGAAAAATCAATCGGTACAATTTGATGTCCGGATTTTCGTCATGATTCGCGACCATTAGAACATACTGAACAGTTTAAACTTCAAATTAAAATAGATATTTTAATGTTTGTTTTCGGACTGTATATGTACATAAATATAACACCTTTTATTGCGATTCTCTCCCCGTTTTGTAGAAAGCCCAAACAAATATAATGCTTGTTGATAAAAAGTCTTTCATAAATTTGTCTGTTGAGGAGTTCGTTCGTACATTTGTGAAGTTATAAAAGAACATGCAAGATTTTATGCTATCATTAATCCTCATTTTCATGGTTCAACATTCTATTATTAACGGTGATGAACGTCACAACCAATTTTCAAATAAAGATGATGACGAGCCGGCAGGGGATATTTTTGCGATTTTTGACCGGCAGGACTTCAGCCGTGTTCGCTGTGGAATTATGTGTTTGGATGACCAATGCTGCGAGGAGTTTTTGTACAGTGCGTCCACTCGGCGATGTATCGGCCGACATTTCATGTGGTTTAGCAGTAGTAGTTCGGACAACGCGGTTTACACAACGTATGAAGGAATGACATCGTATAAAAAAGGTGCGTATAGTCATAGTGTATACCCATGCGCGAATCTAGAAAAGGAATTTGGTATCAATTGGTTCGGACCATCAACCCACTCTCCACACTTGAAAATTTTAAAACATATTATACGAATAGTAAATCATGTGTGTTTATGTTATGTAAAATATCGAATTAGTCCCGATTTCCCTTTTTTTTTCTAACCAAGCACTGGAATAACTAAACCATATCGCTACCCAATATGTAAATAGTACCTGTTTCGGAGAAAAAAAGTTTACAGTTGAAATTGAGACACCCAAGAAAACCATTGTAAACCTCTGCTTCACCGCCCCAAACAGGCGGTATTTACTTTATTCTACTAAAATTTTAATGTCTTAATTTTAGAGAAAACTTCACCGCTATCTTGAATTCACCGGCGAAATGTACGCGAATCATCTACGCGCATGTAACAATTCGATTTGTTTCCCGTTGCCAAGCGTGTTGCCAACGCTGAGGGTAATAGTCGTAAGAAAGGATTATAGACTGTGCCTAAATAGATATCAGTATTTAACATGGAAGTATAATAAAAATGTTAAATTTAGCAATATTTGTTTTCGTAGTAAAAATTATTGAATTGGTTAGACCCAACTTTAAAATGGTTAGATAAGTGCACCCACCCCCACCGCAAAAACTTCAGTCTGCTTCAATGTTCAGTATAACACTGAATTGAAATTCATGAAATTTGATATTGACATCAAACCTAATATTATCATTTTGGTTGTCGATTGTTGTTCTATGTGCGCTAGAAATACTTTCAAACGACTTTTGGAAATTTGTTTATTTATGTACCAAAACGTGTTGTTCTCTTTCACTGTATGGTTACATTATAACAAATTTTAAACAAGCATAAAGTCACATATATTATTAATTTTATTCAGTACAATAAATACAAAAAAGAAGAAGAGATTTTAAAAAATATTTTCAACGAACACAATTTATACAAAATCGACTACCTAGTATATAAATCAAAAATTCGAATCGCGTACATATGTGCAAGGTCGCTGGATGGTCAACATATTAAACGGACATGGTCACGATTTCGGTCAAATTTGATTTATCAACCAAAAAATTGAGTGTCAGTTGTGGGGTTATAAGAAAGATACAGAGCTTAAGATTCTTTGTTATGTAAACAAGGCTCCTGCCATGTTTTTTGTTTACATTGGTTTAATATACCATAATATTACTTATTAGGTTTGTTACTGACTGTTTAAAGAAATTTGTGGGGTCGGTAAAGTCCATAGAAGGCAAGGCGGAGCCGAGCCTTCTATGGACTTTACCGACCCCACAAATTTCTTTAAACAGTCAGTAACAAACCTAATAAGTGTTTTGTTTTGTCGAGGACCTAAAGTTTGATATGTAAACAAACGTTTGTGTAGGAAATCAGTTCAAATAACTTTACGTCCGCCATGTTGCGCTATAAATTTTGACGCTTGCCTTTTAAAGAAATTTGTAAGGCAGCCACGTGACGCGTTTCATCCAATGACGTCGCGACATTCTAGTCCGAGGCAAAACAAAATTTCTTTATTGGGCTGATTTAGTGTTAACTATTCGTTTTAAACATAAATACAGTTCCTAGCATTTATCACATTCACCTTAAGTCCAAATCTTGTAATTTCAAATGACAAAATAGTAAACAAAAAACATGACATGAGCTTTGTTAATATAATGAAGAATTGTAAAATTTGTATCTCAGTGATATTTGGACTTTGGGTTGACTATTAGAAATACCTCTGTAGGACATTTTAAATCTTAAGAACGGGAGAGTAAATTTTGACAAAAATTGTGCTCTTATAAACTTTTCATTGTTATAATTTTGGCCATTACTGGTTTTTTTTGTATAAAAAAACCAACAAAATATTTCAGCTTTTAGAATTTTAATATTTTCTTATATCTTTAATCAAAGCTTTATGTATAAAAAGGGCAAATAAAGCCGAAATATGGCCATGATCATCAAGTCCTTCATGAGATTTTCTCGCGTCCAGACAGTACATGATTACATATGAAATGCATTAGAAAAAAATGTGGCTTCATTAACTTTTCGAAGGCATCTAATTTTAATAAATGGTTGGACTATTCGATAGCAACAATGAATATAATTTGTCGCATATATAGTTAAATAAATTTGTATTATTTTGTGGTAACATGAAAGTTCATTTTTAAACAAGGCTGTGGGTTTTATTGACTTACGTTAATTTCTCTTTGTAGGCTGTGAGACTGGTTGGTTGGAGTTCAAAGGTCACTGCTATATTGAAGGTCAAAGTCTTGCTACTTGGAATGACGCCAATGTAAAGTACAACATCGCAAACTGTAAACTAGATTTTATTTGCGACGACTTTATTTTGCGTTTTATTTCCGGTAAACTTGTTTGCGACGACGAATGTTCGCGACAACGCTTTATCAAATCTCGTGTTGTATTAACAACTATATAACAACGACTTGTTAGCGGCGAGAAATATTCGCCACGACGAGGTTTTCGAGAACCTCTTAACGATTTCTTGCACCTGAATAAATGTCGGTTAACTTTACAGTATTCTAGAGGTCACCTTAACTTCATTACAAAAATATGTCAAACGTTAAATTCACTGCGCACATGATCATGCATTATTCAATAGTATTTTATCATTCTTTAATACTCAATGATATCTTAAATAATTTAATTATAATTTATTTGTAAACCTTCACAGTTGCAATGCAAGAAAATGTGTTCCCATCTAGTGGAGATTGACTCTCCGGATGAAAATGATTGGCTAACCATGACAATGTTAAAGAAAGGTGATCATTATTTTTATAAGAAACCTGTTGTAACAAAGATAACAAATATAGAGATAACAAATATATTTGTAATATATGCGCTTCTAGGTTATTATCTTTATTTTGCATTTTGAGAAATATGTTCTTTATGCCATATTTACTATTATATAAGTAAAGAAAGACAATCAAATCAAAAAGTTTCTTCAGTAATAATTTTTAATGTATAGTAGATTTACTTAGCTAAAAACAGCCACGGCCATCATCTTCATTGGGTAAATATTTAGAAAATTTCTATAGGTCAATCGTTTTGTTATTCGGAATAGATCCTTTAATGGTTCGTATTGTGGATCAGCACTAGTGCTTATACATTCCAGACAACAGTGGATTTCAATCGTTCATGATTTTTTTTTTTTAGAAAACTGTGGAACGTATGAGTATGAGAATTGCACATCGTGGACCGGGGGTAACGATATCCAGACCGAGGGTTCCTACATGTGGGACCATTCGAACACGAACATAAATTTTACCAACTGGCATCCAGATGAGCCCAGTCTAATATTCCCGAACGACACCCTCACAAGAGACTGTATTGATTTACTGAGGACGGGGCTTTGGAACGACCGTCCCTGCTCTTATTTGAATTCGTTTATCTGTGAAAAGTTTTCAGATGAAAGTGAACTTGTGATTTTAGGATGATTTGGGTAAATATAGTATAAATAAAAAGCCTATAATGTTTCGGATGAATAAAAAATAATGTATAGTATGAGATACTTGTGATGTGTAATGCAGAAAGTTTAAGAAATAATCCTGTATGTCTTTTGTATTAGTCCACTTAATCATTATTTATAATGATAATGTTCGAACATGTTTATGTGTGAGAATTTTTTTTAGAGCTATTGTACAGTGTACTGTCCATAACAGTTGCATGACTTTTACTTAAGTTTTAGCTTTTATTTCCCCTATGATATTGATTATATATGCTTTCCATATTAGAAAAATAAACAAGTAGCCATTGACGTTGGTGTTTATTGAAAGACATCCTCGTTGCTTTGCAACGAGCTCGGCTCCAGTTTGGTATTATGAGTTTAATTTAAAGTTTCAAGAGTTTACATTAAAACATGGTAAATATGCCAATCAGTCAATTAAATAGCGAAAATAGTGAAAAAAAATAATAAAAGATGACAAAATGACATATGTTTGCTATTCAGTTACCTGTACCTCTCGGTAAACATTTGTGACTAAATTGTACAACTATAACATGTATATTAAGCATTTGTATGAATTTCTTAATAGATGATTTTTTGTTTGCAAAGTTATACTTAACCATAACCGAAACTCTTTTTTTTTTGGCTTTTGTCAACATTTTTGATAACTCACCCCCTCTCCAATTGTTGCCGACGCCACCGTGTTTGGAGACGAGTCATATTGTACCAGATTAAATTGTACAACTACAGGCCATACCTTTTGACTTTATGACCAACGATCTCTTAGTGATCGATATATATACATGTCCGCAACTATTAAATACATGATTCTATTTAGCTTTCAGAGTTTATTATTCATTATTGTTTGCACATAGATAAGCTACAAACGATTTTATATCAGAAAACGTGTGTTTACATGCCTTTTTTTTTTTTTACATTCTTATTTTTCCATTCAACGAATATAATATTCCTCAATACATGTTTGTTCAATTGCTCTGTCCATCTATTCATATTTGGTGTTATTCAACCGTGCATATTGATAATTCATTTGATAGGGAAAATGTTTAATTAACTAATACCATAGAGTTACATTAAGTGTATATCTCCCCTTATGTTTGCATCAGAAATATGCGACTTTGAATTCCCTGTGAAAACACCTTGCTAATTAGGGCGCAAGGAGCACAGATATAAACGTCATTACGCCTGGTGGGTATATTTTTAATTAGTTTAAACGTTTAATTTTACATAACCAATTTCATATGTACTAGTGGAAGATAATTGTTGGATCATATCTATTCGTCAATAGAAAAGATTTGCCAATAAAAAAGATCTTTTTGACAAAGATTTTGGCATTATTTTCAAAGTTGCGGAAGCGATCTAAATAATTTGTTAGTATGGATGTTCCATGAATGTTTCATTTCCTGGACTTACACATTGGCTTTATAGCGACGATACATACTTAATATTTCATACAAATAGACATCAGTATAAAACTACATATATAGCAACGCTAACCCGCGGTATTCAATTTGTCTGCAAATAGGAACGTCGACATCAAAAAAAAGCATTCAATGCTTAATTATAAAGTAATACCTTCTATATATATATATATATATATATATATATATATATATATATATATATATATATATATATATATATATATATATATATATAGACTCTTCATCACTGCAACACGAGGCAGTAAAATAAAAGTAACTAGAGCAGAGCTCGTGGCAAAGCCACGAGTAGGTCTTCCGTTGTTGCTGCGGGTGGAAATATATGTGATATGGTGTCAAACGATTATAATGACTAAACTTTCAGTTCTTCTTTTGTTATAAAAACGTGTTGTGATTGAAAGCCTGTATATAAAAAGTTTTTTTTATTTTTTGGAAAGGAAGAAAATGTTTAAGAAAAACTATTTGTCGAACACAGTTTGTGTAATCGTTTCAAAAATTCTTTAAAAAATGAGATATTTAATGGCGAGTTAAATTTTCAAAGAGTAGCAAGCATTGTTATAAAACGTATGTACTCATGATTCATATCAGGATTTGTATTTTTTTTTAACCGAACCCGCCTCCAAAACACGTAACCTTTTCTATGGGATAACTTCTTTATTTAAATCTTTCTAAATTTTTGAAAACTATGTGCAAGTTTAGAATTAGTACGTGCTGACAAAATTTAGTAATTAGGCAAAATTGATGAACTTTTCTGCCGGGAAATGTGTGTCGTCTGATATTATTTAATGATACAAGTAGACTTGGACATTCAAAATAATATATAATCAGCTAAAAAAAAGATCAGCGAGATAATTTATGCAAAAGCGAGTATCTAAATTTTACACCAGATGGTGCTGTTTCATAGAGACACCGCTATGTAACGTGAATTAAATAACCATATTTACAGAAATGAATATTACTTCTCTCGACAATGTAATAATATGCAAAATCCTTATTTTTATGTCAGTGGGTTTACTAATTAGATTGAAAAAAAAACTTCAATTGCGTTTGCGTAAATTGGAATTATGGGAAAGAATTAGACAGTCCGTGTTAGAGAAATTCGAAGAAGTTATGAAACTGGCCAGTTTCTAGATCAAACTGCGCATTGATGTATTAAAGGACTATCATGGATATCGTCTGTACCCACGGTCCGGAGTCTGTATGTGCAGTCATACATTGTATGTACATCCCCACCTACAGCCATACAAATCAGGGTGCAACCTTTATATACACATGCATAGTATTATAGTTCTGGAAACTATTTATCTTGTATTTTAATATATTGGGTATTCATTGTTCAGCTAAAATTAGTATTCCACTGGCTGTAGCTAACCTTGTAAGTAAATTAAGTTGCATTACAACCTCATAATACACAACTTCAATTAAAAGTTGTTTTTTTTTTATCAATTTTCATACAATTAGCAATAAATAAAATCCCCAATAACGCACATCTATCTCACTTAAGTGTAACTTTGAGAAGCGCATATATTTTTGGGAGGCAGATATGTCGCTATATTATAGTCTGCAAGTCAAGTGAATTATCATGGTTTTTCAAAGAAATAAGAAATCTGTCGACACTTGCAGTACTTTCATGATTTCTATGGAGATCGACTGCATTGCATAATGTAGTCGTATTTCCCAAGAACAAAATTTCCTTTGACTTCAAGCTTTTAATTATAATACATTATGAATTAATCTGTTCATAACTATAGAAGTTAAGCGTGTTTAACAGGTTAATTTATTAGCCACATTCTCAGGTTACGATTTCACATCTTCAATGTGAAGATGATTGACTTCGAATAATAGTCTTATTGTTTATAAAAGCACCCTTCCAACTGTTACTCAATTACATATGTTCTGAGAAGCGACACAAGATTTTCGATCGCACGTGGCGATTGAAATAACACAGACTGACCGAATAAACAAACGGGTGGGAAAACGATACACGTTGAGGAGAAAATGTTACACATAAGGAGAAGTCACCAAAAATGATTTTCGACAGATCTGGATATCTTTTCGCCAACTTAAAAAAGAATCCAGCGCGAGCACTTGTCAGCGGGGCGGGAGGAGGGGGGGGGGGGACGCAGCAATGAGTTCGCTTCCACACTGAAACGAACACCCATGTACAAAAAAACTACAGTGATTAATATGTGGCCGATAGAACCTAATCTTAAGTTGTTTAAAACTCATGTGAATATTCTTTAAAATAATCATCAAATGCCTCAATTCAGGACATTCTTTTATCGTGCTAGCACCTACCGCAAACATGTAACATGGAACTTTGATTATAATTTGATTTGATTTTTAAACTACCTTGTACGCTATCGTATAATTAAATCAATGCTTAATCAACTGTACAAGTAAAATAAATTTATCCTATCCTCTTTAACCTATAATAGTTGAAAACATAATAAAATATAGTTCTGTCCGTGCAAAATATGAAACATGAACGCATGATAAGGTACAAGTAGAACGTTAACATGAGCCGACCGCGGATCACTTGTCCACTCGCGCTGGATCTCCTCGGCCATGTGCGAGGGATGATCATCATTTGATATTTGTGTGTGTGTGGGGTGGGGGGGTGGGGGGGGGGTGTTAAACATTTTTAGATATACAAACTAACTATTAATTTATGTCTGACGATGTTTCCAATTTGGAGTTATATCGTTCATTAATATTCACTTACACTCAAATTTTTAATAAGATAAATACAAGATGGACAAACTTTTATAACATAAACAGTTCTTGTATTTACGGCTATATAAACTCAGACACGTTCATATTCATCTAAGTGTACGTCGCGGTTTGCGAAACTTGTGTATTAGATAACCGCTTACCGCTAGGTAATCAGCCGTGGCTGATCTCCTCGGCCGTGGACGAAGGATAGATTACGTAAAGGTACAACGCACAGCTCAGTACCCAGGAAGATTTTAAAAGTTTGCAGTATAATGACCATATTCTATCAAATAGAAGTTCTTTGTTTTAAACTTGAAACCCACAATAGATCTATGTCTGATATTGCTTTAGATTGAGAATGACATTGCTTTTATTAATTAACTGAACGATTTCTTAATTGAGACCTAATCTTTTAGTCCATAAACTTTTATGTGTAATCAAAACTAAAACAATTCTTGAGTTTGCGGCTAAATAAACTCTTATTTGAGAGACGCAACTTTTGTGTATTAGATAACCGCTAGGTAGCCCAGCCGCGACCATGGTGACCGATATTCTCGGCCGCGGGCGAGGGAGAGTTTCGTTAACTTGGCCAAATTGCCGCGAGAACTGGTCAACACGTATTACTTTTTACCCTCATATTATGCAATACCCGAACACAAAAACAATTTGATAAGATCAATAAAGTCACAAACAACATTTTTTACAGCGACGCCCATATCGAAAAATTTACCGTTTTAGAGTTATGAGGCAAAGACTTTTTAGGGATCTAGACCCCTCATTTTAGGGGTTAGCCCCTTTTTTATGGTATCAAATGAAAGCTCTTAATATTCTGCACAACTTTTGTTCTATATGTGACTAGAAAAAATTTACAACTAAAAAGTTATGGAGCAAATATATAAGCAAAATTTGACATTTTTTGAAACATAAATTTCGATGTAATTTTTTAAGAAGTAAACGTGGGTTAATCAAACATGTAAAACTAGGAGGACAACGTTCAAGATGTCTACATTAAAGATTTGTAAATTAAAACTACTTGCTATGGATCAACTCGGAGCCTTTGCAGGTACACGAGACCCAGTAAAAAAATATTCAAAGGGGAATAACTCAAAACCGGAAGTAGCGATTTCACAACATTTTGTGCTATAGTAAGCTATTGTCATTTCCAATAAACCCTGAAAATTTGAATAAAATCTATTGACAAACAAGCGAGATATTACAGTTTAAAGAAACGTCTAGAAGAAAAAGAAGAAGAACTAGATTCGATCTCGTTGCGAGCAACGAGTGGGTCTTCCGTCCGATTTTTGAATAGATTAGATTAAACTTATCAATTCAAAGATAAAATCGTTGATCTAAGCAAAAAAAATGAAGAAAAAAATTTTGCGGCACTCGAGGCTTGAACCCGGGTCGCCTGGGCCATGTCCACGACTATATCGACTGAGCTACTCGGACTCTCGCTTCAGGACTTTGACGCTTAATTTCTCGAGAACGCCTTGATCGATTTTGAAACAAATTACATATTCTGAATCAGTAAAAGGGTCACTATTATCTTATTGGAAAAAATATATAAAAATAAAAAGTTGAAAATTTTCATTTTTTAAAATTGCTTCCGGTGACGACCGGAAGTGACGGCGAACATTCTCTATACCGAGGTGCACCAGGAAATCGATAGATCTATCATCTCTGAAATTCTCAGCTCTCTATCTTTGCTCGTTTTTGAAAAACCTGAGCGACAAAATTGACTTTTTAAAATCGTAAACGGACGATAACTTCCGACCGGAAGTGAATTTTCAAAATCTGTTTCAGCGGTATAAATTTCAGATAACGAGGCTTCAGTCCTGAAAATTTGAGAGAAATCGATCGTCCAGTCTCTGAGAAATCGCCTGCACAAAATTTGTAAGACAAAAAAAGAATAATAACTAGATTCGATCTCGTTGCGAGCAACGAGTGGGTCTTCCGTGAGATTTTTGAGTAGAGAAGACGACTTTTAACACGAAATTGTTAATCTATCCAAAAAAATAGGAATTTTTTTTTTCGGCACTCGGGGCTTGAACCCGGGTCGCCTGGGCCATGTCCACGACTATATCAACTGAGCTACTCGGGCTCTCGCTTCAGGACTTTGACGCTTAATTTCTCGAGAACGCCTTCATCGATTTTTAAAAAAATTACATATTCTGAATCAGTTAGAGGGTCACTATCAACTGTTAAAATATAAAAAAGAAATATTAAAAAATAAAAATGTCGAAAAAATTAATTTTTAAATTTTTTTTTTTATGACAAAAAGAAGTGACGGCGGACATTTTCTTGAGTGTGTTGCGCCAGAAAAACAGTAGGTCTATCATCTCTGAAAATTTCAGCCTTATATCTTTACTCATTTTTGAAAAAGCTGTCAGACAAAATTGACTTTTAAAAATCGTAAAATGACGATAACTTCCGAACGGAAGTGAATTTCTGAAAAATATTCCGGCGGTACAAACTTCGGACGGCGGGGCATCTTTACTGAAAATTTAAAAGAAATCGAACGAGTAATCGCAGAGAAATCTTCTGCACAAAATGTGTAAGGAAAAAAAGAATAATAATAATAATAATAATAATAGAATTGAAAAAGAAACCGAAGAATAATAGAAGGGTCTTCCGCTGAAGACGGAAGACCCTAATAATAACTAGATTCGATCTCGTTGCGAGCAACGAGTGGGTCTTCCGTTCGTTTTTTGAGTAGAGAAGACGACTTTTAACACGAAATTGTTAATCTATCCAAAAAAATAGGAAATTTTTTTTCGGCACTCGGGGCTTGAACCCGGGTCGCCTGGGCCATGTCCACGACTATATCAACTGAGCTACTCGGGCTCTCGCTTCAGGACTTTGACGCTTAATTTCTCGAGAACGCCTTGGTCGATTTTAAAACAAATTACATATTCTAAATCAATAAGAGGGTCACTATCAATTGTTAAAATATAAAAAAGAAATATTAAAAAATAAAAAAGTCGAAAAATTTATTTTTTAAATTTTTTTTCCTATGACAAAAAGAAGTGACGGCGGACATTTTCTTGAGTGTGTTGCGCCAGAAACACAGTAGGTATATCATCTCTGAAAATTTCAGCCTTATATCTTTACTCATTTTTGAAAAACCTGTCAGACAAAATTGACTTTTAAAAATCGTAAAATGACGATAACTTCCGAACGGAAGTAAATTTCTAAAAAATATTCCGGCGGTACAAACTTCAGACGACGGGGCATCTTTATTGAAAATTTAAAAGAAATCGAACGAGTAATCGCCGAGAAATCTTCTGCACAAAATGTGTAAGGAAAAAAAGAATAATAATAATAATAATAATAATAGAATTGAAAAAGAAACCGAAGAATAATAGAAGGGTCTTCCGCTGAAGACGGAAGACCCTAACTAGATTCGATCTCGTTGCGAGCAACGAGTGGGTCTTCCGTCCGATTTTTGAATAAATAAGATTAAACTTATCAATTCAAAGATAAAATCGTAGATCTAAGCGAAAAAAAGAGAAAAAAAATTTGCGGCACTCGAGGCTTGAACCCGGGTCGCCTGGGCTATGTCCACGACTATAACGACTGAGCTACTCGGACTCCGCTTCAGAACTTTGACGCTTAATTTCTCGAGAATGCCTTGATCGATTTTAAAACTAATTACATATTCTGAATCAGTGAAAGGGTCACTATAAGGTGTAAAAATTTCAAAGAAAAATATTAAAAAATAAAAAAGTCGAAAAATTCAATTTTTCAAATTTCCTTCCGGTGACGACCGGAAGTGACGGCGGACATTCTCTTGACCGAGGTACATTAGAAAAACGGTAGATCTATCATCTCTGAAAATTTCAGCTCTATATCTTTGCTCGTTTTTGAGAAACCCGACAGACAAAATTGACTTTTTAAAATCGTAAACGGACGATAACTTCCGACCGGAAGTGTATTTTCAAAAAATAAAAATTATATATCAGGTTTAGATAAAAACACGTTTATATTGAAAATTTGAGCGAAATCGACCCTGCCATCTCCGAGAAATCGTCTGCACAAAATCGGTAAGAAAAAAAAAGAATAATAATAATAACTAGAGCAAAGCTCGTTGCAAAGCAACGAGTGGGTCTTCCGTTAACGTCAAGAGTAAAGCTTGATGTTCCTGCAAGAAGCAGAGTGTTTAAATCAATAACAAGAGCAACTTAAAGTAAAAGATAAAAATAAATACGAATGATACTCTGTACGAATTAACAAAAACCTTAACGATTCTAAGAACGACTTAACAAAAAAATAATTCCGAAGGTGTCAAAGTACTTAACAAAATTCGATTTATTTTTTGTACGAGTTTGAACTTTACGCTATTTTTGAAACCAAAAACGCAGAATCAAAATTTCTGAAAAATCAATTTTTAAACCCCGATATCTGTTATGCATCGTCCGATTTAAAAACGGATTTTAGTTTTGTACTCATCATGAAAATTACCGTAGATTACATAATATGTTTAATTTATAATATTGAAAAACAATGAAAAACTAAAACAAGAGGCAAATGGGCCACATCGCTCACCTGAGGAACAATAGGTATGATAAAATCAGCTTAATGGGGTCACAATGCAAACTACCTGGTCAATGTACAATAATACATGTAGATCCTGTATAAATAAAATCCACCCCCCCCCCCTAAATATTCTTATGTTTATAATCATTAGTTCCTTTTCTAAAAGGATGATTTTATATTGATTTTATAGTCATATCGCATGCATGAGTATTGCAGTTCTCAAAAAGATCCTTAACAATAGTTTATATATGGGATATAAACCTACATCAAACTCTGAACCTTCTTGTGAGGCCAAAGAACTGTCCTGGGGCCAAAGTCTTAACAATTATAAAGAATCATCTGGCTGATTAGGTTCTGAGAAGAAGATTTTTAAATATTTACTCTATATATTCCTATGTTAAACTTTGACCCCCCCCCACCCATTGTGGCCCAAACCTATCCCCAGGGTAATGATTTTCACAACTTTGTATCTACACTACCTGATGATGCTTCCACATACATGTAAGTTTCAGCTTTCCTGGCTGATTAGTTTCTGAGAAAACGATTTTTAAAGATTTTCTCTATATATTCCTATGTAAAAATCCATTCCCCCGTTGTGACCCCACCATACCACCTGGGACTATGATTTGAACAAACTTGAATCTACACTACCTGAGGATGCTTCCACTTTAATTTGAGCTTTTCTGTCCTAATAGTTTTTGAGAAGAAGATTTTCAAAGATTTTCTCTATATATTCCTATGTAAAACTTGATCCCCCTCTTGTGGCCCCTCCCTACCCCCGGGGACCATGATTTGAATCTACACTACCCGAGGATGCCTCCACACAAGTTTAAGCTTTTCAGAACGAATAGTTTTTGAGAAGATTTTTGAAAAATACCAACAAATTTTCAATAATTCTCAATTACCTCCCCTTTGAAGAGGGCGTGGCCCTTCATTCAAATGAACTTGAATCCCCTTCACCTAGTGGTGGTGCTTAGTGCCAAATTTGGTTGAAATCTGCCCAGTGGTTCTTGAGAAGAAGATGAATATATGAAAAGTTTACAACAACGACAACAACAAATTGTGATCAGAAAAGCTCACTTGAGCCTTTGGCTCAGGTGAGCTAAAAACAAAATAAAGGAAACATAGTTGCATACTTTTATTGAAAAACAATTTTTCACAGCTAACAATTGTAAATTACTTTAAACAGCCATAATTTTGTTTGGTATAATTTCTTATCAAACACAAACCACAACAAAGCATGATGCTTTCTTAAAGTTCCATTACAGTAACTGTTCATGAATTATCCGATTTAATTTGAATTACTGGTAAATAGTCTGTAGAACACATTAAGGAATATGCATGTAGGTAGAGGTGACAGGTTAACCTCAAGAGCTGAAAAGAATCAACAGGTAAAAACCATGTGGCCACCAATAGCTGAAATTAAAAAAATCAATAAGCTGTGTTAATACATGTACCGGTACTTATAATAGCTGTGTTTACATTAATATATGCATAGTATTTCTGAAAAAAAAATACACTGACCATGCAGTGTAACTAGTATGACATATCCCGATACGTGACATAAGATGGCACAGGACAGTTTTTTTGGTACATTTCATTGTAGCCTGGGGACGTGTGTCTTCGGAACCCTGTAACTAGAATTTCGCATTTTACTTCTGAATCTCATGTACCTAACATATGGGGCCTACATATTGAATATCAATTTCAACAAGAGACATCCCTCTAACTAATGATAATCATTAAAAATCATTTCATGAATTTTAGCAACACTCATAAGCCTTCAAGTACCGGTACAGCAACTCTCAATTTTACACAAATATTGACGGGTACCTTATCCGAAACTGTCCCTTGCTACCTTTAACTTACACTAACATTCTCTGAAAAGTCATCTTGTCTTAAACTTACAAAGCTTATGCTATTCTGAGAAAAAGTATACCTCATTTTGCCAATTCCATTAAGGATTAAGAAAAATATGGCCATTTAAGTGAACCCAGCATTTCCACTTTCTTCTATTTAACACAGATTCACAGGGCTCTCCATAAATAAAGCATCTTTACCTTATCTTATAGAGGTCAACTGTTGTTCAACCTCCCTAAATAAGAAACCTTATTCAAAACTACATACATATACATGATATTATCATGACAAAAGCATCACATCACTTAGAAATACCCTTACATGTATACCCTCCCCCTATTTTTTGATTTTCCTGAGAAGCATTAGTTTGAACACTTTAACCAAATATTATGAAACTTGTGGCAATTCCCTTGAGTCATTTCTGACACATATTTAAAAACAACCATCACTGATATTGAAAATTGATCTTTTCTTGATAAACGGATGAAATGTAACATTTTTTTTCACAAAAAGACATGCCGCCATACATGTGATTTCTTGTTTTCATGAAACAGTAAGCTTATAATCATTTTTAGTGAATATCTTATTTATTCCGGTTTCTAGTCTCCTTTTAACTTTGCTAAAATAGTAAAACCTACAAGTGTGATGTCTGCTCTTAATTAAAATGAAATTCAAACACAACCGGGTACCTGGGGATGGATGAGAATTCCATGATAAATTATCAAATTTTACATGTTTTCCTACATTTTTGATGCATATATACAATAAAAGGGTAAACATTTGTTGTTTCTTGATCATTTCGAGAGTAATTTTTATAGCAGATGTTATTTCAAGGTCAAATGTACATTTACATATCCAACATGTAATGGTAATGAAGACAATTGGAAAGAGGGGGTAGCTTTTTGAATTCCGTAAATATATCTAAAATATCACTTTTGGATAGGAAGGAGCAAAAACTTGAGTTTTTTGACATATTGTATACCTTGATAACTGCATTTGTCTACATGTGAATTTTATTTGAAAGAAAAATATGCTGTTTTAAAAAAATTGAGTTATATAAGTCAGGTTGCTTGATGTTATTTCATGAAATCAGACAGCAAAATTGCTGCAAATTTATAATTTAAATAATTCAATTGATCAAAACTCTTTTACTGTGCAGTATTAATTCTTATCTCAGTAATTAACTTAAGCCTATTAATTGTCATCAGGATAGGAAATACCTACTTTCTAAGCCAATTTACTCTAGTGGCGGTCATTCTACACATTTAAAAGGGATTTACTTCCCTCGTATATTATAGCTAATAAATCATGTAATGACATAATTATATAACCAACAAAATCATCCATTTTCCCAAAAAAGACTACTTTTGGTACAAAATCCACTCAAAATTACAGTTAAATGAAAAATCTGAAAATACCATGTAGTCTTGAAACTTACACTAACATTCTCTGAAAAGTCATATTGTCTTAAACTTACAAAGCTTTTGCTATTCTGAGAAAAAGTATACCTCATTTTGCCAATTCCATTAAGGATTAAGAAAAATATGGCCATTTAAGTGAACCCAGCATTTCCACTTCCTTCTATTTAACACAGATTTATAGGGCTCTCCATAAATAAAGCATCTTTACCTAATCTTTTAGAGGTCAACTGTTGTTCAACCTCCCTAAATAAGAAACCTTATTCAAAACTACATACATATACATGATATTATCATGACAAAAGCATCACATCACTTAGAAATACCCTTACATATATACCCTCCCCCTATTTTTTGATTTTCCTAAGAAGCATTAGTTTGAACACTTTAACCAAATATTATGAAATTAAATGCTTCTATTCTGATTAATTGAATTTTTAAGCAGCGTGAAATTAAAACCATCGCATTTGAAACTTTAGTAAAAATCATGAAATTTTAACACGGTGGAATTAAAAAGACTTACAGTATTTCATCCGAACAGCCTCAAAGTATAATTTTCTGCTATACCATTTTTTTTAAATGAATTCTACTGGGTTTTTTTTTTGCAAATAAATTTAGCGAGGATTTTTTTTCTCTTTTCTTATTAATGACAGGTTTTAAAAACAATATTATGTTTAGTATGTATAAAATTTCATAAACAATTTTACAAAGCTTTGGATTTTAGTTGCACAATGAAAAAATGAGGGATTGCACGATAATACATGCTCATTTTGAAATTTAAAGCATTGTTGATTTCTTTTCCTAGATAGAGATATGCACAAAATGATGTTGCTCTGTGATGCTTTGCCAAGATTAAGAGCATGAGAGAGAGAGAGAGAGAGAGAGAGAGAGAGAGAGATCTGAGGCGCATGTAGTAAAAATTATTGCATACATTTGTCTTACTGTAAAAATTGTTTACAATGTAGATGTGTTCTGCATGTAAAGTTTACCTAAAATGAATCAATAAAATTCAATATATATAAAAGATAAACTAATCTCAAAGAATTTACAATGTTCTATGAAATAATCAAATCTTGAGAAGAATGTTTTATAGATATCAGGGAATATTAACCTAAAATCTGAACTTTAAGTTCGTTTCATCTTGCACTCTGTTTTACATGCTCTTTCACAGGCGATAATCATATATAACGGCGAGCCAGACAAAAGTTCTAATTTTAATTAGACTGAATATTTACCATGTCAAATATATTTATTTTATTTTAATTAAGCACAAGCCTGTCTGAGTTCTTTAATTCATTTATTAAGTGGATGTGATATGGTAAAGATCTGCTATATTCAAATATTTAGGATAAAGTTATCATCATGCAAACATGCACTCTAATTACAACATTCTACTCTTGTGTGCCTTTGGACCCCCACCCCTTTTAAATGCACTGTTTTACAGTGTGTGGTGTGTTGTTCAATACAAAATAAGACATACATAATAATAAATAGAAATTCAAAAGAGTAGTGTGCAAAACATACACGTGAAAATACATTGGACAGATAATATCCCGAGATTTCTCAGACTCAAATGCCCGCTTTTATATTGTTACGCACGTCAAAAGCGGAGGTTAGAGTCAGAGGAATGTCGGATTAGATTGAAAAGTGCACAAACACTTTGAAAAGAAAAAGTCAATACGACATATCCTGTATTGAAACATACCTTTAAATCTGTCATACGTTAGTTGAGCTGAAATTTCCACTATCGCGGTCTTGCAGGCCATTCTTCTGACACACCGCTATCAGCTGTTGTTCGCGGTCAAAACATGGGGACTTGACATGGGGAACCGTACGATAATTATTTCGATTAAAACTAATAAGACTAATAAAAACTAACAACGTAATTATCGATCGAAGTAAGGAAATCGTTTCGATAAACACTCTGATTAACTATATAAAAAACGAGTTCGGTTTTATGACCTGTACGACATCTTTTTAGCGGGAGTTACTTTCAGTGGGAAGTTTGCACTATTTTTTAAACCAATAACGAGGAATCAACATTTCCGGAAAAATCAATATTTAAACCCCGATATCTCTGCAATGCAGTATCCGATTTTAAAACGAATTTAAGTTTTGTATTTAGCTTTGCAAACTATACAAAATGCATATAATTTTATGTTTTTTATAAAGTTTTATGATCAGTACGAATTGTTACAGTAGAAGTTACTTTCAGTGTGAATTTTGCACTATTTTTGAAACCAAGAACGCGGCATCAAAATTTCCGGGAAAATCAGTTTTTAAACCCCGATATCTCTGTAATGCATCCTCCGAATTTTAAACGGTTTTCAGCATTAGATTCAGCTAAAGAAGCTCTACAAAATACGTATACGTTTTTTGTTTTATCAAAAAATTCAATTTTTTGAAAAAATTGATTCGCTTCCAGTTTCGACCAGAAGTGACAGATTTTTATCATATAGCTTTATTACAGAGGTAAATCGACCAAATCATAAGCATTGAAAATTTCAAGCCTCTATCTTAAAGCGTTTTTGAGAAAAGTCCCGGACAAAATGACTTTTTTAAAATTTTAAAAATGACGTAACGTCAAAACGGAAGTGACGTTGTCTTTAAAACTTTAACATCTTTGAGGGACGATAACTTGCTAAAATCTCTGGAAGTTTCATTGAAATCGGTTGAAAACTTTTTGAGTTATTTAGCAAAAAAGGAGTCAGAAAAAAAAGAAAAAGTATAATAATAATAACTAGAGCAAAGCTCGTTGCAAAGCAACGAGTGGGTCTTCCGTTAATGTCGGAAGTAAAGCTGGAAGTTCCTGTAAGAAGCAGAGCTCTTAAACCAATAACAAGAGTAACTAAAATAAAAAGATGGAAAAAAATCGAATTATTCCTGGTACGACTTAACAAAATTCGAATGATTTTAAGTACGAATTAACAAAAACCTTTCTTATTTCAAGAACGACTTAACAAAAAAAATCCGAATGTGTTCAAGTACGACTTAACAATTATTTTTGGTACGAGTTAATTTTACTTTGAACATTACGCTATTTTTTAAACCAAGGACGCGGAATCAAAATTTCCGGAAAAATCAAATTTTAAACCCCGATATCTCTGTAATACATCATCTGATTTGAAAACGGCTTTCAGTGTTAGATTCAGCTTAATAAGCTCTACAAAACACATTTTCATTTTTGATTCGATCAGAAAATTCATTTTTTCGAAAAATTTGTTTCACTTCCGGTTTCGACCGGAAGTGACAAAATACATTTTTTTGGTCAAATGCCATAAGTAAATCCGCAGATTTACAATCACAGAAAATTTTAAGTCTTTATAAACAACCGTTAACGAGAAAAGTCATGGACAAAATCACTTTTTGAAAAATTTTAAAATGACGTAACTAGAAAACGGAAGTGATTTAATGACTGAAACTTTAAAAGCTTCAAGGGACAAGAATTTAACATAATCCCTGAAAATTTCTTGCAAATCAGTTGAATAGTTTTTGAGATATAAAGCAAAAAAGAAGTCAGAAGGAAAAACAAGAAGAATAATAATAATAAAAAAAAACAATAGAATAACAAGAGGGTCTTCCGTTGAAAACGGAAGACCCTAAAAAGAAACCGAAGAAAAACAAAAGGGTCTTCCGTTGGAAAACGGAAGACCCTAATAACTAGAGCAAAGCTCGTTGCAAAGCAACGAGTGGGTCTTCCTTTAATGTCCGAAGTAAAGCTGGAAGTTCCTGTAAGAAGCAGAGCTCTTAAACCAATGACAAGAGTAACTAAAATAAAAAGATGAAAAAAAATCGAATTATTCCTGGCACGACTTAACAAAATACGAATGATTCTAAGTACGACTTAACAAAAACCTTCCTGATTTCAAGAACGACTTAACAAAAAAATCCGAATGTGTTCAAGTACGACTTAACAATTATTTTTGGTAGAGTTAATTTTACTTTGAACATTACACTATTTTTTAAACCAAGGACGCGGAATCAAAATTTCCGGAAAAATCAATTTTTAAACCCCGATATCTCTGTAAGGCATCGTCCGATTTTAAAACGAATTTCAGTGTTAGATTCAACTTGATAAGCTCTACAAAACATACATTCATTTTTGATTTGATCAGAAAATTCATTTTTTCGAAAAATTTGTTTCACTTCCGGTTTCGACCTGAAGTGACAGATTTTCATTTCGAGCCTTATTACAGAGGTAAATCGACCAAATCATAACCATTAAAAATTTCAAGCCTCTATCTTAAAGCGTTTTTGAGAAACGCCGCGGACAAAATGACTTTTTGAATATTTTAAAAATGACGTAACGTTAAAACGGAAGTGACGTTTTCAAAGAAAGTTCAGAAACTTTGAGGTATTATAGTTGCACATAATCTCTGAAAGTTTCATTAAAATCGGTTGTAAACTTTTTGAGTTATAAAGCCGAAAAGGAGTCAGAAAAAAAGAAGAAAAAGAATTAGAGCAAAGCTCGTTGCAAAGCAACGAGTGGGTCTTCCGTTAATGTCAAGAGTAAAGCTTGATGTTCCTGCAAGAAGCAGAGTGTTTAAATCAATAACAAGAGCAACTTAAAGTAAAAGATAAAAATGAATACGAATGATACTATGTACGAATTAACAAAAACCTTAACGGTTCTAAGAACGACTTAACAAAACAATAATTCCGAAGGTGTCAAAGTACTTAACAAAATTCGATTTTTTTTTTGTACGAGTTTGAACTTTACGCTATTTTTGAAACCAAAAAAGCAGAATCAAAATTTCTGAAAAATCAATTTTTAAACCCCGATATCTGTTATGCATCGTCCGATTTCAAAACGGATTTTAGTTTTGTACTCATCATGAAAATTACCGTAGATTACATAATATGTTTAATTTTTAATATTGAAAAACAATGAAAAACTAAAACAAGAGGCAAATGGGCCACATCGCTCACCTGAGGAACAATAGGTATGATAAAATCAGCTTAATTGGGTCACAATGCAAACTACCTGGTCAATGTACAATAATACATGTACGTCCTGTATAAATAAAATCCATCCCCCCCCCCCCTAAATATTCTTATGTTTATAATCATTAGTTCCTTTTCTAAAAGGATGATTTTATATTGATTTTATAGTCATATCGCATGCATGAGTATTGCAGTTCTCAAAAAGATCCTTAACAATAGTTTATATATGGGATATAAACCTACATCAAAATCTGAACCTTCTTGTGAGGCCAAAGAACTGTCCTGGGGCCAAAGTCTTAACAATTATAAAGAATCATCTGGCTGATTAGTTTCTGAGAAGAAGATTTTTAAATATTTACTCTATATATTCCTATGTTAAACTTTGACCCCCCCCCCCCCATTGTGGCCCAAACCTATCCCCGGGGTCATGATTTTCACAACTTTGTATCTACACTACCTGATGATGCTTCCACATACATGTAAGTTTCAGCTTTCCTGGCTGATTAGTTTCTGAGAAAACGATTTTTAAAGATTTTCTCTATAAATTCCATGTAAAAATCCATTCCCCCGTTGTGACCCCACCATACCACCTGGGACTATGATTTGAACAAACTTGAATCTACACTACCTGAGGATGCTTCCACTTTAATTTGAGCTTTTCTGTCCTAATAGTTTTTGAGAAGAAGATTTTCAAAGATTTTCTCTATATATTCCTATGTAAAACTTGATCCCCCTCTTGTGGCCCCTCCCTACCCCCGGGGACCATGATTTGAACAAACTTGAATCTACACTACCCGAGGATGCCTCCACACAAGTTTAAGCTTTTCAGACCGAATAGTTTTTGAGAAGAAGATTTTTGAAAAATACCAACAAATTTTCAATAATTCTCAATTACCTCCCCTTTAAAGAGGGCGTGGCCCTTCATTCAAACAAACTTGAATCCCCTTCACCTAGTGGTGGTGCTTAGTGCCAAATTTGGTTGAAATCTGCCCAGTGGTTCTTGAGAAGAAGATGAAAATATGAAAAGTTTACAACAACGACAACAACAAATTGTGATCAGAAAAGCTCACTTGAGCCTTTGGCTCAGGTGAGCTAAAAACAAAATAAAGGAAACATAGTTGCATACTTTTATTGAAAAACAATTTTTCACAGCTAACAATTGTAAATTACTTTAAACAGCCATAATTTTGTTTGTTATAATTTCTTATCAAACACAAACCACAACAAGGCATGATGCTTTCTTAAAGTTCCATTACAGTAACTGTTCATGAATTATCCGATTTAGTTTGAATTACTGGTAATAGTCTGTAGAACACATTAAGGAATATGCATGTAGGTAGAGGTGACAGGTTAACCTCAAGAGCTGAAAAGAATCAACAGGTAAAAACCATGTGGCCACCAATAGCTGAAATTAAAAAAATCAATAAGCTGTGTTAATACATGTACCGGTACTTATAATAGCTGTGTTTACATTAATATATGCATAGTATTTCTGAAAAAAAAATACACTGACCATGCAGTGTAATTAGTATGACATATCCAGATACGTGACATAAGATGGCACAGGACAGTTTTTTTGGTACATTTCATTGTAGCCTGGAGACGTGTGTCTTCGGAACCCTGTAACTAGAATTTCGCATTTTACTTCTGAATCTCATGTACCTAACATATGGGGCCTACATATTGAATATCAATTTCAACAAGAGACATCCCTCTTATTAATGATAATCATTAAAAATCATTTCATGAATTTTAGCAACACTCATAAGCCTTCAAGTACAGCAACTCTCAATTTTACACAAATATTGACGGGTACTTTATCCAAAACTGTCCCTTGCTACCTTTAACTTACACTAACATTCTCTGAAAAGTCATATTGTCTTAAACTTACAAAGCTTATGCTATTCTGAGAAAAAGTATACCTCATTTTGCCAATTCCATTAAGGATTAAGAAACATATGGCCATTTAAGTGAACCCAGCATTTCCACTTTCTTCTATTTAACACAGATTCACAGGGCTCTCCATAAATAAAGCATCTTTACCTTATCTTATAGAGGTCAACTGTTGTTCAACCTCCCTAAATAAGAAACCTTATTCAAAACTACATACATATACATGATATTATCATGACAAAAGCATCACATCACTTAGAAATACCCTTACATGTATACCCTCCCCCTATTTTTTGATTTTCCTAAGAAGCATTAGTTTGAACACTTTAACCAAATATTATGAAACTTGTGGCAATTCCCTTGAGTCATTTCTGACACATATTTAAAAACAACCATCACTGATATTGAAAATTGATCTTTTCTTGATAAATGGATGAAATGTAACATTTTTTTTCACAAAAAGACATGCCGCCATACATGTGATTTCTTGTTTTCATGAAACAGTAAGCTTATAATCATTTTTAGTGAATATCTTATTTATTCTGGTTTCTAGTCTCCTTTTAACTTTGCTAAAATAGTAAAACCTACAAGTGTGATGTCTGCTCTTAATTAAAATGAAATTCAAACACAACCGGGTACCTGGGGATGGATGAGAATTCCATGATAAATTATCAAATTTTACATGTTTTCCTACATTTTTGATGCATATATACAATAAAAGGGTAAACATTTGTTGTTTCTTGATCATTTCGAGAGTAATTATTATAGCAGATGTTATTTCAAGGTCAAATGTACATTTACATATCCAACATGTAATGGTAATGAAGACAATTGGAAAGAGGGGGTAGCTTTTTGAATTCCGTAAATATATCTAAAATATCACTTTTGGATAGGAAGGAGCAAAAACTTGAGTTTTTTGACATATTGCATACTTTGATAACTGCATTTGTCAAAACGTGAATTTTATTTGAAAGAAAAATATGCTGTTTTAAAAAAATTGAGTTATATATGTCAGGTTGCTTGATGTTATTTCATGAAATCAGACAGCAAAATTGCTGCAAATTTATAATTTAAATAATTCAATTGATCAAAACTCTTTTACTGTGCAGTATTAATTCTTATCTCAGTAATTAACTTAAGCCTATTAATTGTCATCAGGGTAGGAAATACCTACTTTCTAAGCCAATTTACTCTAGTGGCGGTCATTCTACACATTTAAAAGGATTTACTTCCCTTGTATATTATAGCTAATAAATCATGTAATGACATATATAACCAACAAAATCATCCATTTTCCCAAAAAAGACTACTTTTGGTACAAAATCCACTCAAAATTACAGCTGAATGAAAAATCTGAAAATACCATGTAGTCTTGAAACTTACACTAACATTCTCTGAAAAGTCATATTGTCTTAAACTTACAAAGCTTATGCTATTCTGAGAAAAAGTATACCTCATTTTGCCAATTCCATTAAGGATTAAGAAAAATATGGCCATTTAAGTGAACCCAGCATTTCCACTTTCTTCTATTTAACACAGATTTATAGGGCTCTCCATAAATAAAGCATCTTTACCTAATCTTTTAGAGGTCAACTGTTGTTCAACCTCCCTAAATAAGAAACCTTATTCAAAACTACATACATATACATGATATTATCATGACAAAAGCATCACATCACTTAGAAATACCCTTACATATATACCCTCCCCCTATTTTTTGATTTTCCTAAGAAGCATTAGTTTGTCAATGAACACTTTAACCAAATATTATGAAATTAAATGCTTCTATTCTGATTAATTGAATTTTTAAGCAGCGTGAAATTAAAACCATCGCATTTGAAACTTTAGTAAAAATCATGAAATTTTAACACGGTGGAATTAAAAAGACTTACAGTATTTCATCCGAACAGCCTCAAAGTATAATTTTCTGCTATACCATTTTTTTTAAATGAATTCTACTGGGGGTTTTTTTTGCAAATAAATTTAGCGAGGATTTTTTTTCTCTTTTCTTATTAATGACAGGTTTTAAAAACAATATCATGTTTAGTATGTATAAAATTTCATAAACAATTTTACAAAGCTTTGGATTTTAGTTGCACAATGAAAAAATGAGGGATTGCACGATAATACATGCTCATTTTGAAATTTAAAGCATTGTTGATTTCTTTTCCTAGATAGAGATATGCACAAAATGATGTTGCTCTGTGATGCTTTGCCAAGATTAAAAGCATGAGAGAGAGAGAGAGAGAGAGAGATATCTGAGGCGCATGTAGTAAAAATTATTGCATACATTTGTCTTACTGTAAAAATTGTTTACAATGTAGATGTGTTCTGCATGTAAAGTTTACCTAAAATGAATCAATAAAATTCAATATATATAAAAGATAAACTAATCTCAAAGAATTTACAATGTTCTGTGAAATAATCAAATCTTGAGAAGAATGTTTTATAGATATCAGGGAATATTAACCTAAAATCTGAACTTAAAGTTCGTTTCATCTTGCACTCTGTTTTACATGCTCTTTCACAGGCGATAATCATATATAACGGCGAGCCAGACAAAAGTTCTTATTTTAATTAGACTGAATATTTACCATGTCAAATATATTTATTCTATTTTAATTAAGCACAAGCCTGTCTGAGTTCTTTAATTCATTAATTAAGTGGATGTGATATGGTAAAGATCTGCTATATTCAAATATTTAGGATAAAGTTATCATCATGCAAACATGCACTCTAATTACAACATTCTACTCTTGTGTGCCTTTGGACCCCCACCCCTTTTAAATGCACTGTTTTACAGTGTGTGGTGTGTTGTTCAATACAAAATAAGACATACATAATAATGAATAGAAATTCAAAAGAGTAGTGTGCAAAACATACACGTGAAAATACATTGGACAGATAATATCCCGAGATTTCTCAGACTCAAATGCCCGCTTTTATATTGTTACGCACGTCAAAAGCGGAGGTTAGAGTCAGAGGAATGTCGGATTAGATTGAAAAGTGCACAAACACTTTGAAAAGAAAAAGTCAATACGACATATCCTGTATTGAAACATACCTTTAAATCTGTCATACGTTAGTTGAGCTGAAATTTCCACTATCGCGGTCTTGCAGGCCATTCTTCTGACACACCGCTATCAGCTGTTGTTCGCGGTCAAAACATGGCGACTTGACATGGGGAACCGTACGATAATTATTTCGATTAAAACTAATAAGACTAATAAAAACTAACAACGTAATTATCGATCGAAGTAAGGAAATCGTTTCGATAAACACTCTGATTAACTATATAAAAAACGAGTTCGGTTTTATGACCTGTACGAAATCTTTTTAGCGGGAGTTACTTTCAGTGGGAAGTTTGCACTATTTTTTAAACCAATAACGAGGAATCAACATTTCCGGAAAAATCAATATTTAAACCCCGATATCTCTGCAATGCAGTATCCGATTTTAAAACGAATTTAAGTTTTGTATTTAGCTTTGCAAAGTATACAAAATGCATATAATTCTATGTTTTTTATAAAGTTTTATGATCAGTACGAATTGTGACAGTAGAAGTTACTTTCAGTGTGAATTTTGCACTATTTTTGAAACCAAGAACGCGGCATCAAAATTTCCGGGAAAATCAGTTTTTAAACCCCGATATCTCTGTAATGCATCCTCCGAATTTTAAACGGTTTTCAGCATAAGATTCAGCCAAAAAAGCTCTACAAAATACGTATACGTTTTTTGTTTGATCAAAAAATTCAATTTTTTGAAAAAATTGATTCGCTTCCAGTTTCGACCAGAAGTGACAGATTTTTATCATATAGCTTTATTACAGAGGTAAATCGACCAAATCATAAGCATTGAAAATTTAAAGCCTCTATCTTAAAACGTTTTTGAGAAAAGTCCCGGACAAAATGACTTTTTTAAAATTTTAAAAATGACGTAACGTCAAAACGGAAGTGACGTTGTCTTTAAAACTTTAACATCTTTGAGGGACGATAACTTGCTAAAATCTCTGGAAGTTTCATTGAAATCGGTTGAAAACTTTTTGAGTTATGAAGCAAAAAAAGAGTCAGAAAAAAAAGAAAAAGTATAATAACTAGAGCAAAGCTCGTTGCAAAGCAACGAGTGGGTCTTCCGTTAATGTCGGAAGTAAAGCTGGAAGTTCCTGTAAGAAGCAGAGCTCTTAAACCAATAACAAGAGTAACAAAAATAAAAAGATGAAAAAAATCGAATTATTCCTGGTACGACTTAACAAAATCCGAATGATTTTAAGTACGACTTAACAAAAACCTTTCCGATTTCAAGAACGACTTAACAAAAAAAATCCGAATGTGTTCAAGTACGACTTCACTTGAGCCTTTGGCTCAGGTGAGCTAAAAACAAAATAAAGGAAACATAATTGCAAACTTTTATTGAAAAACAAATTATCACAGCTAACAATTGTAAATTACTTTAAACAGCCATAATTTTTTTTATAATTTCTTATCAAACACAAACCACAACAAGGCATGATGCTTTCTTAAAGTTCCATTACAGTAACTGTTCATGAATTATCCGATTTAATTTGAATTACTGGTTATTGTCTGTAGAACATATTAAGGAATATGCATGTGGGTAGAGGTGACAGGTTAACCTCAAGAGCTGAAAAGAATCAACAGGTAAAAACCATGTGGCCACCAATAGCTGAAATTAAAAAAATCAATAAGCTGTGTTAATACATGTACCGGTACTAATAATAGCTGGGTTAACATTAACATATGCATAGTATTTCTGAAAAAAAAATACACTGACCATGCAGTGTAATTAGTATGACATATCCCGATACATGACATTAGATGGCACAGGACAGTTTTTTTGATACATTTCATTGTAGCCTGGGGACGTGTGTCTTCGGAACCCTGTAACTAGAATTTCCTCAGTTCCCATTCAGCACAAATACCTTTAATTCACTCTTTATAAGGCCAATCACCAATTTCTGAAGAAAATTACTAGTCAAAACCTGTAAAATTTTCTACATACTGGTTTTTATGAGATTTTGACCCTTCCATATTTTGCTAATTTTTCATGATTTTTCAGCTTTTTAGACCTCCCCCAGCCAATTCCCTGCAAAGGGTTGAACTTCCGTACCATGTGCATGTTGCACCATCACATGTCAGAAACTTACTGGTGTATAGTTTATAATGTCTTATCCACCTACTTTTCGTGTTATTTACCCTCCCGTCTGTAACATTTTCACTGTCTAAAGTCAACACAACAGTCATAGCTGCAGGTTTCGCATTTTACTTCTGAATCTTATGTACCTAACATATGGGGCCTACATAATGAATATCAATTTCAACAAGAGACATCCCTCTAACTAATGATAATCATTAAAAATCATTTCATGAATTTTAGCAACACGCATAAGCCTTCAAGTACAGCAACTCTCAATTTTACAAAAATATTGACGGGTACTTTATCCGAAACTGTCCCTTGTTACCTTTAACTTCACTAACATTCTCTGAAAAGTCGTCTTGTCTTAAACTTACAAAGCTTATGCTATTCTGAGAAAAAGTATACCTCATTTTGCCAATTCCATTAAGGATTAAGAAAAATATGGCCATTTAAGTGAACCCAGCATTTCCACTTTCCTCTATTTAACACAGATTCATAGGGCTCTCCATAAATAAAGCATCTTTACCTAATCTTATAGAGGTCAACTGTTGTTCAACCTCCCTAAATAAGAAACCTTATTCAAAACTACATACATATACATGATATTATCATGACAAAAGCATCACATCACTTAGAAATACCCTTACATGTATACCCTCCCCCTATTTTTTGATTTTCCTAAGAAGCATTAGTTTGAACACTTTAACCTAATATTATAAAACTTGTGGCAATTCCCTTGAGTCATTTCTCACACATATTTAAAAACAACCATCACTGATATTGAAAATTGATCTTTTCTTGATAAATGGATGAAATGTAACATTTCTTTCAAAAAAAGACATGCCGCCATACATGCGATTTCTTGTTTTTATGAAACAGTAAGCTTATAACCATATTTAGTGAATATCTAATTTATTCTGGTTTCTAGTCTACTTTTAACTTTGCTAAAATAGTAAGACCTACAAATATGATGTCTGCTCTTAATTGAAATGAAATTCAAACACAACCGGGTACCTGGGGACGGATGAGAATTCCATGATAAATGTTCAAATTTTACATGTGTTCCTACATTTTTGATGCATATATACAATAAAAGGGTAAAAATATGTTGTTTCTTGATCATTTCGAGATTAATTATTATAGCAGATGTTATTTCAAGGTCAAATGTACATTTACATATCCAACATGTAACGGTAATGGAGACAATTGGAAAGAGGGGGTGGCTTTTTGAATTCTGTAAATATATCTAAAATATCACTTTCGGATAGGAAGGAGCAAAAACTTGAGTTTTTTGACATATTGTATACTTTGATAACTGCATTTGTCTACATGTAAATTTTATTTGAAAAAAAAAATATGCTGTTTTAAAAAAAATTGAGGTATATAAGTCAGGTTGCTTAATGTTATTTCATGAAATCAGACAGCAAAATTGCTGTAAATTTATAATTTAAATAATTCAATTGATCAAAACTCTTTTACAGTAATAATTCTTATCTCGGTAATTAATTTAAGCCTATTAATTGTCATCAGGATAGGAAATACCGGTACCTACTTTCTAAGCCAATTTACTCTAGTGGTGGTCATTCTACACATTTAAAAGGGAGTTACTTCCCTTGTATATTATAGCTAATAAATCATGTAATGACATATCTAACCAACAAAATCATCCATTTTCCCCAAATAGACTACTTTTGGTACAAAATCCACTCAAAATTACAGTTAAATGAGAAATCTGAAAATACCATGTAGTCTTGAAACTTACACTAACATTCTCTGAAAAGTCATCTTGTCCTAAACTTACAAAGCTTATGCTATTCTGAGAAAAAGTATACCTCATTTTGCCAATTCCATTAAGGATTAAGAAAAATATGGCCATTTAAGTGAACCCAGCATTTCCACTTTCCTCTATTTAACACAGATTCATAGGGCTCTCCATAAATAAAGCATCTTTACCTAATTTTTTAGAGGTCAACTGTTGTTCAACCTCCCTAATTAAGAAACCTTATTCAAAACTATATACATGTACATGACATTATCATGACAAAAGCATCACATCACTTAGAAATACCCTTACATGTATACCCTCCCCCTATTTTTTGATTTTCCTATGAAGCATTAGTTTGAACACTTTAACCAAATATTATGAAATTTAAATGCTTCTATTCTGATCAATTGAATTTTTTAAGCAGCGTGAAATTAAAACCATCGCAATTGATACTTTAGTAAAAATCATGAAATTTTAACACGGTGGAATTAAAACGACTTACAGTATTTTATCTGAACAGCCTCAAAGTATAAATTTCTGCTATACCATTTTTTATTAAATGAATTCTACTGGGTTTTTTTTTGCAAATAAATTTAGCGAAGATTTTTTTCTCTTTTCTTATTAATGACAGGTTTTAAAAACAATATTATGTTTAGTACATATAAAATTCCATACACAATTTTACAAAGCTTTGGATTTTAGTTGTACGATGAAAAAATGAGGAATTGCACGATAATACATGCTCATTTTGAAATTTAAAGCATTGTTGATTTCTTTTACTAGATAGAGATATGCACAAAATGATGTTGCTCTGTGATGCTAATTGCCAAGATTAAAAGCATGAGAGAGAGAGAGAGAGAGAGAGAGAGAGAGAGAGAGAGAGAGAGAGAGAGAGAGAGAGAGAGAGAGATCTGAGGCACATGTAGTAAAAATTATTCATACATTTGTCTTACTGTAAAAATTGTTAACAATGTAGATGTGTTCTGCATGTAAAGTTTACCTAAATTGAATCAATAAAATTCAATATATTTAAAAGATAAACTAATCTCAACGAATTTACAATGGTTCTGTGAAATAATCTAATCTTGAGAAAAATGTTTTATCAGGGAACGTATATTAACCTAAAATCTGAACTTAAAATTAAGTTCTTTTCATCTTGCACTCTGTTTTACATGCTCTTTCACAGGCGATAATCATATATAACGGCGAGCCGGACAAAAGTTCTAATTTTAATTAGACTGAATATTTACCATGTCAAATATATTTATTTGATTAAGCACAAGCCTGTCTGAGTTCTTTAATTCATTAATTAAGTGGAGGTGATATGGTAAAGATCTGCTATATTCAAATATTTAGGGTAAAGTTATCATCATGCAAACATGCACTCTAATTACATCATTCTACTCTTGTGTGCCTTTGGACCCCCACCCCTTTTTATTGCACTGTTTTACAGTGTGTGGTGTGTTGTTCAATACAAAATAAGACATACATATACATGTACATAATAATAAATAGAAATTTAAAAGAGTAGTGAGCAAAACATACACATGATAATACATTGAACAGATAATATCCCGAGATTTCTCTGACTCAAATGGCCGCTTTTATATTGTTACGCACGTCAAAAGCGAAGTTTAGAGTAAGAGGAATGTCGGATTAGATTGAAAAGTGCACAAACACTTTGAAAAGTAAAAGTCAATACGACATATTCTGTATTGAAACATACCTTTATAATCTGTCATACGTTAGTTGAGCTGAAATTTCCACTATCGCCGTCTTGCAGGCCATTCTTCTGACACACCGCTATCAGGGAAGTATATACGTCCCTGCCGCTATCAGCTGTTGTTCGCAGTCAAAACATGGCGAGTTGACATGGTGAATCGTACGATAATTATTTCCATTAAAACTAATAAGACTAATAAAAACTAACAACCTAATTATCGACCGAATTAACGAAATTGTTTCAATAAACACTCTGATTAACTATATAAAAAAGGAGTTCGGTTTTATGACCTGTACGAAATCTTTTCAGCAGGAGTTACTTTCAGTGTGAATTTTGCACTATTTTTTAAACCAATAACGAGGAATCAACATTTCCGGAAAAATCAATATTTAAACCCCGATATATCTGCAATGCAGTATCCGATTTTTAAACGAATTTAAGTTTTGTATTTAGCTTTGCAAACTATACAATATGCATAAAATTTTATGTTTTTAATAAAGTTTTATGATCAGTACGAATTGTTACAGTAGAAGTTACTTTCAGTGTGAATTTTGCACTATTTTTGAAACCAAGAACGCGGCATGAAAATTTCCGGGAAAATCAGTTTTTAAACCCCGATATCTCTGTAATGCATCCTCCGAATTTTAAACGGGTTTCAGCATTAGATTCAGTTTGAAAAGCTCTACAAAATACGTATACGTTTTTTGTTTGATAAAAAAATTCAATTTTTCGAAAAATTTGATTCGCTTCCAGTTTCGACCGGAAGTGACGGATTTTTATTATATAGCTTCATTACAGAGGTAAATCGACCAAATCACAACCATTGAAAATTTCAAGCCTTTATCCTAAAGCGTTTTTGAGAAAAGTCCCGGACAAAATGACTTTTTTAAAATTTTAAAAATGACGTAACGTCAAAACGGAAGTGACGTTGTCTTCAAAACTTTAACATCTTTGAGGGACGATAACTTGCTAAAATCTCTGGAAGTTTCATTGAAATCGGTTGAAAACTTTTTGAGTTATGAAGCAAAACAGGAGTCAGAAAAAAAAGAAAAAGTATAATAATAATAAAAAGAAACCGAAGAAAAACAAAAGGGTCTTCCGTTGGAAAACGGAAGACCCTAATAATAAAAAGAAACCGAAGAAAAACAAAAGGGTCTTCCGTTGGAAAACGGAAGACCCTAATAATAAGAATAAGAAAAGTGAAAAAGAAACAATAGAATAATAGAAGGGTCTTCCGCTGAAGACGGAAGACCCTAATAATAATAATAAGAAAAGTGAAAAAGAAACCGAAGAATAATAGAAAGGTCTTCCGCTGAAGACGGAAGACCCTAAAAATAATAATGAAGAATTTCCAACAGAATCAGTACAAGGTCTTCCGTTGGAAACGGAAGACCTTAATAAATGTATAAGATCGGACGAAATGTCACTTATTATCTCAAAGGTCGTAGTTGTAGTAAAATCGCACTTAACCATTATTGATATATAAATAAAATGGTATGGTTTCAATTCGTTGTCCGGGCTTTCATCCTGGTTTGCGATAATGAGAATTATCATTTATGAGACTAATTGAACTGTATATATAAATAAATGTAGATACACGAAATAGCGTTCATTATGACATTTGTTTCATTTGTGTAAACTACACGCAACAAGCCGAAAAAAAAATTAGACTGTTTTATTCAGATTAGTTTGTTCTAATTGTTTTCTGTAGTGAAGTTTATTCGTATTTCAACTTATAATGTAACCTAGAAAAAAGGCATGTATTCTTTTTCAAAACTATACATAACGTTAACGCTGGTATTTCCATACCATATTAACTGCGACTTACAACACTCCCATTTTTCAAACTCCGGTGAAGAAGATTTGACAGGGTGGACTTATGATGCGATTTTTGATCGTCACAACTACAGCCGTGTTCGATGTGCAATTCTTTGTTTGGAGGACCAGTGCTGCGAGAAATTTTTGTACAGCGCATCCACTCGACGATGTATCGGTCTTCATTTTATGAACTTTTACAGTAGTAGCTTTGTAAACTCAGTTTCCACAATGTATGAAGGGATGACAGCCTATCAGAAGGGTAGGTATGATATTTTTGTTCTCATGGCTTGCTGTTTGAGTGCGAATCTAAAAAAGAGACTGGGTCCTAGTTCCCTCAAAGAGTTTAAATCCAAAAAATAATGATACCAATAATAAGCATTGTACCAACACCTGCTTCACGTGCGATCCAAACTTGTACTAAAAATCCCCCCTCATCCACCGGGAAAGTTTCTCTGAGTATTCGCCTATTGAATTAATAAATAGTTTTCCATACGAACCAAATCTTATCTTAGAATTTACATAATTGTACTAGTGTGCACCCGCTATGCCAGATTAAGGCCTTTTCAAGCAAGTATTTTAAAATGGTATTTACTTTCAATTGAAAATTTCGATAAAGCTTTTTGAATTATTGTTAGGTTCAATAAATAGTTAACATAAATATATTACAATGGTCAGGAAAATTATCGGTTAATAAATAATTCACTGAAATTAGACTTTTATGCATACTTTCTTCTTCATAGTATGAATGAACGGCGCTCATGTTCTTATCAATAACAAGTATATACACATCTGAAAATAAATCGTTTGATATGAAGTTCGTTTATAACTTAACCAAACCATATCTTTTTGTTGTGTATTTGTTAAATATATGGTCTGTGTTCTGCAAACTACTGGACACATCATACCCAAAGCCCGGTGACATTAAATTGACAGGATTAGCTTTGGTTAAATTCGACCTACAAGGTGTCAGTCTTGTACACTATGGTAGTCTTTGCTCAGAGGATGAATGTTGTAAAGAGGTCCTGTATAACGCGACCAGTGGGCGATGCATAGGCTCACCTTTTAGCGACTTTAAGAGTACCTTGAATAACTTAGTTGAAGCATCGTATGACGGAATGTCGAAGTATCAAAAAGGTAGGTTTGATCTTAATCAATTTCTGTTATGATGAAGAACAGCGAAATAGTACTGTGATTAATTTTTTAACCCTATATGTGTCACCTCTGAAACAAACATTTTATCACATTAAAACGTTCAATGTGTTCTTATTGTTTTATTGTTTGAACTCATTATTAGCTATTTGATATTTTCATGCTATTCACAGTTTTTGATATCTTGATTTTTGTGGAAAAAAAGAAAATAAACAATCTTTTAAGTATTTTGCACTTATTATAAAAATATTCATTTTTGAGTTTCCTTAATGATTGTGAATTCTTACTGATAGCGGTTGATGTTTTCGTTTCATGGATCATGCTACTGAGTTGTAGTTTAGCATAACTGTAAACACTCTCTCCTTTGCGATGACTTCATTTCGCAGTTTACTTAAGATTAACTTGTACGCAAAACAGTTTTTTTATACGCGCGTGTAGTAACATTGCCAAAGGATGGATACATGTTCATGTTCGCATTAATGTTTTTGCGACGACTAGGCTCTCTTGGACCTCGCAAAATATATCGCACGCAAAAAAATCGTTTACAGTAACCAATGACATAAATCATTTTGATTGGCATGTTTAGGTTGTGAATCTGGTTGGTTGAAGTTCAAAGGTCATTGCTTTCTACACGTCCTAGACCTTGTTGCGTGGTACGATGCAAAGGTACGTATACAGATTGTTTCTCATTTTCTAGGGATTAAAAAAATATGTAGACTTGATTCTCATAACCAGCTTTGACCTAATTTTCAAAGTAGTGCCTGCATATTAAAATCTTTCTCAAAGAATCAGTATTGTTGGTTTGCACAAACGGAACTGTTTATGATTGCTATATTGTTTAAATTAGCTTTTAAACAGAAAAAAATACTATTTTGGGGATGTCATAAAACAACGCGGGTAGGTTAAGGCAACTCCGAGTTTAATGACCGTCAAAATTATTATCAATTCAAAAAATGTTTATTTTTATGAAAACAGCGCGGGATATTAATACCAAGTGAAAGAGTTCACCAAGATATTATTTTTCTACTGCGGAATCGACTCAATCTTTGAAGCTGCCGTGCCATGGTATCACGTGACAGTTAAAAATAGATAACTTTTTTACCTTAACAAAAATTCAAAAAGTGTAACAAAAAACCGAAGTTCATTTTTATGTTTGCTACAATAATTCGATTGGCAATTAGTTCATGTTTATTAGTATTACTTCTAGAATCCTATTGTACATCGCATAAAATAAATATTGTAAATATTTATCGGAAACTCTCTCAACTTCTAAAATATCATTGATAATACTACGCATTTTTCGTTTAAAACAACAAAGCAAACGATTCTAGCAGCACTTTTCATGTAGTTTAGGTCATATACCGTTGATATTTACCAAAATCATCTTTCCTAATATCCGGGGTAGTGTTACACTTTTGCCATTTTTTGTACACACTGACAGAGGAAAGGCTGGTCAAGCCATATAAATGTCGATCCGCTTACCTTATAACACTCGCTGAATAAACACAATTTCCATGCCTGTATTATCCTGATTATATTCTAACTGACACTCATCTAAATCTTAGGTATCTGTATTAAATAAGTCTTATTTCGGCATTGTTTACACTGCATTCCCATAATTTGTCTCCCGTCATGATCTTCTCTTTTAAATATGCTTGTGATGTCATCAATGATAATTATACGTAATAGAGAGAAATCGAAGATATATTCAGTTAGAAGAGTTTTTAGTGATATTTTATGTCTGTAGGTTTTATGATTTAAACCAGAGATAAAGTTAGATATTGACATGTTTATGAGTAAAATATGACATCATGCTGCTTATTGTGACGTCATATCGATCTGAGGAATTTGATCGCTGTGAGTTGCCTTATCATACCCGCAAATCGGTCATCTTATTTCAACCCACAATTCCCCGTTCGATTTTATGCCTGGATACTACAATTAATGGAATCATCTTAGTATTGCATCATCATTTATTTAACATATTACGTACACGTCATGTATTGTGTATTTTCATGCCAGAAAATTATGTGTTTATTCAGCTTGTTTGCAAGAAAAAATGTTCATACCTGGTTGAAATCAACTCACTTGAAGAGAGTAAATGGCTGGCTTCAACATTTCTAGATAAAGGTACGTGTAGTTATACACTTTGTTAATACAATATTACCTTACTGAATTCATATAAAACAAATGACAAAATGATTATAAAAAGAGGTTGTGTCTAGTACTACGTTCGCTAAAGAGAGAAAAAATTATTACATTACTTGACCTTACAATATACATGCATTCCTTTAATTTTTCTTTCACAAAGATATCTAGGGATATACAATTTTCTATTTCATATATCTGTCATTTTAAATGTCATGTTCATCGAATTTGGAAGGGCATAAACCACAGATATGATTAGTAGAGGTGTTATCATCTGAAGACAATTTACGTTAACTTATTACTTGATTGATAGCGATATTAAATCCAAAATGCTACAAAAAAACATTACAATCGATAAGGACATAATTGGTTCATTGTAATGAATCTGCATTCTAACATCATATGAATTAAACCTAAAACATAACACCTTCTCTCATACAATTATAAAAAAGTTTTCAATGTGTCAGATAAGCGTATGATTCAGAATATTTTTTCATATACCCTTCAGTAACCTGCGGTGCAGATGAGTTCTTTAGTTGCACATCTTGGATCGGTGGCAATGATATGAATGTCGAGGGCTCGTACGTGTGGGACCATTCGAACACATCGTTGGTTTATACCAACTGGCATCCGCAGGAACCCAGTCTATTACATCCAAGTGATGCATCCACAAGAGATTGCATTGATCTACTGAGGTCAGGGCGTTGGAACGACCGACCTTGTCTTTATTTGAACACGTTTATTTGTGAGAAAAAATTTGGAGACTAGTTATTATTGCCTCAACGTAGTTTCTAAAAAATAGCTACGTTGATTTTAAGCTTATGGTTTGTCAAAAAAAATAAACAAACAGACTGTTCATCGATATCATGCTTGCGTAAATAACTTGATATTGCATTTTTTAAATACAATCCTTTTATCATCAATAAATTGGTACTCATGAAGACAAAGTTTAAATGGGAAGCTTTAACTAAACCTTCGACAAAATATTTGTTGGCCAATGTACGAAATTTGTTATTTTGAAAAAGAACATTCAAAGAAACATTGTAAATAATGTGTTTCATTTTATTTCTTTCTATTTCAAAGCACCATTCAAACAAA
The DNA here is from genome assembly GCF_963853765.1 of Magallana gigas. Taxonomy (NCBI): domain Eukaryota; kingdom Metazoa; phylum Mollusca; class Bivalvia; order Ostreida; family Ostreidae; genus Magallana; species Magallana gigas. The sequence goes on along the minus strand of NC_088853.1, from coordinate 19,221,897 downwards.
ACGAAAAAAACTAGTATCATTAAAGGTGTTAGTTCATTGTCATTTGATAATTTAAGCAATATCTATTTTGAAAACAAAACTTTAATTTCTTAATGCTTTTATATAAAACATTCTTTCAGTAAATTAGTTTTGGTATCAATTTATAAATAATTATTTATATTATTGCATTAATAGTCATCGTTTATATAATTTATTTAACAATTATTTTAAATATATAACTATATAGAGCCGTGCGTTCTATAATAATTTCAGTTGGAGACTCAGATTGGTTAATACTGTTATAGATAGAAAATTCAAATACTTACACGATTTGTTTTTTACATTTTTAAATATTTGTTTTTACAAAAACATAATATGTCACATTTTTTCACAAAAATATTTTTTTTATTATTGTAATCATAAATATATTCTTACATTGCTAATCCACATCTTTTATAAAACTGAAGTATAGCCATATATTAAAGGTTTTCTTTATGCTTGACAATAATCTCCCTTAGATGTTTGAATATGATAAATTCAGCTACATGTATATATATATGTAATATCATTTTCACATAATTTCTATTTAGATATAGAAAAATTCCATTAAATTAGTGCTAGCTGTATGTTTTTAGTATGTTCCTATATGTATCTGTATTCATATCTATTCTTCTTACGGAGATTAATTTAGTTTATACACGATTACGAAAATCCAACCTTTTTGGTATATATGAAGCGTTACTCCAGAATAGGAATACATATACTAATTATAGGAAATAAACCTAAGTGATTTTCTCACATGCTAAAGTATATATTGAACTTGCACATGTAAGATGCCGACTTAAAAGGTCAATTGTGAAATATAACATGAAAAAATTCACACTTTGTTGTCAAAAAACTTGTCGATCGATGATCCATTCATACAAACCTCACTTTAAAATTCTAGAGCACTATGCTTCAAGCACCTTAAAACATCGATAGTTTTTAATACTTTTAGACAGAAATGGCATATTTTACATTAGTTGAATGATTTTATTTTCCATTTTTTAAGTCGTTTTATAGTAGATTGTAGTGTTAAACCGCCATCTTCCTATATGCTTTTCTCTCCTTCCCTTCTTCTTTCCCTCCAATATTACAGAGTAACAAGGAATAATGTTATTAGTAGAAGAAGAAATAAAATCCTCTGTTTTCTCTATTCGTAGATTTAGGAAATATAATCATGTGCATACAAGTATATTTTATTTTGCTTTCTGGTGTACATCTGAATTGAATCTTTACTATATTGTATGAAAATTTGAGTTTGAGATGTATGTGTATGGACTTTTTTTGTTAAAGTGTATATCTCTGCTTGATGTTTTGGTACTTGCTAATTAAAAAAAACCAACAACAACAAATGCACACTTGATCGGTATTTTTGAACAAACGCGTTTGGTATAAATAATGCATTGAACATTCTTTGCAGCTGAAGTAGACAGGCCTGCGTCACATTGCTATTTGACACCTATACCCAAAGCCCAAGCTCTTGTGGAATTGATTCTACCCAGGATAAAATACTGAGCCATTTCAAGATCTGTTGAAGAGTTGATATCGATGTCGTGCAGTAATATCATGAAGACTATAATTTTATTTTAATCTCAATTTTTAACTCAACCCATTCCTTCATGATCTATATGTTCCTATTTTCACTTGAGACCAGCACCATATTCCTTTCATTTTCGCGCCTGAAGTAGATACTTGCTTCATGCCTTAATCCACTAGCTTGCTAAATTAATCCTTAAATTGTCACCACTATAATTTTGTTTGCCGATTCTGGTGATCAAGAATCCTTAAAGCAAACGTATGCAGTCAACATTTTACAACTTAAATTTTTTCATTGTAATGAAAAACTCGATATTCTATTTTTAAATGTGTAAAATTGTTCCGTTTTATATATATATATATATATATATATATATAAAGCACTAAAAATGGCTAACGACACGAACAATAGAAATTGTCAAATTTTCGGGACAACCAGTCCCTTCTTCAGGACCAAAAAAATAAATTACATGAGTACAAAACAAAGAAAACAAAATCTAAAGCTACTACTAAACTACTTAAGAAACTATAAAAAAAGAACAGCTACATTATAAACATTTGTTCACATTTTTAAAGAAGGTGTTGCTACTGTCGCCGATCGCTCTAAATAATTACTTTAGAGCGCTCTAAAGTAATATTGAACAGTTTAATTTACAAAGTAGAATAAATATTTTAGCGTTTATTTTTGGACTGTAAATGTACACAAATATAACACTTTTGATTGCGACTCTTGCCCCATTTAATAAAAAGCCCAAACAAATATAATGTTTGTTCACAAAAAGTCACTCACAAAGTCTATAGAGGAGCCTTTACGTTTTCGTACATTTGTAACGTCAAAAAAAACAACATGTACGCTTTTGTTAAGTTTTCATCAGCCTTCATTCTGATGATGCCATATTCTATTTACGGTGACGTACGTCACAATTTTTTTTCAAATAAAGATGATGACGAGCTGACAGGGGAGATTTTTGCTATTTTTGACCGTCAGGACTACAGCCGTGTTCGTTGTGGAACTCTTTGTTTGGAGGACCAATGCTGTAAGGGGTTTTTGTACAGTGCGTCCACTCGGCGATGTATCGGCCGACATGTTATGTGGTTTAGCAGTAGTAGCTCGGACAACGCGGTTTACACAACGTATGAAGGAATGACATCGTATAAAAAAGGTTCGTATAGTCATAGTGTATACCCATGCGCGAATCTAGAAAAGGAATTTGGTATCAATTGGTTCGGACCATCAACCCACTCTCCACACTTGAAAATTTTTAAACATATTATACGAATAGTAAATAATGTGTGTTTATGTGATGTAAAATTAGATTATCTAAATCAGATTAGCCCCGGTTTCCCTTCCTTTTTTTTTCTAACCAAGCACTGAAAAAACTAAACTATACCGCTTACCAATATATACATAGTACCTGTTTTGGAGGATAATATTTGACAGTTGAAATTGACACCCATTGAAAACCATTGTCAACCTCTGCTTCATCATCCCAAACAGGCGGTCTTTAATAAATTCTTCTAAAATTTTAATGTCTTAATTTTAGAGAAAACTTCACCGCTGACGTGAATTCAACGCCAAACTGTACGCAAATCATCTACGCGCATGTAATGATTCGAAATGTCTCCTGTTGCCAAGCGTGTTGCTAACGCTGAGGATAATAGAACAGATTATAGACTGTGTCTTAACCAGATTCCAGTATTCAACATGGGAGTATATAGCTGCAGAACTGTAGCTCTCCGGGAAAAAAATATCGTATGTTCACTTGCCTCGGATAGTTTTTAAACATCATCACCAGTCCCGTAAATTCATGTGGTGCACTTTGTTTACATGTAAAAATGGCGACGTGAATCTCGATGTAAATTCAACATACTTGATTTTCCGAGGTCGGTAGCGTGTTTCGATGAAAATCTGAGGCAAATAAAGAGGCGATATCAGTAGTAAATTGCATGAAAAATTTAATGGTACTAATTGTTTTCACAGAATTTGCGTATAAATAAGGTAAATCAGTCCAAAACTAGCGCACGTTTTTCTGCGCAATAAATATACAATTTTGTCAATGGGTGGCCCTGTAGCTCTCCGGTCTGTCAATATTTTTTTTCACGGAGAGCTACAGTTCTGCAGCTAGGGAGTATAATACAAATGTTAGATTGAGCATTAATTTTTTTGTCAAAATAAAATTTTTTAATTGGTTAGACCCAACTTTAAAATGGTTAGATAAGTATACCCACCCCTCTGCAAATACTTCAGTCTGCTTCAATGTTCAGTATAACAAAAAAAAAATGAAATTCATGAAATTTGATATTGACATCAAACCTACTAGTATCATTTTGGCTGTCGATTGTTGTTTTACGTGTGCTAGAAATACTTTGAAACGACTTTTGGAAATTTTTTTATTGATGTACCAAAACGTGTTGTTAAATCATACCTTTAGGCTCTTTGACTGTTTGGTTACATTGTAACAAATTAACAAAAAAATAAAGTCACATATTTTATTGATGTATTTTGATTCAATAAATACAAATACTTTAATCCTGAGTTTTCAAAAAAAAAAATTAAATAAATGGGTACCAAAATTTTCAACGAACACAATTTATACAAAACCGATTACCTTGTATATTAAACAAAAATTCATATCGCGTACGTATGTGCAAGGTCGCTGGATGGTCACCAAATTAAAGGAACATGGTCACGATTTCGGTCAAATTTGATTTATCAACCAAAAAATTAAGTGTCAGTTGTGGGGTTATAAGAAAGATACAGAGCTTAAGATTCTTTGTTATGTAAACAAGGCTCCTGCCATGTTTTTTGTTTACATTGGTTTAATATAGCATAAAGTTTCTTTATTGGGCGGATTTCTTGTTAGCTATTCGTTTTAAACATAAATACAGTTCCTAGCATTTATCACATTCACCTTAAGTCCAAATCTTGTAATTTCAAATAACTAAATAGTAAACAGAAACATGACATGAGTTTTGTTTATATAATGAAGAATTGTAAAATTTGTATCTCAGTGATGTTGGACTTTGGGTTGACTATTAGAAATTCCTCTGTAAAACATTTTAAATCTTAAGAACGGAAGAGTAAATTTTGACAAAAATTGTGCTCTTATAAACTTTTCATTGTTATAATTTTGGCCATGACTGTTTTTTTTTTGTAAAAAAAAAAACCAACAAAATATTTCAGCTTTTAGAATTTCAATATTTTCTTACATCTTTAATCAAAGCTTTGTGTATAAAAAGGGCAAATAAAGCCGAAATATGGCCATGACCATCAAGTCCTTCATGAGATTTTCTCGCGTCCAGACAGTGCATGATTACATATGAAATGCATTAGAAAAAATTGTGGCTTCATTAGCTTTTCGAAGGCATCCAATTTTAATAAATGGTTGGAATATTCGATAGCGACAATGAATATAATTCGTCGCATATATAGTTAAATAAATTTGTATTATTTTGTGGTAACATGAAAGTTCATTTTTAAACTAGGCTGTGGGTTTTATTGACTTACGTTAATTTCTCTTTGTAGGCTGTGAGACTGGTTGGTTGGAGTTCAAAGGTCACTGCTATATTGAAGGTCAAGGTCTTGCTACTTGGAATGACGCCAATGTAAAGTACAACATCGCAAACTGTAAACTAGTTTTTATTCGCGACGACTTTATTTTGCGTTTTATTTCCGGTAAACTTGTTTGGGACGAATAATGTTCGCGACAACGCTTTATCAAAACCCGTGTTGTATTAACAACTATGCAACAACGACTTGTTAGCGGCGAGAAATATTCGCCACGACGAGGTTTTCCGAGAACCTCTTAACGATTTCTTGCACCAGAATAAATGTCGGTTAACTTTACAGTATTCTAGAGGTCACCTTAACTTCATTACAAAAATATGTCAAACGTTAAATTCACTGCGCGCATGATCATGCATTATTCAATAGTATTTTATCATTCTTGAATACTCAATGATATCTTAAATAATTTAATTATAATTTATTTGTACAGTCAGTTCAAGCATATCTTTTACAACATACACCATAGCATAGCATAGCATTGCAATCTCATAGCATAGCATTGGAATCTCATAGCATAGCAGTGGAATCTCATACCATAGCATATAATCTCATAGAATCGCATTCGTCATATCATACCATAGCATACCATAGCATAGCATACAACATTATTTTTACTCGGTTTTAAATGTTTTTATTTGAAAAATGAAATGTTTACATGATAGATTTGTGGTAAACTTTGGCTTCTTATTATTTTACTTTGATATTTGTGGAACTCTTCTGTGTATCGAGGCGTTTTTGTTCAAATCTCATAGCATACCATAGCATAGCATAGCATACCATATCATTAAGCCCTTCATTTCAATTTCTCATAGCATAGCATACAAATTTAATAACATAGCATACAAATCTCATAGCATATCATTAAAATCGCATACCATAGCATAGCATTAAATTGTAAAAGATATGCATGAAATGACTGTAAACCTTCACAGTTGCAATGCAAGAAAATGTGTTCCCATCTGGTGGAGATTGACTCTCAGGATGAAAATGATTGGCTTACCATGACAATGTTAAAGAAAGGTGATCATTATTTTTTCAATGCTGTAACATTTATAAGAAAGTTTGTTGTAACAGAGATAACAAATATAGAGATAACAAATATATTTGTAATATATGGCGCTGCCAGGTGACTATCTTTGTATTGCATTTTGAGAAATATGGCTTTATGCCATATTTACTATAATCTAAGTAAAGAAAAATAATGAAATAAAAAAGTTTCTTCTGTGATAATTGTTAATGTATAGTAGATTTACCTAGCTAAAAATGGCCACGGCCATTCATTTTTCTTATGTAAATATTTAGAAAATTTCAATACGTCAGGGTTCCTACATGTGGGACCATTCGAACACGAACATAATCTTTACCAACTGGCATCCAAATGAGACCAGTCTATTAATCCCGAACGACACCCTCACAAGAGACTGTATTGATATACTGAGGACGGGACTATGGAACGACCGTCACTGCTCTTATTTGAATTCGTTTATCTGTGAAAAGTTTTCAGATAAAAGTGATATTGTGATTTTAGGATGATTTGGGTATATGTAATATAAATTTTAAAGAAGATTCAGCCTATAATGCTTCGGATGAATAAAAAATAATATATGAGATCCTTGTGGTGTGTAATGCAAAAAGTTTAAGAAATAATCCTTTATGTCTATTGTATCCACTTAATCATTATTTATAATGATAATATTCAAACATGTTTATGTGTGAGAATTTTTTTAGAGCCATTGTACAGTGTACTGTCCATAACAGTTGCATGACTTTTACTTGAGTTTTAGCTTTTGTTTCCCCTATGACATTGATTATATATGCTTTCCATATTAGAAGAATAAACAAGTAACCATTGGCGTTGGTGTTTATTGAAAGACATCATCGTTGCTTTGCAACGAGCTCGGCTCCAGTTTGGTATTTTGATTTTAATTCATAGTTTTTTACTCCCGAGTTTACATTAAAAACATGGCAAATTTGCCAATCAGTTAATTGAATACTCACTGAAAAAAATGATAAAAGATGACAAATGACATATGTTTGCCATTCAGTTACCTGTACCTCTCAGTAAACATTTGGGACAATATTGCACAACTATAGCATGTATATTATGCATTTGTATGGATTTCTCATTATATGATTTTTTTGGCAAAGTTATATATAACCATAACCGAAACCCTTTTTTTGGCTTGTCAACATTTTTGATAAGTCACCTTCTCTTCCAATCTCCAATTGCTTCCGACGCCACCGTGTTTGGAGACGAGTCATATTGTACCAGATAAAATTGTACAACCACAGGCCGTACATTTTGACTTGATGACCAACGATCGGTATATATACATGTCCGCAACTATTAAATACATGATTCTATTTAGCTTTCAGAGTTTATTATTCATTACCTATTCTAACAAAAAAAAGTTGTTTGCACATAGTTGAACTACAAACGATTATATACATATGTATCAAAATACGTGTGTTTACATGCCTTTTATCATTTTTTTTTTTACATTCTTATTGCGTGGACCCTGAGGTCCACGCAGAAAATATATAAGCGAGGTTAAACCGGATGCTATGGGGAAAATTCATCCTGCGCATGAGCTAGCCTGGTTCCTGTGCGTAATGGGTAGCTCAGGGAACCAGGCAAGCACACGTTTATCTGAATCGGGATCGGGATTCCGTGCCATATGCACACATAAGTTCAAAGGCGCTGTAATTGTAAAGTTGACGGTAAACAGTACAGAAACAAAGTATTCCTTTTTAAGAAATGATTGGCATGTGATATGAACTATCAGTATTATGAAATAAGTTAATGTTATGCCGAAACTACAACATGCATCAAATAGCATAATTTGCAATGTTTTGTTGTTTTCCGAATACACATGTAACTTAACTTTACATCAGTTTATAGTAGGCGAAGCTAGAGAACTTCCCGATTAAATTTTTTAAGCATTTAAGTATGATTGAATAATTATGTCACTATAAAGGTTTAAATCTGGAGAAAAATGCCACGAAATATGAAATTTTTAAATTACACAAAGCTGTCTCACTGCATAGTTAACAAAGTAGTGCGAATGGTAATGTGTGCGCAAATAATAGAATTCACCAAATGCCTGATACTATACATGCAAACTTCATTCATAGATAGATCATAATTATTTTAGAAGTATGAATCCTTTAAATTCTGAGATAAAAAGTCAGGGCTATACATGTATACGTAATTCAACGTACAAATTTAGTGGTTAAAAGCAGGGGGCTAGAGTCGGTGGAATCTCTGATAATCTTAAGGCTTTCACGTTTTCGTTGGAAACACATGCAAATGGTCCACGTATTGTAGTCCCAATTTAAAGGACAGTAACTTGTCTTTCCATTTCTATTCTTTAAAACAACGAATATAATATTTCTCAATACATGTTGGTTCAATTGCTCTGTCCATCCATTCATATTTGGTGTTATTCAATCGTGCATATTGATAATTCATTTGATAGGGAAAATGTTCAATTAACTAATAACATAGACTTACATTAAGTGTATATTTCCCCTTATGTTTCCATCGGAAATATGCGACTTTGAATTCCCTGTAAAGACACCTTGCTAATTAATGCACCAGGAGCACAGAAATAAACGTCATTACGCCTGTTGGGTATATTTTTATTAGATGAAACAACCAATTTCATATGTACTAGTGGAAACTAATTGTTGGATCATATTCATTCGTCAATAAAAAAGATTTGTCAATAAAAAAGAACTTTTTGAAAAAGATCTTGCACTATATTCGAGGTTGCGGAAGCGATCTAAATAATTTGTAAGTATGGATGTTCCATGTATGTTTCATTTCCTTGACTAAGAGCTTACACATTGGCTTTATAGCGACGATACAAATAGAGATCAGTATAGAATTAAAAAAAAAATATATATATATATCTATATATATATATATATATATATATATATATATATATATATATATATATATATATATATATATATATATATATATATATATATATATAATATATATATATATATATATATATATATATATATATATATATATATATATATATATATATATATATATAGTTATACAAATCCGTGTTGTGGGTTATTTCATATACCTCAGACTCACGTTGTGGGATCCTTAGGTGGTTTATGGGTCATCTATATTTTGACCCATAAACCATGTAGTTAAAAATTCATAGGGAGGTTGAAAATGGTATTATTAACATAAAAAACAAAAAAAAATGTTTTTTTGACCCACACGGATATATTGAAAAATGTCCCACAACTCAAAATCTATTTTTAGAACATCGCGTCAAAGCTACTAGTTTTTAACATTTTGTCTATCTATAAACATCCAGCGGGGTGTCCCACAAAACGGTTTTGTGATGCACGCAATGCATTGTTGGATATCAATGGCGGAGTACAGCAGTAACTTGGGTAAGTACTGAATATATTTGCTTATTAGCAGTAATTAGTAGGTCATATTTATAAAAATATGACGAGGAAGCAAAGATTATCGAACTAAAAGTACAATTAAGAAAAAATGGCGGACGCTCTTAGGCTGAAACGTCAAACGGCTGCCTTTTGACCATGCACCGATTCGTAATGCTGAAATGTCAAATGGCTGCCATGCACCGATTCGGAATGCAAGTGTCATTCTTCAGCTGTACAGTACATGGGGAACAAGTCTGCGAGTTCAGAAAACTTGTCTTGAGCGGTTAGATTACTTTTTTGTTCGTTTGCATACATAAAAATGTATTGTTTACAGGTGCAAGTAGAGAGTCCCCCAATACTCAACCCCGGGACTTGTTGAACATTTCTTCCTTAAATTATATTTGTTATGCACTAATTTGTACGACCGGATTGATTAAAGATTGTTTGCTTATCACTTCCCTGCCATGTATACAAACTGGTGTTCACTGGGGGATAGTAACCTAGCCTGGAGGCATATATACGGTAGCACATGCAACCCTGTGTCTTTGTTGTTGATCGAGTTTAAAGTAGTATATAATACTGTATATGAAATAGTTCACCGAAGATTTCATTTCACCCGCTAATGTTACGGTCCATCTATCGTCAGTGTAATTACATGTATTCCTTAAGATTTGGATATATCCTACCGTATTGCTTAAACAATAATAATTTATATATGTGCTTAATCATGATAATCGTTCACACCTCTGTGTGACTTTTATATTGTGTATATAATGAGTCAACCTCTCGAAGACTGCGGGCATGAGTAGCACGTGCCGAGAGTTCAACTGTGTATAAACAAAGTAGGCCCAACCCAGACTGATTTCAGAGACACCTGGTTTAGATTTCATTGAGAGTTTTATTTTGAATCTACAGAAAAAAAACTTGTAGATGTGTTCTATTATAAAAAGAATTCAGCTTTTTATTTCTACCCGGCGATATTTTTTCCTCCTTTAATTACAGACCCTGAAACGTACTACTACACCCAAAAAGCGTGCGACTTTCGTGCGAGAAACGTTTCGTGTTTAATTTAGCACCATTACGGAGATCCTGTGGAATTGTAGCCCTCTTCAGTAAACATCAGATATAAAAATCGGAGAGGGCTACATTATTGCAGCTAGATACATGAATAACACTTTTTCTATACACTTTTTCATACAGGAAGCATTATGATATCATATCATGTGAAAAAAAGACCATACAGTGCGAGTAACATTTATCATATCGTACAAAAAGCAATCCGTGCTATGCTAGGAAGGTATTGTAAAAACTGTATAGCGTGTGAGAAGCATGTGAGAAACATACAGCTGGTATAGTAGTGTGTTTCAGGTTTTTATTTGTATGAAGAAAAAAAAAACTGTATAGCGTGTGAGAAGCATGTGAGAAACATACAGCTGGTATAGTAGTGTGTTTCAGGTTTTTATTTGTATGAAGAAAAAAAAATTATTACCTCCTCTCCCCCCCCCCCCCCCCCCTATGGAGGGTAATCGTGTTCAAAAATCCAGACATGTAAACTTGTAAATCCGAAAATGCAATCGTGTTGATGTGTGAACCTGAGCATGAATATGTGTAATTCTGATCGTGTAACCTATAAAACTCGGGCGTAAACACGTGTAAGATTTGACTCAGTTCCTTCGCATGATGCACATTTTGCAACTTTATTGTTTACATTAGTTAATTAAACCTTCAACTTTGCACACTTTCAATCCGTAGTTTCTGCATTCGTAACTTCAGGCTCGGCAATAGCACATCTGACATGATACAAATTGACAAATGTAAAGTCTACAAGTTTGTCGAATTTTGACATGACCTGATATGGAAACAGTGACGTCACTGATAAAAAAAGGTTAGCTGCAGGTAAAGGCATGCCGTAATCGCCGGAATAGGGACGGAATAAATAGAAAAAAAAATATTAGGCAAGCCTATATTCATATTATCTCTGGATAACAACATTTCATAGAGTATTATTTTTCGGAAAATTAAATTATGATATTGGTGTACATTTTATCAAGAGAATGTATAAAAGATGCGAGTAAAAAATTCGATCGGCTTCAGATATCCTCTTAGAACTGAAAAAAATTACATTTAACGACTTTGTTTAAATACACGTGTATAAAGATATATACGCATTTTTATTCATAGGCGTCTGAACCGGGAGGGGGCCTAAAGGGGGGGGGGGAACTTAGCCCCCCCCCCCCCACTTTTTTGCCAAGTAAGACCTAACCATTAGGAACATAGCAACAGGGAGGATTCACCCCCCCCCCTACTTTTTCCTCGCAACAAACAAAATTGTTCCTTAAAAGACCTTAAAGAGAATGAAATATTAATAGTGATATTGAAAATTAGAGTCATAGTAGGTATACTAGCACACCCCCCTCCCCCCCCAACCACCACCATCACGGATTAGGAATTACATGATTTGGGGGGGGGAAATTGGGCAGGTAAGATTGGAGTTATTGGTATACCCTCCCCCACGGATTAGAATTTTCATGATTATGGGAACTTTTGTCAATATTTTTCATGATTAGTTTAGCCCCTCCCCCCCCCCCTTCAATTTGCTTCCGACGCCACTGTTATTAGAGTACATGCAACAAATTGTTAAAGTATAGGCCTCGGCTGAATTAGAAAATATCTCCAAATGCATCCTTATCGCTACCAAAAAGTTGTGACAAGACCCCCCCCCCCCCACGCGAAAAAATTTCACGGGGTCCGTCAGCTGAGTTGCAAAGTTATCGATAAGAAAAACAAACTATTTAAAGACATTGGTTTTGAGATTGTGATTACCCGGTAATATGAGACATAAGAAGCGACACCCTCTTTAAAAAAATGAATAAAAATTCCAAATATAAGGTTAACTGCATGTCGTGAAATTAAAATGTGTATAAATTATTTTAAGAAATGTTTCTTTGCATTGTCGGCAATATATAGGAAAAAAAACCTATCATGCAGGTAAAAATTGACATTTTTTAAAAATTATTTTAAGCAATTATTACGGGATTGAGTATGACGTCCTGAATGTCGGTTCAATACAGACTCACTTTGTGAAGTTGGCTGATGAAAATTTTCTGGAGAGCTAGTATAATACAGCTTTACAGCCACTTGTGAACTAGCTGCAGGTCTGTAGCTCCCTGTCTAAAAATACAGATGGACGATCTTTGAGCTACAGTGCCTCCCATAGTAAAACTTCAATTTACGGCGCACAAAAAATATGCGCTAGTTTTTTTTTATTATTATTGAAGATTGTGTCATTATTTATCTTTTACTTACACAACAATAAAAAGTATAAATACATGTAAAGTAACATAAATTTTTCCGCGAAAAATTACCAAATCCTTGCAGGTCGTTTATTCTAACTATTTCAGAAAAATAACAAGAGTAAAAATGGGGTACTCTATATGCAATGTTTTTGCCCAAAAATGACCAAGTTCAACAGCTGATATTTTTATAAATTATCAGAAATCAAAATCCTAGCAATTTGCATAATTCTGATATATACGTATAAATGATCTGCAAAAGAACAACTTCCTATCTTGAAAACTGTTCGAGGAGTTATCGGTACAATAAGGGTACCTTTTTGACAGCCATTCACCCGTCTGCAATTTTTACTATTTCAATAGTCGGAAAACCGGTTAAAAATTCACTCTCAAAATTCTTAGAATTCAGAGCAATGGAGTTACATGGGACCTCACGGCGGTCTTCGAACCCCATGCCGCTCAAAATATATTTACCCCCTTAGGAAATTTCTTGATCCGTCTCATTTCTAGAAAAGAGTACGCATTTACTTATATTCCAGTTTAAATTTAATTACATGTCATTTTTTTTTTTAGAGATATAAGATATTAGGCATTTCCTTTTATAATTCCATGAGAATTATATTACGGAAATTAGCGCATTCGTCACATCGGCAACGATTTTTTTTTCTACATGAACCTCTTCCTGTTTGGTCCAGTTTCAATCATACCTCAATTTTTTTTTCTAAAAATAATACTGGTGTTTTCGATAGAAAAGGTGTCGTTCAGTAAAAGCTTATTGCAACAGTTAAGCTGAATATTATGTTTAATTTTCGTTCATTCCGGTCCGGCGGTTACGGCATGCCTTTTCCCGCAGCAAGGCAGTTGCCATATAAGGTCATGTCAAAATTCGACAAACTTGTAGACTTTACATTTGTCAATTTGTATCATGTCAGATGTGATATTGCCGAACCTGGAGTTACGAACGCAGAAACTACGGATTGAAAGTGTGCAAAGTTGAAGGTTTAATTAACTACTGTAAACAATAAAGTTGCAAAATGTGCATCATGCGAAGGAACTGAGTCAAATCTTACACGTGTTTACGCCCGAGTTTTATAGGTTACTCGATCAGAATTACACATATTCATGCTCAGGTTCACACATCAACACGATTGCATATTCGGATTTACAAGTTTACATGTCTGGATTTTTGAACACGATTACCCTCCATACCCCCCCCCCCCCCCCCCCCAGAGCGTGCATGGGGAAAGGAATATTTTGATCTAAAGAGGTTTTATGAAGATAAATATTATTTGTTATTTTTAATTACATGTATATTCTAAATAATGCATCCCCCCCCCCCCCCCAAATATTTCATTTCATTTTGCGAGGGGATGCTCTGCTTTGCGGTGCCCTTGTATTTTTTAAAAATACATTGTGATTCATATATCGTTACCACTATATTGTGATATGTATTGTTGTTTCATAACGCATGCATTGTTCATATAACCATAATATTTCATCATATGAATGCTTATGTTTATATGTAACATTAGACTTTTTATCTAAGTATTGTTTCCATTATTATTTTACAGCATTGATAAGTATGAATCTTCCAAAAGCTTGGAAAGCACATTATTTAATGATGCAACCTCAGACAAGCCCAAAAATAATGCTGTTATGAAATTAATATTGAACAACTACCCATGGAAGCTTTGACTCTTTGCATGGAGGAATATTGATAGACAGTAGGAGATTAGATATGACTTTGGACTCTGTTGCAGTACTGTGATGCACGTTCCATAGATTCTTCTGAACACTGCACTGATTCATCAGCTGTCAGACATGAACAGGTATTTTTTATTAACAACATTACTTTTTTCAACACATGATTTACAAGCTTAACTCTAATTACAATGAAATATTTTTCAAATTTATAACAGAGAGCATTCTAGAGAGGGACACAATGGTAACTCATGTAGATGTTCCACTAACTAGTTAAGATGGGCTCTTAACTGATACTACAGTCTACTCAGGACCATGTAACTTCACATGTTCAACAGCTTTGGCATTTTACTACAGGTATTACCTTAAGTTACTCTTTCTGAAATATAGGGGAACATTTCAGTAACTACAGTAGACCTGTAGTAACTAAGTAACTAAAATTTCATTGACAATTATTCTTTGCCTGTACTCTAGGGAGGAATTTGAAGGCAAATCCTGTTGAAGCACACCCAGATGTTCCACAGATTCTGCAGAACAGTGAAGATCTGTTGCAGCACATTATTACCGTATATACTTGTTCAACAGATTCAACAGGTCATAAAGGACCATGTTGCAGAATATGTTCAACAGCCTTGCATAGGTATTTTTATTACACAAATACATGTATTCTGAATGATAGGGAATTTTTGTCAAGGCAGGACTTCACTAGAATATCATTGTTCTTTGTATACTATAGGGAGCATTTTGGAAGCGGCAGTTTTGCATATACCGCATAGTTTAGTGCTAGGATCTTTTTAAGAGCACTCGATTGGCGCAACAATTTTTGGACTATTTTTATCTCCTTAATAAGAAGACCTATGTATAAAGATAGAGAAAAGTAATAAGATTTTAAAGCTGAAATATTTAGATTTTTTTCTTTTGTAAATGATAGTTTATAACTAGACAAATCATATCAAAAAAATTAAAGAAGATCTGATGGTTAATTTATTAACCACCCAGCCTCCTTAAAGGATGCCATCCGAGTACTAATTAATCACCAAATCATTTTATTTCTTTTCAGAATATGAGATAGAAGCTTGTAATGGTAGTAGCATCAGCATTGTCTGGAAGGAACTATCAGTGAAGGTAATACATGCAGGTACATTATTTGAGGGTCCTCAACACCTGTTAAAAGTTCTGCATACAAGCCCATTTTCTTAATTAAAGATATTGATTTTTACCATGTGTTTTGACTTAAAAATTACCCCCCCCCACCCCCTTATAATCAGTTTTTTAAGGGGGGACTTTAAATTTCATTTCACTTCATTAAAATAAATGCTCCTCCAGTATTCACACTCAGAACCTGTGGGTTGGTAGACTGAGGGTAAACCCATAGCTGCACAGAGATATTTAAAACACCAATTATTGGCGATATAAACTGTTTCACATCGCGTTGAAATTGCCATGATGTGACGTATTGTCTTAAAAGTAGAAGTCACGATTCTTAATTTCGTTATTGTTTTAGTTATATTTTGTCACCACTTTTTAATCAGCCTTTATCCTTAACTTTGACAATGACAGCTTTTTCTCTGAAATGGAATTGTTTGTTCTGACATTTTCCCTGTAGATTGTTCATGATTTGTTTTGTGTCTTTGTGACATTGTGTATATGCAAACATATAACTGTGTGATTGCTCATGGTTTTTGGGTCACTGTCAAATATATGTATTTGTGTCTGTTCATAGATTAAACGTGGGTCATTGTCATATATATATATATGTTTGTGTCTGTTCATGGATTGTGGGTCATTGTCATATATATATATAAATATATATATATATACCGGTATATGTTTGTGTCTGTTCGTGGATTAAATGGGGGTCATTGTCATATATACATGTTTGTGTCTGTTCATGGATTGTGGGTCATTTTCATATATGTGTCTGTTCATGTATTAAATGCAGGTCATTGTCACACATACATGTTTGTGTCTGTTCATGGATTGTAGGTCATTGTCATATATATATATATACTATATATACCAGGGTTGTCGAAATATGTTCGTGGACAATAGCATTTTTATCATTTTAAATGGGTTAATTTATTCATATTATATATCTAAATCTTTGTCATAAAATTTCAGATCAAACCAAAGTGGTCTTTATTGTTTTCTATAGAAATAAAGTAAAATTTTAATGTATCAAAGGCTCGCAGAAAGTATGCACGTCCCAGCGCAAAAATTGTCCAAACTTTGTAATTGAGTTTTTAGATATGTATATTTACTGTTTTCATAATCTTCTATTGTGATGTAGTCTGTATTGTGTACATTATTTTCATACATCATTTAAAAATATTTTCAAACCAGCAGAGGACATTTAAAAGATATTACGGCAAGAATATGTCTTTTAAAACGCATGAAAAAGCAACTTCATCTGACCGCTGGCAATAAAAAAATTGTGTCAACTGAAGTAAAAAACTGAAATGAATGAAACGATTAAGGAAACTTATCCACAAGTGGCACAAGTGATATGTTGATGGAATATGCGATTGTACCTTCTGACCAAACGGTGAATGCGGCATATTACTCTCAATAAACCCAGTACTACGTCATTATAATTTAACGTCATACTGGGCTGTGCGGCCTGTATAGGCAATGTATATACATTCATAACTCCATTACAAAAATATACATTATTATGCTCTTTATTACAATATTATAATACCTTCCTGAAAATGGCGCTTCTATTTTGAATAAAATTACATGTGTCCACGAACTTTTCGGACAACCCTCGTATATATATACGTTTGTGTCTGTTCATGGATTGTGGGTCACTGTCATAGAGTTTTTGTTCTGCAATTTTTTCTGTGGATTGTTCATGGGTTTTTGTGTCTTTGAGTTTAGACATTTGTGCATATGCATGCATACATATTTAGTCAAAGATATATATGTGAATGCTCATGGTTTTTGGGTTGCTCTCATATCTACATGTATGTGTCTGTTCATGGGATGTGGATCACTGTCATGGATTGGTTGTTCTAACATTTTTCCTGTAGTTTGTTCACGCCTATTTTGTGTCTTTGAGTTTAGAAATTTGTGTAAGTGCAAATATATATGTGAATGCTAATGATTTTTGGGTTGCTGTCATATATACATGCTTTTGTCTGTTCATGGGATGTGGGTCATTCTAACAGATTGTTTGTTCATGAGGTTTTAGTGTCTTTGTACATAACGCCTCAACTACCTTATGTGGATGATGATGATACTTCAACATTAATTTACATGCTGATACTTCAACATCACATGCTGAAACTTTAACATTACAAGCTGATACTTTGTCTTTATATGATGATAGTTCTTTGTTACATGCTGATACTTCTTCATTATGTGATGGTACTTCACTCTGCGGTGATTCTAAAAATAGGGAAGGGTCATCTTGAGATTGAAATACATTAAAATTCAGAACTCATTGATGCCTGACAAGTTTTTAACACAGGGTTTTTTCTCTGTTTCGGAGATTGATCAGATATTACTAAGGTCCACTGAGACTAGTTTAATAGATCAAGATACTCAACAGATAATACCACTTGATTATGTGTTGTCCTTTAACAGAGTCATTTTATATTTAAAGAAAGCCTGCTTGGGAAAACCATTGGCGCTCCCCATCAGTGCATACAAATCAGGGGGTTCGAGGTACCCCAGGGGATTTTTTGTCCAAAAATGTGCATTCTGAAGTGAACCCAAGTTTATGGCGCTTGGTCAAAGTGGACCGCTAAAAGTATTCATAGCACCTAAACAAAGACTTCTGTCATTCAGGTTACATCAGATTTATGGGTGGGCTTTCCCTGGAGATCCACGTAAAGGAGTGGACAATGTAAGCACTAATTTTTTTCAACAGTACAGTTACTGCTAAAATCGGTTTCAACAGCGCACGTAGTCCCTAGCATCTGACTTCATGTAAGATATTGCAATCTGGAGGACGCAATGCTCTATCCTTTGTATGTAGTTTTACAATAATTTTATGAAAATGGAAATTCGATCATATGTAGATCAATAGATGAAATATTGTAAAATACGGGATCCCCCCCCCATTCCCTATTTTATATTTACTTGTTGACTTGTGATTGAGGGGTAGGACTGCCACCACCACCACCACCCCCCCCCCCCTCCCCCCTTAAATAAAAGATAGTTTGTGAGAAGCGCTGGGATCTAATGGATGATTGCTCATGCTCTGATTCCCTTAAGACAGAAAGTAAAATTGCTATTTAATGGCGTAGAATGCCCAATCCAAAGGGGGTAAAATAAATTTGAAGGCGCCTGCCTGCAGAATTAAAACAATCAACCTACAACATAAAACATACTCATAAAATTGGCATCCAATTTGAAGGCGCCTAAACAAAGACGAGTTACAATAAGGGGACTATGGAGTTGTTTGACACACAGAGATTTCGGCGCAAGTTCCAACAAATGTAATCAAAAGTGATGGTGCCCCCATTCCCTCCAGCATCCAGTTTCAGCTGAATGGCACAAGCCCTAGTATTGGGAATATAAGTTTTGATAATAACCAATGGGGTGTCCATATTTATATAAGGAAATAAGCATAAAAGAAGCTTGTTTAAATTGTTGGGTACAATGTAGCTTGAATTTAGTCTATTCTCTCCTTAGTAATATCCCTGAGTTTTATCGAATCACGATCCTGCTGCTTATGGCGAATTTAGAATCACCGCATACTGTAATACCATCATTTTATGAAATATCAGCATGTATTAGTGAAAGCATATAGTGAATACTAGGTATAATCATATAATAAAAAATTATCAGCATGTAATGTTATACTATCAGCATGTAATGATAATTGATAAATTATCATTAAATGAAGAAGTATCAGCATGTAAAGTTCACTTGATGTATCAGCATGTAATGTTGATTGATGATCAGCATGAAATGTTGAACTATCAGCATATTATGGGCATTATCTACATAAGACAGTTGAGGTGTTCCATTTCTTTGAGTTTTATTTGTGTTTGCATGTATATGTAATTTATATATATGTGAATGCTTATAGTTCTAAGGTTGCTATACTAATACATGTTTGTGTCTGTTCATGGATTGTGGTTCACTGTCATATATACATGTTTGTGTCTGTTCATGGATTGTGTATCACTGTCATATATATACATGCTTGTGTCTGTTCATGGATTGTGGGTCACTATCGTAGGTTAATTGTTGTATTATTTCTCCTGTACCATGTAGTTTGTTCATGACTTTTTTGTGTCTTTGAGTTTATACATTTGTATATATGCAAATATTTTAAAGGGGCACTGTCATGATTTTGGTCAAATTTTGTTTTTCTGTTTTCATTATTTACAATGCTTTAGGATATATTTCTAATGATCAAATGAAATTTGAGAGTCAGTCATTGAGTTACAAGCAAGATACAGAGCTCACAATTCTTTGTCATGTAAACCAGGATTGTGCCCTATTTTTTTATTTACATAGGTTCAATATACAAGTCTTTTTCAAGCTGATTTGTCTATCATTTTAAGAATAAAAGAACAGTTCCTAACATTTAATACATTCATTTTAGGTCTATAACTGGAATTTTTGCTTCAACATTCAAAATTAAAACAAAAGATTTGTTTACATAGCAAAGTAATTTCTTATTTAATTTTGGTCTCAAGCATTTTGATATTAGTATGATAGAATGCTGGAGAAAATTGTATCTAATTTGTTTGATGAATTATTGAACTGTATATACATGTTTGTGTCTGTTCATGGATTGTGGGTCATTGTCATGTATATACATGTTTGTATCTGTTCATGGATTGGGGGTCATTGTCGTATATTTACATCTACAAACTTTAAGTATAATTTCCTCAATTTCTTACGAAAGGTTATACTTAATTCATAGCTCTATAGAAACAGCCAGACTGAAATCTACACGCCCCATTTAACTATTGGTCGAAATCTACAGCGGCTGAAAGTGACAGGACTGAAATTAACACGCCCTGTTTATCGATTGATCTGAACCTACAGCGACCTAAGTAAAATCACGGACTGCATGAAATAATCATGATGATGTCAGACTGAAAGTCTCACAGGAGACGATTTGGCTGTTTCTTTTAGCTAACGTACATGTGTACGTTAACAGTAATTTAGTAAATTTTACTAACTTTTCATAATCAATTTATTAATTAGTTAAAGAAAGATGTTAATATAAACAATAAAATGCTTTCTTTGATGATTCATGCAGGTTATGAAGGTAGCGATCATTGCAGGAAAAATTTACATAACCCGCTAATGCAGGTTATTTAGCGGGTTATGTATTTTTCCTGCAATGTCACTACCTTCATATCCCGAATGAATCACTATAGAAAGCATTTTATTGTTTAAATATGTTACATGTTGGCGTCGATCTGTTCATGGATTGTGGGTCATTGTTGTAGATTTCTTATTTTAACATTTTTCAGTTGATTGTTCATGAGTTTTTATGTTTTTGAGTTTACTGATCAATAAATATTTGCTTTAACGGCGTATTGAACAACATGTAACTTCCAAGTAAAATGACTTGCTTATGGAAAGGAACGATATGATTAACATAATAGGATACACAGAAAAACCGTGAAGTTAAATGATAAACTTTCTAGGATTAACACTCGGTACTACTGGATTTGTGCATGATGATAGATCTGTATGCTTGATCAATAGGTCTGATAAATGATATGATAGTATAAGATTGTAAAAATATTGATGCGGGTACCATATATATATATGTTTGTATCAGTGTTCATGGATTGTGGGTCACTATCATATATTGTTTGTTTAAACATTTTTCATGTTATTTGTTTATGTGTTTTTTGTGTCTTCAAGTTTAGTCAATTGTGTATATGCATTCATACATATTGAGTTCAGACATTTGTAAATTCAAAGATATATATGTGAATGCTCATTGCTTTTGGAGTGCTGTCATATATATAAATGTTTTTGTCTGTTCATGGGATGTGGGTCACTCTCATAGAATGTTTGCTCAAACATTTTTCTTGTGACTTTGAGTTAGATATTTGATCTTTATGTTAATGTTTGGTTCTCTGTTATACTGTACCCGCAATGAATTTAACATGATAATAAAATGATAGGATAGAAACCACGCACGATATAATAGGATTGACGCATGTTATACATGTACATTGAAAAGTGTACATGCAAGATACGATAGGAATGATACACCAGAGGAAAGGATAAATGATGTTCATGATAAACATATAATATTAGCTCTAAATGATCTTCAAAATTAATGTGATAAATTAATGGCATAGTTTGATAAAAAAAATGTACAAATTAAGATACTTGCAGAAATCTTTTTATTAACAATTGCCTAGTTGTTAATCCTAGCTGCTTCATCTAAAGGGTATACAAAAATGACTTATTGGCTTACATGATTAATAATTTATCTGTATTTCTACATTTTTTTCATTACCGAACATCCCAGCCAAACACTACTAACATCTCATCCCAACATCGAATCCTGTGGAAAATAACAGGTTCAATAAAAATTCAACTGTTGTTTTTGATAAACATGTAAAATCCATACAATAACAAATTATATACAAATTACATGTAATGTTTACGCAGTTATAAACTCTAGTACATATGATTAAATGTAATACTATGAGCATTTAGTCTAGAAAAAAAATGTTACTGTAACCATGTTCCTATAAAGATCTTCAATTGTTCACATTAATCTTTTATTTCCATTACTTACATATATGATTAACATGTAATTTCAAATTTGATTTTTGTCACAAGAGTTTTGATATTAGTATGATAGAATGCTGGAGAAAATGTTACCTAATTTGTTTGATGAACTATTGTACTGTAAAAAAAAATGTTGGTGTCTGTTCATGGATTGTGGGTCATTGTCTTGTATATACATGTTTGGGTCTGTTTATGGATTGTGGGACATTGTCATGTATATGTATACCTGTTTGTGTCTGTTCATGAATTGTGGGTTATCATCATATATTTCTTATTCTAACATTTTTCTGTTGATTGTTCATGAGTTTTTGTGTCTTTGAGTTTACTTAATTGACATTTGTATACTGGATATATGCGTCCATACATATTGAGTTTGTACATATGTACAATGAAAAATATGTATGGGAATGCTTGTGGTTTTTGAATCTCTTTCATGTATAAATGTTTGTGTCTATTCATGAATTGTAGGTCACTGTCAGAGATTATTTGTTCTAACATTTTTCCTATAGTTTATTACTGTGTCTTTGAGTTTAGTTATCTGTTTATTTGCAAACATAATTACCAGGTACATGGGATGTTGGTCACTGTCATAGATTGTTTGCTCAAATATTTTTGCAGTGGGTTGTTTATGAGTTTGTTGTGTCTTTGAGGTCAGATATTTGACTGTTCATATGCGTACATATATATATTGCAAGTTTAGACATATGTTTATATGCAAATATTTGCATTTCCATTGTTCTTTCCCACTGTAAGCCCATACGGAGGAGCTGCAATTATTTCTCTATAATCGCAATTGCTCTGTCAGTATACTATGACGTCATAAAGGTGTAACGTTATATATACTTTTCCATGACGTTATAGATTTAAACCACTATACAATACATCATGTGTTTTTCTCCAACTCCATTAAAATTGACGTATTTACATGTAATATTAAAACATGTTTTTGATAACATTTTAAAGGAATTACTGTTATAACATATCATTGATTCTGTTAACAAATCTATGTGAATTAAAAAGATACATTACAGTCTGAATGCTTACTTTTGATGTAATAGCTAAATGTCAAGGTCTAGGCTAATACAGGGTATTTGCGAGTGGTAAAATGCAAATATAAGTAATAAACAACGATTATTTAGTGAACATGGCGTTATGAATAGCAACTGCTCTGCTGGCATATTTTCCATGATGCGCTAGCGTGCATCATGGAATATGCCAACAGAGCAATTGCTATTCATAACGCCATGTTCACTAAATAACATTGTTTATTTCTTAACGAGGCCGGGTCTAATTTTTTCTGCCCTAGATTTTTGAATGAAATTTTTTACAAGAATTACTACTGATATAATTATTATTTTAAGATTAAAAAATAAGACATTTACCACACCGTTTGTTTAAGGGGTCATCTCAAAGTGTGTTAATTTTTAACATAGGACCCTATGGGATTTTGCTTGGAATGTACCAAATTTGCACATTTTTTAAACTTCTGCCCTAGGGATTTCTTTTTCTGTTCTACATATTAAAGTTATTGCTAAAAGGCATCAAATGGTCAAATAAAAAAACCGTTTACCTCCTGGTTTGTTCCAGGGGTCTTATCAAAGTTGATTTTTGTATGCCCAATTTCCAAGATTTGTCAGTTAATGGCTATTTTTTATTTGACAAAGACGGAAAATGTTATATATATGGTATTATTAAAACATTCAGACATATTTAAGTAATAAATAAATATATAACATCACATATTAAGGGTAATTAATATAAAATACATTGTTAATGTCTTGAAATATATGAATTAAGCTATATCTAGGCGGGTTAAGAAAACGTGACAGAGGGCTAGGCTTGCTGAACCCTCTTCACCTTTTCGACCCGAGCCCAAGTATAGCTTATACTTCGAGACATTTATCTTTATTCCACAATATAACTTTAATTTTACTCTTCAAACGAGTTATTTTCGACAAATTTCGCTGAATATCTGCAGTTGAAACTATCCCGCCATGGCGTCAACAAAGCAAAAAGATGACGTCACAATACAAATGAAACGCTGCGCGAAAGCGTGCGTACTCGTTTTGTACTTGGCCTCGTTAAATATATACATTGATATGTGATCGCAGATAATTTTTTAGTTTTTAAACATTAAAGCATTATTACTTGAAAGATGTGGTCACAATTTACTGCAGCATAGTGTGTATACAAATTGAATACCAAGCCCTAGCATGTTATGAAAATGTGTTGCGTACACTATTATTTTAACTTACATGTACAATTGTAGAATTTAATTCACTGAACCTTTCTTATATTTGATTCACAGATTCTATTGAAGAACACAAGGATTATGTCCCAAGTGGTATAGAATCAGTGGATAAACCATCATGCACCACATTACCATCAAAGAAAAAATGGACAATGGAATAGGACATTTGAATTTTATATGGACTTTAAAGATTAAAGTGTATCAAGAGAGGCAGAAGCACTGAAAGTAAAAAAAACAAGTGCAAATTTCTTGCTGATAGAAGTATTCATCAGAAAAAGAGTAAAATGCAACATATGCTGAGACTTAATCAGCAGATACGAAAGCTGATTCCAATGAGCCCCCGTTAAACGTAATAGCGGAAGATGAGGATGCATATTTAGGACGTTTGGTCTTGCAGTAACAAATGATTCTGTAATAAACCCTTTAAATTTAAACAGTAATTGGAAGATTATCTCCTCATGAAATACCCTGGACTTATTTATAAACAAGAGTCGTCTATATGCTTCATGTTTTAGATTGAAGATTGAATGTGTATGTGTTATATCTGTATTACTCTCTCTGCTTCCCATCTGCAACATGTGTACCTGTGGTGTAACCTCATGGTTTAGTTTTTATTCGTTTTAAAATCTTAATATCAGCAATAAGATGTTGTAATTTCTTATGTGTTACTTTTATGTTTAAGGTCAAGTGAACATGATTGAAATATGTATTGCATATATTTTAAAAGTATATTACAATGTAATTTAGAATACTTAACGTTTTTAAAAAAGGACAATCATATTAATATCTAATATTTATATGTAGTGTATATTTCCCCTTATGTTTGCAGAGGACATCTGTGACGTTCAATTTCTCATGACACCTGTGGGTTTTAGCTCTGCTGGCCATAGACCAGAAGAGTGTATGCGATGATCTGTTTGTGTAGCTTTCTGTTTGTCTCTCTGTGAACAATTTTCAAATGCTACTACTATTACAGCTATCAAGAATGTTCACATATATATACATGTCTTGTGTTTGAAATCATGCATGACACATTTTTCTAACTTTGAGAAATAGAATATATAATCTTTAACTGACAAAAGTGTTCCCTTATTAATATTGTTTTACCTCTGCAAATAAAGGTATCATGGTATAAAGGATTTACCTTGTCTGTCTGTTAATCTGTGTCTACATTACAAGTGTTGAGGATGGATTGCTATGCCATAGCAATATTTTTGGTGGGGGTTATGCATTTGCTGCTGCCTTTATTTGACACAGAGATGGTCATGGTCATGTAGGGATTCGTCATGACCTAGACGTGGTAGTACATGGACAAGGTGACAAGGAAAATAATGATTTGGGGTATTACCCTAATACAAAGTCACAAGGAAAAGCGTATAGGACATTTTGATGTGGCCTAAGCTATAACCGAGATAAGTTGTTCACACCTTAATTTTTACAAGTAGTTTCAAACCAATGGCATTTGA
This sequence comes from Magallana gigas, assembly GCF_963853765.1. NCBI lineage: Eukaryota > Metazoa > Mollusca > Bivalvia > Ostreida > Ostreidae > Magallana > Magallana gigas. The sequence goes on along the minus strand of NC_088853.1, from coordinate 19,195,902 downwards.
CACTTTAGGCGTCAATGATTTTAGTGAAGAGGTTTTCTGGTCTGTTACCATATTCTCTTTGAAGATAATTATAGAAACCAAACTTAGAAAACAATGTATTTGAAGACATTTTATTTTTTTTATCTTTGACACCGGTTAAGGACAATGTTTTGATCTATGTTCATCTTATCAAAACGGGTACACAGACCAAACTTCTTCCTGAGATGCATTAACATATACTAGACAGTATATGATCATTTCAAAGCATGCTTTGCATGCTGCTTCTGACTTAAATTACATAAGTCTGTGATTCATAAGCACAGTATCTATATCTTTTTATTTCAAGGGGTTTACAAAGTAAATTTCTTCAGTGCATCACTGGCTGCTCTGTTCAGTGCATTACATGTAGTAAAAAAATCTGCCACCTTTTCAGGAATGCCCCATACTATACACTGTTGCCATTAGGAGACAAGTCGTTAGTAATTCTTCGGTTACTTTTATAAAAAAAATTCCCTTAACCGTTTCTGTGCCACAGGGCCTATTTGGGCCTATTTGAATATCTACGTTAAGTGCCACAGGGCCTATTTGGGCCTATTTGAATATCTACGTTAAGTGCCACAGGGCCTATTTGGGCCTATGGCAATTTGAAAAAATATACATTAAAATAAAAAAAAATATTAAATATATTCAGGTTCTGTTTTTCATTATTGATTTTTTAAAATTTGTATCAATATACATCGTATGATCTATGTGTTTAGTGAAATACTGCTGATAACGTCACAACGTTAAAAATGACATCATAATCATGACGTCACTACGTCACACAGCGCAAACTCGTCTGCGTTTTACCATGGCTGGCGTATGGTTTTTGTGAATACATCCCCAGGACTTTTCCGTCAGAACGGGAAAATAATATCTGTCCTAATGCACAACCTGGACCAAAGGAAATGCCCCCTCCCCCACAAGAGCACGACCAATCTTACGTTTTCCTACTCTGCACTATAAACCCTGGGCTCGTTTAACATATAACCGACTTTTGACTAAAATCTATCTTAAAAGACCAAATATTTTTCATAAGATCTCACCATAGCTCATAAATTTGTCATATCTTAATAGGATAATCTTAAATACTGTCAAAATACAGGTCTTAAGTCCAACTTTAACATGGCGAGAGCTAATACTTTAGTCCACCACCGAAGGCCGAGTATAATTCGAGTGTGCGCGACTTTTTTATTTTCATGCTGCTGTTAGTGCTGATTAAAAAAATCAAATAAAACACATCGGTAATATCAATGCGGTTTTTTTTTAATCTGGTAAAAAGCTACTACATACAGCATCGTTCTCTGGAATTGTATAATTTGCAAGAAATCGAGAGTATATTAAGCACCAAAGGAAGCATGTACTTTATATGTATTATTTTTATTCAGAGTTAATTAATGAACGGCAATATAAACTGCGATATGCCAAATAAGGAGGAATGGGGCACTGAAAAAATTACTTTGATATGATCCTATAACAAAATTTTAGCCAGATGATCAACATTAAAAAAAATTCCATCTGGTGACATTTTACTGTAGTTTTCATGCATGTAAAAGAACAATACTGAATCTTTGGACAGAAAAACAAGAACTGCATGTAATAACTTATTTGGAGATAATGGTGATGCTTCGACCGTGTTCGAGATTAAGACTTCAGTGCACAACCCCCCCCCCCCCCCCCACCCGCGTACTCGCTTCAAGTCTTCGTATCTTCTGTCTCCTTCTTCAGAGCATTTCAAACAGAGACATTCTTTCTTGAAACTAAATTTCAACCGTGTCTCTAAAATGGGATACCGCATAGCATAGACATTTAATTTTCACATGGATGGTTCTGACCGCACGGACTTTCATTACCTGTTTTATGGTCATAAAGAGCATCTACTCTGTGTAAAGGTGCAAATATAGCGGTAAAAGAAGGAAAGATTTCTAGGACTGTAATATACTTCATGAAAATATTTAATCACAAAATTTTATCATTATTATATTTTAGACAACTCAGTTGGTCAAGCGGATTTAATCACTAAAACAAACTGTAAGACCACAAGTTGGTAAAAAAACACTTCTTAGCTCTAATCGAGATATAGAATCGTAAATGTTTTGCATTTCATAACTGTTATATTTCATCGTATGATGATGAACTATGTGTAATCGTTAACTTTCTTAGGTCTATGTTGTTTTTGATTTTTTGAATATTAGAACTATAATATAAATCACAATCGTAGTTGTATCGATAAATAAGCTAAGATATTAGAGAACATTAAGAACAAACTTATACATCTTTTTCCGAGAGTTCAAACGTTTACAACTGACGATCGTGATTGTCAATATTACACGTATGATGTGGTAAAAGTTTTTACTTTGTATGGAATAAAATGTAAAAATTAAGATAGTGTTCACCTGTCCGAGGAAAGGAAGATTTTAAAACATACAGATAATTTAAAGCTACATTATCCGATTTTTTTTGGCTATGGGAGTATCAAATATTTTTCTATACAGACCAAATTTATTAGACAAATGCCTATTTACACAAACAAAATCCGTCTCTTTTCAAAGTTTGTATTATTTAAAGTACATAAAAAATTTCTGTATGAGAAAACAAAAAACAAAACAAACCAACTCCATCTTGGGAATGTTTAGAAACGGGAACCGCTTGGTTTTGTTCCCGAATGATTGGGTTTATTCAACCCGCATGTGATGTATCGATTGTACATGTATACAAAACACTTCCCCAAATATTAGTGAATAAAATGTACCGACGTTTATTTTTGATTTGAAATTTTTTCAAAGTCGTAATACAACCATACCCGCCTTGACCTCAGCAGCGAATTTTATTATGAGACGAAAGAAATCAATACAATTTATGTCGTTTGTTTTTGTAAATAAATTGTGTACATCACTTTTTCAATAAAATATGGCTTAATGTACCTGGAAAACTACTGCAATGTCTATTATGATACTCATACTTAGCATAGCCATCGTATAAAATCGAACATAGCAGCTTTAAAAATTTCACGGTAAGCCTATATATTATTCTATTTACGAAATCATTAAAGTCATTTGGAGTATTTTGAATAACAGTTTTTGTTCAACTTGATTGTAAAATATGTGTAAATACGCATGTTTAATACAGTTCGTTGTTTTGGTCCAACAGAAAGATCATACTCGTTCATGTGCGGACCTAGAAGGGGGTGCATGGACTATTCCTTCCACCTCTTGGGAAATCAAATTAAAAAGATTATATAGCAAAATTCCCGAAATAGGCCTCAAAACCCCTCTCCAACATTGGAAAACAAAATTATCCCTCGGACACCCCCTGGAAATGTTTTCTGGATCCGCGCATGCGGTAACAAACATACAATATATCAATTTTCTCGCTGAATAAAGCAATAGCATACAGTGTAATGAGAAATGAATATTGAGCAGCGTTTTCATCACATAAATTCTCTTTACTGAGGTTAGCGAGAATATTTTAATAACAAAATAATTTATTAATGTATGTCATTTCTTCTTTAAACTCTCTATATATAAATCACTGCATGGCGTTGGAAGCAATTTGAAAGTGAGTGGGGGGGGGGGGCTAGACTAATCCTAAAAAATATTGACAAGCAAAAAAAAATGATAAAAAACTAATTCCCAAAATATCCGTGGGGGGGGGGGGGGGGGTAGTACTATACCTATACTTCCAAAAAAAATCTTACCTACCAAAATAAAACAAATTCCCACATCATGAAATTCCTAATCCGGGGGGGGGGGGGGGGGGGGTAGTATGCCTATGACTTCAACTTCTCAATAATTTAATCATTTCAAGGTAAATTTAGGAACAAATATGTTTCCTGCGAGAAAGAGTGGGGGGGGGAGGCTAACCTTTTATGATGCTATGTGCCTAATGGTTAGGTCTAACTTTGCAAAAATGGTGGGGTGGATGCTAAGCCCCCCTTAGCCCTCCCCCCTTCGATTCCGACGCCTATGTAAATTACATTGCAGGTGGTGACTGTTGGAGAGTTTCATTTGTTCGTGTTTTGTACATTGCAGTGCGATACACCACACTTTCTAAAACACGGAACGCGGGGTGATTCGAAATTTCCCCCAAATGACTTTACGAGCATAAACTTGGATGGACGTTTATGCTTGCGCGATTTCATAGAAATTATTATTAAAACGAACAAGGAATTGCTTACCAATCTAGCACTGTCATTCTTTGTCTGTCTGTCTGCATATCTAACACACAGTAAAAACCAATTCCTTTTGCGAATTTCTTAAACTGCATCATGATAAACCTTTACAGCTGCAGCCAGCAATACCCGCCTCTTGACCACTAACATATTTGCGTTATACTAATTATTTAGTTTTTGAAAATTATCCGCTATTAATGACAATGATTGTTACAAAAATATCGTATTAATGATGCATACAGGCTCTAAAACAATGTAAGTTGGTTATATAAAATCGCTTTAAAACATTTGGTGCTTTGCTTAATTACACATATAGTTTAATGTTAATCTAATATGGTTTGTACATGGTCAGTAAATCCCATACGGTGCGAGGCCGAATGAAGATGTTTTAAAAATAAATGTCCAAATTATTCGTGGGAAAAACTTAGTTATTGCTATTTAGACCATATACTTTCGTGATAACTATTTGATAATCCCGCCCCATCAGTTCCATTTTTCACAATTTGAGGGAATTTCTGGTGTGAAAAACATGATTCAGTTTGCATTGCATGTCATTAGGTTATCAAAAAAGAAATCCGATAATTTATGATTTTTTTAAGTCAACCTACTTAAACAAACTCTCTCTCTCTCTCTCTCTCTCTCTCTCTCTCTCTCTCTCTCTCTCTCAGGAATAAGATAGCTTTTTTATCGTGAAATTTATGTCTCATATATGTGCAAACAAAGAAATAAGAGATATATGCATTATATCTTATAGAACTACATGTAATTTCAATGATAAAAAATTCACATGTATGCGTGGATTATAATTAAGATTGACAGGATAAGAACGTGATTATTTTAAAAACTGCATGTATTTGTTAAAGATTGTGAACATGCATCATTTATGAAGTAATTCATATTTTTTGAAAGACGTGGTTTTCTTTACATTTCTTTTTCATTTGGCGACGCTTAAAAAAGAAAGAAAAAAAAAGAATGGAGTAACATCTTATTTGAAATGACAGAGAAAAAGATAAAAAGCCATTGTTTTCGATAATAACATTAGAAATTATTGATTAAACACAAAACTGCATCCCGCAACGCTAAAAAATGGTACGGCGCGTTGTGTCAGATTGTTACGTCAAAACATGAATTTGATAACGTCATGCTTGGCACTGAAGCGTAATAACGTCTTTTTTGACGTGGCAGCGAAAGGGTTAATTAAAAAAGCCTATATATATATATAAGTCTTATAAAATGATATTTTGTATTTTGTGCTCCTATACAAATCATATTCAGCTGTATGCTATATATCATTGTTTTAGCACCCATACATGGTTTGTGGGATATATCCCATAAAGAATCTATATATATATTGCCATGACATGGTTTGTGGGTTCCTACCCACAAGTATGTTATATATATTATCTACTATATATCACTGTGGGTATGTATACCCACAATGTGGTGACCCACAACGTTATCTATAACTTTGAAACCAAATATGAGTAATCTTTATATTCATCTTATATTTGGCTTCTTCATCAAAAACTATTCCTAAAAATGCGTTTCCTTTTGTAATAAGCCTACCACAAATGCAGGGTCCCACAACCCATGATTATGGATCATGACCCGCAAACCATGTCAAGTACCTATATATATATATATATATATATATATATATATATATATATATATATATATATATATATATATATATATATATATCAACGCTAACGATATTCAATTTAAGTGCAGATAGGAACGACGACATTCAAAATAAGCATACAATGCTTAATCATAAAGTCATACCTTCTACATAATAATATATATATTTATTACATTCTTAGTAATAAATACAGGTTTTTTGCACATGTGATACAGATGACATCACAAAATCCGTATCGGCCTCCGGGGCTGATACAGGTTATCAGCCCTCCAGTGCTAATACGGATCCGTATCACACCCCTTGCGGAACTCCTCTGCCTTTTTTCGCTTCAGCATTTTTGCATGTTTACAGTGGAAAAACATTTGTCAGTTACAGTCGACATTTTATAGTGCAGTTGAAAACTTCAAATGCTAGCAAATGTTTTAAAGCAGTCAACTTTTCAAACCTGATGAAATTCCGTTCTGTAGCTTCATGTTTGTTAAAACAAGAAGAACTCATATTTTTATTAAATGCATGTACATGTCCAGACTTTTTTCAAATAATAAGAATAATCAATTTGTTTAAGTTGATGGGTTTTCTTTTTAAATTTATTACTAAGTATGTAATAAATATAATTATATAGATACCCTTTTCCATATCACAGCTTGTATCAGCCCTCGACCAAGTTCGGACCTCGGGCTGATATTGGAGTCTCGGGCTGATACTAGCTGTGATATGGAAAAGGGTATGTATTATTCTCTCTATATTATTAGACTCTTCATCACTGCAACGCGAGGCAGTAAAATAAAGTAATAAATGTATAAGATCGGACTAAATGTCACGATCATTGACTTATTATCTCAAAGGTCGAAGTTGTAGTAAGATGGCACTTAACCATTATTGATATATAAATAAAATGGTATGGTTTCAATTAGTTGTCCGGGCTTTCATCGTGGTTTGCGATAATGAGAATTATCATTTATGAGACTAATTGAACTGTATATATGAATAAATGTAGATACACGAAATAGCGTTCATTATGACATTTGTTTCATTTGTGTAAACTACACGCAACAAGCCGAAAGAAATTAGACTGTTTTATTCAGATTGGTTTGTTCTAATTGTTTTTCTGTTTATTCGTATTTCAACTTATAATGTAACCTAGAAAAAAGGCATGTATTCTTTTTCAAAACTATACATAACGTTAACGCTGGTATTTCCATACCATATTAACTGCGACTTACAACACTCCCGTTTTTCAAACTCCGGTGAAGAAGATTTGACAGGGTGGACTTCTGATGCGATTTTTGATCGTCACAACTACAGCCGTGTTCGATGTGGAATTCTTTGTTTGGAGGACCAGTGCTGCGAGAAATTTTTGTACAGCGCATCCACTCGGCGATGTATTGGTCTTCATTTTATGGACTTTCACAGTAGTAGCTTTGAAAACTCAGTTTTAACAATGTATGAAGGGATGAAAGCCTATCAGAAGGGTAAGTATGGTCTTTCTCTCATAGCTTGCTGTTCGAGTGCGAATCCTTGTTCCCTCAAAGGGAATTTAAAGTGCTCAAATCTAAATAATAAGACCCCAAAAATAAACCTTGAACCGACCCCTGCTTCACGCGCGAGCCAAAATTGTACTTAACCCCCCCCCCCCCCAACCTACCGGGAAAGTTTTTGCCTATTGAATTAATGAATAGTTTTCCATACAGACCAAATCTTATCTTAGAATTTATAGAATTGTACTAGTTTACACCAGCTAAGCCAGATTAAGGATTAACCCATCACCAAACATCTATGGCTAGTTGTGACTGAGGCTTCCTAGTTTAGTGTATGTTTTATGCATTTTCATTTTTTGTGCAAAAGCGAGTAAACTTTCTCATAACTCACACAAAATTTTAGCTTCAATAAAAATGTCACTATAATTACTGTGTAATATTGATAACTTAGATTGATGCACAGCTATATGTATCAATAAATACTATATTGAAAGAAAGCTTACAATCATGCTTGCTCGGTTTTATCTATTATTATATTTTTTTTTTTACTGGAATAATAATTTTAAAAAAGTCAATGTTCAGTGAAGTTGTAGAGTATTAATTCTCTTTGTAGGTTGTGAGATTGGTTGGTTTGAGTTCAAAGGTCATTGCTATATACAAGTTCAAGGTCGATACACTTGGGATGAAGCAAAGGTAGTAAGGAACTGTCATTAACGTCTAGTTCATAATTAGAATTATATTTGTTATATATGGTAGTGAATTTAGATATTAAAATTTTAGAGTTATGCTGTAGAGTAATGACGTCATTATGACATTTTGAAATACATCGTCTCTATCTGTAGGATATCAAATGGGGCTTAATTAAAAAGGCTTCAAAATAGTTACTCGATAAAGTATGTGTGGAGACCAGACACACTTTGTAATTTCTTCAAGAAAAAAAATGTGTTTTATTTCTATCACTGTTTTATCTATGTTGAGAATTTGGTAGTGACTTCATCGGGAATCGTTGCACATCAAATTTGGAGTTTTTGTTATTTAGTATATATAGATTGTAACGTTAATTGAAGCATGAACATTGATATCAATGCTAATAATGTACATATTTCAAAGGTCCAGGAGTTAATTTATCCGCAAAACAGAAAATTCACAAAAAAATGATCCATTTGAAAATAGATGAAACCACAATTTATCATTTTCATGATTTTTTTTACCAGAATGAATGCGAGAAAATGTGTTCTTATCTGGTAGAGATTGACTCTCAGGATGAAAATGACTTTCTAACCACGACAATAATAAACAAAGGTACTCCTATTTATTTCTTAAGATTTCATGAAATCAAATAAGACGTGGAATACAATTATTTTGTTTAATAAGTTCTTCATCATTATATTTCATCTTCATTTTCGTTATATAATAATAGTATTGATTATGTTAACGTGGAACAAATTAATATAATAAAATAAATAATAAAATAATAAATATAATATACTGGTTATAACTCAGGCTTGGGGTAATGCTAAGTGTAATGGTAATGCATTGCAATGCATTACATGTTTTTAAAGTAATGCTAGTAATGCGTAATGCCACAAAATTAGCATTACAAGTAATAGTAATGTAATTTATTACTTTCCAAAATCTAGTGTAACCCTGGCATTGCATGGCATTACTTTGCATTATTATGCTTATTTATGCATGTTCACTTTAACAAATGTGATGAATAAATGTATAGTTGAAATAAAATTTGATTAAATTTATTTTTAAAGAAGAAAAAAATAATTATTGAGATAAAAATGTTTTAATTGTATTATTGAAAAGATTTTTAAAGATTTATTTTTGAATTGTTGATATTACTAAATATATCGGCACAATTTCATAACATTTTCAAGAGTGTTGTTATTAAGAGTTTTAATCGTTTAAACAATTTACTCTAATTAGTCTGCACTTCAATAAGAAATGTGTCAACAACACACTATGCCCCCCCCCCTCCCCAGGATAATCTTAGTATCAAAACAATCTATTGTTATAAGAAGTGCTAAACACCCCAATCCCCTTCTCTTCACTACGTCCCAATAGAATAGGAGACAGACGTGCACCTTTAAAAGCAAAATGAATGCACTGTCCATCCATGATGAAAATCAATATCACCTCCAGTATTATAACCCATTTGAAAATATTTTTACTTACTTATTCTCTCTCTCTCTCTCTCTCTCTCTCTCTCTCTTTCTTTCGTATATTAAGTACATTGTACATTAGTTTGGACTGATAGAAAATACATATTATTGCACTTAATATATCCTAAGAAAGAGATCGTCAAACAGTACTTTTCAATCCAAGCTTCGACTGCTCCTGTAAAACATTTATTTAGTATAGCTGGGAAGATTTTCAAACTAACAGGATGCAGTTAAAAGATGAACCCTTTAAAACTTCGATCATAAAGTGCAACAGCAATCTTTTGTCTTAAAGTGTCCTCAGAAGAAAGAAATATGATTAAAATACCGTATTTTAAGATATATAACTGGGAAAAACCATCTGTCTGTGAATTTATACAATTAAGGGTCCAAAATTATAAAGATTTGTTTAATCTGGGGAAATAGCTCTATTTAGCTTTTGATACCGCAACATTATTCCATAAATTGTTTTTTGTTATGCATGTAATTCTGTGTCTCTGTTTCGTATCCTACATTGTATCATGCCAAATGTCTATAGATATCATTTTACGTATGTAATATGTTGTTCATAATGCCACAAGATGATTATATATTGAGCAAATAAAGAATAACTCTTGTATAGTAATTGAATTTGAACCTGATACTGATTGAACATGAACCTTTAGATATTTTAAAGAGTGTTTTAAATTTGAAACATTTGCAAAAACTCTTTATTAGCTTTACTTTTTAAACAAAGTAATGGTAATGGTAATGCATTTCTTTACTCATGTAATGATAATGTAATGCATTACTTCAAGAAAATCAAGTAATGGTAATGGTAATTTAATGCCCAAATTCATGAAGTAATGGTAATGTAATGCATTACTTTACAACGTAATTCGCCCCAAGCCTGTTATAACTTGGTAAACCGTAAGAATTGTGACAACGAAATTTAAACAGAAATGTATTGTTTCATAAAGCTTGATACAAGTCAATAGTATTTTTCTATCAAATGTAAGGAATTTTTCATGTTTAATATTTATGAAACCAAAACTTACGGTAAATGAACAAGATCAACAAATCAAGCGTTTCTAATTTAAAGGACGCGGGGAAATCGGACTAATTTTTTTTCTTCAAAAAGTTGTTGTTTATGTCCTGATTCGACTGCATAAACTTTAACATTTTCGTAACTGTAAGATAACTAATTACTTTCTGTCTTATTTATTCACAAAAATTTCAATTGGAAACCTTTGAGGATCTTTTTTTTTTATAACGTATGTACAATATACCAAAGATACTTTAAATTCAAACTAAAACATTGCCGTTTATTTTTTTAAAGAAACAAATAGTTCTACAATCCCAGATACGTGAAATATTATCAGGATTGGACATCACATAAGTTAGTCTTGTAAATATCAATGATGACGGAATTATTAGAATTCGTAGTGGCTCAATTTTTGTCGCGTTTGTGTGTTGCCCTAACACACATATATACCTGCTCTACAAAATATGATCATCAAGTATTTAGTTTTCTTACTGAAATTGAAACCCGACGAATCAACAAAATTACGTCCCAACCATTAAGCATTAAGCAAACATCCACAAACAACGTAAATTGATCCCCACGAAATTAAATGCGCAGTAATTTGACAGTGGTAATGATTTTTATAGTCGATTACTGTTGCACGAGTGCGAACTACGGATGTTCAAAGTAGTTAAATGATTTCCCAGTAGTCATGTTTTTCTTCTCAGATAACTGTGGCACAGAGACGGACTACAAGTGCTCCTCCTGGACCGGGGGTAATGATATTGAGATGGAGGGTGGGTACGTGTGGGACCATTCAAACACAGACCTGAACTTCACCAACTGGTCCCCACAGGAACCTAGCGAAGTAAACCCAGACAGTGCCCTCTCAAGAGACTGCATTGATATTAAAAGGTCTGGGTTTTGGGTCGACCGACCCTGCTCCACTTTGAACTCGTTTGTTTGTGAGAAGTTTTCCGAGGATTTTAGCGATTTCAAAGTAGATTTTGATATGAAGTAGTGATTATAACGAGGCTCGGGTTACAGTTTTTGAACTAAAAGTCATTTGAGAGAAAATATTGTTTTTTCTGTGTCGTTCAGAACAAAATTCTTCTATGTCAGATGTATTGATTCAGATACCTATCATTAACACGTATAAACAATAATTCCAAAACGTTCATATATGCACAATATTTGAAGGCAAGTGTCCTGTCCATTAAAAAAATGTTGATGGATATAAAAAAAACAAGTTTAGCTTTTGTTTGCTATATATGTTTATTGTGTAATAATGGAGAATGTTCGGCCCCAGACAAATAAATTAAAATAACTAAACACAAAATATGGTATATTAAATGACTAATTAGTTTAAGCTCTCTGAAGTCATTGTAAATCGCTGAAAAAATTGTGTATTCATTTTCAAACATTTTCGATGCTGTCTGTTTCCCTTAGTTGTTTTCTTTTTTTAATTTTTAATCTAATTCTTAAATAAGTATGATTCAAAAATATGTTCCTTTTAATTCTAAATCTTTTTCGTGTATGAAAATGTTCTTGTATGTATGTACTTCTGACTATTAGTGTGTTTGTGTATTCTATATACATTATGCTCGCTTTGTACTAAATTACTATAAAACAACTTTTCCCATGCGAGAAATTTTCGCGAGGTTGGCGAAAGCCTTGTCGTCGCGAATATTTTTCGCCGCAAACCAATCCTCTGTCTATAGTTTTTAAAACAATACAGGTCTGGAAAAGGCTTGGTCGCGAACATTAGTCTCGCGAATCAGTTTATCGGCAGTTGTTTGCAAAATAAAGTCGCCGCGAATAAAAATTGGCTAACAGTATTTGGCTTGAGCGAATAAACTGAACTTATGAAATGCTTATGAGATGCTTTACATATAAAAATAATTATCGAGTTTGATGTTCATTGGGAAGAATATCCCGATGCCCTTAATTTTTAACTCATTAGAAAGAGGAGCGATAAACGATTTAAATCACCCAGTAGATGAAAGTGCTTTTCGTTCGTCTTAAATGTCACTGACACGTGGCCAAGTAGTGACGTCATGGCATATATATTCCATCACCTCTCAAGACTCTTTAGGTATTATGCAGGTGAAAGAATTAGTTTAAAACTTCAGAAAATTTTAGGTGGAATTTATTGATGTGTTATGTTATAATGAAACGATAATCTTTTTTGTGCAAAATAGTTAAATACAATTAGTTAACATAAATCTAAGAAAAAAACAACAGGTACTTCTGTAATAACAGGCAAATAAAATTAAAATTTAATCATGAATTATTTGCTTTTCCTACACACTCTCTTAAAAAATAAATAAATGAGAGAATGTTTTTGTGTATAGATTTATCGTTTACACAAAGTTTGTTTTTTGATCCCGCACCATGAATATATCACCACTCATCTTGATTATGAAATTTCATGAAAGAGTATACTTTTGCAAAAGCATTTTCATAGTATATTTATGCAACTAAACCTAAATATTAACAGCTGTTTCTTAATTTTGTCATGGAATGCATCTTAAATATCAGTTAGAAAAGCGTTTCTAAAGACGAATCGAGAATGACCGCCGTTTCCAAATACCGAAATAGTTTGCATCATGTATAGATTATGCAACAAAACCTAGCGGATATAGACGTTAAATAAATATATTCAGCTTTTGGTCGTTGGACATTTGATGTGTTTGTTCCGAATCATATCCCTCAGCCTTGAAAATGGTGAGTTCAGATAATATATTAACCATAAAAATTTGAAATGTTTAATTGCTAGGCTATATGCAATTTACTTAATGTAATACATTACTTTGAAAGAGTCCTTTTATTTTCAAATTACAGTGTAAGGAGACAAAGGGGAGTTTGTCAAAATTAGAATAATATTTTGTTTTGTTAATTTCAAATTTGTTTTTGAAATTTAAAATAATTTGAAATTTAAAATAATTTTTTGCCGGTACTTATACCTTTAAATCAACTTACACGTAAGAAAACACCCTTTAATTGCATTGCAGTGCAACGAGTAGGCTGACGCCATGTTTATTTTTCAAACGCATCAACAAGCAATTGGATAAGGAATTAATATTAAGGTACATAAAATTACAATATGTGCATTCATAAGACTATGGTATCGGCGTCGGTAGCCGAGTGGTTAAGGTCCAGGATTTATGACCGAAAGGTTGTGGGTTCGAATCCTGGCCGTGGCAGGACGACGTTGTGTCCTTGGGAAAGGCAATTTACATGAATTTCCTCACTCCACCCAAGTGTAAAATGGGTACCTGGCTATAGACAGTGAAAGATATTGTCAGAATGTGAGTGTCTGAGCGCCTTATCGGCTGCTGCACTGAGAAGGCTCTGGAATGCTTTAAGGTCTGCTGGGGTAATAATTGTAAAGCGCTTTGAGAAATGCATCGCAATTTAAAAGCGCTATATAAAAACTTGCAATTAAAAAGCAATTAAAGTAAATTTTGTATAACATGATTTAAGCCTCATCCGCCGCCCAGGAAAAACTATAGATATAAAACAGATGTTTTAAAAAATCCTATGGAAACCTGTGTATCCGCATCAAACATGCGAGTGGCGGAACCTCACTCTTGGAATAATTTATAGAACTAAGAAATATGAAAAAGACCCTATATATATAATTAAAAAACAAAACAAAACCACGACTTGCTCGGGACGGTGTGCTCTAGAAAGTGAACATTACTGACAACCCATGAATCAATTCGAACACGTACACCCAATACTGAAATTTCATTGGCTAAATACTACATAACATGTTAAACTTAGTAACCCCACACTTTCGTAATTGTTTACATGTCGTCAGGACAATTATTTTTCGCTATACTACGTAACGCGAAAAACTTTTATTATTAACGCATGATTTCTGAAGTTTTATAATTCATTAAGCTATGCCACTGACTTAGAATTATCGCCTTGTCTCAATAAGTTTTAAATTTTCTTCATATGAAATTGAGTAAATGAAGTAAATTCGATATGTAAGGACGTAAGGTGTTTATAAATAGTGTCGAAGGCAAGACAAGTTACTTCCAAAGAAGTTGATAAAATAGGATTTTCAATTGTATAGACATTTATTAGATGGAATTCATCTTTTCGTATGTTCTTTGGTCGATAAAACGACCTTGTCAGCAAGTACAATATTTCACTGGGTCGCATGCTTTTTATACAGTAACTGCAACGTTATTTTCTTTAAAATCCTTTCCTAACGTGCGTTAATCCTTTCATTTCGTGCGTTAATCCTTTCATATCGTGCGAGAATCCTTCTATTTCGGGTGCTGATATTTATTCTATCGTTCGTTTATCCCTTCCTTTTGCGCTTTAATCATTTTAGGTTCATTGTACAATTTTGACAGTTTTTCGTATTATCCTATCGTGTTCATCGTTTCGTGCCTTTTTAAATGCAACTGAATTTATTTCAAAATTGCAAGTTGTGTAGTACCCTAAATACGAACATTGATTTAAAAAGAAATGTAAAATCGCATCCCAAAGTCTATCATGATACTAATTTCTTTAAAACAAAAGTAACCAATATTACATATATATGTAAATGACATTTGTAGGCAGTGGAAAGGAAAAAAATAATATCGAAGTACCAAGAAAGAAGATAACGTATTTATCTGTATATCGAATACATTAAATCGTACACAGAAGAGTGTGTACTTGCGTAAAGTTATGTTTATCAGAAAATATTGTTCACTGAAGATTGTATTCGCGTAGGACAGCAATTAACAAGGTCTTTATTACCAAACTGCACTTTCGTGTCACATTTTTTTTTTATTTTGAAATTTTAATAAGATTGAAAATGAATTTCATTTCACCCTAGAATGTCCAAATCAAGTCGTTTACAATATTATTTTATGAAAACCTATTACTGGTTAATACCTTATCGTTTCAAGCTTGTTTATATTAACATATTAGTGCGACCTAATATTAAACCAATGCAAAACATTTATGTATATTTTCTGTGTAATTGTCGCATTATACATTTGTGGTAATATCCTATCGTAGATAATAACTAAAACTGGCAAAATCTCTCTCTCTCTCTCTCTCTCTCTCTCTCTCTCTCTCTCTCTCTCTCTCTCTCTCTCTCTCTCTCATATGCATTTAATGTCGGAAATGCGCCAGAGAGCGACTGAATTGTTTTGTGACGGGTATAAATAAAAATATGTCTGTCTAGTAGAAAACAAATCAACAGTTGCATTGAAATTTGAACAAGCGTTATAAAATCAATCCCCTTCCCCTCATAACTTCTATGTGCAGCCAAACACCTATGCTTTAAAAGTAGTTCATGAAAATTCATGCGCATTGTTTATGTGCCCAAAACGCATAGTATTGTTTTAAATCACATAATTAATAAGAAAGGAAAACATCAACGCTAAATTTATTTGAAAACAATTAAATAAACTATAGATTTGACAAAACATGACTCTCTGTAACTATTTTATATGGTGGAAGCTTTTACTTTGACGCTGCTCGGTTTTTTGTTTACTTTTAAAGTTGTGCAATTTATAGTATCATTGGTGATTTGCCTGCCTACAGCCATGACGCTTGCTTTCAACAAAGCCCGGCTAAAAATCATGTTGTCATCCTACTTATCAAATTATGTCAAAATCTGTACGTAATTGACAGTCAGCAAATAACCACTTGTTTTGATAAGTCGTTGCAGTTTTCGTTTAAATGTAAGTTTACAGGTATATGCACCATCTTATTTGAACAATAAAAGTTTATGTTATTTTGACTAGATATTAGAAAAGCTAGTCATTGACTAATTATCATCATCTTTTTCTCTAGGACATAAAAAGAAAAATTAATGTACCACAATTGTTTGTACAATCGTTATTTAACATTTACTTTCGGCATTGCATTTTGATTAACATGTCAAAAAAAAAATCGTGGACATAATCTAGAGAAAAAATATATCTGGTTTAATTTCCACGAAACGCCCATCTGTTATTATATCATGAAAACGCATTGTTTTGTTGATTAAATATTCATGATATGACTAAGTCAAAGTACACGTTATACTTTGTTCATTCCTATGCAGTTACTCTGGCAAACCTTTAGTGAAACAGTATTTGGACCTAAGCTCAAATCATCACCGCTGACAAGACGTAGATCTTGAAAATAATAGATAAATTCGGTGTACTGTATGCTGTACCATTGTTTTTCAAAAGAAAAGTATCTATTAATACATTGAAAATAGTCAGATTTTTATTTAATACGAACAATTCAATTGCTTTTTTTAGTTGCATGTATTCCTACGCTAGAGTTCAATATAGTCTCGTTCAACCAGACGCTCGGCTGTCTCCGTAAATCTCCGACAAGCAGAGACTTTCTCTCTGGTAGTCAGAGATTAACGGAGACAGCCGAGCGTCTGGTTGAACGAGTCTAGAGTTCAATATTGCTTCGATCCAGACATGTACAATTTTTAGAAGCATTTCGGTTACTGATACACAGTTTTATGGAATTTATTCTATATTTAAATATTACACAACATGATTCAATAAAATCAACTCCCGACAGTACTTAAGTACTTTGATTATGGTACTGTGGTTTCATCAATATTCGTTGAATACCAATTTTCGTGGATTTCGTTGTTTAGTTGATCCACGAAATTAAATGTTCATTGAAGTGCAATTTTTATTAACATTTTGTATTGACAGGGTCATTGGCGACGAATTTACATATCCTTGAAACTGTGATTTTCACTTTATCAACGAAAATTGATGCCCTTGAATATTAATGAAACCACAATATTGCTAACAAAAAATCAAAAATCCTGAATGTTTTAATATATAATGCCTATAAAACTATTTTTGCATGAGAAAACACCCTTGCACTAGTACACTGCATACGGTTTATATTACCTTTATGTAAAATATTTCTCATAATATGATGAATATGTTTGTTTTTCTACATCTTGTTCATAAACAGACTGTCAAACTTATTCATCATTGTCCTTTTGTATAACATTCTTGCATTCTTTTATTTTTCAGAAAATGTTGTGCATACCTCTGATGTCGGAATAATAAAAATGCATTCAGTACTAGCTTATTCTTATCTTGGTCATGAAGTGGTAAAAAATTATTGGAAATGCTAACTAGCTTTGTCATTAGTATAGTGAATATAAGTCTGTTTTCATCAACAAGTAAGAAATAATTGAAATAGTATAAGCCCCCAGAATCCCAAACTCCAAAAGCATGAAGGAAAGACACCTAATGTACACTTATCAAAACTTTTAAGTATTCATTTCGATGGATGCAATGATTCAAAAACTTAGAAAAACTGTTTGAAATTTTATGTAAAATACCTGGGATAAGATAAGGCAAAACATACATGTATTAAAATATATAAATCGTAACACACTTTAAATTTTTAAAGCACATAAGGGTTTTTTTAAGCACATGTGCTATCATATTTTTGCGATCAATGTTGTTGGTCTGTATTAGCCATCTACAAAAACCAACTTAAAATATGGGGGGTTCTTAATATCTTTTTAAAGGTTTTAGACGTATATATGTCTATTTCATGAAAAGAAGCTTTACGCATAGTTTGTGTTTACATATTTCTTATTATCAGAAAGTTATTGACTGAACACAAATGATTGCTATCCAGTATACAATTGCACTGGTCTGTCTATTCCAACCGGGCATCACATTAACGAAAAATGCTAATTTTCTTTTCATCAAAGATTGGCTACTGAAAATTAATGATAGTTAACCCTTTGTTGTTACACTGCATCGGTAGCAATTTCGCGTTCGAGAATGAGACATACTTATTGTTAGACCATAATTATTACCTAATTGACTAAGAATTTTTTCGTTTTTTTTTTCGATTAAAACAAAGAGCAAACGGCTGGTTTTACCGATCAACTTAGTATGTTCATTCCTTTATGGCACCTGAACTCACCTTTAATATTTTTAGATGTCCGTGTTTGTTTGCTCCTGTTTTCTATTTTTACTGTGAACTTATTTTGTATTTCCATTTAAACACCACTAAACGAGAAAGAGCAGCATACATTGAACGACCTTTGTATTAAAAGTAATCTAATATACACTTAAAATTTCTTTAAAAAGGTTTTCCAACAGCAAGAAAATATAGAGTTTATAACACACTGATGATCTGAAAATGATATGTTTGCAAAGGGTCATTCTTCAAAAAAGAAATTTTTTAAGCAGATTAAATGTATTACAGATAAATTATGAAAGGTATAATTTATCTGCCCATGCAAAATGCACGAGCACGTTAATTTCCCATAATTGTTTGCCTTGAAATGAACTTATAATCTTGGAAGAACGTACTAGTGTAAGTGATATTGATCTTTTAATGCAACATTGATGTCAAGCAGATGAATGACCGCAACATGTACTTGTATAATGGACAATATTATCACCTTCGATCGCATAGTTCATTCAAGTAATCTCTATTAATGCACTTTTGATGTGAATGAATGTTTATTTATCTGAACCCATATCATTGGTGCATGAAGTAGAAAAAATATTACAAATATACAAATGCTGGGACAAGTAAGGAAGGCTACAGATATTCAACAAATCAAGCTAATAATTTTTTTTAAAATAAATATGGACAATGTTTTAATGATCCATTGATAATGAATCAATATCTATGATTTTCATAAGATTCTCAAATTTATGAGTGTTAACATTTGATGAGCATATTTCTTCGATTAGTTTTTTGTAGAATAAAGTAAATGCCTGAAATTCCATAACATAGTCGTATTCGTCATCCAAAGTGTTTTTATTAAATAATGAACAGATTTTATGACATATTTCTATGTTACTCCATCTTCCAGTTTCAATTAATAATTTATGATTACAGGTTCTAAATTAAGTAAACATGACTCTTACATCTTTTGGAACTTTCTTGAGATTATTTTCCTGTCTAAAGTTTTTCTTGAATATTTTGTAATTTTAAACATTTGGGTGAATTTTACACATTTCTGAACAAATCTTGAAAAAAACTTATTTATCAGCGTTTCTTTAAAAAAGGATTTTAGCCAGTTGTTCTAGAAAAAGCTTTGATTAATCCAGACATAGGAAAGACTATGAGTTAAGTATATCTCTCATATATTTCAACCATGGGTGCAATTTTTTTTTTTTAAATAGCGATACATTACATGCGTAGGATTACAATCATGCGCCACTAAAAGTTTAGCCCAATAAGAAATTATTCGTACCTTAATAAAGATTATCAACGGATATTGCCCAGTTTCCCCATAAACCAAACAATTTGGGGTACTTAACATGCAGTTCAAATTTCCAAAAGATTTTATTGAACTTTATCTAAAATACCTGTATTTTCGTAGCCCCACCCTTCACAGTTAGATTGGGATAATAACACTGATAAACAGATAAAATTAACAGTCAATTTGTAAATCAAAATATCTTATTTTTCTAAAAAAATCCATACAAAGCTTTCGAGGCTTGCTCAGTTAAATTTGTTTCGTACTTTTAAAAGATACACTACGAGACATAATAATACCAAGATATTTGAACTTATTCACAATTGCAAGGGGTACATCTTTGTGCAAAAAAAAAATGTTTTTGTAATACGTCCTTGAATAACATTAACACTTTAGTCTTTTCAATGATAACACGATGTTTTCACAGAACACAATATTCAGAAAAAAAGGTTTAGTGGGTTTTTTAAAGTCGTCTGGGTTTTCCGAAAATATAACCGTGTCATCAGCGTTAAAAAAGATAACAAGTTTGAACATGGTATGTATCTCAGTTTCAAATTTCTCGCTGAGGGTAGTATTTCCTTTAATACTATTTTGTACAAATTAGATGTCGCACTGGTAGTACATTAATTAGAAATCTTTTATTCGTTTGGAATTTGAGAATAACGAGGAATGTTATTTACTGTCAATGCAAATAATTTGCATAATGTGACAACAAAGGAAAAAATCAGTCTTCTATTATTTGGGATTTATGCATAAAAAACACAATTACAAATTGTCTTCGAATAAAATACTATACAATCCTCTTACATAAACAATAGAAGTACACACTACAAAGTAATGCCGAAACAACCAACCGGATAAAATACTGTTGTATCAAAACACTTTTTTTTATCTTAACCTTAGGGAAATTTACGTTTCACTCCCCTTTCCATTTTATTTCTTTAGAACTTTTTATTCAAGCGTGTCCATAATTCCAAACAATTGATAAAAGGTCAAAAGGTCATACGATATCATCAATTTACCTATTATTCATCAATATTTGAATGCCAGTAGATTTTCCAGAGCTCCAACCATTTAACTAAATAAGCAATGAACTCATGAACTAAGAAGATTGTACTTTTGGATAATTTAACTTTGTATCAGTGATCAGCTGTGGAATTTGCTGAAACGGCGCTCGTGTTCTTATCAATAACAAGTATATACACATCTGAAAATAAATCGTTTGATATGAAGTTCGTTTATAACTTAACCAAACCATATATTTTCGTTGTGTATTTGTTTAATATATGGTCTGTGTTCTGCAAACTTCTGGACACATCATACTCAAAGCCCGGTGACATTAAATTGACAGGATCAGCTTTGGTTAAATTCGATCTACAAGGTGTCAGTCTCGTACACTGTGGTAGTCTTTGCTCAGAGGATGAATGTTGTAAAGAGGTCCTTTATAACGCGACCAGTGGGCGATGCATAGGCTCACCTTTTAGCGACTTTGAGAGTACATTGAATAACTTAGTTGAAGCATCGTATGACGGAATGTCAAAGTATCAAAAAGGTAGGTTTGATCTAATCAATTGATATCAACTTGATTAAATCAATTTTTCCGTTATGATGAAGAACATCAAAATAGTACTGTGATTAATTTTTAACCCTATATGTGTCACCTCTGAAACAAACATTTTATCATATAAAAACGTTCAATGTGTTCTCTTTTTTTTATTATTTGAACCCATTATTTGTTATTTGATATTTTCATGCTATTCACAGTTTTTGATATCTTGATGTTTGAGGGAAAAAAAGGAAATAAACAATCTTTTAAATATTTTGCACTTACTATAAAAATATTAATTATTGAGTTTCCTTAATGATTGTGAATTTTTACTGATAGCGGTTGATGTTTTCGTTTCATGGATCATGCTACCTAGTTGTAGTTTAGCGTAACTGTAAACACTCTTTTCTTTGCGATGACTTCATTTCGCAGTTTACTTAAGATTAACTTGTACGCAGAACAAATTTTTTTACACGCGCGTGTAATAACATTGCCAAACGAAAAATACATGTCCATGTTCGCATTTAATGTTTTTGCGACGACCAGGCTCTCTTGGACCTCGCAATTTATATATCGCACGAAAATAAAAATTCGTTTACAGTAATCGATGACATAAATCATTTTTATTGACATGTTTAGGTTGTGAATCTGGTTGGTTGGAGTTCAAAGGTCATTGCTTTCTACACGTTCTAGACCTTGTTTCGTGGTACGATGCAAAGGTACGTATACACATTGTTTCTCATTTTCTATGGATTAAAAAAATGTGTAGACTTGATTCTCACAACCAACTTTGACCTGATTAAGTAGTGCTTGCCTATTAAAATCTTTCTCAAAGAATCAGTATTGTTGGTTTGCTCCAATGGAACTGTTTATGTTTGCTATATTGTTTAAAATAGCTTTTAAACAGAAACAAACATTATTTTGGGGATGTCATAATACAATCTATCATCTTATTTCAACCCACAATTCCCCGTTCGATTTTATGCCTGGATACTACAATTAATGGAATTATTCTTAGTATTGCATCATCATTTATTTAACATATTACGTACACGTCATGTATTGTGTATTTTCATGCCAAAAAATTGTGTTTTATTCAGCTTGTTTGCAAGAAAAAATGTTCATACCTGGTTGAAATCAACTCACTTGAAGAGAGTAATTGGCTGGCCTCAACATTTCTGGATTAAGGTACATGTAGTTATACACTTTGTTAATACAATATTACCTTACTGAATTCATATAAAACAAATGATAATAAAAAGTAGTTGTGTCTAGTACTACGTTCGTTGAAGAGAGAAAACATTATAACATTACTTGGCTTATCAATATACATGCATTACTTTAATTTTTCTTTCATAAAGATATCTAGAGATATTCACTTTTCTATTTCATATATCTGTCACTTTAAATGAAGTCATGTTCATCGAATTTGGAAAGGCATAAACGACAGATATGATAAGCAGAGGTGTTATCATCTGAAGACAATTTACGTAAACTTATTACTTGATTGACAGCGATATTAAATCCAAAATGCTACACTTTAAAAAAATTACTATCGATAAGGACATAATTGGTTCATTGTAATGAATCTGCATTCTAACATCATATGAATTAAACCTAAACATAACACCTTCTCTCATACAATTATGAAAAAGTTTTCAATGTGTCAGATAAGCGTATGATTCAGAATATTTTTTTCATATACCCTTCAGTAACCTGCGGTGCAGATGAGTTCTTTAGTTGCACATCTTGGATCGGTGGCAATGATATAAATGTCGAGGGCTCGTATGTGTGGGACCATTCGAACACATCGTTGGTTTATACCAACTGGTATCCGCAGGAACCCAGTCTATTACATCCAAGTGATGCATCCACAAGAGATTGCATTGATCTACTGAGGTCTGGGCGTTGGAACGACCGACCTTGTCTTTATTCGAACACGTTTATTTGTGAGAAAAAATTTGGAGACTAGTTATTTTTACCTCAACGTAGTTTCTAAAAAATAGCTACGTTGATTTTAAGCTTATAGTTTGTCAAAAAAATAAACAAACAGACTGTTCATCGATATCATGCTAGCGTAAATAACTTGATATTGCATTTTTTAAATACAATCCGTTTATCATCATGAACTGATGAAGACAAAGTTTAAATGGGAAGCTTTAACTAAACCTTCGACAAAATATTTGTTGGCCAATGTACGAAATTTGTTATTTTGAAAAAGAACATTCAAAGAAACATTGTTAATAATGTGTTTCATTTTATTTCTTTCTATTTCAAAGCACCATTCAAACAAAACGAAAAAAAACTAGTATCATTAAAGGTGTTAGTTCATTATCATTTGATAATTTAAGCAATATCTATTTTGAAAACAAAACCTTAATTTCTTAATGCTTTTATATAAAACATTCTTTCAGTAAATTAGTTTTGGTATCAATTTATAAATAATTATTAATATTATTGCATTAATAGTCATCGTTTATATAATTTATTTAACAATTATTTTAATTATATAACTATATAGAGCCGTGCGTTCTATGATAATTTCAGTTAGAGACTCAGATTGGGTACATGTAATGCTGTTATAGATAGAAAATTCAAATACTTACACGATTTGTTTTTTAAATTTTTAAATATTTGTTTTTACAAAAAAATAATGTTATAGTTTTTCACAAAAATATTTTTTTTATTATTGTAATCATAAATATATTCCTACATTGCTAATCCACATCTTTTATAAAACTGAAGTGTAGCCATATATTAAAAGTTTGCTTTATGCTTGACAATAATCTCCCTTAGATGTTTGAATATGATAAATTCAGCTACATGTATATACATGTAATATCATTTTCACATAATTTCTATTTAGATAAAGAAAAATTCCATTTAATTAGTGCTAGCTGTATGTTTTGAGTATGTTCCTATATGTATCTGTATTCATATCTTTTCTTCTTACGGAGATTAATTTAGTTTATACACGATTACGAAAATCCAACCTTTTTGGTATATATGAAGCGTTACTCCAGAATAGGAATACATATACTGATTATAGGAAATAAACCTAAGTGATTTTCTCACATGCTTAAGTATATATTGAACTTTTACTTGTAAGATGCCGACTTAAAAGGTCAATTGTGAAATATAACATGAAAAAATTCACACTTTGTTGTCAAAAAACTTGTCGATCTATGATCCATTCATACAAACCTCACTTTCAAATTCTAGAGCACTATGCTTTAAGCACCTTAAAACATCGATAGTTTTTATACTTTGAGACAGAAATGGCTTATTTTACATTAGTTGAATGATTTTATTTTCCATTTTTTAAGTCGTTTTATAGTAGATTGTAGTGTTAAACCGCCATCTTCCCATATGTTTTTCTCTCTTTCCCTTCTTCTTTCCCTCCAATATTAGAGAGTAACTAGGAATAATGTTAGTAGAAGAAGAAGAAATAAAACCCTCTGTTTTCTGCATTCGTAGATTTAAGAAATATACGCCTGTGCATACAAGTATATTTTATTTTGTTTTCTGGTGTATTTCTGATTTGAATCTTTAATATGTTGTGTGAACATTTGAGTTTAAGATGTATGTGTAAGGGCTTTGTTTGGGGTTAAATTGTATATCTTTGCTTGATGCTTTGGTACTTGCTAATTCAATAAACAATAAACAAATGCACACTTGATCGGTGTTTTTGAACAGATGCATTTGGTACAAATAATGCATTGAATATTATATAAATAGTGCCTGTTTGGGCGGGTAACAGTTGAAATTGACACCCCGAGAAAACCATTGTCAACCGACGCGAAGCAGAGGTTGAAAATGGTTTTCGAGAGGTGCCAATTTCAACTGTTATCCTCCCAAACATGCACTATTTATTTTATTATACTGAATGTCTTAATTTTAGAGAATTGTTTTTACTGCTTTAAGTGAATTCTACAGCGAACCGTACGCGCATAATTTACGCGCATGTAACAATTCGTTGTGTTACCCGTTGCTAACACTGAGGGTAATAGTATACAATTATTTAATGCTTGAGCAGTCAATAGACCAGAATGTTTTTCCCGAGGTGCAGGGAACAGCTCAGTATGGTCTATTGCCCGAGGTCAACGGCCGAGGGCAATATATCATACTGAGCTGTTCCCTGCACCAAGGGAAAAAACTCTGGTCTATTGACTGTTCAAACATTAAATAATTGTTTTATTACCTAATTCCTTTTTTAGTTTTCGGGGTTTACAATTTGCATATTGCAGATGGTTTTCGTGCCTTTATGCAATATATATATATATGCATCCTTTACATGCACAAAGCCTGTTGCATGCATTAAAACATCCCAATTTCATATTAGTTTACACAAAGAAGGGGGAGTCTTCAACCCATTAGATTTTAAATAGTCTTTTACCTTATATAAAGCTTTAAACTTGTTGATTATTTGATACTCCATTTTGATAACATTGAATTTGGTTTCAATAAGTACTAAAACTAGCGTCTATGTAAAGGAATATAAATTCCATGAGAACTATCGAAAGGATGTAACATTAACATACCCGCGTTCTGAAATACGTTGCCGGTCCAATAGATCGCAGTCTATTGACCGGCGGTCCAATAGATCGAAGTCTATTGACCGGCGATCTAATAGATCGCAGTCTATTGACCGGCAGTTCAAAATAGACGCAAATGTTTAATTTGTAATAAAACAACAAAATCCCTTTGATTAGGTAATGAAACGGATTATCAACTGCGTCTAAACCAATCAGATTTCGGTATTTAACATGAAAGTATAATAATATAGAAAAAGTGCCTGTTTGGGAGGGTATCAGTTGAAATTGAAAGTATCACAATCTAAAATATCACATCTCCCTACACATTAATGAGTTGGCCATTTGAATAAGACTTCCGTAAGGAAACACTCATCTATATCTCTCACCAAAACAAGTTTAAAAAAACAAAACGCTGGTATGCACAGTTTGCGTAAAGGCCAGACGAATATTGTTGATTTCAAAGAGCCATGCCCGAGTGCTTTGCAACTGAAATAGACAGGCCTGCGTCACATTGCTGTGTGACATCTACACCCAAAGTCCAAGCTCTTGTTAAAATGGTTTTACCGAGGATGAACTACTGAGCCATTTCAAGGACTTCTTTTATTTCCCTGCCTGAAGTAGATACTTCATGCCGTAATCGAATTTCTTGCTAATATAATCCTAAAATGTTTAACACTATTTTGTTTAACGAGGCTGGTAATCACAAATCATTTGAGCAAATAGATACAGTGAATTTTCATATCTAAATTTTTTATTAGTAATTTTAGTTCTTAATTTATAAAATTGTTCTGTTTATTATGGATATGCGGAACACTTTTTCTCATGAAAATATTGATGCTTTTAAAATACCCAAAGATGGTGCAACCTTTGCAGGTATTCCGACAATGTTGTGTTTTCCTAAAGAAGTTTACATAATATTGTTGACGTGTCAGATTCAATGACAAGTGCTAGGTTTGAAAGTGGTATTGATTATCACTATGCTCAATAATTATCGATGCACGTCGTTCAAGGTAATTGAAATCAATGGCATGCACTTTAATTTTGTGTCAGCAAGCTTTTGACCAGCAGTTAATAGCGTCGAGTAAAGGTCACTGTGATTCGCTGTTGATACTAATCATAATTATAGCTTTAAGATTTTGGAATTTTCCTTTATCTTTAAGCAGACCTCTTGTTCATAAGAAGGTAAATATAGCCCTCAGATGGTCACGACCATCTAGACCTCTTAATGAAACAAATGGCGTTATTATGTATGCTTAAGGATCCGCAGACTTCCGACTTACCGATATACCTAATAGTGTAGCGGATAGTGGATGGAATATTGCAGCATCTTTTTAAACGCATGCGCAGAGTGTTCATATATGAAATGAACATCAAATTATCTCATACAACAAATTCGTCCTTATAATTTCACAGAAAATAAAAACATTACCCAGAAATATTTAAAATATCATGAAAACCTTATGTAAAAAGACGCCATTTTGAAATAAGAGGCGGCCATCTTGAAAATGACCAAAACTTGAATGGCCAACGATATTTTTTGATCAAGTAATGTTCAAGGAACCTTCATGCAAAATTTGGTGCTTGTATCCACAAGTGTAATATCTTGCTGAAATATTGACCTAAGCCGCTACACTATATCACGATCTGAGGAGTTTTAAACAAAGCCAATGTAATGGATATCGACTTATGCATTTTGTCTGCGTCAACAATTTCAATTATTGAAATGATTTTTGATTTTTTTCGCCATCAACTCATGTCTAAAAAGGCCAAAATGGTGTAATATTTGTAGCAACTGTCCCGTACAGACTTGTTATAGTTTCAATTTTTTTTAGCAAATAAGCAAAGTCATAATATACAAGACATACACTCTGTACACACTAACAGTAAATATTACCCTATATTAGGCATAAATCGTTATTAACATTTAATAAAGCAAATACTTGGCCTTACAATATTACATGTACTACATTCCCCGTGTATTGACTATTTTCTCTTTCCTGTATTGGACAGCTGATATAAATGAAGTAGTCATTGATCAAAAATCAGAATGGAACGGAAAATAGATCACAAAGTCCAGTGTACTTAATGAAGGTCAAGTTAACCACTCATCATCACACTTAACATTATTGATTTATTAAGAAAAATCAATCGGTACAATTTGATGTCCGGATTTTCGTCATGATTCGCGACCATTAGAACATACTGAACAGTTT
The DNA here is from genome assembly GCF_963853765.1 of Magallana gigas. Classification (NCBI taxonomy): domain Eukaryota; kingdom Metazoa; phylum Mollusca; class Bivalvia; order Ostreida; family Ostreidae; genus Magallana; species Magallana gigas. Next base: position 19,167,902 of record NC_088853.1, on the reverse strand, counting down.
AAACTTCAAATTAAAATAGATTTTTTAATGTTTGTTTTTGGACTGTATATGTACATAAATATAACACCTTTTATTGCGATTCTCTCCCCGCCCAAACAAATATAATGTTTGTTGATAAAAAGTCTTTCATAAATTTGTCTGTTGAGGAGTTCGTTCGTACATTTGTGAAGTTAAAAAAGAACATGCAAGATTTTATGCTGTCATTAATCCTCATTTTCATGGTTCAACATTCTATTCTTAACGGTGATGAACGTCACAACCAATTTTCAAATCAAGGTGAAGACGAGCCGGCAGGGGATATTTTTGCGATTTTTGACCGGCAGGACTACAGCCGTGTTCGGTGTGGAATTCTGTGTTTGGATGACCAATGCTGCGAGGAGTTTTTGTACAGTGCGTCCACTCGGCGATGTATCGGCCGACATTTCATGTGGTTTAGCAGTAGTAGCTCGGATAACGCGGTTTACACAACGTATGAAGGAATGACATCGTATAAAAAAGGTGCGTATAGTCATTGTATACCCATGCGCAAATCTAGACAGGGAATTTGGTATCAATTGGTTCGGACCATCAACCCACTCTCCACACTTGAAAATTTTAAAACATATTATACGAATAGTAAATCATGTGTGTTTATGTTATGTAAAATATCGAATTAGTCCCGATTTCCCTTTTTTTTTTCTAACCAAGCACTGGAATAACTAAACCATATCGCTACCCAATATGTAAATAGTACCTGTTTCGGAGAAAAAAAGTTTACAGTTGAAATTGAGACACCAAGAAAAACATTGTCAACCTCTGCTTCACCATCCCAAACAGGCGGTATTTACTTTATTCTACTAAAATTTTAATGTCTTAATTTTAGAGAAAACTTCACCGCTATCGTGAATTCACCGGCGAAATGTACGCGAATAATCTACGCGCATGTAACAATTCGATTTGTTTCCCGTTGCCAAGCGTGTTGCCAACGCTGAGGGTAATAGTCGTAAGAAAGGATTATAGACTGTGCCTAAATAGATATCAGTATTTGACATGGAAGTATAATAAAAATGTTAAATTTAGCAATATTTGTTTTCATAGTAAAAATTATTGAATTGGTTAGACCCAACTTTAAAATAGTTAGATAAGTGCACCCACCCCCACCGCAAATACTTCAGTCTGCTTCAATGTTCAGTATAACACTAAATTAAAATTCATGAAATTTGATATTGACATCAAACCTAGTAGTATCATTTTGGCTCTGGATTGTTGTTCTACGTGTGCTAGAAATACTTTGAAACGACTTATGGAAATTTGTTTATTGATGTACCAAAACGTGTTGTTAAATCATACCTTTAGGCTCTTTGACTGTATGGTTACATTGTAACAAATTAACAAAAAAATAAAGTCACATATTTTATTGATGTATTTCGATTCAATAAATACAAATACTTTAAGCCTGAGTTTTCAAAAAAACAAAAAATAAATGGGTACAAAAATTTTCAACGAACACAACTTATACAAAACCGATTACCTCGTATATTAAACAAAAATCCATATTGCGTACGTATGTGCAAGGTCGCTGGATGGTCACCAAGTTAAAGGGACATGGTCACGATTTCGGTCAAATTTGATTTATCAACCAAAAAATTGAGTGTCAGTTGTGGGGTTATAAGAAAGATACAGAGCTTAAGACTCTTTTTTATGTAAACAAGGCTCCTGCCATGTTTTTTGTTTACATTGGTTTAATATAGCATAAAGTTTCTTTATTGGGCGGATTTCTTGTTAGCTATTCGTTTTAAACATAAATACAGTTCCTAGCATTTATCACATTCACCTTAAGTCCAAATCTTGTAATTTCAAATTACTAAATAGTAAACAAAAACATGACATGAGCTTTGTTTATATAATGAAGAATTGTAAAATTTGTATCTCAGTGATGTTTGGACTTTGGGTTGGCTATTAGAAATACCTCTGTAGAACATTTTAAATCTTAAGAACGGAATAGTAAATTTTGACAAAACTTGTGCTCTTATAAACTTTTCATTGTTATAATTTTGGCCATGACTGTTTTTTTTTGTAAAAAAAAAAACCAACAAAATATTTCAGCTTTTAGAATTTCAATATTTTCTTATATCTTTAATCAAAGCTTTGTGTATAAAAAGGGCAAATAAAGCCGAAATATGGCCATGACCATCAAGTCCTTCATGAGATTTTCTCGCGTCCAGACAGTGCATGATTACATATGAAATGCATTAGACAAAATTGTGGCTTCATTAGCTTTTCGAAGGCATCCAATTTTAATAAATGGTTGGAATATTCGATAGCGACAATGAATATAATTCATCGCATATATAGTTAAATAAATTTGTATTATTTTGTGGTAACATGAAAGTTCATTTTTAAACAAGGCTGTGGGTTTTATTGACTTACGTTAATTTCTCTTTGTAGGCTGTGAGACTGGTTGGTTGGAGTTCAAAGGTCACTGCTATATTGAAGGTCAAAGTCTTGCTACTTGGAGTGACGCCAATGTAAAGTACAACATCGCAAACTGTAAACTAGCTTTTTATTCGCGACGACTTTATTTTGCGTTTTATTTCCGGTAAACTTGTTTGGGACGAATAATGTTCGCGACATAGCTTTATCAAAACCCGTGTTGTATTAACAACTATGTAACAACGACTTGTTAGCGGCGAGAAATATTCGCCACGACGAGGTTTCGAGAACCTCTTAACGATTTCTTGCACCTGAATAAATGTCGGTTAACTTTACAGTATTCTGGAGGTCACCTTAACTTCATTACAAAAATATGTCAAACGTTAAATTCACTGCGCGCATGATCATGTATTATTCAATAGTATTTTATCATTCTTTAATACTCAATGATATTTTAAATAATTTAATTATAATTTATTTGTAAACCTTCACAGTTGCAATGCAAGAAAATGTGTTCCCATCTGGTGGAGATTGACTCTCAGGATGAAAATAATTGGCTAACCATGACAATGTTAAAGAAAGGTGATCATTATTTTTTCAATGCTGTAACATTTATAAGAAACCTGTTGTAACAAAGATGACAAATATAGAGATAACAAATATATTTGTAATATGTGCGCTTCTAAGTGATTATCTTTATTTTGCATTTTGAGAAATATGTTCTTTATGCCATATTTACTATTATCTAAGTAAAGAAAGACAATCAAATCAAAAAGTTTCTTCAGTAATAATTGTTAATGTATAGTAGATTTACTTAGCTAAAAACAGCCACGGCCATCATCTTCATTGGGTAAATATTTAGAAAATTTCTATAGGTCAATCGTTTTGTTATTCGGAATAGATCCTTTAATGGTTCGTATTGTGGATCAGCACTAGTGCTTATACATTCCAGACAACAGTGGATTTCAATCGTTCATGATTTTTTTTTTTAGAAAACTGTGGAACGTATGAGTATGAGAATTGCACATCGTGGACCGGGGGTAACGATATCCAGACCGAGGGTTCTTACATGTGGGACCATTCGAACACGAACATAAATTTTACCAACTGGCATCCAGATGAGCCCAGTCTAATATTCCCGAACGACACCCTCACAAGAGACTGTATTGATTTACTGAGGACGGGGCTTTGGAACGACCGTCCCTGCTCTTATTTGAATTCGTTTATCTGTGAAAAGTTTTCAGATGAAAGTGAACTTGTGATTTTAGGATGATTTGGGTAAATGTAGTATAAATAAAAAGCCTATAATGTTTCGGATGAATAAAAAATAATGTATAGTATGAGATCCTTGTGGTGTGTAATGCAGAAAGTTTAAGAAATAATCCTTTATGTCTATTGTATTAGTCCACTTAATCTTTATTTATAATGATAATGTTCGAACATGTTTATGTGTGAGATTTTTTTCAAGCTATTGTACAGTGTACTGTCGATAAAAGATGCATGACTATTACATGAGTTCCAGCTTTTGTTTCCCCTATGATATTGATTATATATGTTTTCCATATTATATTAAGCATTTGTATGGATTTCTCATTAGATGAGTTTTTGTTTGCAAAGTTATACTTAACCATAACCGAAACTCTTTTTTTTTTGGCTTTTGTCAACATTTTTGATAATTCACCCCCTCTCCAATTGTTGCCGACGCCACCGTGTTTGGAGACGAGTCATATTGTACCAGATTAAATTGTACTACCACAGGCCATACCTTTTGACTTTATGACCAACGATCTCTTAGTGATCGGTATATATACATGTCCGCAACTATTAAATACATGATTCTATTTAGCTTTCAGAGTTTATTATTCATTATTCATTATTATTAATAGATAAGCTACAAACGAAACACAAAAAACGTGTGTTTACATGCCTTTCATTTTCTTTTTTACATTCTTATTTTTCCATTCAACGAATATAATATTCCTCAATACATGTTTGTTCAATTGCTCTGTCCATCTATTCATATTTGGTGTTATTCAACCGTGCATATTGATAATTCATTTGATAGGGAAAATGTTTAATTAACTAATACCATAGACTTACATTAAGTGTATATCTCCCCTTATGTTTGCATCAGAAATATGCGACTTTGAATTCCCTGTGAAAACACCTTGCTAATTAGGGCGCAAGGAGCACATATATAAACGTCATTACGCCTGGTGGGTATATTTTTAATTAGTTTAAACGTTTAATTTTACATAACCAATTTCATATGTACTAGTGGAAGATAATTGTTGGATCATATCTATTCGTTAATACAAAAGATTTGCCAATAAAAAAAAAATTGGACAAAGATTTTGGCATTATTTTCAAAGTTGCGGAAGCGATCTAAATAATTTGTTAGTACGGATGTTCCATGAATGTTTCATTTCCTGGACTTACACATTGGCTGTATAGCGAGGATATACACTTAATTTTTCATACAAATGAACATCAGTATAAAACTATATATATATATATATATATATATATATATATATATATATATATATATATATATATATATATATATATTTACAAATGTATATATATATATAAAGACTCTTCATCACTGCAACGCGAGGCAGTAAAATAAAGTAATAAATGTATAAGATCGGACGAAATGTCACGACCATTGACTTATTATCTCAAAGGTCGTAGTTGTAGTAAAATGGCACTTAACCATTATTGATATATAAATAGAATGGTATGGTTTCAATTAGTTGTCCGGGCTTTCATCGTGGTTTGCGATAAAGAGAATTATCATTTATGAGACTAGTTGAACTGTATATATAAATAAATGTAGATACACGAAATAGCGTTCATTATGACATTCGTGTCATTTGTGTAAACTACACGCAACAAGCCGAAAAAAAAATAGACTGTTTTATTCAGATTAGTTTGTTCTAATTGTTTTTCTGTAGTGAAGTTTATTCGTATTTCAACTTATAATGTAACCTAGAAAAAAGGCATGTATTCTTTTTCAAAACTATAATTACGTTAACGCTGGTATTTCCATACCATATTAACTGCGACTTACAACACTCCCATTTTTCAAACTCCGGTGAAGAAGATTTGACAGGGTGGACTTATGATGCGATTTTTGATCGTCACAACTACAGCCGTGTTCGATGTGGAATTCTTTGCTTGGAGGACCAGTGCTGCGAGAAATTTTTGTACAGCGCATCCACTCGACGATGTATCGGTCTTCATTTTATGAACTTTTACAGTAGTAGCTTTGTAAACTCAGTTTCCACAATGTATGAAGGGATGACAGCCTATCAGAAGGGTAGGTATGATATTGTTGTTCTCATGGCTTGCTGTTTGAGTGCGAATCTAAAAAAGAGACTGGGTCCTAGTTCCCTCAAAGGGTTTAAATCCAAAAAATAATGATACCAATAATAAGCATTTTACCAACACCTGCTTCACGTGCGATCCAAACTTGTACTAAAAATCCCCCTCAACCACCGGGAAAGTTTCTCTGAGTATTCGCCTATTGAATTAATAAATAGTTTTCCATACGAGCCAAATCTTATCTTAGAATTTACATAATTGTACTAGTGTGCACCCGCTATGCAAGATTAAGACCTTTTCAAGCAAGTATTTTAAAATGGTATTTACTTTCAATTGAAAATTTCGATAAAGCTTTTTGAATTATTGTTAGGTTCAATAAATAGTTAACATAAAGATATTTCAATGGTCAGGAAAATTATCAGTTAATAAATAAATCACTGAAATTAGACTTTTATGCATACTTTTTTCTTTATAGATACCACAGATGTTTTCAATATTTTATTGTATTCGATACTAAAGATTAACTTTATTTTCAAAACATTCCTTATTTGTGTCATCTAGTTTTGGTAGTCTAATCACCACAGCAGTCACAGCACACTAGTCTTCTTTCTCTTAAGGTACTTTTGACGGTTCAATATTTACCTGTTAAAAGTAGTTTAATTCAGTAAATGTCCAAAGAAATAAAAAAGAGATCTCTCAATTATTTAAAAACGATTTTAACGCTACGGTCAGCCGTGGGAGCCACGAATTGGAAAACCCGTATCAAACACACCATCCCCAAACATCTGTGGCTAGTTGTAACTGAGGCTTTCTAGTTTAGTGTATGTTTTATGCAGTATCATTCTTTGTGCAAAAGCGAGTGAACTTTCTCATAACTCACACAAAATTTTAACTTCAATAAAAATGTCACTTAAGGCCATTTAAACCTCAATTGATAGAATTGATAGAATCTATTTTTCATTAATATGTATTGTAATAGCAGCCATAATTAACGTGTAATATTGATAACTTAGATTGATGCACAGCTACATGTATCAATAAATAATATATTGAAAGAAAACTAACAATCATGCTTGCTCAGTTTTATCTATTTTTATAATTTTTATTAACTGGAATAATAATTAAAAAAGTCAATGTTCACTGAAGTTGTAGAGTATTAATTCTCTTTGTAGGTTGTGAGATTGGTTGGTTTGAGTTCAAAGGTCATTGCTATATACAAGTTCAAGGTCGATTCACTTGGGATGAAGCAAGGGTAATAAGGAACTGTCATTAACGTCTAGTTTATAATTAGAATTATATTTGTTTCTAGTGAATTTAGATATTAAAATTTGCGAGTTATGCTGTAGAGTAATGACGTCATTATGACATTTTGAAATGCATCGTCTCTATCTGTCGGATATTAAATGAGGCTTATTTAAAAAGGCTTTAAAATAGTTACTCGATAAAGTATGTGTGGAGACCAGACACACTTTGTCATTTCTTCAAGAAAAAAAAATGTGTTTTGTATCTATCACTGTTTTATCTATGTTGAGAATTTGGTAGTGACTTCATCAGGAATCGTTGCCCATCAAATTTGGAGTTTTTGTTATAAATAGTATATATAGATTGTAACGTTAATTGAAGCATGAACATTGATATCAATGCTAATAATATACATATTTCAAAGGCCCAGGAGTTAATTTATCCGAAAAACATAAAATTCACAAAAAATGGTCCACTTGAAAATAGATGAAACCACAATTAATCATTTTCATGATTTTTTTTTACCAGAATGAATGCGCGAAAATGTGTTCTTATCTGGTAGAGATTGACTCTCAGGATGAAAATGACTTTCTAACCACGACAATAATAAACAAAGGTACTCCTATTTTCTTCTTCAGATTTCATGAAATCAAATAAGACGTAGAATACAATTATTTTGTTTCATAAGTTCTTCATCATTATATTTCATCTTCATTATCGTTATATAATAATAGTGTTGATTATGTTAACTTGGAACAAATTAATATAATAAAATGCAATATACTGGTTATAACTTGGTAAACCGTAAGAATTGTGACAACGAAATTTTAACAAAAATGTATTGTTTCATAAAGTTTGATGCAAGTCAATAGAATTTTTCTATCAAATGTCAGGAATTTTTCATGATTGATATTTATGAAACAAAAAGGTAAATGAACAAGATCAACAAATCAAGCTTTTCTAATTCAAAGGACGCGGGGAAAGCGGATTAAATTGTTTTTCAGAAAGTTGTTGTTTATGTCCTGATTTGACTGCATAAACTTTAACATGTTCGTAATTGTCAGATAATTAATTAGTCTATTTCTTATTTATTCACAAAATTTTCAATTGGAAACTTTTGAGGGCCTTTTTTTTAATAACTTATGTACAATATACCAAAGATACTTAAAATTCAAACCTAAGACATTGCCGTTTATTTTTTAAAGACACAAATAGTTATACAATTCCAGATACGTGATATATTATCAGGATTGGACAACACATAAGTTAGTCTTGTAAATATCAATGATGACGGAATTATTAGAATTCGTAGTGGCTCAATTTTTGTCGCGTTTGTGTGTTGCCCTAACACACATATATACATGCTCTACAAAGTTTCTTCAGTAATAATTTTTAATGTATAGTAGATTTACATAGCTAAAAATAGCCACGACTATCCATCTTTCTTATGTAAATATTTAGAAATTGCAATAGGTCAATCATTTTGATATTTGGAATAGATCATTTAATGATTCATCATGTGGATCAGCAATAGTGCTTTTACCCTCCAGACAACTGTGGATTCAATCGGCCATGATTTTTTTTTAGAAAACTGTGGAACGTATGAGTTTGAAAATTGCACATCGTGGACTGGGGGTAACGATATACAGACCGAGGGTTCCTACATGTGGGACCATTCGAACACGAACATAATCTTTACCAACTGGCATCCAAATGAGCCCAGTCTATTAATCCCGAACGACACCCTTACAAAAGACTGTATTGATATACTGAGGACAGGGCTTTGGAACAACCGTCCCTGCTCTTATTTGAATTCTTTTATCTGTGAAAAGTTTTCAGATGAAAATGAACTTGTGATTATAGGATGATTTGGGTAAATGTAGTATAAAATTCAAAGAAGATTCAGCTTATAATGTTTCGGATGAATAAAAACTAATGTATAGTATGAGATCCTTGTGGTGTGTAATGCAAAAGGTTTAAGAAATAATCCTTTATGTCTATTGTATTAGTCCACTTAATCATTATTTATAATGATAATGTTCGAACATGTTTATGTGTGAGATTTTTTTCAAGCTATTGTACAGTGTACTGTCGATAAAAGATGCATGACTATTACATGAGTTCCAGCTTTTGTTTCCCCTATGATATTGATTATATATGTTTTCCATATTAGAAGAATAAACAAGTAGCCATTGACGTTGGTGTTTATTGAAAGACATCCTCGTTGCTTTGCAACGAGCTCGGCTCTAGTTTTGTATTATGATTTTAACTCAAAGTTTCTAACTCCCGAGTTTACATTAAAAACATGGCAAATATGCCAATCAGTCGATTGAATAGTGACTGAAAAAAAAATGTTAAAAGATGACAAAATGACATGTTTGCCATTCAGTTACCTGTACCTCTCAGTAAACATTTGGGAACAAATGGCTCAACTATAACATGTATATTATGCGTTTGTATGGATTTCTCATTAAATGAGTTTTTTTATTTGCAAAGTTATACATAACCCTAACAGAAACCCTTTTTTGGGCTTGTCAACATTTTTGATTAGTCACCCCCTCTCCCACTTTCCAATTGTTGCCGACGCAACCGTGTTTGGAGACGAGTCATGTTGTACCAGATTAAATTGTACAACCACAGGCCATACATTTTGACTTGATGACCAACGATCGGTATATATATATATATATATATATATATATATATATATATATATATATATATATATATATATATATATATATATATATATATATATATATATACATGTACGCAACTATTAAATACATGATTCTATTTAGCTTTCAGAGTTTATTATTCATTACCTATTCTAACAAAAAAAGTTGTTTGCACATAGTTAAACTACAAACGATTATATATATATGTATCAAAATACGTGTGTTTACATGCCTTTTATCATTTTTTTTTTTACATTCTTATCTTTCCATTTCTATTCTTTAAATCAACGAATATAACATTTCTCAATACATGTTTGTTCAATTGCTCTGTCCATCCATTCATATTTGGTGTACTAGTGGAAAATAATTGTTGGATCATATCTATTCGTCAATAAAAAAGATTTGTCAATAAAAAAGAACTTTTTGACACAGATCTTGCACTATATTTGGGGTCACGGAAGCGATCTAAATAATTTGTTAATATGGATGTTCCATGTATGTTTCATTTCCTTGACTAAGAGCTTACACATTGGCTTCATAGCGACGATACACACTTAATATTTCATACAAATAGACATCAGTATAAAACTACATATATAGCAACGCTAACCCGCGGTATTCAATTTGTCTGCAAATAGGAACGACGACATCAAAAAAAAGCTTTCAATGCTTAATCATAAAGCAATACCTTCTATATATATAATATATATATATATATATATATATATATATATATATATATATATATATATATATATATATATATATATAGATAGAAAACTTAAATGAATAAAAACACAAAGTCCGAGTAAAACATAAGCGCTTTCATTTTCATCTTCAGATGTTTTACAACTAACCAAGGTAACGTCGTTATTGTGACGTCATAATAACGTTAGCAAAGTCTCTGGTGTTGACGTCACAATTTTGGCGTATTTTTAAGCATAACACATATCAATGAAATAAAAACAATGTAATTTAACACAAACATTGAAATGGCACACGGATGTTATAATAAACTGTTCAATTTAGGTTTATATATTCTTATAAAATGTTTTTCTTTTTCTCGTCTTTCAGAAGTATTACACTCGCACATTTTATAAAAAGGGAAAACAGTAAAAGATTTCTTTCCACATACGTCCAGATGTTTTATTTGAGTTTTATTTTACGATATTCCGGTGAATTAATATGTTGTTTATGTATCCGGATTCGTTCCCGTAATGTATTTCCTGTTTCACCAATATAAAGTTCTCCACAACCAGAACATGTGATAACATAAATTAAATTTCTGGTTTGGCATGACATGTTATTGTTGATAGTGAACTCTTTTCCACTAAAGTTAAATTTTTGTCCTGTTTTGATATACGGGCAGGTACCACACCGCGGATCTTGGCATTTGGTTACTTTGTAATCTGTTTTTTCTGTGAAATTTAACTTGGTGAGAATTCTTCTAAGATTCTTTGGTTGTCTTTTACTGTTAATAAACTTCTGTTTTTCAAATATTTTAGTAAAAGGTTTCATCCGTCTTCACGACTTCGTTAAGATGTTTGACTGTACGAGTAACGTTTGGATTTCTCGGGTTATATGTTGTTACTAATGGGATTATGCATTGAGTTTTGTTCCGTTGAATGGGATTAAGTAAATCTTTTCTATCTAATTTTTTACATTTCTCAATGGCGTCATCGATAATTTTTTCTGGATAATTTCGTTTCATCAGGAACTGCTTCAGTTGATGTAACCTCTGTATTTTTACAGTCTCACTGTTGACTATGGTACATATCTTTCTTGCTAAATTATAAGGTATAGCTCTTTTTGTATGCCGTGGATGACACGAGTTAAAATGTAAATACTGATGTGTATCAGTCGGTTTGTAAAATATATCGGTCATAATGACTTCGTCCTGTTTAGTCAGTAGAATATCCAAGTACGAAATACGGTCAAGGCTTTCTTCCGCTGTAAATTTAATGTCTGGATTAAGTTCATTTAATATTTCTTTAAAAGTTTTCAGGTTGTTATCTCCTGAATTCCAGACTATAAAGCAATCGTCGAGGTATCTGTTCCAGTTAGTTAAGATATATTTTCCAGTGTCCTCCTCAAATGTCTGGTTAACTTTTTTGTACATCGTTTCCTCCAAATATCCTAGGGCTAACGTCGCATATGTTGGAGCCATTTTTGTCCCCATGGCGGTTCCCTTGAACATTTTCTTGTCGTCGTTGTCTTCTATTTCTTTGTAACAGACAGTGTTTGACAGCATGTTAATTATATGCTCTTTGTAAAAATTAGAATCCATTATGACAACTGCACTACCTTTGTCCGCCTCTTTAATCACAATGTGTAGATCAAGATGATACGTCTCAACCATTTACCAACAATATTGAACCTAAAGTTATTAACCTTTCTAACAGACATCTAAGTGATTCAGAAGTACGACTTTTATGTAAAGGTTTGACATTTACTCCAACGCCATAGAGCAATAAACATGAACTAAGAACAGATATAAAAGAGTACACTAGAAAATTGAGAGTTGCCGAGTATTTTTATGAGGAAGATGACGGTGAAACTGAATTGGAAGAACATCTTGTACGCAACAAGTCTTACTTTAATCCTAAAAAGGGTAAAAATGAAATTTTAGATACTATTTGTGATACTCTTAATAATTTACCTCTTAATAGTAACACCAAAAGTGGAAACACTAAATGCAACTTAAATAACGAGGAAAGGACAGCCTTAATACCACTGTCAAACGATGAATCAATTGTGATTAAAGAGGCGGACAAAGGTAGTGCAGTTGTCATAATGGATTCTAATTTTTACAAAGAGCATATAATTAACATGCTGTCAAACACTGTCTATTACAAAGAAATAGAAGACAACGACGACAAGAAAACCATGCAAAAAAATAAAAAATCTGTTGAAACGACACAAAACAATATCCAATTTAACAGATAAGGAGGAAGACTACTTAACAAATTTTGAATTTAGAGAGAGCAACTTTTACGGTCTTCCAAAAATACACAAATCAGAACAAATCAAGGAGGCAATTAAAACCCTGCGTTCGGAGTACATCCATTGTCCAAATGCAAGTGATATCTCTTTCCGACCAATAGTAGGCGGACCTTCAGCACCAACTCAAAGACTCAGCAGTTTATTAGACACTCTTTTAAAACCATTCTGTAGTGAAGTCAAAAGCTACGTTCAAGATGACCTGGATTTCCTCCGTCATTTACCAGAAAAAATTGAGGCAAATTTGTTACACTGGATGTTATCAATTTATATAGTAACATATCTAATTCTCTGGGACTTGAAGCAATTAAGTATTGGGTAAATAAGAATCCAGAGAAAATAAACAACCGTTTCCTAAAAGATTTATTTTCAGAAGCTGTGGAAATCGTTCTTACGAACAATACTTTCACATTCAATGGTAAACACTTTAGACAAATCAAGGGAACCGCCATGGGGACAAAAATGGCTCCAACATATGCGACGTTAGCCCTAGGATATTTGGAGGAAACGATGTACAAAAAAGTTAACCAGACATTTGAGGAGGACACTGGAAAATATATCTTAACTAACTGGAACAGATACCTCGACGATTGCTTTATAGTCTGGAATTCAGGAGATAACAACCTGAAAACTTTGAAAGAAATATTAAATGAACTTAATCCAGACATTAAATTTACAGCGGAAGAAAGCCTTGACCGTATTTCGTACTTGGATATTCTACTGACTAAACAGGACGAAGTCATCATGACCGATATATTTTACAAACCGACTGATACACATCAGTATTTACATTTTAACTCGTGTCATCCACGGCATACAAAAAGAGCTATACCTTATAATTTAGCAAGAAAGATATGTACCATAGTCAACAGTGAGACTGTAAAAATACAGAGGTTACATCAACTGAAGCAGTTCCTGATGAAACGAAATTATCCAGAAAAAATTATCGATGACGCCATTGAGAAATGTAAAAAAAATAGATAGAAAAGATTTACTTAATCCCATTCAACGGAACAAAACTCAATGCATAATCCCATTAGTAACAACATATAACCCGAGAAATCCAAACGTTACTCGTACAGTCAAACATCTTAACGAAGTCTTGAAGACGGATGAAACCTTTTCTAAAATATTTGAAAAACAGAAGTTTATTAACAGTAAAAGACAACCAAAGAATCTTAGAAGAATTCTCACCAAGTCAAATTTCACAGAAAAAACAGATTACAAAGTAACCAAATGCCAAAATCCGCGGTGTGGTACCTGCCCGTATATCAAAACAGGACAAAAATTTAACTTTAGTGGAAAAGAGTTCACTATCAACAATAACATGTCATGCCAAACCAGAAATTTAATTTATGTTATCACATGTTCTGGTTGTGGAGAACTTTATATTGGTGAAACAGGAAATACATTACGGGAACGAATCCGGATACATAAACAACATATTAATTCACCGGAATATCGTAAAATAAAACTCAAATAAAACATCTGGACGTATGTGGAAAGAAATCTTTTACTGTTTTCCCTTTTTATAAAATGTGCGAGTGTAATACTTCTGAAAGACGAGAAAAAGAAAAACATTTTATAAGAATATATAAACCTAAATTGAACAGTTTATTATAACATCCGTGTGCCATTTCAATGTTTGTGTTAAATTACATTGTTTTTATTTCATTGATATGTGTTATGCTTAAAAATACGCCAAAATTGTGACGTCAACACCGGAGACTTTGCTAACGTTATTATGACGTCACAATAACGACGTTACCTTGGTTAGTTGTAAAACATCTGAAGATGAAAATGAAAGCGCTTATGTTTTACTCGGACTTTGTGTTTTTATTCATTTAAGTTTTCTATATCTTATCCGACCACTGTGAATTTTTTCTGGATTTACCTATATATATATATATATATATATATATATATATATATATATATATATATATATATATATATATATATATAGACTCTTCATCACTGCAACACGAGGCAGTAAAATAAAAGTAATAAATGTATAAGATCGGACGAAATGTCACTTATTATCTCAAAGTTCGTAGTTGTAGTAAAATCGCACTTAACCATTATTGATATATAAATAAAATGGTATGATTTCAATTAGTTGTCCGGGCTTTCATCGTGGTTTGCGATAATGATAATTATCATTTATGAGACTAATTGAACTGTATATATAAATAAATGTAGATACACGAAATAGCGTTCATTATGACATTTGTTTCATTTGTGTAAACTACATGCAACAAGCCGAAAAAAATTATACTGTTTTATTCAGATTAGTTGTTCTAATTGTTTTTCTGTAGTGAAGTTTATTCGTATTTCAACTTATAATGTAACCTAGAAAAAAGGCATGTATTCTTTTTCAAAACTATACATAACGTTAACGCTCGTATTTCCATACCATATCAACTGCCACTTACAACACTCCCATTTTTCAAACTCCGGTGAAGAAGATTTGACAGGGTAGACTTATGATGCGATTTTTGATCGTCACAACTACAGCCGTGTTCGATGTGCAATTCTTTGTTTGGAGGACCAGTGTTGCGAGAAATTTTTGTACAGCGCATCCACTCGACGATGTATCGGTCTTCATTTTATGAACTTTTACAGTAGTAGCTTTGTAAACTCAGTTTCAACAATGTATGAAGGGATGACAGCCTATCAGAAGGGTAGGTATGATATTTTTGTTCTCATGGCTTGCTGTTTGAGTGCGAATCTAAAAAAGAGACTGAGTCCCAGTTCCCTCAAAGAGTTTAAATCCAAAAAATAATGATACCAATAATAAGCATTGTACCAACACCTGCTTCACGTGCGATCCAAACTTGTACTAAAAATCCCCCCTCACCCACCGGGAAAGTTTCTCTGAGTATTCGCCTATTGAATTAATAAATAGTTTTCCATACGAACCAAATCTTATCTTAGAATTTACATAATTGTACTAGTTTGCACCCGCTATGCCAGATTAAGACCTTTTCAAGCAAGTATTTTAAAATAGTATTTACTTTCAATTGAAAATTTCGATAAAGCTTTTTGAATTATTGTAAGGTTCAATAAATAGTTAACATAAAGATATTACAATGGTCAGGAAAATTATCAGTTAATAAATAATTCACTGAAATTAGACTTTTATGCATACTTTTTTCTTTATAGATACCACAAATGTTTTCAATATTTTATTGTATTCGATACTAAAGATTAACTTTATTTTCAAAACATTCCTTATTTGTGTCATCTAGTTTTGGTAGTCTAATCACCACAGCAGTCACAGCACACTAGTCTTCTTTCTCTTAAGGTACTTTTGACGGTTCAATATTTACCTGTTAAAAGTAGTTTAATTCAGTAAATGTCCAAAGAAATAAAAAAGAGATCTCTCAATTATTTAAAAACGATTTTAACGCTACGGTCATCCGTGGGAGCCACGAATTGGAAAACCCGTATCAAACACACCATCCCCAAACATCTATGGCTAGTTGTAACCGAGGCTTTCTAGTTTAGTGTATGTTTTATGCAGTATCATTCTTTGTGCAAAAGCGAGTGAACTTTTTCATAACTCACACAAAATTTTAACTTCAATAAAAATGTCACTTAAGGCCATTTAAACCTCAATTGATAGAATTGATAGAATCTATTTTTCATTAATATGTATTGTAATAGCAGCCATAATTAACGTGTAATATTGATAACTTAGATTGATGCACAGCTACATGTATCAATAAATACTATATTGAAAGAAAACTAACAATCATGCTTGCTCGGTTTTATCTATTTTTGTAATTTTTATTAACTGGAATAATTAAAAAAGTCAATGTTCACTGAAGTTGTAGAGTATTAATTCTCTTTGTAGGTTGTGAGATTGGTTGGTTTGAGTTCAAAGGTCATTGCTATATACAAGTTCAAGGTCGATTCACTTGGGATGAAGCAAGGGTAATAAGGAACTGTCATTAACGTCTAGTTTATAATTAGAATTATATTTGTTTCTAGTGAATTTAGATATTAAAATTTGCGAGTTATGCTGTAGAGTAATGACGTCATTATGACATTTTAAAATACATCGTCTCTATCTGTCGGATATTAAATGAGGCTTATTTAAAAAGGCTTTAAAATAGTTACTCGATAAAGTATGTGTGGAGACCAGACACACTTTGTCATTTCTTCAAGAAAAAAAAATGTGTTTTATTTCTATCACTGTTTTATCTATGTTGAGAATTTGGTAGTGACTTCATCGGGAATCGTTGCCCATCAAATTTGGAGTTTTTGTTATAAATAGTATATATAGATTGTAACGTTAATTGAAGCATGAACATTGATATCAATGCTAATAATATACATATTTCAAAGGCCCAGGAGATAATTTATCCGCAAAACAGAAAATTCACAAAAAATGATCCACTTGAAAATAGATGAAACCACAATTGATCATTTTCATGATTTTTTTTTTACCAGAATGAATGCGCGAAAATGTGTTCTTATCTGGTAGAGATTGACTCTCAGGATGAAAATGACTTTCTAACCACGACAATAATAAACAAAGGTACTCCTATTTTCTTCTTCAGATTTCATGAAATCAAATAAGACGTGGAATACAATTATTTTGTTTCATAAGTTCTTCATCATTATATTTCATCTTCATTATCGTTATATAATAATAGTATTGATTATGTTAACTTGGAACAAATTAATATAATAAAATGCAATATACTGGTTATAACTTGGTAAACCGTAAGAATTGTGACAACGAAATTTTAACAAAAATGTATTGTTTCATTAAGTTTGATGCAAGTCAATAGAATTTTTCTATCAAATGTCAGGAATTTTTCATGATTGATATTTATGAAACAAAAAGGTAAATGAACAAGATCAACAAATCAAGCTTTTCTAATTCAAAGGACGCGGGGAAAGCGGATTAAATTGTTTTTCAGAAAGTTGTTGTTTATGTCCTGATTTGACTGCATAAACTTTAACATGTTCGTAATTGTCAGATAATTAATTAGTCTATTTCTTATTTATTCACAAAAATTTCAATTGGAAACTTTTGAGGGCCTTTTTTTTTAATAACTTATGTACAATATACCAAAGATACTTAAAATTCAAACCTAAGACTTTGCCGTTTATTTTTTAAAGACACAAATATATTTTCAGATGTACAATGAATTTAAAGATATAATTTTAGCAGCTATAGAACAATTGCTAGATAAAGAAAAAAAAAGAGGTTTTAGAAAAAATTCTACCCTAACATGTTAATATATTTGCTGCCAATCCAACTATCTAAATTTGATTAATCGGTGAATAACTTGACTTAAAGAATGGTAAGATAACGGATTCTTAACAGCCATTCAATGTAGATTTCAATTTTTCATTTTTAATGTAGCTGATTTATAATTATTTTGTTTTCATTTCGTTTAGTTTATTAATATTTTTTTTCTTTCTGACAATTTTAATATTTTTTAAGAAACCAGGCATAACAAAACCACAGTCTATGATTTCTTTTAGATTTTGAGAGGAATCAACAAAGGCAGTACATGGGTTAAATGAAGTTTTGCTCTTGTGTTATAATTTGTTCACCTATTTTAAACAACCCTTTGATAAACTTCTTTACATAATTGATGTACTATAATATTTACCTATTGGATACTTTTATAAATACAGATAATCTGGCGTATAGGAAGCCCACATGGCAGACTCTTGAAAAATATTCCTCTGCTAAGGCAGTAGATGGCCTGTACGAGACTAGCTCAGGAGGACGGGATCAGTGCGCAATGTCCTACCAATCTTCGAAGGAAGTCACGTGGATGGTTGACCTCGAGGCTACGTACAGTATATATACAGTAATTTTATATCATAAATCCGGTGGACTAAGGTATGGTAAGTGAAATACTCTTTCTTGTGTTCATGTTAAGCAGAAATGTCAATTTTACTCGATTGGCTTAGTCGACTTATCATGGGTTTTTTAGTCGAGCGATAGTGAAGTATATGTGGACTCGTTGATTTTTTGGAACTGTGTGTTCTCAAATCAAATAATGATAATTTCACGTATATAGTATTTTAAACTAAAAAATACATTTTATAACTTCATTATAAAAATATTTACTAAATGCATTTTGCTTGATAAATTAAAGAAGTATTTTATCTTAATAGTCATTAGCAAATACCTTATCTTTTGCTTTTACTTGTGACACGTACAAGAAAATGAGCTCCATAATATCAAAAACAGATCAAGTGTGATCAGTTTCATGTTAAAACATCATCACATTCCTAATCAAAAATTAAGTTTAATGATTATAAAAAAAACTAAACCCCTTTTATTAAATATTGATATGATTAAATGTCTGATCAAACATACATATACTCTACTGACCAACTGATTACACGGCCCATTACATTGGTCATCTTTAGTAAGTATCTGCCTAAATTTTTCTATTCAAAACAAATATTTGCTAAATTGATGTTTTTGTTGATATGTATTAGGTTGCGTTTTCTTTTCGTTGAGTTTTATCAAGGCTTACCTCTATGTTTACCTGTATGTATGTTTCACCCCAAAATATAATTCAGAAGAAGAAAATATCTTTTTTCCGATAAAAATCAATGAAAACGTTGTTTTATATCCAGGAAACAATTATAAGAGAGGACAACCTCAAAACCCGCAAAAGATATCTAATACCTTCTTTTCATTTTCATTTTGTTATTGCTGTGATAACCAAACGTACTTGTGTGTTGTTAGCCGTAATTTTATCTCCACTTAAAAAAAGAAGAGTCTAGAATACCCGCAGGTGCAACAAGTATAAGGTCTTCTTGTCTATTTAAAACAGTGATGCTGAGACAGATTATTCACAATACTGATCTTGCAACAATTTATTTGTATTAAATTGCCACTGAATAAAAAAAAACCCACATGTCAACATTCCCCATTTTAAATCTTTTGAATTTTTTTTTAAAGGTACGTGTATTTTTATAAAAAATCGTCAAAATATGCTGTATAAAAATCTTGGGACAAACTATATACAATCCCAATTATTGGGTATTTTTTCAAAACTTGTTTCTCAGATAGGCTTGGTACCGCGGTACATAACGTTTTAATTCCTTTATCAAGTCGGGGAAACTACCTACTATGGTTATTGTTGTCATTGCGCAGAGTGATGCATACCGCGACAACTGTCCAATTAGTGAATAAAAAAACAATACATGTGATTTACTACATGTTTACGTTTTACAATAAACACGTGGCTTAGACTTATTTACGACTTGATTTCAAATTACTGCGGGAACGTCAATTTATAAAAAAATCAATTTTTCGGGGGTAAAAAATGTAAGATTAGGTACTAGTTCAGATTTTTCATGCTCACATTAGCCATCATTGCCATATTTCCATGTAAAATTGTACGTTGAAATGCCTCTCATATAGTCCTTACAAGTCATTATATTCCAGTATTTGATTTTTGTAATTGTTGTGTTTTCGCTGTTGTAGTGCTATTTGTTAACTAGAATTTAAAACTGAATTCATTTTGATAAATGATTATTGTTGTATGACATTTATAAAACACAAAAGTAATAATCAATACGCATGTACATGGATCATTGTACATATGTACATGCCTATATAAGTAGTATGTATCATCTTTATATATACTCGCACCAATGATATGCCATAAGTCCGAGTAGATGCATACACTTACTGTAAGTTATGTCTAAGAGAAAACATGGATAAATATCAAGAGTACGCACCAAACACGCATCTCGTAACCATGAACACTTTGGCTTTAAATGGCCACATGAGGTCTTTTGAATGACTGACAATGTACGAACACCTAAGAGTCGAATGCTTAGGACCATGAAATCACGTGAAATCTGTCTTTATAAAAACACAGCGCTGGCAGTAAGGCTTTTGTCAACAAATAGATATACACAATGTAGTTGATAAACCCAATTTCTAACCACTGTAAAATGAGTGTTTCTTAGTGTGAGCATGGAAATAGTAGATGATGATGTAAATATTGTTTAAAGTGTACAAAATGTTTAAAAACTTAAATATGCATTTCCAAAAGCAACTAGAAAAGTAGCATTTTTAAAGTGTAGTATTTTTTGTAGTAACCCTTGGTGCATTTAACCCAGGAATGTCATTCAGCTAATTGGCCAGTTTGTCGATTACGCCGGTGCCTCATTTAGTATGTAAATGTATTCCGGCGTCAAAGAAAAAAGTGTTCCCGACCTGCTTATAATCCCTTTGGTAAAACATCTGGTAATTATTCAAAACAAATAATCAGTAAAATAGTATGTTTTATATTTAGATTAGAAGATATTTTAGACGTAGTTCTGCGTGCTGTATTTTAATTATCAGGTATAATAAAGTGAAACTACACTTCAATCTAAATTTATGTTTCCATAAGCTTTTTATATTTATAATTTTATAATTATATCAAATTTTGACGACATTGTCAAAGCATAAATTCTTTGACAATTAAGAAACTGGTATTTTTTTTTTAATATTCAGTTTTATTGACACGTCACAGTATTTCCCAGCTGATATAAGCGTTATATTGCAGAGTCTTCTATTGCTAGTATTTGATATATTTGATATGTATTTGTCAAAAAAAATACTGCATGGATAAATATGTTGTGGCTTTTATTTGGCACAGTCACCTATTAAACAACAAGGCTGGTTCTCCACGGTCTGACACTTACTATGGAGTATCTGTAAATATTAAAATTAAATTAAAAATTTTGTGAATCGCAAGGTTTCATATACATACCAGGTGACACATTAGTAAAATTAGAGAGGTATACGGTACAATAACTGGGGACGTTAACAGAAGTTCCTGGTTCTTGTACCATGTATTTTGTTCTATTTAAATTTTTTTGATATTATTGTTTGATATTATTCATACTAATGTGTATCTTATAAAAATACTTTTTTAATTTTTAATAGAATATGTCGTTCTGGCCTATAAATGTTAATAATATATTTTCGTTGTGAGAGGAGGGATGGGTGTAATGCACTAAACTAAGTCTTGTATTGCCTTAAACATCGTTAAATGTAGAAACATTTTTTAAAAAATATATCCGATAAAAAAGTATATTTTCTGATTGATCGATTAGTTAAAAATCTGTGTAAAGAAATATATAAAGAAATCATTATATCGAAGCTCTTTTATGTATAATGCAAAAAAAAAACCCAAACAATAATGCATATTTGTGCGCTACGTTGAAAAGAAAAAAAATGGCATTAAAAACAGAGGAGAAATACCCTCTTATTATCTGTATGACATTAAACAATAAGTCACCCTGTATACTTTATGTTACAAAAATCTCGAGAGCAATTTTCAACAAAAGATGTCTTAAGGACAGTGTTTTTTTAACTATTAAAACTCAATGTGCTTTAGAACGGACGGTTGAAAAGAATTTCATAAATGTCATTTTTAACGATGGCTTATCTACAGATCGTATATCGTTTGCTGTAATAATATCTGCACATCATAAAGGAAGATTCTAGAACACACCCAAATACTTGAACAAGCATGAAACCTTGTATATATTCTAATTGTAACGTCACACCACTAGGCATGCAACCTTATCTTAATCTCCATACACCTCTAAACTATGCAACATGAGATATATTCTAAAGCCGCACATTTGTTTTTTAATTGTGTTAAAACTTCTTCATAAAATCAATTAAACCATGTCTTTTTTTTTTACAATTTAACAAAAACGAGAGATCATTTGAAAACTTTACAATAAAAATACACCAAATATAAAAAAAAAACCATATGCATGCACCCATATTTTACAATGAAATATGCAGTAATCCAAACGACTACTAATTACAGGTACACTGGATGTGTAAATGTGCAATATTGTTATTACAGCATATTTTTGTTCTTTTATGATTTATTCCCTAGCGCAATGATTGGCTCATATCCAACCATCTAGAAAAACGATAATTTCACTTGCATGTGACCTAGGATGTCAATAAAAAAAAATCATTTTTTGGATCTTATTTTAATCAACTTGCCAATGCAGTTACTCTGACAAACCGAAAGTGAAGCAGTGTTTTGACCAAAGCACAAATCATCGCAGCTGACAAGAATTAGTTTTTGAAAATAATTGATAAATTCGAAATAATGTATGCTAAAGCATTGTTTTTCAAAGAAACATATTTATAAATACCTTGAAAATAGTCAGATTTTAAATGGTACGAACAATTAAGATATTTTTGTAGTTGTATGTATTCTTACGCCAAAGTTCAATATAGTCGCGTTCAACTCGACGCTCGGCTGTCTCCGTAAATCTCCGACAAGCAGAGAGTCTCTTTTGCTTGTCGGGGATTAACGGCGATAGCCGCGCGTTTGGTTGAAGGAGACGAGAGTTCAATATTGCTTGGATCCATAAATTTTTTTAGAAATATTTCTATCACTCTCACATAGTTTGATTGAATTTATTCTATTTTTAAATATGACTTAACATGATTCATATGGGGTTTTATCAACATTCTTGTGTCGAAAAAGTCCGAAAATTCATATAATAAAAATGTACGTTATTCAAATACAAATTAGAAACTACCTGTACTTGTTATGCAAAATAACATAACATTGATTTTTAAAATAAATAAACATCGATAAAATCAACTCCCTTCAGTTCTTCGGTACTTTGATTTCTACATTGGATTAAACATAGATCATGAATTTATAACATGACACGTTTGGTCATTTGTATTCCTCTCGTCTAATAAAATATCGCGTGTCTCAATGTGTTTGCGATCGAATACAGCGTGAAACATAGATGTGACTAAGTTTCCTTTGCTTGATAACACTCAGTTTGATATGTCTGTATCAATTCGTCCCTTAATCATATAATTTAACAGTTATTGTTGAGTATTTTTAGATCAATAAGATGATATAGCTACTTTCCAAAATCAATATTCACCTTCGGCCCGGTATATAATGTTCTTTAAGGGTAGCTAAATCATCGAATTGACCTCAATAACGGCATTAGTTGTATTAATATTTTTTTTTCTCAAAAAAAAAAACAAACATAATTAATATAAAACCTGTAATGTATACATGTTATTAATACATGTACATCAGCAACCAAGGATCCAAATGAACCCAGTACTTTTTGGAAATAAGATGCTGGTTATTAAAAAAATGCCTTACCATTATCCAGCATAATTATATACATAAAGTGAACATCGCTTCGCAATAAGACAACAATGTTAAACAATTACTGCAGTTTTTGTTACGTCAGTACTAGTTATAGGGTAACATTTTCTTTTGTGGATCCTAAGCAGGTAATATTCTTTTTTTTTTATTATTGTAAACAAAGGTTGAATATATAAATCATTTTATGAAATATTCACTCTTTACTTCTCACATACTCACATTTTCATCACATATTGTAAAATAAAATTAAGAGTAGGGTAGTTGCTTGTGAAAGGTATGCCTAAGCTGTAAAACTTCAATCCATGGAAAAAAAACCAATCAAACAGACCAAAGAAAAAATCCCAACAAAAAACCAAAAAACGAAAAACATAAGAAATATTAATTTGATGCATTATTGTACACATGTAAGTTCTAAACTGCCAGATGATTAATAAAATCATTCCAAGGAGATCATGCTTTTTCAAATTCATCAATTTCTGATTTGTGAATATAAATATACTTTTCAGTTTTGTATCTTTGATTTAAATAGTGTAAAAGCCCTAAAAAAAATTGGCGTCTTACTTTGTTTTAAACATAAAAATATATATTGTTTTGTATATAGGATATATAGGATTATATATACAAGGTTTAGAAATCTGTTCTTCCAAACAAGGGGATAAACACCAAATAATACATTACAGACATCAAAACTAACATTTTTGTTGCATTTCTCATCTATAAGTATACTAAGTGCATTCAATAGAGGCTGGATTTTCTTGCAAGTTGCAAAAACATGTTTTATAGTTTCAGGCATATCATTACAAAACGTACAGCAGTCAGAGGTAGTAAATCTGATTTTCTTAAGATAATATTTAACAGGAAGAATTCCATGGATAATTCTATATTGTAACCAGTTAATAGTTGAATCGACGGTAGTTCTAAAACATATTTTAAACACATCCTGTACACAGAGATCATTTGGCAAAATATCACATAGCTCAGCATTCCATTTATTGATAGCTGTAGGTACACAATCATTTGAGGTTAAACATACGTATATATGCTTTGTTACTTTTTCTTTCAAAAAAATTGACTCATAATAAAATGGCATAAATGTAGTGCAGTCTCTCTTCAAAGTAGACTTATCAATAGACAAATATATCAAGTATTTTGATATTGCACATATAACACTATCATATAACATTGGAGGTATATATGAAAAATGGAATCTTTCAGTAAAATCTATTCTTGACAATATGATTCCATTTTCATTCAAAAAATATCCTATGATTTTAACCCCTTTCATATACCAATCTTTGATAAATACATATTTACATGCAATTTTTATAATAGAGTTGTACCACACAGGAATATTGAAAACATTCTTGATATTTAATGAGCTTTTAATCATTTTTAGTAAAACAGAGCCAAGAGTTAAAAACATCTTGCCAAAAAATATTGTTTCTTTGAACAACCATGCATGATAGAAAATCATCACCAAAATCAATAAACTTTTTTGCAAAGTCATTACCATTTATTGATAAAAAAAAATCCATCCATGGTTTGTATCCTTAAGTTAATTTCTTAATCCATGAAAATTTAAGAGATGCCATGAAGTTAGAAATGTTAACCATTTTTAAACTACCCTTTAGGTAATCGAGAGTAACAATTTCTCTCTTAACTTTATCACACTTTGAATTCCAAATGAATTCGAACAGGCTCTTTCTAAGAGATAAAATGACATCTTGTGTTGGATTTGGAAGTGAAATAAACAGGTGGTTACGTTTTGGAATAATCAAACTTTTTACAACTGTGATACGACCAATGGGAGGTAAAATTCTCCTCCTCCATTGTTGAATTAGAGAAAAAACTTTTGGCAGTTGTTTGTTGTAATTTAGTGATGTCATTTTATCAAAGTCAACAGAAAATTCTATTCCAAGTAAAATAAAAGAAGTGAAGCCCAAATCGAGTTTCCAACGTGAATGGTGAAAAACTTCATTAGAAAATTTTTAGAACCTATCCATACAATTTTTGTTTTAGAGCTGTTTATCTTCAAACCTGAAATGTGTGAAAAAAATTCTAAAGTATCAAGAGCTGCAATAAGTGACATCGGAGAACCATCTAAGATGAGTGAAATATCATTTGCATACTGAGAAAGCAGGTGATATTCTTATTTAACTCTGTAATGTTTAAAAAAAAACATTTTTTGCCCACACAGGCGTACACGATATACGCTAGCAGAGACCAGACAGACATTTAAAAATTGCACTTTTTATTTGCAGGTCGGATACGGTTTTTACATCACATTAGAAGATACCTTAAACACTGCACATCCGTTCTCAGTGTCGCCTCACACACCATTAAAGAGACAAACTGAGTATGCATACCAGAATGCGTATAGTGATTTTGGGAACTTTCTTATTCACCATGTTTGTATTAATCGAAAGTGTAAGTACTAATTTTTAATAACATATTTGCATGTTGAACCACACTATTTTTTGTACCTAAATACTCTCTTTAATATTTCAATTCTTTTTGTGATACCAATTTTTCCTTAGTTTTTGCAATCATTTACCTATAATGTATAGTCAGGAAACTGGTAATTTGTTCTTTGATACATGCATTGTTAAAATTATAAAGGTTGTAGTGAACCAATGTCAAAAAACCTTTACTTTGTTTGGACTTTTGAAAGTAATATTTGAAATTTTTTATTAACGTAAGATTTTTCCTTTAAAAAAATGTATGGCATGTCATTTGATATCAAACGATATCAGCAAACAGTTTCAAATTAAAAATATCAACAATGAAATAATTTTTTATCATCATAATAAAGATGTTCTTACGAATAACAATTATCCCTGTCTTGCATCTTTAAAATAAGTACTTACTTTACAATCTGATTCCTACAATTAATTGAAGTAGGAACTCCAAAGCTCTACTGCATTAGTGGTTTGACATTTTCCCTTGTACCTTAAAAAATATGCAACAGATACATGTACATACATCAATGTATTTTCCTTACCTTCTCTGCGTGAAATTATGTTGCAATACTATTTTCCCTAAAAGAAATTCATACATTCAAACAAAGTGCATTTTACTGATGTTTAATTACCGTTTAATCATATCTTAACACTGATAATTTGAACGACTTAATTGTAAAAAAAATCGTCTTATGTGAATGTAATGCAGACTAGAATAGACTACACATTTAAAAAGCATTTGTCCAAGAAAAACAGTGTTTTAAAATATAAAGACGGCCTTTAACTTACAAATGAACAAAAAATTACAATTTTTTTCAAAGTTCTAAATAATGTCTTCGCCATACCAAGTAGCAGTAGCCTTGTTTGGTACAATGAATTATGAATTTATTTAAATGGAATATGCAAGTAGAGCAAAAATTAATATGGCCACCCCCACCCCCACGCACTTCTTTGCTCCCGGGCTTTCAAAATTTAGTCACAAAAAATATACTTACATCACGGTTAGAATCTAACAGCAAAACAACATACTAATTAAGAACTATTTTTTGGGCAGGAATTGCCAATTTTACAATATGTAATAAAATCATAAAGTGTTAAGGTGAGAATTCAAAGGTCAAAACAAATTGTTATAACAGTGCATATGTTCTGAGACATGGGCTTCAGATTTCAGGACTGTTCGTTAACCTATGTCAAAACGATATACATTGAAACTATGATAAAAAAAAAAATAAGCTTTAGCAATCTCATATTCTGGTGATTTGATGTAGAACAGTCGGGGTTAAGAACTCGCCAAAAATAACCAATAAGCAATATAAGAATACAATTTTTAAAAAAAAAAACTCAATATATTTTGATTTTTTTAATTTGGAGGTTTGAAGTCTCTTCTTAGAAATGTGTTGATATTCAAAAACATAAATCAAATTTTAGGTCAATTCCGGTATACTCAACAGCATTTTGTCCCCGAAATGAATCAGAGTGGAACAAGAGATCGTCGGCTCTCAATTGTAACGAGACTAATGGCTACACGTGTTTACCAAACGAAAAGCTCACAGAACTATTAGAGTTCTGTTATATAGAACCTTGGATATGGATTCAAGAAGGTATAATATGTGCAGTATGAGGGTTGATACACACGTAATGTCACAGATACAGTAAAATTATAAAAAAAAATCCGCGTAAAGTGACAACAATGCGTGCTTTGAAATACGTACCTAATTCAATTCAGATCTGAAAATGTTGATGCATTATTGTTATTATTTCTGAAGAGAATATATTTTGCACAACGTGTTGTAAGGATAGTCGCCGCACGCTAGAAACGTCAGTTCTAGATCATTGGCGTTCTGGTATACGATTTCGTAAATCAGTACTGTATAAAAATCGGTCACGATGCTGTATTTTACATTTTTTATCATGCCCCCAATAAAGTAACATTTATTTTTGTAATCTATAAGGTAGTATATTGGATTGTTTAATATGGGATCAGTTTGTCGAGGTCTCTTCAAGAAGTCATGAACGTAACGTTATAGCATAGCCATTGATGAAAGAACCTAATTTTAACGTTCCTTCAGAGTGTATGTGTCTGTCTATTTATTTTATATATTAACATGATATATGCTTTTATTAGATGTTGGAACCACGTAAAGGGTAACCTAGCTGTTCACTTTCCAATAATTTTAGGTTAAAATATGAATCCCAGTACAATTTTTAGTTATTTTAATCCATCAAAGAAAAACTACCGTATCACTATACGCATGAACAGCCTTTTAATTCCTTGATCTAGAGCAAAAGTGATTGTGTAGATATCCAAAATGGACTGCAACGGTCCCTAATTTTTGAAAACAGTAAGAAAAAGTTTATAATATATCTTTTTCAAAATATGGTATTGTTACAGGTTTTTTCACATTTTGAGGCAAATAATTTAGTCATAAATACAAACCTTAAAAAAGACATTAATTCATGACGCGGCGATGACATGTATATTCCATGCTATAAACATTAATATATCTTAAGAGTTCAACGATTTTAAATTTTGATAAGAAAAATTTTGATGCATTTTTTATACAATACAGCGCCAATGAAAAGCGCTGTGCATAGTGTGACATTACTTTTGGATTAACCTTTGTATTTTTCAAATGCAAAAAAATAGGTAATGCTATAACATAATGTTTATGTAATAAAATAGCAAAAAAAAAAAAAACAAACAAACAAACAAACAAAACTACGATTGCTCTCCTAAAACCTCTTTATTCCAAAATTGAGAGTCAATATTTCTTCATTAATTTATCAAAATAATGTATCGGAAAACCTGTATCCCAGCGACATTTTATTGTTTTAGATATAGATCATTTGTGCATAATGTAACCTACAACTCTCACTAGATAACCGTATATCCGGTAATTTTCGCGGTGATCTGATTTTCGCTTTCTTCGCGACCTCTTTTAGATTGCAAATTATTGAATACGCAGAAATTATACCTTGTATCATTTTCTATAAGGAACATTTTAAATCGCAAAAAATGACCGACGCAAACTTAAAATGTTTCAGATTTTCGCTATTTTCGCAAATTTTGAGCACGCGAAAAAACCCGGATATACGGTATTGTCCGCGGGATTTAACATTATATATATCAATTGGATTTGTATGCTGAAACCGATTCATTCATGTCCACCACTTACTCTAATTTTTGCTATTTCAGGCTAGTGTATTGAAAATGAAAGTAGGCTTTAAAATTATTTCTCAATGCATTCTTATCATGTAAAACTCAGTTATGGTTTACGGACGTCATCTCACACGCGTTGAAATACCAAATGTGTAAGCAGTTACTCTAATGCAAACAGTTCACAGTTAATTAAAAAATGTCTTAGTTTATAAGTATGGATATTGTCTCGTAAAATGATTTGCTACAACGCACTTTGAAATCTTACGCACTTCGAAAAATATTTTCAAAGTGCGCTGATTTTGGGACCAGTTCATCCTACATTTTTTTCAAAGTGCGTTGATGTATATCGTCGATATTAACGCACTTTTAAAAAAAAAAATAGTCAGGATTTGGTCAAAATATTTGATACTTTTATATATAACAAATTATTCTTTTAATCTTGTTTAGCTCAATGCTCAGTTTATTTGATAAAAAGTATTTCAAATACATGTTCTATCTTTTTTCATAAGCTTACGTAGTTTGACAATTTACACATGAAAACAACTCGGGGATTTGAATTATCCAAATATGACATAAACTGCATCGCTTAACATCTGCTTTTTCCTTTTATGTTTATGGAGCAAATTATTTTTTAATTGTACATTGGGTTACACCAGAAATGGAAAATGATGTAGAAAAATGGATACTTTAGTTATAATAATAAAAAAAATATCATATTTTAGAACATCACTGCAAAATTAAAAAAAAATCAACACGATATTTTTTATATTCCACTTCTTAAATGTAACTTTTTCATAACGCAGTGATTTATTTCATTAGAATTTAAAAAGAGGGTTCACGTTGAAACACGGATTATTATGACATACCATTTGAAAATTGTTTCGCCGGCTTGTTTTTTAATATCACTTAAGTTACAAGAAAGCGTATTTTGTTGTTCCTATACGTTCCTATAAGTGCGTTGATTTGGTCCCTTTAACGGAATTTAAGTGATTTTACTCGCTTTATGTGTTTTCTCAGCCTGTCTATTTTACCCGAAGTTTATCACCCCTCCTGTGTAAGAAAAGATTATAGTTCTAAAGAAAATGTCTAATCTTAAGATGTTGACATATATAATGAAATTTATCAGAATGGTTAAAGTTATGAAATGAAATTCATGATTGAATCAACCTACCAAAATAGAGGTTATAATAAAGTCCAGATATTATAGTTTAAATTAGATGATCTAAAACCATAGTATTAAGATTTATAGCTACATAGACAAGAAGCCGAATACACAAAGTGGTTGTGGTGTATCAATGCC
This sequence comes from Magallana gigas, assembly GCF_963853765.1. Classification (NCBI taxonomy): domain Eukaryota; kingdom Metazoa; phylum Mollusca; class Bivalvia; order Ostreida; family Ostreidae; genus Magallana; species Magallana gigas. Next base: position 19,137,156 of record NC_088853.1, on the reverse strand, counting down.
ATGGTGGAGATTACAGAGAGAGAGAGAAAAAGAGAGAGAGAGAGAGAGCTAATTTCTTTATCATTAAAAGGGGTTTTGAAATCATTAGTGAAGTGTTAAAGGGACATGGACACGATTTGAGATCAAAAATTTTATTTTTATTTTTTATGTATAAAATGGTTTACTGGTGCATTTTAAATGATTGACCAAAACATTGGATATTAAAGTCAAGTTACAAGGGAGATACAGAGGTAAGAATTGATTGTTATGTAAACAAAGCTCGAGTCTTATAGTTGTTTACAAAAATGTAATGTAGAGAATTACCATGTCTTGGACAACATGACATTTAAAAAACAATTTAAACTAATTCAATATCTTCATAAATACTATTATCAACAAAAGAAAGATGCATTTGATTGAAACTTACAACAATACAACACATATGTAAAAATGACAATATTCGAGCTTTGTTTACAAAACGAAGAATTATGAACTCTGTATCTTGCTTATAACTTGATATTTGACTTTTAAATTTTGACATAGCATTATAAACTTCTATAATTATCAGATTAAACATTAAAACTGGAAAAATGAAATTTGAAAATTTTAAGTCAAATCGTGTCCAAGTCCCTTTAAAGGGGAAAAGGATCGATGACATTGATTATTGGTTTTACAAAAGATCTATTTCTCAGTATTTAAATGTCTGAAAAAATGTCTGTGATTCGCTAAGAAAAAGAAAGGATTTAATGTTACATCTTCTCATTTGCAACTTACATAACAAAATTATTGTTACGCTAATCGTAATTCAGATAGGTACCAATTTAATTAACATAGATAAACATCCTACCGGCGGACAGGTTAGGTATTTTTGTAATGTAAGGCTTTATATTTTATGCTTTTTTGCCACGTATATGTACCCCTGTAATTGACTGTTTGGATGATGTTTATGAGTAACTGAAACTGATTCCATGCATAAGTGCTAAGCATTCTTAGCTTTCGAAGACAAACGCGCATATTTTCTCTATAAGTTTAGTTAGTTTGAGGCAATAAAAGACCATCATAATAATGACATCTTATTGCATTAATAACGAAGATCAATGCATTCAGATATGCTTTGAATTTTTTTTTAGGTTATTGTTTATATCTGGAAAGAAAAGGTTCATACGTTGATTCATTCAGCTGTCGTCACTTCTTATATGGATGTCACAATACATCTTATCAAAGCAGAAGAATTTTTGAAAGTAAGTGGTGAAATTCTTGCATGGCAAATCCCCTCTAAATAATCTCTATTGTATCAAAAGGAAGCAATATTGGTAAACATACATTGTACAGCATATGTTTTGTATGCAATTGACTCACCATTTTGAGTATCAGCTTCGAGAACGTCTTCACTTGTTGTTTTATGTAAAATTAACAAATTACTTATGAAGCTCGATAATATTACATTTGAAAACAGTATCTTATTATGATTTTAGATTCCTTTTCAAAGTTGAAATAGTGGCTTCAAGACTCCCCCTTCTTCTAGAATACTTATAAAATATTTCACTGTTAATACTATTTATCATAAAATATTCAAGGAAAGATGAATTTTCGACAAGGTTATATGTAATGACTTTATGACTTTATGTAATAAATAATTCATCACTAACTGTACTCTGTTCTAGGAATCTTCGTTTCATATTTTGTACTTACATCATAATGAGATACATCATAGAGCTTTATATTTGGATGAAGACAATATTTCAAGTTCTAAACATATAACTAAGTAAATGACAAGTTTGGGTGTACCGTTACGTAAATTAAATTGTGTTTTACAGACCCAGCTTGCATATCTCTCGGTAATGGTTGTTTCCTGGCTGAACAATCTTGTAAAAGGTAAGATACATATAACAGTGAGAAAATGACAAAGTGCATTGAAATTTCTCCGAAATGAATTTTAAAAAAGTTGATATTTTTTAAAACCACAGAATGAATGACAATCTTTACGTTTTCCTTAAAGATAGCTTAAAGGTGCTTAAAGACGACCTTTAAGCCATCTTTAAGCTATATGTGTTGCTTAAAGGTGGCTTAAAGAAAGCGTAAAGATGACTTAAAGGCATCTTAAAGACTATCTTTGATCCAACTTGAAGGACTAATTATAGGTCCTTAATGTCCACACTTCTTTAAGCCACCTTATAGCTACCTTTAAGCCACCTTTAAGCCATTTAAAAATCTTTTAATTACTTAATTGCTTATTTTACCAACAGAATTTATTATCTATATGATAGAAAAGGCATTAAAAACGGTTTTTGTTCTAGAAAATAAATTAAAAAAATCAAAACGCCCAAGACGAGAATTGAACCCGGGATCCTTCGTTAATCAGCATCCCCTCACTCCCTTTGTGCCAAGGCATATTACATATTTTATATGGTTTTATATTCTATATATTAGTGGATATTGAATCAGTGTATTGAATATGTATTTTTTACTTGAACAGATTTTGACTTCCATCCACTTTGTAACAGTCAATTATATCTAATTTATAAATTACATGCATGCATGTATTTAGAATGAAATACGGAACTTGGTCTTCAATTAAGAAAAAAAATATTATACCCAAATGGAAACCGTTAGGCTCATTAGTAGGCCTACTTAGTTAATAATTTTAAACCGAGTAGACAATTATACGTTCATCTAATTCATAGCTAAATGAAATGCAAGGAAGAAGATGAGATTATTTTTTTTATAAAATGCATTTAAGTACAAGTTCACGTTATAATCAGGCAAACAGTGATAAGTCATATATTTCATATTGAAATGATAATTTAATTTGAGAACAATATCAACAAGTGTTCTCAAAAAATGACAAATTTTTTTAGTGATTCATGCATAATTGGGAAGCTGTGTTACTAAAAATAGATCCACTCTGTCTCAGTCTTTAAACACAATGAAAACACTATGGTATAAAGTTTTGACAGGATTTTCAGAAATTCCATGTCAATTCATTTAATAAAAAATGAAATGTTGGTATGAAGTGAAGACATTGACATCCTTTTTTTCTCATGTTACAGAGGTAGTATCTTATTGGTTTCCATGGCAACCATGACCATAATTAGCCATACAGTCTTTGAAATTAGAGAAAAACGATCATTTTTATGTCTCTTTTTAAAAAAAATAAACAGCAAATATATCTGACGATGTGTTATAAATAATTGAATAAAGGAGATTTTGAAATATTTTTTTACATTTTAAAAAGTTTTGAAAAATTAACCGACAGTTTACATAATCTAAGCATTCATATGGGATTCCTACACAAAATGAAAAAAAAAACTTTATCATTTTTACATGTATCTAAGAGTAATGATATAATTATATTGCATATTCTTAGTTTCATATAAAAAAATGGATTAGACTTTGATTTCATGTATGTGAAAATGTTATTGTTTAACCCATTACCTGTGTAAAAATGTGATCGTACATCATTATTGATCGCGATCGGAATACCAATATATTGTGTATCAAACGTATTCCGAATTTTCTCTGATTCTAAAAGATACATTCATGAAGTTATCAAAAGTTTAGTTTTCAACAATATTTAATGATGTAACACAAATCTTAAAACAACACGTAAGTATGTCTATCAAAGAGTAATAGAAGTAGCTTATGTTAGCAAGACTTACAATAACAAACAGGGAAAAGGAACACAAGTCCGACCTGCTGTTTATCATGTTTATAGTGAGTAATGTGTATAACTATTTAAAAGCTTATTTACAAAATGTTTTTTTCTCGGTGGTTAATAATACCTGAACCTACACGTACTTTTGAAGAATTCATATTATTTTTACATAATTTGAAATGAGGTCAACTTGTAGAGGGTTGTTGACCTAAAAAAAACCACAATTCTCTTTTTAACAAAGATGTCTGCAGATTTGTTAACCATGCACGCCATATTAATTAACAGTTAAATTAAATTTATCATGTTCGGAGCATAATTTAGTTTAAAGAACTTTTTATGTGGACACTTAGCCCAGCCTTGCCAATCCAAAAAAATAATGTATACCTTTATACTTTTATAGTAAAACAGGCTCATATCTGATATATAATTTAGAATATGTTTTTAGACTGGGGGGGGGGGGGGGTACCTCAGTAAGCGTGAACAAAATACAGGCACGTAGCATCGGTGAAGGAGGGGGGCAGGGGGCCTCCCCCCCCCCCCACTTTTTTGCGCAGGAAAGATTTTAAAAAATCGAATTGAAAATAAGGAAATAAATAGTGATATTGAAGGTAAAAGATTTACTAATCCCCCCCCTCCCCCCGGATTGAGATTTTCAGAATTCTGGAAAGAAACTTGCCCCCCCCTCCCTTTTTTTTTTGCTAGTTAAGATTTTTGGACGAGTCTGCCCCCCCCCCCCCCCCCACTTTCAAAAACGATGCTACGTGCCTGAAATATTAAGCAGTGTTCATTCCCTTTATTCATGTATATATTTATTATATAGATATTTATTAAAATATATTACAAGGTACCTGGTAGTATAATAAAAACAACCGTACATGTCAAACATGTATACTATATGTACATGTATAACCAAGCATCAACCAATAGATTGCATAGTAATTGTTCTGTCTTCTTTGGATATTTAAATTTTTCTTTCTTTGTTAATAACACATTATTTTTGTTAAAGTATTGAGATATAAAATTTCCTTCTTCTTTCTATAAAATGGACAATCAGTAAGAAAGGGTCATGCATATATATGCATTCATCTTCTACATAAATAAGTGATACATCTACATGTAGTTACTGTTATACATAACATAGGTTTTGTTTTTTTGACATTACTGAAAAAAATTTGAGTGTGAAGTTCAATGTTAGTTATTCCCTCATATACATGTAGTTTGATATTTGTGTTTGTAAGATCTTTTTCTTTTGGAGTTATTTTAGGTCCTTACATAATCAATATTTTTAATTTCTCAGACTTCCCAGATTAAGCACTATGTCAACACATTATTCGACTTTTCGCTTGTTGAAACGTTCTGTAAGATATATTCTGCCTCATCAATCCAGTTTAATGCTTGTGACAGGATCTGTGCATCATTTTCAAAGTTCCAAACCCCGAAATAGAAACATTTTTAGAACTAGAAATAATGCTTCTTTTTATATGTATACATGTACGTAATTTAAAACAGAATATAATATTAATACACCAGTCATGTCAATAAAGCCTACTAGATAAAACATTGATTGATTCCTATTCCAGTCTGAAAGATAGAATCAGTAGGTAGAGAAAGTTAACGGTTTGGTGGATTGGTAAAACTGAAGGTAGGGCCAGTTGTGGACACTAAGACACTATTAAACTAATTTAATCTAAAATGAATTAATTAAAGAGGATTTGAACTTCTGCAATGGGATCTCAGCCGTTATGACCTTTTATGATATAATGAATGGTTGCATGGGAATAAGGAAAAACAACAGGGGATACTTGCCAAACCATTACATTTATTAAATAGATCTTCAAATACCAACAACAAATATAATGGTTAGATTTATACGTACCAAAATAAGAAAAGAATATGGTCCTGTTAATGTTATCCCTAATCATATCCTATTGTTTAATAATAATTGTAATCGCTGCAAACTTATGTACAACTTATTATTAGATAAAAAGAGAGAAGCATGTACATCGATCTATATCAAAATGGACAGAAAAGGGTCATAATTATGCACAAGAAACCTGGAACAAAATTTTTGAACTCCCTTTTAAATTTACACAAGAATCAAAACAACATTGGTTACAGTTCCAAATTCTTTATAAGATTGTTCCGACAAATAAATATCTTAGTTTTCAAAATAAAAAAGCAGAGTCTCCTGTATGCACTCTCTGTAAAATAGATGAAGAGAGTATTGGGCATTTATTTTATGAATGTACTATTGTAAAAGAATTATGGTCGGCTGTTGAAGACTGGATCGTGGGATAGTTTGATTTGTTAATAACATTTCATAAACAATCAGTTCTCTTTGGAAATATAAAAATAGAGATATTTATAGATTTTTTAACTTAATAGTTCTTATTGTGAAGCAATATGTTTTTTCTTGTAAATACAAAAGTAATGCAAATCCAAATATACATGGATTAAAAAATGTTATAATAGAAAGGCCCTTGACCAAAAATTATGTGCAAATGAAAAATTGTAGATATAAGGAGTATGAAAGCCATAGACAAAAAATATGCGATAAGCTGTAGCACTGCAGTATATATAGTTAAATTGCCTCTCTATTGTGTCTCATCTCAATCTTGTTTTGAACTGTGATTTCTTTATTGGATTTTTTTGTGTTTTATCCCTTTTTCTTCTTTCAAGTATCCCTGTATCACATGATTATGGTTTATATTTTATATACATATGTGAACAATGGCCCAATCCTTTCTCTCGCTCTCTCCCATTATTTGCTCTCTTTTCTCTCTCTTCTCTCTCTCTCTCTTTCCCAAAATTTACTTTCATAACATAAGAACTGTATAATATAGAATAATAAAATAGTTAAAAACTTTCCAAGATGATTATATAAACATATGTACAATATATGTTATGTATGTACATATAAGTGTTGTGAAAGTGAAAAATTCAATTAAAAAAAAATAGATAATAGTTAAGGGTGGGTGTAAACTGTTTTAAAGTTATTTGACCAATGAATTATAAAAACATGGGATAAGAGATACATTAATTTGCATACCAAAGTAATCACCACGTCTTATCATGAGCTGCATCTAAGAATATACATGTAAATATAGGGGTGGGGATCTCTACCGGAATACAGCCAATTACCGGTATATAATGAGGTGGTGGAAATGACTTAATCATTATTTTACCGTTGCGGTTATTTTATAAAATTATATTATTGGTCAAATATTGTAAAAATAGAAATTTCTAAAATAGCGAAAGTGTTTTGATTATAATATACTTTTATCCACATCAATACCGACAGGTATTCTATATCGTTACCCCCTTAAGTTACTCCTAAAAGTATTTTTTTTACCATATAGATAATGGATTTATGTGTAAGTTTAGTGAAGGAAAAAACCCACCTATCCTACAATGAAAAGCAGCTGTGAAAAAAGACTACACTATGGAACTTTTCATTCAAGATTGACTGTTTAAATTGTTGCTTGTAACATTAACCTGTAGTACAGTTTCTAATACATATATACTTGTAGAGAAACATCATTTTTTAACTTATCTGAAAACAAAGGGCAGTGAAAGGCTATACTGCAGTACATTTATTCAAATCAAGATATGATAATTTTAAAAATTAGGTTTAACAACGCACCTTTTATAATAAGAACTGTAAATGAAACCACAGGGGCATCGTATCCGCTCTACACTCTATGACATATATATATATATATATATATATATATATATATATATATATATATATATATATATATAAATAATATTTATATATATATATATATGTCATAGAGTGTAGAGCGGAAACGATGCCCCTGTGATGAAACTGTACATTCGTAAAATATGCAATTATATCTAAGTGTCCGGATAATTGCATCAATCGCTTCGATGTTCTAAAAATTGATTTGGGGAGAACCAGTATGATCACCGAGACATGAGTGAAACATATTTACCAATAAAACGATAAAATCACTGCAGTTGTTAGTTATATTACATCACTGTTTAATAAACTTATTGTATTCAACAAGTATAGCGTGGATATGCAATAATATACCTAAAAAATGTGCGTCATTAGGGCATGACTTCCTTTGCTGTCCGGTTGCTGGTTGACTGGTTGTTTGTCGGCCATCACTAAGTTTGAAACCTTGCAGATGTCTTGTTATGTCTCTGCCATAATTACAAATGGTCACTGGAGCTGTTTATTCTGGATTGGCTTTATACAGACTGGAGAAACTGTTTGCGTTTCACAAAAGGCTTGTTGTTTTTTTAATTGTAAAATGATTTCTGTAGTTTTAGTAAGAATTGCATGGCGTCAAACTGGTGCGCCGTGTCAATATATGGGGTCCGTATTTGACAACGAGACGGAATATTTCAAAATAATTCTGTACACACATTCCTATAAATTCCAGTTGTTTACAGGGTAAAATTTCATTTGATTTTATGTTTGAGCTCTTATCGCAAAATATCGATATTGCCCGATTCTTACGTGAACCTGTATTTAACTATTAGAGTATTAGTTCTACGCAATTTACCGGTTTTCCTGATCAAGGCGCCGTTCCAGTACGTAAAGATGATTATGATCTGTATGTCATCATGCACGGACCGTTGTGGTCAATTTCAACTTATTCAAATAATTTTTTACATTATATTTTTTTTTAATCACATTCACGATTGAATATTGAATCATTGCCTTTTAAACATTATATTTAATTTGAACATAAAAATATGCAAACCCCGCTTGCGCCTCAGCGTATTTGTAAGTTGGATCATTGTAAAAAAAAAAAAACGAACTTAACACATTACAAAGAACTATTTTTGATATGTTCATATAGTTGTACAAATTTTAACCGATGTTTAAATAGTATCGTATAAGGGAAAACACGGTTTTTTTTGGTTTGTATCGATGCTATAACTTTTATATTAGAAAATCAAATTAGATAAATTGCATATGATACTTCTCCCTTTGCAATTGTAGACTCTGATACAATTGGCCTACACAGCGGCTGGTGGAATTTAACCCTAATAAAACTGCAAATGTAAACTTCACTCGTTAAGATAAATAGCACCCGGATATTCCCTTCGCTAATACAATAAATAAGATATATCGAAAGCAAAACTTTGTCATCTGGGACCTTTTTACTTATCAAATGGCTGTTCTAAAACGTTGCGATAAAGCATGTCAGCATTCAAAAATTCTTTGCACCCTTTAATATAAACTAAACAAAGATTCTTTAATCAGCATTTACATTTCTTTTATTTGACCTATGGTTGAATATGGTGAGTAAGTTTGGGATAACTGCACACCAGAATAGAGTAATTTATATTTAAAAAAATAGCACAAATTGTTCATAACGACATTAAGACGCACATTTACAAACAAAACTTTTATTATAATAATGAATTAGTATGCATATTATACTTAATAATTATGCACCTGCATATTTGTATAAAATTGTTGAACAGTCTACCATTTCCGAATAATTATCCCCTACGCAATAATAACTTGTTCCCCATTCCAGTTCTTAGAACTGTCGAATATTATAATAGGTTTCTACCATCAACAATTAAGTTATGAAACACTTTGCCAGACAATGTAAAATTTTCATCTAGTATGGGCATTTAAGCAAAATTTACAAAACAAAAATTCTTGTAACTAAAACAAATTATAAATTACACAACTAAGTACAGAGAACTTTTTTACCCCATTGCCAACTAAGAATTTTTTCTAGCAGTCTTAATGCTGTTTTGTACAACAAAACTTACCGTAGTTGAATCTTATAAATGTTTAAAATGTGATCATTCCTATGACGATTCATTACATTTGTTCTTTATTTGTCCATATAACAATCCTGTGAGAATATCTCTGTTGAAAAAAAAGATGTTCATGATATAACAAGAAACATGAATAATGTACATGTACTATATGGTTAAGATTCTCTTTCTCTCATAAAAAATGTAATATTGACCAAGTTCATAGTAGTCTAGTCGAAAAAAAACTTTTAACGGCAATTAATTATTATTTGGTCCAGCATGGTTTTAAAACATAATTAAATTGTGCTGATTCCAAAAAAAAAAAAACACGCTGGCCTTCATGAAAATGGCGTTAAATAGCTCAAAATGGCGATTTAAAATGGCGGACAAGCAAATTCTATATTATTTTCTTAAAGTCTTTTTATTATTGACAAACATTAATGATATAATCTACCTTAGTATTTTATCACATCTAAATTGTGCTAAGTTTGAAAAAAATTGCTGGCCTTCCCCAAAAAGGCGTTAATTAAGTCAACATGGCGATTCAAAATGAGAGATAGCAAGATTTTACAAACGATTATAAATTGGTTCAGCATAGCATTTTATCATAACTAAGGTGTGCTGAGTCCAACAAAATATGTTTATTGCGATAAATAGTTAAAAATGGTAGACGGCCAGATTTCATTATTTTTCGCCTCACGGTTTCTTTAATGGGGAAAAAAATAACAATACAAAATCACAAATTGGTCTAGCAAACATATTTATCATAATAAAGTTGTGCCAAGTTTGATTAAAATTACGTTAATTTTGTGAAAATGGCAATTTTATTTGGTGTATACTAGTAGCCAAATTTCATTGATATCTATATAGACTACTAAAGACCTCTTAAATGGGGAAAATGTTTAAATATCATTATTTCAATACTAATGATGTAACTGACAATCAAATTTGAACACTTGTATTAAAAGAAAAAACTCCAGCAGCTTTTATTTGGAAAAAAAAATCTGTTATCCCTTATTAAGCTACAGTATATAATATTGTTATTTATACAATCTTTTTTTAATGATAAGATTGTGATTTGAAATTTGCAAATGTCTTTACCCGGGAATTAGGCACGTTAACAATCATACATAAAGGCTCTGCAATATGTGGGACAGTTGCAAGCTATCAAATCTAAGAAAGCTTTAGGTATAAGATCTTAAGGTCATTAATTCCAGCAACAAACAACCATCACTTAATTTATTTTATCCCATCTCGGCATGGTAATATGGGCATGCATATATGTGCCTGTCCCCCTATCACGTGTGTGTGTGTTTATTAAGCAACGTAAGGCAAATCCTAAGTTGGGACATATTCCCGGGCTTTGATTTTAGAAAGAAAGCAAATTAAACCGTGCCGGTGGGGAATGTGTCTTGGTTATCCTTATACTTAAAAAACTTCTCGAACTCTCTGATTTTTTGGTCATTTGATTCCCTTTTTAATACTTGTTTCTGTTCACTTATATCGATTTTTTCGATATGCTGTAGAAATAAGAAAATTTGTCACACCATATCAGTAAATGAAATGAACCAAGTGCTAAATCAAAGTTCTATTAAAAAGGGAACATTTTCTCTTCAACAACATTGACAGTGACGTTTATCGGCTTTAAAGAGGTTTTGACATCCATACATCCATCAGCAAACTTAGTTGTAAGGATATGTTGCAAATAAACACTGGCGTGGTCTAGCATAAAAAAAGCCTAAACTTTTCCTTTGAATATGGACACGCATTGCTATACTTTCCTCAGCACATTTGACCAAACACATGTTAAAAATTTTGCAAGAGGTTCTTTTATCTTAAACGAACGTATAAACAGCTTGATTCCTTATACAATATATAAATTGTCCCTAATAATGCTAAAAAGAGTTTTGGGTTGCCCAAAACTTATTGCGCATACTTATTACTATATATAAAGCTGGACGATATGTTGATCTCGGCTCATTTTGAATCACGAGCTTTTCTATTGCGTTGTATATGATGATTAGTTTGATTTATTTACTGGAAAAGTATTAAAGGAAGAGACGGACATATACAAGAATAGTTCTTTATGTTTTTACACTGTTTCTGTGTACCTGATTGCATCTCTCTTATCATATACGCTTATGGCATCGATTTCTTTAAAGCCAAAATACACCAGTTTTATAATGCAGAAATAGTTCCCCTCTCCCAAACTTTGTAAAGATATGTTGTATTTCACAAACTTGCAGGTCGAAGAAATCGGTACATAATGTACAATTAAAAATACCAAGAAAGGTTTAGGAACAAGACGGATATTGAAAAGCATGAACACAGAATGTTTAAATAAGATACCGGTATACGCGTTGATAAGACAACACGGAAAAAAAATTAAACTTTTTAGTAAAATGATGAACTGTTCCTTTTCTTTGTTAAAGTGGTCCAACCTTATTTTTCATGTGCATATTTGTATAATGAAATACTTACACGTTTCATCCCTGTAAACGGCTTTAAAAGAGAAATATGAGTTCTGGCTGTCGGCCATTTTGAAACACCATTTTGACACAAATAACGCCATTTTTGTAAAACTAAGCATAGTTCGTCAAACTCAGTATACTCTAATTATGAATACAAACGTTTTGTTGGACCGGACTATAATTGTTTAAATGCTTTGTTTCTTGTTGAAAACTTAAATAGAAAGTGCGCGGGTATGATAAGGCAACTAACAGCGATCAAATTCCTCTGATCGATATGACGTCACAATAAGCAGCATGATGTCATATTTTACTCAGAAACATGTCGATTTTTACTTTATCTCTGGTTTATACTATAAAAATTACAGACATAAAATATCACTAGAAACTCTTCTAACTGAATATATCTTCGATTTCTCTCTATTACGTATAATTATCATTGATGACGTCACAAGCATGTTTAAAAGAGAAGATCATGTCGGGAGACAAATTATCGGAATGCAGTGTAAACAATGCCGAAATAAGACTTATTTAATACAGATACCTAAGATTTAGATGAGTGTCAGTTCGAATATAATCAGGATAATACAGGCATGGATATTTTGTTTAATCAGCGAGTGTTATAATGTAAGTGGATCGACATTTATATGGCTTGACCAGCCTTTCCTCTGTCAGTGTGTACAAAAAATGGCAAAAGTGTAACACTACACTGGATATAAGGAAAGATGATTTTGGTAAATATCAACGGTATATGACCTAAACTACATGCCAAATCATTGCAATTCTCTGAGGGTAAGATTGGACGATTTTTAAAGCTGTGACAAATATATGGAACACAGATTCACTCGATTAAAGAAAAGGCATTGAAGTTCTAAAAAATGACACTATTTGAAGGTTTAAACACGCATACGCTAGTTTAAATGAACATATTCCAAGTACATGTATTAAATGAACATAATATCGATATAATGTTTAACACACATTGCTTTGAATGTTTTAGAAAATAAAATATCAGATTTGTTGATATTTTAATTATGTATTTCTGTATAATATCTTTAGCAGTTGATATTCTATTTAACTCTTAAATGTTTTAAAACTACCCCTTTGTTGCCCCCTCATGTGTACACAGTATATACCCGAAGAGACCAGAAAGACATTTAAAAATGTGCTGATCTCAGGTGTCGATCGGGTGCATTTTTGCATTACATAAGATATCTTTGATATTGGATAGCATTTTTTCAATGCCTCGCACACAACACTAAAAGTGACGTTATGAGCATGCATAACAGAGTGCTTCTTGTGATTTTGGGAACTTTCCTATTCACTATTGCTGAATCAAACGAAATTGTAAGTACAAATATGTATAGCATATGAATACATGTATATATACAGAAACTAAGATGTGCATTGACAACATTTGTGTATGCTAAATACAAATTGTGCCTCTGTTTTTGCCTATCATTTACATATACTGTTTTACTCGTATACAAAAAGGGAACCACGATCAAAAATACATTTACATCATTCGGGCTTTTGGTTAAATCATTTTGAATATTTTCATTTAAAAATCTTTAATTTCACGCTTAAGATACCGATTTCAATCAATCATGCTTTTTTCTGTTAAAAATGGGGCTTTTCTGTGGAAAAATGCATTAAATAGAATTTAATTTTTTTTTCTTGGTATTGTGTAGACCACGGTCTAATTAGCATTTCAAATGACTCATTTTGGTTAGTGTTGTAGCTGTAGTCGATTTTACTGTAATGGTTGATCTGACGCATTGTTAACGACTTTTAAAGACAGTGGATTTCATATTTGACCCTGTGATTTAAATGAAAAAAATGGGTTTTGCTACAGTAAATGAGAAGATTTGTATTTAAAAAATTAGCAGATCATTAAATACTCATTTACATATCACTTGACATTGTTATTCGCCAAAATGTATCAAACTGAGAACAGTAATAACATCAAAACACCATGGAAAAAAAATCAATGGAAAATGAAAAAAATGTTTTCTAAATTTTAACATTATTTTGAAAAATTCGCCTGTACAGGGTGAAGTTTTTTTTTCGCCTTTCACATATGCTTAGATTTTTATAAATTGACTGATAGTTCAAAAGAAATGTACCTAATTGGGCTTGTGTGCAATAGAACGTTCTTTCGTTTAAACAATTTAACGATAAAATTCGTCTCCTATACTCGCTTTGCAAAAATAAATTAATACATCGCGTTGTATCATGCTAAATTTTCATCTAATACCTCTATTGCTGCTCTTTTATTGTCCCAGTATACCACATTTATTGTATTTTGCTACAAAATCACTACCGTTTAACATTACGTTTGAAAATTCGTTTTTTTTACGTACGATTGCCATGTAAATGGTAAAATCCGAAATATACAATATGCGATGTCCGGAAAATTGGCAAATCAAATGTAGAAATAGTGTAAATGTTTTAAAATTTCCTATTTATTTGATATTTTGTTGATTAAACTACGTATACATGTACATGTTAAAATGGTTTGGTATGTATATGTATGCGTTTTTCCCCTGCAGATTATTTTTAAATAACTTGAAATCGACGCGAAGCAGATCCACTTCACGGCTGTTTCTGTACTTGTAAGTTGCAAGTATATGGGACGAGTTTTTACTGTAACCTGGCCGTAGCCTGGTCACGGTAAGAATAATTTTTTAGGCTCTTTAGAAACTTTTAGATGGAATTGGAAGCTTGATGTGTACGAGGATTGAAATCTGCAGTCCACCTATAATATGAAGAGAGGATAAAATGTCTTACTGTGGTTTTTTAATCTATAATTAAAAAAAAATATATTTAGACAACATATATCTTAAAGATTTAGTTCATGCAAAATGAAACCGAAAATTAAGGAAATTATTTATTAATTTATTATTTACATTTTACTGGGATCCGTATCTCGCATCATCCTTAGAGAGCAATCCCTAATTTGACCCCCCCCCCCCCCCCTAAGAAAAAAATAACAAACAAAAAAGGAGCATCTCAGTCGATTCTCTTTCTGGATGCGACGTAACCTTTTTTTTATGTTTCAACCACTTAACGATCATGCTAGTCGCAAGATAAATTTTAATTCAAATCTGAAGAAAAATGATTTTTCTACATGTTATGTTACCTAATATTATAACAATACGAAAAATACCGATCACCAAGTGAAGTTATACCTGACCGATGCCAATTTTAAGTAAGGATATAAGCAATAGGAATCACGAGATATACAATTTACGGAAAAACACATGTGCAAACATTTTATTTTCTATTCTTTCGAAAGACGATCAACAACATGTCTTGAAATATCAAGTCAATCTGTTTCACCATGTACGTACCTGAACCTCATTGTCAGAATTTAGTAATGAATTATACAAAGAACGTAGGTCTTTCTTTGGAGGACTTATCAATTTTCATAAAATATTGGAGGACCACGTGACTGATCATGGCGTAGGACGCATTTCTTTTCGAGCTCTACCAAAGTGGAATATTAATAGCTTTCTGCAAGTGTATCAATGTGTATTTGGATAATATTCGCTAGCGGAGCTTTCTGGAGTCACGCAGTGCTCAGTAAGTTGCGATTTTATTCAGAATAAGAACGTAATTCGAAGTGTCTTTGTATTCTACCTTTAAAGGTGAACACTGTTAATACAAACATGGCCAGTAATCGTGCTAGCCCTAGCCCTGGTCTGTCGACCACACCATCCACTAAGGGCACAAAAGAAAACAAAAAGAAAAACCTTGTACAGTTGAACATTAAATCTGCATCAGCGACAGTTAAAAACACTGTAGTGTCGGACAAAAAAGCGACAAAAAAACCACGATTAAGTAGTTCTGATCAAAACCCTGTCGGGGCCTCAGACACCACAGGTGAGATAACAGGTGAAAATGACCTACATTCAATCCTCGAAAGCCTGCAGGAAATAAAACAAGGAATGGTAACAAAAACTGATATTAGCGTTGTGGTCAAAAACATATTATCAGAATTAAAAGGTGATTTCGTTAAAGAAATTAAGACCGCAATCAAAGATGAAATAAAAAAAGAATTAAAGACTGAACTGAAAACAGAACTTAAAGGTGAGATAGAAAAATTTACAAACAGCAATGTCGACGAAAAACTGAAGCAAACCCGTGCTGATACCAACGAAAAATTTGATGCTCTCAATATGGACCTTACCGACATAAGGGAGAAAATCGCAAAAGAAAAAAGAGAGCTGCAGAAAATGAGCGATGATCTTAGAATAACAACAAAAAATGCACAACAAGCCATTTCAATGGCAAATTTTAACCAACAATATTCCCAAAAATGCAACATCAAAATACTGGGTTGGAGAGAAAAATCGAAGGAAGACCTCAAACAAGAGTTCTGTGCAGTCCTAAAACAAAGGGTGAAAGTTGATGTAAACCCTCACGACATTCTCGCGATTCACCGAGTCCCCGGAAATAGGAACGGTGGACCCCGACCGATTATCGTGAGGATGATAAGTCCGGAAAGTAAAATACTTATCATGAAACACCGCAAACAAATGAAAGAGGAGTTCTTGATGGTGGACCACATTACTCAGCAGAACGCAATGCTCATACAGAAACTCAAAGAACACGAACTTGTGCATTCTGCCTGGTATTTCAACAGCAAAGTGTTTGCAATAGACAAAAACGACCGTCGTTACACATTTGATATATTCGATGATATAAACAAAAAACTTCGAGCGTGATGTCCACTGTACCGGTAGTAGTGTCGCATAAACGCATCGGGATCGAATCTGTAGCAGCGAAAGCTCGAACTCGGGATCGATGTCCCGTTTATTCCAGAAACTTGTTCCTTTGACATTTATTTTTGTTTTTTGTTTTTTCTTTGTATGTATGTTTGTGTGGAAGTCTTGTGTACTTTGCTGGTAAATTACATATACATATCTCAAAGGGAAAAAGTTTGTATTGTATGAGAATGGTAGGGGTCTTTGCTATAGTGAAAAGTGTTTTTTTTCTTCTATATACCATATTTTCGTTCTCTGCACACATCTTTCATGTCACCTTGTTTACACACATTTTTCTTTTATACACTTAAATTGTTATGAGTTTTAAGGTAGTAACATTTAATTGTAGAGGCCTAGGTGGCCTCGACAAGAGGAGAGATGTGTTAAATTACATAAAACAAAAACAATTCTCTATTTCATTTTTGCAAGATACACATTTCACTCTTAATGATTATGAGCAAGTTAGATCCTTTTGGGGCTATGACATCTATATATCTCCTGGACAATCTAATTCTCGAGGCACTGCAATTTTGTTTAACAATACTTTTGAGTATCATGTACTGAATGAATACAAGGATACGGAAGGTAATTTACTTGTTCTAGAAATTAACATGTATAAGAAATATGACATATTATTAGTTAATATATATGGTCCAAATAATGATGATCCAAACTTTTTTCAATCAGTATCGGACATCATTTCAAACTTTCAAGGTGAATTTATAATTATGGCTGGAGATTTTAACCTTGTTCAGGATATAGATTTAGATTATTTTAATTATACCAATATTAATAACAAAAGAGCAAGGGAGAAGGTTTTGAACATGAAAGTAGTACACAGTTTAATTGATCCATGGAGAGTGAAATATGAACAACGAAAAAGATACACATGGTTCAGAACAAACCCAACTAAAAAGGCGAGAATTGATTTCTTTTTAATTTCAAACGAATTAATGGCTTTATTGGATAAATCTGACATTCCTCCTGGTTATAGATCCGACCATTCTATGGTTTATATAGAAATTTATTTTACTAAATTCGAAAAGGGTAAAGGCTTTTGGAAGTTCAATAATTCACTCCTCCATGATCAAACTTATGTTAATCTAGTGAAAAGTAATATACAAAAAGTTAAAGAACAATATGCCGTGTTTCCATACAATCCTGCAAGTATCCATACAGTTAAGAATGACGAATTACATTTAGTTATTGATGATCAAATGTTTTTTGAACAACTATTGCTGAGCATAAGAGGTGCCACAATACAGTACTGTTCCAGAAAGAAAAAATTAAAAAACGAAAGAATAAAACTACTGGAAGAAGAAATTTAACAACTAGAAATATTGAGGAATAGTAATGATTCAGAGGACATTCTTCAAAAATTAACCAATGCACAGAACAGTTTGGAAGAATTCAGAAAAGATTTTATTAAAGGTTTATTTATCAGAACAAAACTTAACTGGATTGAACAGGGTGAAAAACCAACAAAATATTTTCTTAGTTTAGAAAAAAGAAATTATGTCAATAAAACTGTTGGCAAACTTATGCGCAGCAATGGTACTGTTATTACCTCACAGGAAGATATTTTAGCAGAAATTGAGACGTTTTATAAAAATTTATATTCCTGCTATGATAAAGAATTACAAGATGTTGATATTGAAATTGCTATTGATAAGAACTGTATTAGAGTACTTGATGAAAATATGTCAAATAATTTAGAGGGTTATATAACTAACGAGGAAGCCTTATTGGCATTAAAAAAATATGAAAAATAACAAAAGCCCAGGAAGTGATGGTTTTAGTACAGAATTTTTTAAATTTTTTTGGAAGGATCTTGGATGCTTTTTATTAAGATCAGTAAATGTGGGATTTGATGTTGGCGAACTTTCAGTCACTCAAAAACAAGGTATTATATCTATACTGCCAAAAGGGGATAAACCAAGGGAGTATTTAACTAATTGGCGTCCAATATCTCTCCTTAACGTTACATACAAAATAGTTTCAGCATGCATCGCAAATAGAATTAAAAATGTCCTTGATTTCTTAATACACGACAGTCAAAAGGGCTTCCTCAAAGGTAGATTTATAGGAGAAAATACAAGAATGATTTATGATGTAATTGATGTAGCTCAGGATAAACATATTCCAGGTATGATTCTACTCATAGATTTCGAAAAAGCTTTTGATTCTATATCATGGAAATTTATGTACAATACATTACATTTTTTTAACTTTGGTCCTGATCTTATCAAGTGGGTATCAGTACTATACAATGGGGCCAAATTATGTGTTATTCAAAATGGTATTTTTTCAAAAATTTTTGAAATAGGCAGGGGCTGTCGACAAGGTGACCCAGTATCCCCTTATTTATTCAACTTATGTGTAGAGATATTAGGACTTTTGATAAGACAAAATAAAAACATTAGAGGTATTAAAATAGGACAAGAAAAAGTATGTCTATTACAATATGCAGATGATACAGTTCTTTTTTTGGATGGATCTGAAAAAAGTTTAAAAAGCGCACTTGATCTTCTTTTTCAGTTTTCAAAATTCTCTGGACTAAAACCCAACATTTCCAAAACAAAAGCAGTCTGGATTGGCTCAAAAATTAATTCAAATACAATTTGCAGTGATACTGGTTTACAATGGACGACAGAACCTTTTACAATTCTCGGAGTAACATATACTGCTAACCTAAAAAACATGGAACAACTGAATTTTGATAATAAACTAAAACTAGTTCAGAAAGAAATTAACCACTGGTTAAAAAGAAATATTTCAACATTGGGAAAAATTACAGTTGTTAAAAGTTTACTTTTATCAAAATTCACACATTTGTTTACCTCTCTTCCAAAACCAAGTAGTCAATGGATACGGCAATTTGAAAAAACACTGTATAATTTTATTTGGGGAAATAAAATAGACAAAATATCTCGAAAAACATTGCAATTAAATTATGAAAAAGGGGGATGCAGAATGACAAATGTTGAAATATTTATTAAGTCTCTTAAACTAACATGGATTAGGAGACTTTTAACAACTAACTCAAGCTGGATAAGTATTTTTTCTGAAATAACTGGGTGTCATACTTATAAACTATGTCAGTTTGGACCTGAATATTGTAGACAGAGGGCAAAAGCCACTCGTTATAATTTTTGGAAAGAAACCTTATTTTATTTATGTGATTTTTTGGAAACTATAGAGACTGATAATATCAATATCATGCTTGAGCCACTATGGTACAATAATAAAGTAAAGATTCAAAATAGATATGTATTTTGTAAGGCTCTTTATGAGAAAGGGTTTCATATTGTTCATGATTTATTTGATACTCAAGGTGAATTCATTAGTTATGAGAGAATCACTAATGAATATCCAGTTAAGATTCCATTTACTACTTATGAAGGTTTGAAACGTGCAATTATTTGTGCTTGGCCAAATGTTAAGCAGTTTTCACATCAAGTAATAATCAAACCATACCAACCTGAATCTATCAAAATACTTTGCTTGTGTAAAAAAGGAGCACGGAATATCTATGATCACTTGATGGTAAAATCTAATCATAAACCTATTTGTGAAAACAAATGGGCCTTCAATTTAAATTTACCTCTAGATTTTAACTGGAAACAGGCTTATTCAAACCCTAGATCTGCCACAAAAGATTCAGGACTGATATGGTTTAACTATAGAATTATCCACAGAATATTAGGTACTAACAAAATACTACACATGTGTAAAATTAAAAATTCCCCACTATGTTCAATATGTTTTTTAGAACCAGAAACAATTACACATCTCTTCTTTTACTGTCCATCTATTTTTCGGATATGGTTATTAATGTCTGATTGGATTTTTAGAAAGTATGGTGAAAGAATTGTATTTGATGCCAAAACTGTTATTTATATTTAGCTATAAACCTAATTATCATGTTAGTTAAGAGACATATCTTTAGTCAATCCAGAAAATCTGCTAATATTGCATTTGAGAATATTGTGAAATATTTACAAAATTACTATTCTTTAGAGAAACTAATGTTGGAAAATAGATTTTACCAAAAGAAATGGTCAAGATGGGTATGCCTCTTTGACGTGGCATAATGTGTAGTAAGACCCTATCATTATTGTATTATTATTTTTATATTTACTTTCCCAATCTGTGTGGGAGTGGTGTGGTGTGAATGATGGTATAGATGTATTTGTATTGAAAATGAATAAAAAAAAAAAAAAAAATTCATAAAATATGTAAGTTACAATTTTTGAAAAACTGATAGAATAGAAACCGATTGTTATAATTGTCACAATTAATATATGTATTAAATTTCTTTTCTTTACTTAATGTTCGACAGTGTGTATGGCTGATAGAACGTAATGCTGTAAGTGAAAATGAGTACAATGGTAAATATTTCCATCTACCATGTATAATTTCCTCTTTTTTTATGGGAAAATATAGCAAATTCATAGCTGTATAGAAACAGCTAAACTGAAATTTACACACCCCATTTATCGATTGGTCGAAATCTACAGCGGCTGAAAGTGACAGGACTGAAATTGACACGCCCTGTTTATCGATTGGTCTGAATCTACAGCGACCTAAGTAAGCTCACGGACTGCACGAAGTAATCATGATGATGCCAGACTCAAAGTCCCACAAGAGACGATTTGGCTGTTTCGTTTAGCTAACGTACTTATGTACATTAACAGTAATTTAGTGAATTTTACTAACGTTTCATAACAAATTTATTAATTAGTTAAAGAAAGATGTTAATATAAACAATAAAATGCTTTCTTTGATGATTCATGCGGGTTATGAAGGTAGCGATCATTTTTCCTGCAATGTCGCTACCTTTATATCCCGAATGAATCACCAAAGAAAGCAGTTTATTGTTTAAAAGTCACGTAGTTTTCTAGATTTTGAGCATTTAGTAACCAGATTCTGGAATAGGTCTGATTGACCAATGACGGACAACTTTAAAATCGTTAGTATGCAAGCGTTACTAACTTCATGCACTATATAAGCGTAAGTCTCGCTATACCAGATATTCTTCCCTTTTGGGCAATGGTTTTCATGTATCATATCGCATTCTTGATCTTGAAAGACTCGAGATTCCATTAGATATCTTAAGTCCTGAATACCTAGTAAGAACACTGTTAAATATATTATTGTAATAGATCATATGCATTAAAACATAAATTGATATAAATGGAAATATTCTTTTTTTTTAATTTTGGTAAAATAAGTAGTATTTGTCTTTTGTTAACGAGTAAATGTGTATGTGTGTGTCTGCGTGCGTGTGTTGTGTTGTACTGTACATGTGTTCTTATGCTTTCTTTCCTTATATCATATAAATGTACGAATCCAGATTTTATTATTTCTCGAACAACCCTGTGACAAAAAATACACCACCTTTCAATCTGTTCTGAGAAATCCATTCGAATTTTATTATTGATAATTTCAGGTATGGCTGTCATACATAAATATAGATGTACGACACCAATTGTTTTACCCTCTTATCATTCAAAATAATTTAAAATCACTTGCAATACTGAAGATTCCTGATTAAACGCGAGGGGTTAATATCCGCCTCAATTCACAAGAAGCACATATCGCGGATTTTAAAATATCGCTTTTATATTCATTCTTCAGACATATGTAAACCATAGGAAATTGGGATAAATATTCGGTCTTTGTTAATTATATTCTCGCGATTTGATGCAAAACGTAATAAAGTAATCCTAAAAAAAAGATCATATACAGTACATTTGAGCATTAAATTCATATTTATGAAAGTCGTCGGTCCCATAACACACAAAAGCTTTGCAGACAAATTAAATACCACACGTTAGCGCGGTATAATAACCTTCCCGCACAGCTTTGGGGTGTTATAGGACAAACGGCATTAAAAAAATCCCATTTAATGCTTATATTTTTATATTCATTATGATCTTTATTTGTATAAAATATATGTGTATAGTCGCTTAAAGGAATTCTATGTGCCCTCAACCAGGGATAGGAAACAAACATGGAACAGCCATGATATTAACATGAAACTTAGTTCGTTTCAGTGACAAAAAATAAAGTTCCAGAAAGTTTGTCGAGGAAACTATTTTTTAACGAATAGATATAATAAAACGATTATATTTTTTTTAGTGGATATCAAATTGGTTAAGCAGATTTGATTTTTTTTAAATATTACAATAATAAATATATTCAAAACGCTTGCTGACGTTTAAAGAGGTTCGTTCCTCTTTTTTGGATAACTATTTTTTGTCACCTCAAGTCTATGAATATTTCGCATCATATGTCAATTCAATATGTATATTTACATTTTTTACAATGCCAAATTAACCATATTAAATAAAATTGCATAGTTACAGAGTTTTGTAAGGAACTATATTTTGTGGCGGAAGGTTTTTAAGAAGAAAATGACCAATTTCCATAATTAATAGTTTAAGAGTACGGCTACTTTAGCTTTGTAACTCTCAGCACAGACCAATTCTTCCAGATATTTTGTGTATTACGATATTTCATGTTGTTCTGAAAAATATATTTGAACAATATTTTGATATTTCTATCGATATATTTTGGCATATATAGATTATATTTCATACAGGTCAAGAAAAAGATTAATTCAAATTTTAGCCTAAATTAGCATATTTCGTGCAATATCTATTTTTTTCTTAGATGTGAGCCCTATTTTTTTTTAATTTTACATGAGACATTAATTGTATGTCTAGTTATATGCAAAAATTTGGAAAGATGGCATAACTAATACCTTTTTATTTGCCTTTAAATTGAATTACTCCATAACTTCGTAACAATCTTAACATCTGCTGTTGTGTCTATTATGTTAGGCATTTGAAGCCACCAGTAAAGCGAGATTTATTTAACATTGACTTAGATATTTCCTTTATAGTCACTACTTGTGTTCAACTTCATATCGCATTAAAATCATAAAGACACAATAGTTCAAACTATTATTATTTCTTTGATTTCTTCAAATAATGAATTTTCATGCTAACTTTAAGCTGTATTTTCAGAAAAATTATCTTTTCTGGTTGGGGTGTAACGAAGAATTTTGACCCGGGTTGAAAATTGACCCGGGGGTCATTTTTCAACGTTGAATATTGAGACGAAAGGTGTTGAATAAAGACCCTAATCCGTTGAAAATTGACCCGCATCGTTGAATTTTGATCACGAAACCGGTTCAAAATTTAACAGCAAAGAAGCACAAATTAACGAATCAATATTTATAACTTGAGTTTATTTAATTAAAAATTATCAGTTTTTACATATTCATTCTTTAGATTTACATGCTCACGTTTCAAATTGGGGGTGGGGGGGGGGGGGGGCAACAATGAGACTTCAATGATTATTTTTCGAATTTACATATTATCCCTTTTAATATTTAATAACTCTTTTATTCATAATAAACTGTTCGCGTATTGCTGTTTTGTGTTATATCTATATTTAAAAAAAGATGTTTTTTTAAGAATATACATGGTTATACGTTAAACTATTCAATTCAATAACACTCCTTTTTTTAAACTCGCTGGATAAGTGTAAAAATATAAATAATTAAGAAAATTACAATACGTCACATTGTTTAATTTTGGTTTTACATTCACCCAGTAAATTGAAACTTTGATATTGTTCATTGCAATTTTTATGGGTGGGTGTAAATACAAAAGTTACAGTATTTCATATTTTGAGTTTTGTTTTTGCACCCACTGAGTTTATTAAAACTGTGATTATCTGAATTTTTTATTCACACCCATCCAGCCAATAGCAGTTTACAAAATGATGATACGCTAACATGTACTCTTTCATGACCAATGCTGTAGTAACTATATATCTCGAAAGCCGATATATTTTAGTGTTTTATTTGTTCCGTTAGGATAACTTCTGATGTAACTAAATATCACCAAATCGCTAATTTTTCTAGGCATAAACTATTCTGCTTCATTGAATCTGTAGCAAGTTGGCAACCTAATTTTTGTACAAGATGACCATCAAATAATTTTGCTTTAATAGTTTCTTAATTGCTTTAAACACAAAAATTTAAAATAAATTTACTAACAGTAATTGTTTTCGTCAAAAAATTGGTAAATTACATTTTTTGAATAGAAATATGTAGAAGAAGATCATACAACAGCGTTGGAGTAGATGTTTTACCTTCCCATCACAGGCACCTACATTATTGATTTAATTTAAACGTTTTTCATTGAAATTCAAATGGATCGGATAACAGACATAGCCTATGTAGACCCTTTCAAACATACAAAGTCAAGAAGTGGTGTTATAAAATGATCTGTGATCATAAGAATATATATTACTAGTTTACAGAATATTATTGCTATTTTGTGTATATAAGACAAAGGATACTTGAAATATTGAATAATTATCTGAACATTTACCATATATGATTGTAAGACATATTGTTGGTAGACATGTTC
The DNA here is from genome assembly GCF_963853765.1 of Magallana gigas. Lineage (NCBI taxonomy): Eukaryota > Metazoa > Mollusca > Bivalvia > Ostreida > Ostreidae > Magallana > Magallana gigas. The sequence goes on along the minus strand of NC_088853.1, from coordinate 19,112,078 downwards.
ACTCACACCTACATTAACAAACCTATCACCTTCATTTATACTTGCAGAGATACAATTAAACATAAGAATGAGATTTTCATGATCTAGCACATTTGAAAAGAACAGTAAATAAAAGGGAACTATATAATAAGTAAGTAAACATGTATAATACTTAAATATGTTTAAGTATTGTAACTTAAGAGAATCAAAAGCGCTTGGGAGCTCTAATATACATTGTAACTATAAACATTTGAAACAATTTTACAATTTTATTTGTATGAAAAATCAGAACTACCATAAAATATATATCTAATATGAAAAGGTACACTAATGTCAATAAGTTGTTTAAAAAGTTCGTCTGTTTGTTGAGTGTATCTTGGACATCCAAGAAAAAAATCACATTTCCTTCAGATTCAGACCCACAGTATAAACATCGACACTCATCATTTAAAAAATCCTTGAGAACTCTTTATCTATTCAACTTTTTGCATGCCTTTTCATATGTAACATTAATATGTTTAGATCAACCATCCTCTGACTGTACATGTAGATGTAAGCCTACTTTTTTAAATCGCATGTTTACATTTTTAGTGTAGAGGGAATTTGTTTTTAATTATGAGAAAATATATAACGTCAGTTGCCTGTGTTTTTGATTTACAGGTAAACAATGGAATTGAAAACTTAAAATAATAGAGATGAATTGTATTTTTTTGTTTAAACTATGACTTTGCACATGCAGAAAGTTGGCCGGTGCATCAAAAATAGTTTATCTGGCAAGTTTATGAAAAACTATTGTTAAGTCGTATAAAATGAATAAAAACTGTTGACGACTTGTTGGATAAAAATATGACAACCATTCATTTATTATTTTGACAGGGAAATATTCTGACTTCTTCAAATTAAGCACAGGTAGCTGACGTTATATCTTTTTGTCTTAATATAAATACATATACCCGTTACTTAATATAACAGCAGAGAGGTTATAGTTTTTAATTATTAGAAAAATATACAATGTCAGGTGCCTGTCGAATAAAGCTTTTGGTTGAATTGCCTTTAGTTAAAAGTAACGATAAGAGTCAATATTCGTTAGATATATTTATCAGAGATTATGACAAGTTTAAACTTTAAATTCTGTCACATGAGGGAATAAAAATCGATTCTGTCAAAAATCATTATAGCCTGACTCGCCCGTTCCATTTCGAAACAAACGGTCATCTTCTTAGCTTTATTTCAGAGTATTGTATTAATAAATGAATATTATATTTTCAGTATCAAATTTAAATGATTAATCAGACATATAAACCTAAAATAAATCAGCCACGTCCGCATATGCATCGGACAGTATAAAAATTTTAAAACTGAAACTTTCAAACATGTGCATGATTTTACATTTAAACCGTGTAGAGTAAGTTCCAGTTTAGATCAACACTTTGAAGTTGGGGTCAATTCTCAACAGGATCAATTTTCAACGTGTCGTGGTCAATAGAGTTTAGAAAAATCTTTCTCAAACCGTTGAAAAATGACCCCGGGTATAAATTTCACGATTTTGGTCTCAATTTTCAACGTTGAAAAATGACCCCCGGGGTCAATATTCAACGTTGAAAAATGACCCCCGGGTCAATTTTCAACCCGGGTCAATATTCTTCGTTACACCGGCACCAAAAGTGGCACTTGACTTGGGTTGCAGTAGAATAAATGAACATTGTAGGTCCCAATCTTTATATCCAAGTGGTTTCGGTATGATTGACATTACTAGTATTTCAGGTGCCAACTTCCTTAAATGTTGTGGTTATGCGCCGTTCACAGGTTTTGTATTTTTTTTTTATAGGAAATTGATCGTTGCAGGTTTGCAATGCAAAAAAGAAGGGGAAATACACGCTGAACTTCAAATAAAAAATAAATAAGTAAATAAAAAAACAAACAAACAAAATTAAAAAAAAAAAAGAACTAGCCCCATTACCTAGTCCCACCCCCTCCTTAAAAATATGTAAATATATTTCAGTGTCTTGACTGCGGAGTAGGAGATATGTTAAGAGAAATAAAAATATCATTTTAAAATAAATATACATTTGGACAGTTTTTTTAATGTTGTTTTATTTTTTATTCATGAATACTAGTGAATAAAGATGATAATATTAATCTTGCAGAAAAAGCTTGAAGGTTACAAGTTCCAAGTATACTCAACACCATTTTGTCCAAGGGATGAATCAGAGTGGAACAAGAGATCGTCGGTTCTCAACTGTAACAAGACTAATGGTTACACGTGTTTACCGAACGAAAACTTTACGGAATTGTTAGAGTTCTGTTATACTCAACCTTGGATTTTGATTGAAGAAGGTAAAAGGTATATAATGCCTAGCATCAAGACTACAGTGGTAGCAACGTTATTGTTGACAAGAGACACGCACGATTCTGATACACGAACGATCACTCACGATACACGAACGATCACGCACGATACACGGACGATCACTAACTTACTGAATCTTCACGATACACGAACAAAAACGATAAAACACGCAACCGAACGATACTACACCATTAAACACGCAAAATCAAAATTAATTTTTAAGATAAGAATGAAGGAAACGTATTACTTTAATATGTATTGCTTTATGTTTGTGTGTTATTGAAAAGCGGCATGTACTTTAGTCATGCACTGTTTTGTATTTTACGAGTTAACACTTTTACACATCCATACACAAATATAAAGGATTCACACACAAATTAGTTTTTTTGTCTCCATAACGAATATTAACTTCTATCATAAGTTAAAGAAAATTACGTGTAATAGAAATGAAGATAATACATAAACAACACGAAATTGTTTACATACGAGTTGACTGTTTATGTAATTTAATTCTCTTACGTACAATTTAATTACGCGGGATACAGGTGAATTTGTTACCTTGTTCCATAGAATTTCGATTTTTCACATCCAATATATACATTATTTACAGTACATAATTGATTTATATCTATTTATTCTAAATTTTAAAGCGTCTAAATAAATTTTATTTTAAACAAATGTGTATACGATCTACTAGATAATAATGCGTATCGTATTCTCATTTGAAAGAAAACGACGCACACTCCATTCTAACAAAATTGTTATATATGTTCTGTGTAAAGTAATCTCCAATTTCCAATCTTCCTCTCGTATTGCATATCTCAAATGAGCCATCTTTGCTTTCATAGATCAACTAGCATATTTTCTTTATACATATATTAATGTTGAAGCAGGCATAGATCGGTAACGTAATGACACCTTAATGTTTTGAAGAAGAAGGTCAATACAGTCATTCAGATGTCTTTGATCTGTTTTAGGTTATTGCTTATATCTGAAGAAAAAAGGTTCATACGTTGATTCATACAACTGTCGTCACTTTTTACATGGATGCCACAATACCTCCTATCAAAGCATAAGAATCTTTGAATGTAAGTGTAATTCTAGCATGTTACATTCTCTATAGAATTATATAATGAATCAAAATGAAGACAAATCAGTTAATGGAATTATGATACCTGGCATTAGCTTGTTGGTTAAATATTCTTTGGATTTAATAGTCCAATTTTATTGAGTAACAGATTCGAGATAATTTTCCTTGTTAAAAATGTTAAAATAACAAATGAATTACATGTATTTAGCTCGATAATACTATCTAATTTTGATGAAATTTTATTTTTGGTATTTTCAAAAAATCTTTAAAGTTGGCTCCTAGACCCCCCTCCCCGGAATACCGATAAAAACCATTACTGAGTCTACTATGGACCTTATATACTTGTATATAATGATAATAATTATAAAATATCCTCTTTTCCACGATTCTTCGCTTTAACTTTCGTACTTAGACCGGATGGAACTTTACCGATATGTAGATTAAAATGTATTTTACAGACCCAGCTTGCATATCAATCGGTAATGGTTGTTTTCTGGCTGAACAATCTTGTAAAAGGTAAGATTTGTCTTACATAAATGATTTTTTTTTATTCAAAATCAAGTTATCACCAAACGGCTGTGTAAATACAATGTCTTAGGAACAAGGAATATTACCCCATTCTTTGTGTTATATAAACTTATAATGAAGGTCGGGGCATGATCACATCTATATAGCCTAACGATTTTTATGATATGTTTCATCATGCCCCGACCATAAATATGTTTCCTTATATGAACCGTTAGAATAGCGAAAACGTTTTATTTTGTGTGAATTTTTCATGACGTAACAATGATCATAGCATGCGCTCATCGCTTGCAGGTATGTTTTAAGACTGCCCGATTGTTTTCACAGCGATGCATAGAAAGCCATTTGTCTTTACTTCGCACGATATGACACCATAATGACATTGGACGTTACGATCTGCATTTTTGGTCGTTCTCAGGGAATGTATTGTGACGTAATATAAGTGAGTTTTTTAACACTATAAAACCGCTTGATTCCTTAACAAAGACACAGTTCTAAACAAAAAAATACTTAATTCAAAATTATCAATATTGAGTATTAAAACATCAGTAGTGATAAGGCTTCGTATTAGATAAACTATTTATCAATTACTGCGACGTGTAAACTCATGAATGAAAACATTTTGATGCTTGAAAAAACAGCTTGGCGCAATTGAAAGATCAAAACAGTCACTGTGTTAGAATAATTTTACCTAAAATTTGGAGAGAGAAAAAAGTACTAATGTAAATCATGCTGGAGAGGGAGGAGGGGGCTAACAATTGATCTAATTTTGTTAATAAATCGAGTTTAAAAGAAATAAAAATGTGTTTAATTTCAGAATCTATGATAGTGTGAAAAGTATTGACAATATTTCAAATACATACAAAACGAAATATTTATATGACCCCAGCGAAAACTGCAAAATAAATTACTCATCGAAGGAATTTTCATAAACATATTTTTAATTTAAAGTCATAGTAACATGCAATTTATAAAGATCATTTGCTGTGTTAAAATACGCCTGTCATGAAGAACATATGACGATGTTGTCACAAAAATGCGTCAAAGGTTAGGTAAGGAGTGTTTGTTGTCAAGAGACTATTATGCAAAGTTACAGAACCCAAAACTGCTGTGTCTAGTGTTTCAACAAGTGCACCGTAAGCTAGAGGGCTAATTGAAAATCTTGAATGTAAAAATCGTGAAGAAGAAAAATGACAAATTTGTGCAGGTGTTTACTTTAAAAATGTGTAGTTCTTACGTTAGTGGCGATCGTGGTTATAGCGGTGATAGTAGTGCACTAACTGACTATTATGAGCATGAGTCACAAACACAGACACAAAGTGACCAAGACCATATCATGATGCAGCGGTTATAGTTAAGCTCGATGCTGATCTTCAAGACTTTCAAAAGGAAATATATATTGGCAAATTACTAAGCATTTGTTTTCATTATTAAAACCAAGTGTGTTGGCATTGCGACATTTTATGCTCTCGTTTCATATGCAACAAGTGAAAGGCTGTCAATGTGACAGCAAACCGGGTTTTCTTTTATGTAAACTGTATCCATAATCCATGTCAACCCGTATCCAGTAAAACAGAGTACCAAAAAACGACTAAGTTAAGAAGCTGATAACTCTTTCATAAAAAACCAGAAATCAAAATCCTAGCAATTTGCACACTTCTGACATATGTACAATTGATCTGCAAAAGAACAATTTCCTATCTGGAAAACTGTAGGAGTAGTTATCCATTCAATGAGGGTACCCTAGATGCAATATTTTGCCAAAAAAGTTCATAAGCTGGTATTTTTTTCATTAATTAGTGGAAATCAAAATCCTAGCAATATGCACACCTCTGATTTATGTACAATTGATTTGCAAAAGAACAACTTCCTATCTTGAAAACTGTAGGAGTTATCCGTACAATGAGGGTACCCATTTTCACCATTTTAATAACCGGATTTTTCCGTTGGAAAACCCGGTTAAAAAATTGCAAACTTCCAACTTTCAATTTGAAATCATTTGCAAGCGTATTAGCCATTCAACAAACGGATACCCATAACCCTCACAATTAAGAGTAAACACAAATAGTGCATCTCAGACTACCTGAGTACCCTCAACATTTGTTCACGGTGACAATATTTTAAATCGTACCAAAAGTGCCGAGATGGGTAAAAATCAAAAAATAATATGGACTCTTCTAGCGTTATCGTTGTAAATCAACGCAGTCTAGATGGTTTCTTGTTCAACAAGGATTTACACAAGGGGATGTTTTGTAGACACTTTTCTATTCTATTTAGTATACATTAACGATTTGATTTAAGGGTGTATTCTGCTCATTCACGAAAAAAAACCTACATTAAACTTTTTAGATGCTTATGATTTTTTAAAAGTACTATTCCTAAGGAATATATTGAAAACAAGAAAAGTGTATGTTCGTTTTCATTTAAGAGAGATCCGACCCCCAGAACATGGGCTAAAAATAGTGCATTGAAATTCTCATAGAAAGTGCAATTTGACCAGAAATTCCCTCTAATTTAGAAAATAAAAGCAGATTTCAGACATTTTCAGTTTTGCTTACTTAAAATCATCTCGGAGTTTATTTTTAGACAAATCTAAAACTATGAAATAACTTTTTTGATAAGTTATGCCCAAAAATGTGTGTTCCCCAAGTAAAATTGGAGCACGTTTTTCGTTGCAGATATGGTAAATAAACTTAAGTTAGACAGGTTTCTACAATTTAACTTTTTATGAAAGTATTTGTATACTTTCTTTACATATTATGGTTCCAACTGAAGGCATAAAAAGTGGGGTTTAGTGTGCATATAAGAAAAAAATATTGTTGGTTACATCCCCACCCCCTATTTCCATTGAAGCATTTTATGGTTATGAAATAAGCCATATTTGCAGCAAAACATAAACTTTTATTCACCAAAATTTTAAAATTGGTGTATTTATTTTCAATAACAATTGTTATTATGTAAAGAAAAGTATTTCAAGAATATATAGTAGACATACAACAAAATAACTTTAAAATAATCATAAAAATAGTGCTGATAAACCATCTTCTGGGTGTGACCTTGACCTTGGTGTGAATAACATGGAATGAGATTAGGTATTTCTTGCTAATTAGGGTCTTCCGTTTCCAAAGGAAGACCCTCTTGTTAGGGTTTCCGTTTTCAACGGAAAACCCTTCTGTTATTCTACGGTTTCTTTTTCTTTATTATTAGGGTCTTCCGTTTCCAACGGAAGACCCTCTTGTTATTCTTCGGTTTCTTTTTATTAGGGTCTTCCGTTTTCCAACGGAAGACCCTTTTGTTTTTCTTCGGTTTCTTTTTATTATTAGGGTCTTCCGTTTTCAACGGAAGACCCTCTTGTTATTCTATTGTTTTTTTTAGGGTCTTCCGTTTTTGAACGGAAGACCCTCTTGTTATTCTATTGTTTCCTTTTATTATTATTTTTTTTCTTTTTCTTTATTTTTCTGACTTTTTTAAAGCTTAATATCTCAAACAGTTTTCAACGGATTTACATGAAACTTTCAGGGATGATGTAGCATTATTGTGCCTCAAAGATTTTAAATTTTTATTTACAACGTCACATCAGTTTTTACGTTACGTCAAATTTTAAATTTTCAAAAAGTGATTTTGTCCAGGGCGTTTTTCAAAAACGCTTTAAGATAAAGACTGGGAATTTTCTGTGTTGAAGCATTGATCGTTTTTATTTGGACATAAGGTTGGAATTTAGTTTCCGTCACTTCCGGACCAAACCGGAAGCGTTTTAAAATTTTTGAATTTTCGAATGTTTCGTTTTAATTTCAAATGTTTACGAGGTTTGTAGAGCTGGTCATGCTGAATACGAAACTGAAATCCGTTTTAAAATCGGACGATGCATTACAGAGATATCGGGGTTTAAAAATTGATTTTTCCGGAAATTTTGATTCCGCGTCCTTGGTTTAAAAAATAGCATAATGTTCAAAGTAAAATTAACTCGTACCAAAAATAATTGCTAAGTCGTACTTGAATACATTCGGATTTTTTTTGTTAAGTCGTTCTTGAAATCGGAAAGGTTTTTGTTAAGTCGTACTTAAAATCATTCGGATTTTGGTAATTCGTACCAGGAATGATTCGATATTTTTCATCTTTTTATTTTAGTTTCTCTTGTTATTGGTTTTAGAGGTCTGCTTCTAACAGGAACTTCCAGCTTTACTTCCGACATTAACGGAAGACCCACTCGTTGCTTTGCAACGAGCTTTGCTCTAGTTTATTATTATTATTCTTCTTGTTTTTCCTTCTGACTTCTTTTTTGCTTTATATCTCAAAAACTATTCAACCGATTTGCAAGAAATTTTCAGGGATTATGTTAAATACTTGTCTCTAGAAGCTTTAAAATTTTCAGTCATTACGTCACTTCTGTTTTCTAGTTACGCCATTTTAAAAATTTTCAAAAAGTGATTTTGTCCAGGACTTTTCTCGTTAACGGTTGTTTATAAAGACTTGAAATTTTCTGTGATTGTAAATCTGCGGATTTACTTATGGCATTTTTACAAAAAAAGTAATTTTGTCACTTCCGGTAGAAACCGGAAGTGATTTAAATTTTTCGAAAAATTAAATTTTTTGATCGAATCAAAAACGAATATGTGTTTTGTAGAGCTTTTTAAGTTGAATCTAACACTGAAAACCGTTTAAAAATCGGATAATGCATTACAGAGATATTTGGCTTTAAAAATTGATTTTTCCGGAAATTTTGATTCCGCGTTTTTGGTTAAGAAAGTAGTATCAAGTTCTTGGTTAAATTAACTTGTACCTAAAAATTAATTTCTAAGTCGTACTTGAACACATTCGGATTTTTTTTTGTTAAGTCGTTCTTGAAATCGAATTGGTTTTTGTTAATTCGTACGTAAAATCATTCGGATTTTGTTAAGTCGTACCAGGAATAATTCGATTTTTTTTATCTTTTTATTTTAGTTACTATTGTTATTGGTTTAAGAGCTCTGCTTCTTACAGGAACTTCCAGCTTTACTTCCGACATTAACGGAAGACCCACTCGTTGCTTTGCAACGAGCTTTGCTCTAGTTATTATACTTTTTCTTTTTTTTCTGACTCCTTTTTTGCTTCATAACTCAAAAAGTTTTCAACTGATTTCAATGAAACTTCCAGAGATTTTAGTAAGTTATTGTCCCCCCAAGATGTTAAAGTTTTAAAGACAACGTCACTTTCGTTTTGACGTTACGTCATTTTTAAAATTTTAAAAAAGTGATTTTGTCCGGGAGTTTTCTCAAAAACGCTTTAAGATAGAGGCTTGAAATTTTCTATGGTTATGATTTGGTCGATTTACCTCTGTAATGAGGCTATATAATAAAAATCCGTCACTTCCGGTCGAAACTTGAAGCGAATCAAATTTTTCGAAAAATTGAATTTTTTGATCAAACAAAAAACGTATACGTATTTTGTAGAGATTTTTAAGCTGAATCTAATGCTGAAAACCGTTTAAAATTTGGAGGATGCATTACAGAGATATCGGGGTTTAAAAACTGATTTTCCCGGAAATTTTGATGCCGCGTTCTTGGTTTCAAAAATAGTGCAAAATTCACACTGAAAGTAATTTCTACTGTAACATTTCGTACTGGTCATAAAACTTTATAAAAAAACATAAAATTATATGCATATTGTATAGTTTGCAAAGCTAAATACAAAACTTAAATTCGTTTTAAAATCGGATACTGCATTGCAGAGATATCGGGGTTTAAATATTGATTTTTCCGGAAATGTGGATTCCTCGTTATTGGTTTAAAAAATAGTGCAAACTTCCCACTGAAAGTAACTCCCGCTGAAAAGATTTCGTACAGGTCATAAAACCGAACTCCTTTTTTATATAGTTAATCAGAGTGTTTATCGAAACGATTTCCTTACTTCGATCGATAATTACGTTGTTAGTTTTTATTAGTCTTATTAGTTTTAATCGAAATAATTATCGTACGATTCCCCATGTCAAGTCGCTATGTTTTGACCGCGAACAACAGCTGATAGCGGTGTGTCAGAAGAATGGCCTGCAAGACCGCGATAGTGGAAATTTCAGCTCAACTAACGTATGACAGATTATAAAGGTATGTTTCAATACAGGATATGTCGTATTGACTTCTTCTTTTCAAAGTGTTTGTGCACTTTTCAATCTAATCCGACATTCCTCTGACTCTAACCTCCGCTTTTGACGTGCGTAACAATATGAAAGCGGGCATTTGAGTCTGAGAAATCTCGCGATATTATCTGTCCAATGTATTTTCACGTGTATGTCTTGCACACTACTCTTTTGAATTTCTATTTATTATTATGTATATGTATGTCTTATTTTGTATTGAACAACACACCACACACTGTAAAACAGTGCAATTAAAAGGGGTGGGGGTCCAAAGGCACACAAGAGTAGAATGTTGTAATTAGAGTGCATGTTTGCATGATGATAACTTTACCCTAAATATTTGAATATAGCAGATCTTTACCATATCACCTCTCCACTTAATTAATGAATTAAAGAACTCAGACAGGCTTGTGCTTAATTAAATAAATATATTTGACATGGTAAATATTCAGTCTAATTAAAATTAGAACTTTTGTCTGGCTCGCCGTTATATATGTTTATCGCCTGTGAAAGAGCATGTAAAACAGAGTGCAAGGTGAAAAGAACTTTAAGTTCAGATTTTAAGTTAATGTTCCCTGATATCTATAAAACATTCTTCTCAAGATTTGATTATTTCACAGAACATTGTAAATTCTTTGAGATTAGTTTATCTTTTATATATATTGAATTTTATTGATTCATTTTAGGTAAACTTTACATGCAGAACACATCTACATTGTAAACAATTTTTACAGTAAGACAAATGTATGTAATAATTTTTACTACATGTGCCTCAGATCTCTCTCTCTCTCTCTCTCTCTCTCTCTCTCTCTCTCTCTCTCTCTCTCTCTCTCTCTCTCTCTCTCTCTCTCTCTCTCTCATGCTTTTAATCTTGGCAAAGCATCACAGAGCAACATCATTTTGTGCATATCTCTATCTAGGAAAAGAAATCAACAATGCTTTAAATTTGAAAATGAGCATGTATTATCGTGCAATCCCTCATTTTTTCATTGTGCAACTAAAATCCAAAGCTTTGTAAAATTGTTTATGGAATTTTATACATACTAAACATGATATTGTTTTTAAAACCTGTCATTAGTAAGAAAAGAGAAAAAAATCCTCGCTAAATTTATTTGCAAAAAAAACCCCAGTAGAATTCATTTTAAAAAAATGGTATAGCAGAAAATTATACTTTGAGGCTGTTCGGATGAAATACTGTAAGTCGTTTTAATTCCACCATGTTAAAATTTCATGATTTTGACTAAAGTATCAATTGCGATGGTTTTAATTTCACGCTTCTTAAAAATTCAATTGATCAGAATAGAAGCATTTAAATTTCATAATATTTGGTTAAAGTGTTCAAACTAATGCTTCTTAGGAAAATCAAAAAATAGGGGGAGGGTATACATGTAAGGGTATTTATAAGTGATGTGATGCTTTTGTCATGATAATATCATGTATATGTATGTAGTTTTGAATAAGGTTTCTTATTTTGGGAGGTTGAACAACAGTTGACCTGTAAAAGATTAGGTAAAGATGCTTTATTTATGGAGAGCCCTATAAATCTGTGTTAAATAGAAGAAAGTGGAAATGCTGGGTTCATTTAAATGGCCATATTTTTCTTAATCCTTAATAGAATTGGCAAAATGAGGTATACTTTTTCTCAGAATTGCATAAGCTTTGTAAGTTTAAGACAAGATGACTTTTTGGAGAATGTTAGTGTAAGTTTCAAGACTACATGGTATTTTCAGATTTCTCATTTAACTGTAATTTTGAGTGGATTTTGTACCAAAAGTAGTCTATTTTGGGAAAATGGATGATTTTGTTGGTTATATATGTCATTACATGATTTATTAGCTATAATATACAAGGGAAGTAAATCCCTTTTAAATGTGTAGAATGACCACCACTAGAGTAAATTGGCTTAGAAAGTAGGTATTTCCTATCCTGATGACAATTAATAGGCTTAAGTTAATTACCGAGATAAGAATTAATCCTGCACAGTAAAAGAGTTTTGATCAATTGAATTATTTAAATTATAAATTTGCAGCAATTTTGCTGTCTGATTTCATGAAATAACATTAAGCAACCTGACTTATATAACTCATTTTTTTTAAAACAGCATATTTTTCTTTCAAATAAAATTCACATGTAGACAAATGCAGTTATCAAAGTATACAATATGTCAAAAAACTCAAGTTTTTGCTCCTTCCTATCCAAAAGTGATATTTTAGATATATTTACAGAATTCAAAAAGCTACCCCCTCTTTCCAATTGTCTCCATTACCATTACATGTTGGATATGTAAATTTACATTTGACCTTGAAATAACATCTGCTATAATAATTACTCTCGAAATGACCAAGAAACAACAAATGTTTACCCTTTTATTGTATATATGCATCAAAAATGTAGGAAAACATGTAAAATTTGAACATTTATCATGGAATTCTCATCCGTCCCCAGGTACCCGGTTGTGTTTGAATTTCATTTTAATTAAGAGCAGACATCACACTTGTAGGTCTTACTATTTTAGCAAATTTAAAAGGAGACTAGAAACCAGAATAAATAAGATAATCACTAAAAATGATTATAAGCTTACTGTTTCATGAAAACAAGAAATCACATGTATGGCTGCATGTCTTTTTGTGAAAAAAAATGTTACATTTCATCCATTTATCAAGAAAAGATCAATTTTCAATATCAGTGATGGTTGTTTTTAAATATGTGTGAGAAATGACTCAAGGGAATTGCCACAAGTTTCAAAATATTAGGTTAAAGTGTTCAAACTTATGCTTCTTAGGAAAATCAAAAAATAGGGGGAGGGTATACATGTAAGGGTATTTATAAGTAATGTGATGCTTTTGTCATGATAATATCATGTATATGTATGTAGTTTTGAATAAGGTTTCTTATTTAGGGAGGTTGAACAACAGTTGACCTGTAAAAGATTAGGTAAAGATGCTTTATTTATGGAGAGCCCTATGAATCTGTGTTAAATAGAAGAAAGTGGAAATGCTGGGTTCACTTAAATGGCCATATTTTTCTTAATCCTTAATGGAATTGGCAAAATGAGGTATACTTTTTCTCAAAATAGCATAAGCTTTGTAAGTTTAAGACAAGATGACTTTTCAGAGAATGTTAGTGTAAGTTAAAGGCAGCAAGGGACAGTTTACGGATAAAGTACCCATCAATATTTTTGTAAAATTGAGAGTTGGTGTACTTGAAGGCTTATGAGTGTTGCTAAAATTCATGAAATGATTTTTAATGATTATCATTAGTTAGAGGGATGTCTTTTGTTGAAATTGATATTCAATATGTAGACCCCATATGTTAGGTACATGAGATTCAGAAGTAAAATGCGAAACCTGCGGCTATGACTGTTGTGTTGACTTTAGACAGTGAAAATGCAAGTTACAGACGGTAGGGTAAATAACACGAAAAGTAGGTGGACGGGGCATTATAAACTATACACCGGTAAGTTTCTGACATGTGATGGTGCAACATGCACATGGTAGGGAAGGTCAACCCTTTGCAGGGAATTGGCTGGGGGAGGTCTAAAAAGCTGAAAAATCATGAAAAATTAGCAAAATATGGAAGGGTCAAAATCTCATAAAAACCAGTGTGTAGAAAATTTTACAGGTTAATTGACTAGTTTTTTTCTTCAGAAATTGGTGAATGGCCTTATAAAGAGTGAATTAAAGGTATTTGTGGTGAATGGGAACTGAGGAAATTCTAGTTACAGGGTTCCGAAGACACACGTCCCCAGGCTACAATGAAATGTATCAAAAAAACTGTCCTGTGCCATCTAATGTCACGTATCGGGATATGTCACACTAATTACACTGCATGGTCAGTGTATTTTTTTTTTCAGAAATACTATGCATATGTTAATGTTAACACAGCTATTATTAGTACCGGTACATGTATTAACACAGCTTATTAATTTTTTTAATTTCAGCTATTGGTGGCCACATGGTTTTTACCTGTTGATTCTTTTCAGCTCTTGAGGGTAACCTGTCACCTCTACCCACATGCATATTCCTTAATGTGTTCTACAGACTATTTACCAGTAATTCAAATTAAATTTGATAATTCATGAACAGTTACTGTAATGGAACTTTAAGAAAACATCATGCCTTGTTGTGGTTTGTGTTTGATAAGAAATTATAACAAACAAAATTATGGCTGTTTAAAGTAATTTACAATTGTTAGCTGTGAAAAATTGTTTTCCAATAAAAGTATGCAATTATGTTTCCTTTAATTTGTTTTTAGCGCACCTGAGCCAAAGGCTCAAGTGAGCTTTTCTGATCACAATTTGTCGTTGTCGTTGTTGTAAACTTTTCATATTTTCATCTTCTTCTCAAGAACCACTGGGCAGATTTCAACCAAATTTGGCACTAAGCACCACCACTAGGTGAAGGGGATTCAAGTTTGTTTAAATGAAGGGCCACGCCCTCTTTAAAGGGGAGGTAATTGAGAATTATTGAAAATTTGTTGGTATTTTTCAAAAATCTTCTTCTCAAAAACTATTCAGCCTGAAAAGCTTAAACTTGTGTGGAGGCATCCTCAGGTAGTGTAGATTCAAGTTTGATCAAATCATGGTCCCCGTGGGTAGGGAGGGGCCATAAGAGGGGGATCAAGTTTTACATAGGAATATAAAGAGAAAATCTTTGAATATCTTCTTCCCAAAAACTATTAGGCCTGAAAAGCTCAAATTAAAGTGGAAGCATCCTCAGGTAGTGTAGATTCAAGTTTGTTCAAATCATAGTCCCAGGTGGTATGGTGGGGTCACAATTGGGGGAATGGATTTTTACATATTAGGAATATATAGAGAAAATCTTTAAAAATCTTTTTCTCAGAAACTAATCAGCCAGGAAAGCTGAAACTTACATGTATGTGGAAGCATCCTCAGGTACATGTAGTGTTGTGAAAATCATGACCCCGAGGATAGGTTTGGGCCACAATGGGTGGGGGGGGGGGGGTCAAAGTTTAACATAGGAATATATAGAGTAAATATTTAAAAATCTTCTTCTCCGAAACTAATCAGCCAGATGATTCTTTATAATTGTTAAGACGTTGGCCCCAGGACAGTTCTTTGGCCTCACAAGAAGGTTCAGAGTATATGAATATAATATGATAATACATATATAAACTATTGTTAAGGATCTTTTTGAGAACTGCAATACTCAACATGCGATATGACTATAAAATCAATATAAAATCATCCTTTTAGAAAAGGAACTTATGATTATAAACATAAAAATATTTAGGGGGGAAAATGGATTTTATTTATACAGGATCTACATGTATTTTTGTACATTGTCCAGGTAGTTTGCATTGTGACCCCATTAAGCTGATTTTATCATACCTATTGTTCCTCAGGTGAGAGATGTGGCCCATTTGCCTCTTGTTTTAGTTTTTCATTGTTTTTCAATATTAAAAATTAAACATATGTAACCTACGGTAATTTTCATGATGAGTACAAAACTAAAATCCGTTTTTAAATCGGACGATGCATAACAGATATCGGGGTTTAAAAATTGATTTTTCAGAAATTTTGATTCTGCGTTTTTTGGTTTCAAAAATAGCGTAAAATTCAAACTCGTACCAAAAATAATTCAAATTTTGTTAAATACTTTGACACCTTCGGAATTACATTTTTGTTAAGTCGTTCTTAGAATCGTTAAGGTTTTTGTTAATTCGTACATAGTATCATTCGTATTTATTTTTATCTTTTACTTTAAGTTGCTCTTGTTATTGATTTAAACACTCTGCTTCTTGCAGGAACATCAAGCTTTACTCTTGACATTAACGGAAGACCCACTCGTTGCTTTGCAACGAGCTTTGCTCTAGTTATTATTATACTTTTTCTTTTTTTTTCTGACTCTTTCTCGGCTTTATAACTCAAAAAGTTTCCAACCGATTTTAATGAAACTTTCAGAGATAATGTGAAACTATTATCCCTCAAAGATGTTAAAGTTTTCTTGACAACGTCAATTCCGTTTTGACGTAACGTCATTTTTAAAATTTTCAAAAAGTCATTTTGTCCGCGGCGTTTCTCAAAAACGTTTTGAGATAGAGGCTTGAAATTTTCAATGGTTATGATTTAATCGATTTACCTCTGTAATAAGGCTCGAAATGAAAATCTGTCACTTCCGCTCGAAACCGGAAGTGAAACAAATTTTTCGAAAAAATGAATTTTCTGATCAAATCAAAAACGAATATGTGTTTTGTAGAGCTTATTAAACTGAATCTAACACTGAAAGCCGTTTTAAAATCGGACGATGCATTACAGAGATATTGGGATTTAAAAATCGATTTTTCCGGAAATTTTGATTCCGCGTCCTTGGTTTAAAAAATAGCATAACGTTAATAGTAAAGTTAACTCGTACCAAAAATAATTGTTAAGTCGTACTTAAACACATTCGGATTTTTTTTGTTAAGTCGTTCTTAAAATCAAAAAGGTTTTTGTTAATTCGTACTTAAAATCATTCGGATTTTGTTAAGTCGTACCAGGAATAATTCGATTTTTTTTCATCTTTTTATTTTAGTTACTCTTGTTATTGGTTTAAGAGCTCTGCTTCTTACAGGAGTTTCCAGCTTTACTTCCGGTATTAACGGAAGACCCACTCGTTGCTTTGCAACGAGCTTTGCTCTAGTTATACTTTTTTTTCTTTTTCTGACTTTTTTGGAGCGTTATTTCTCAGTAACTTTTCAACCGATTTACACCAAATTTTTAGGAGTTATAAAGCATCAATGTCGCTACTGATTATTTAAATTTCAAATTATTACGTCACTTCCGGTTTCAGATATGGACGAATTTGTAAATTTTTAAGGATCATTTTGTCCACGCATCTCCTCTGAAACTAATCATGATAAAAGCTTGAAATTTGCAGGGATTGTAGATGAATGTCTGTAGATTTCCCTCCATGCTTCCAATTGGGAAAAATGCGCAAGGCCAAGAAGCTCGCCTGAACCTGAAAATTAGCACCAATTTTTTTCACAAAATTTTTGCACATTTTCCGTAATATCTTTTAACGTATAAATATTTTGTTAAAACATGTAATGCAAAAGCTGTTTCAATTTGCACGGGCTTTTATTTGATATCAAGAAAAAGGGGCTGGCCCCTCAAATTAGGGGCCAAGAGGGCTCTAAAGTCGTTTTGCAATAACTTTTTAGTGAACAATAATTTGTTATCAATTATAGAAGCAAAAATGTTCATTGTACAGCTGTTTATCTATACAGTACCATACTTAAGTCATATATTACGTAATTAGGGGTTTCAAGGGGCCAGAAGTTCAAAACTTTGATCATTAATATATGAAAAAGGAGAAATATTTGGAAAAGCAATGTAGAACAAAAGTTGTTCAAAATAATGTTTTGTACAATATGCTACCTTAAATGTTTTTGTTTATGGCCCCATTTAGGAGTTAAAGGGCCGGCCCCTAAAACACATTTGTACATATATCTCAAGAACGGTAAACATTTTGTGAACACTTGTTAAAAAAAATATGTTTATATTTACAAGACCTTTCATTTGATGTCAAGAAAAAGGGGCTGGCCCCTCAAATTAGGGGTCAAGAGGGCTCTAATGTCTTCTTACAATAACTCTTTCAATAACAATAACACTATTTTGTTATTAATTATAGAAGCAAAAATGTTCATTGTACAGCTGTTCATCTATACATTACCATACCTCAGTCATATATTACGTAATTAGGGGGTTTCAAGGGGCCAGAACTCAAAATTCTGATCATTAATAACTGAAAAAGGAGAAATATTTTTAAAAGCAATGTAGAACAAAAGTTTTTCAAAATAATGTTATTAACAATATAATACCAAAAATTTTGTTGTTAGTGGCCCCGGTAAGGGGTTAAAGGGTCGGCTCCTAAAACGCATTTGTACAGATATCTCGAGAACGGTTTACAATTCATGAACACTTGTAGAACAAAATATGTTTATATTAGCGAGACCTTTTATTTTATATCTAGAAAAAGGGGCTGACCCCTCAAATTAGGGGCCAGAAGGGCTACTAAGTCTTTTCATAATAACTCTTTTCTGACCAATAATTTGATATTAATAAAAAAGCAGCAAAAAAGCTTTTATTAAGCTTAATTTAAAACCGAAACCCGTTTTAAAATCGGACGATGCATTACAGAGATATCGGGGTTTAAAAATTGATTTTTCCGGAAATTTTGATTCCACGTCCTTGGTTTAAAAAAAAGCGTAATGTTTATAGTAAAATTAACTCGTACCAAAAATAATTGTTAAGTCGTACTTGAACACATTCGGATTTTTTTTGTTAAGTCGTTCATGTAATCGGAAAGGTGTTTGTTAAGTCGTACATAAAATCATTCGTATTTTGTTAAGTCGTACCAGGAATAATTCGATTTTTTTCATATTTTATATTTTAGTTACTCTTGCTATTGGTTTAAGAGCTCTACTTCTTCCAGGAATTTCCAGCTTTACTTCCGACATTAACGGAAGACCCACTCGTTGCTTTGCAACGAGCTTTGCTCTAGTTTTTCTTCGGTTTCTTTTTAGGGTTTTCCGTTTTTCAACGGAAAACCCTTCTGTTATTCTACTGTTTCTTATTATTAGGGTTTTCCGTTTTTCAACGGAAAACCCTTCTGTTATTCTACTGTTTCTTATTATTATTATTTTTTTTTCCCGCAAATTTTGTGCACGAGATTTCTCGAACATTTTTTGTATGATTGCTATGAAACTTTCAGGGTATGTAGATGATATTAATATCTCTAGACATTTTTTTCAAATTTTTAAAATTTACTTCCGGTTATGAGTTATTGCCCTTTAATTGAAAATTGGGGGGTCTTTTGTCCAGAGTTGATCTCGGGAACTACAGATGATAGATGCATGCAATTTGGCGAAATTGTCGGTAACATTTTATAGTTTTGCTGGCATGAACATTTTGGTAATTTCTTTGTTAGTTTTTGAGCTATTTGTCGCCAAAGTTTAAAATTTTTTCGGGGCTGAAATTTTGTTGCTTTTTGTATTATAACCTTTAAACTAAAAATATTTTGTTAATACATATAGAACAAAAGTTGTTTAGAATAACGAGAGCTTTCATTTAAAATTAAGAAAAAAGGGCTGGCCCCTATAATTAGGGGTCAGCAGCTCATACACGTATTTTTCTGATAGCAAAAATCGTTATCATTTTATGAAAAAAAATTAATTCAGTTATTGTTAATATATTAAATAATGTCATTTGGTATCAAATTTAAAAAGTTCTGTGCCCTATTTTTTTCAAATTTCATAAAACAAATATGTGTGAATCGTAACGTTACATGAACGAGTTAATTTGTCTACATAGACACACAAGCAAACAAATGCCACATTAAGGCCCAGGCATATACTGCATTACGTTGTGTTGCGTCTTAGATAAATAGTTGTGATTCAATTTCATTTTTTTTTTCATCTATATCATTTATGAATTCAATGAACACACATTATTTTAACGTTCTATGTGCAACTATTTGTCGGGGCGCCCCTGTTTGTAACCCCCGCGCGCGCGCCGAATGTAAACAGTAACGAACGGCATTGTAGAAAAGAGAGAGCCGTAATGCAGAAGAGAAGTTGTGTATTCTTTCGACGTACAAATGCATTTTCAATTTACTGTGAAACATATGAACATGCACAGGGAACAATACTACATATTTGTTTAAGGAGGATATTTTTCTCGTGTGAATCTTTTACGAGGAAATTCTGACAGCCACACTTCTGTCGACGATCAGCCGTTGATAAGCTACGAGTAATAAAGGGGAAAAGATGGACATTAAAGTGTGTGATTTATGTGGATGTTACTGAAGAAGGTGAGGCTTTTACTCCTTTTAAAGTTTAAAAAAGTTAAAGTTAAAATTTAGTATATAGTATAGATGTACATGTAAGTACGTGCACACTGTTTGTTTTTGTTATGGTGTGGGTGTTTGTTTACTAGGCTAACGTGTAATTTTTACATGTTTCATGGATGTTTAGACTCGCTCGAGGTTCATGGGGGACTGGAAAGGGTAACTGAATTTATCTATTTAAAAAAATAACAGATTGTGAATTTTCAACTCAAAATTCAAAGCAGGGTCTAATTAGAAACATATCATATATTCTTGTGCAGAAGACTCCAAATGTAGTCATGAATATCCTGTAGACATAACTTCAAGTAAATAAAATTGTATACTTCAGACTTCAGAGTTAAAACATGACTTTAATATCTTTATGATGCCAATCATTGTATCATTAGAAAGGTTTAGCAGACCAACGGGTACCCGGTACATGTACTTGTACATGTAGGTTACAAGTTAGAACTATGCGTACTATTCTACCAGTTCACATAATTTTTCTTGTTTAGCAGTTATGATGTGTACTTAAATTGTCCTTGTTAATGTTTTAAATGTAATTTTTTATTCTCTTTTTTTAATCTGACTACTGGCAGTACTGGCCTGCGAGCAGTTCTCGTCGAGGACCATTTCTCGCTGGTGCACTGTAACATCATATTTTCGTATATAATTTTATGTGTTGATAAAATGACGTAACAATGCACTGGTGAGAAATGGTACTCGGCGAGAACTGATCGCACGCCAATATTGATTAATTACAGACAAAAACTGAAGGTTGCGAGTGTTATTTTTTATGGAACAACATTGTTTAAAATAATTCTTTATATATGTGATGATCAGACCGGTTTGAATACCAGTGCCAGAAAGCTCAGTTGGTAGAGCACCTGACTAGAGATTCAGGGGGCCCAGGTTCAAATCCCGGTTTGGTCCTTCATTATTTCTCCCATCCTGTTACAATATTGGTGCTGTGACCAACCCCTGGAACTAACAGGTTAACTCCTGCCAGGGGTGATCTTCGAGGGTGAAGATCATTTAAGGGGGAAGGAATGTGACGGTCAGACTGGTTTGAATACCGGTGCCAGATACATGTAGCTCAGTTGGTAGAGCACTTGACTAGAGATTCAGAGGGCCAGGTTCGAATCCCAGTTTGTTCCGTCATTATTTCTCCCATCTTTTACATATTACATGTATATCAGATATATGACAGATGATTAAGGTCATCACATGTTTTGCAAGATGCAATAAGTGTTAAAAACCTTTACTTTACAACACAATACATATCAGTGAATATTTATGTTTCCTGTTATTATTTGGTGTGGTTTTCTTGACAGTGTCGCATAAACAATTTACCCGCTCCTAAAACACAAACTTTCTTTTTTGTGGATTCAGCTTACCACTGATTGGCTGCTGTTGCAGCAGACAAATAAGATATGCACGCACAAAACACAATGAACTTATCAGAGAATGAGTTGAGTTTATTTCAACTGTTGGAATTTGGGGTTGTTTTTTTTTTAAATGTATACTTGTGACAAAACATATATGTGGTACATACAGCTGTAGCTTTGTGAAGAAAATTTTGGTTAGACCATATATACCTATCATGCAAGTAAATGATATTTACAAAAAACTTGCAATTTATGGCGCACGAAATATACGCTAGTTTTATAAAGATTGACATACATGTAATGTACCACATTCTGTGAAAAATAATCTATTAAAAATTCTTCATTAAGTTTACTCTTACATGTTTTATGCTTATTACACATAGTATTGTTTTTAAAACATGTAATTTATAAGAAAATAAGCAAAAACCCTTGCTAAATTTATTTGCAAAAAAAAAAACACAGTAGAATTGATAAAAAATGGTATACCAGAAGCTAATACCAGTACATGTACTTTGACGCTGTTTGGTGGGTAATATTCGTTTGTAATTTACGAATTGAAATATTGACTGTTGCACTACAAGTACGGTAATAAACTCTCTCTCTCTCTCAAACTCTCTCTCTCTCAATTTGATAAGTGTTTATACCTATGAAAATTTTTTAATATTATATTATGACTTGATATGCAAATTTTTGATCTTGTACTGCCTAAATGTTATGTCATGTATTGGGATATGTCATACCTATTACACTGCATGGTCAGTGTATTTTTTCCAGAAATACTATGCATATGTTAATGTAAACACAGCTATTACTAGTACATGTATGTAAACACAGCTAATTATTTTTTTTTTTTATTTCAGCTCAAAACAGACTCTTGTTACCACATGGCTTTTACCGGTACCTGTTGATTCTTGTGGGTCAGCTCCTGAGATTAACCTGTCACCTCTATCCACATGCATATTCCTTGTGTTCTACAGACTATTTACCGGTAATTCAAATTAATCCGATAATGCATAAACAATAATGGAACTTGAAGAAAGCATCATGCCATGTTGTGGTTTGTGTTTGATAAGAAATTATGAAAACAAAATTAAGGCTGTTTATAAAGAAATTCATAATTGCTGTGAAAATTTGTTTTTCAATAAAAGTATGCAATTATGTTTCCTTTATTTTTTATTTCATAAAGATATTTAGATGTGTTTACATAATTGAAAAATCCCCCCCCCCCCCCCTCTATTTAATTGTCTGCATTAAGATTACATGTAGGATATGTAAATGTACATTTGACTTTGAAATAACATCTGCTATGATAATTACTTTTGAAATGAACAAGAAACAACCTCTTTCTACCTTTCTAAGGTATATATGCATAAAAAAAAGTAGAAAAACATGTCAAATTTGAAAATTTTTCATTGAAATCAATTCGATCTGTCTCCAGCTACCTGGGTGTGTTTGAATTTAATTTTAATTTAAGGCAGATGTCTAACTTGTAGGTTGTAACTTACTGTTTTAGCATGGTTAGAAGGAGACTAGAAATCAGAATAGATTAGATATTCACTAAATATGATTGTTAGCTTACTTTTTTCATGAAAACAAGAAATCACAAGCAGGACAGCTGTCTATTTGTTAATTAAAATGGTACAAATCATACAATAAACAAATAAAGATCAAATTTTAGAATCATTGATGATTGTTTTCATATGTGTGAGAAATTACTCAAGGAAATTGCCACACGTTTCATAAAATTAGGTAAAACATTTCAAACCATGACTTTTTATGAAAATCAAAAGATTGGGGGGTGGGGGGTATACATGTAAGGGTATTTCTAAGTGATGTGAAGCTTTTATCATGATTATATCATGTAGGGGTATGTTGTATTGAATAAGGTTTCTTTTAAAGGTGGTTGAACAAAAGTTGACCTCTAAAAGGTCAGGTAAAGATGTTTTACTATGGAGAACCCTGTAAATCTGTGTTTACTAAAGGAAATTGGAAATGGTGGGTTCACTTAAATGGCCATATTTTTATTAAACCTCAATGGAATTGGCAATATGTGGTATTCTTTTTCTCAGAATTGCATTAGCTTTCTTAGTCTTTTCATAAAAATGTTAGTGTACTAAGTTAAAGGTACAAGGAACAGTTTTGGATAAAGTACCGTCAATATTTTTGTAAAATTGAGAGTGACTGTACTTGAAGGTTTATCATTGTTGCGTAGATTCATGAAATGAATTTTAATGATTATCAATAGTTAGAGGGATGTCTCTTGTTGGAATTGGTAAGCAATATTAAGGCCCCTGATTTTAAGTACATGAGAAGCAGAAATAAATTGTGAAACTTGCGGCTATGACAGATATGTTGACTTTACAGTGAAATTGAAGGTTACAAACGGGAGGTTATATAACATGAAATGTAGGTGGATGGGATATTATATGCCTATTTAGTATTTACTGGGTATGAGGACAATAGCAAGTTTACTGTCCCCAAAGACAGCAACTATTTAATGAGGCAAAGCCAAGGGAAATAGTTGCTGTGGAGTGGGACAATAAACTTGCTATTGTCCGAATAGTCAGTTAATTGGTATTTCATTATACAGAAGAAAACTTTATTTGTCAGCGATGCACAATTTCTTGATGATAAACAAATTAGAGTTAAATCAAACTTTGTATTTAATGATGCGATCTTATTAGGTCAGAGGTGTTCCGAGTTTAAGGTGATATGGGACACTTCCATGTTGTGACGTATTGTTTATCGAAATAAACAATAAAATAAAGTGTAATTATATAAGTACATGTAGTTTCTTTTCAAAAATGGTCACATAACTCCTTAGCACAGTGGGTTAGAGGGTTACTAGGAACCTGTAAGTCATGAGTTCGAATCCCGCTGGGGTTTTTATAATTTTTACCTTTTCAAATATTTTTAAAAGCTATTTTTTGGTTAAATATTGTAAATATTGATGACTATTCACCATGGGCAGATAGCATGGATAGATAAAAAGGCATGTTTATGCGGGCGCCTTCTAGTGATCAATTTGTCCGTCTGTCCATCCGAGATGGCTTGACAGGAGCATAGCTTCTCTCCCCTTGGCCCAATCTGGCTCATACCTCATCCACAGGGTTCCTTTGGTTGAAGGATGTGCAGTGACCTTGAACCATGTTTTTAGGTATAAGGTTAAGGTCATAGCAGAATTATATATATAAAATCCTTGTCTGGGGCATATCTTTTTTCCCTTTGGTCCAAACTGGCTAATACTCACAGAGTGTCTCTATGGTTAAACGATGTGCAGTGACCTTGCATAAAATTTCTAGGTAAAGGGTGAAGATCATATCTGATCATGCAAAAATCCTTTTTTGAGAGCATATATAATTTCTACTAACCCTTATTTGGCTCAGACTTCACATAAGCAGAGCGTTTGAGTAAAGGGTGAAAGGGTGTGTAGTGACCTTGAACCTATTTTCAGTGAAAAGAAACTGTGAAGGTCATAGCAGAATTATATTTTTAAAAATCCTTGTCCGGAGTATATCTTCTCTCCCTTTGCTCCATTCAGCCTCATACTTCACCCACATGATGCCTTTGATCAAAATATATGCAATGACCTCGAATGATATTTGTAGATGAAGAGTCAAGGTCATATCAGATCACACAAAAATCCATATTTCAAGAGCATAGATATACTCTCCTTTTAGCCCCAATTTGGCTAATATTTTACCTTTACAGAGTTTATTGGTTAATGGCGTGCAGTGACCTTGAACCAAGTCTGTCAATGTGAAGGCAGGGCTCGACATTAACGCTTGTCCGCTTGTCCGGTACCAGTTAAAAAAATATGCGGACAAGTGAATATTGCTGGCCACTTGTCCGACTGGACAAGTGCATTTTTTATAGTAAGAAGTCTCCAACATTTAAAAAAGAAAAGAAAGTTTTGTGATAAGTTTATCTGTAGTCTCGTTATAAGTTTATCGATTAGTTATTTTGAATTTCGATCCCGACATCAAATTGCAATGCAATTGAGTTACTCTTGATCGGGATTGAAGTTCACTAATTTCAAACAACTTTCAAGGTGTGGATCTTAGTTCTTACAAAGTACCAAACACATATGTTAAGAAAAAGAAAGGAAGAAAAGGTAGCAAAGATAAAGGATTATGGAAAGAAATGTAACTTATTTTAGGTTTCATTCATCATTGATAGACTATGATGACATTCCATGTTTAGTTTAAAAAACAGCTGAGAAATCAATATAACAGTTACATGTATTTTTAAACCTGATGCTAAATTTAAGATGTCTTGCAATTTGCCATGACAAAGCTACAGCTGACAAATCATGTTTAATGTTATATAGAACAAATACATGTACATAATTATAGGAAAGACACTTTAAGTTTCCATTTAAAAAGTCAGGTTATTAATTATAGCTAGAGTATTAATCAATAAATGATTTTATTTTAGTAATAGAGTACTGTAGTTCTCAAGTTGACAATATTTGATCTTTAATATTGAAAATTTTTCGGACAAGTGAAGTTGAAGTTCGGACAAGTAAATGTTTTGGTCACTTGTCCGAATGGACAAGTAGGAAAAAAAGTTAATGTAGAGCCCTGGAAGGTCATAGCAGATCTTTTTAAAATTAGTTTTAGACAGTAGATTATTTTCCAAATATGCTTAATCTTGGTCAGATTGAACAAAAATGCATGTATGTTAGGAGGAATGAAATTGAATTAAAAGTTCTATGCCAGCTGGAAAAATTTCAAGTTATAGCTCAAGGTCAAAGCAGAATTCTCTGAAATTACATAAGCGGGGCCCTTTGAAATGTTCACCATTTTAATGTTGTCTGGTTCATAGTAATTTTACATAGAAAATATTCACAGAGGTACAGTAAAGTAAACTTAACATCGATAAGTTTCTGACAATTAATGACGCAACGAGCACACAGTACGAAAGGTCAACCCTTTGAAAAGCAGTGAAGAGAAAAAGTTGCTCAGAATTATGTTTTAAACAAAATTGATTTTTTACGTAAATTTTAATTTTGCATTCTGGGTTAAGAAAAAAGATGTTAGTTCAAGGTAAAGTAAACTTGTACCTAAAATGAAGTCAAATTTGTTAAGTCGTACTTAAACACATTGGTTTTTTTTGTTAAGTCGTTCTTGAAATGGTTAAGGGTTTTTGGTTAAGTCGTACTTAAAAACATTCGGATTATGTTAAGTTGTACCAAGAATCATTCGATTTTTAGGGTCTTCCGTTTCCAACGGAAGACCCTCTTGTTATTCTACGGTTTCTTTTTCTTTATTCTTATTATTCTTTTTTTTCTTTTTCTGACTTTTTTGGAGCGTTATTTCTCAAAAACTACCCAACCGATTTGCACGAAATTTTTAGGAGTGATAGAACATCATCGTCGCTACATATTGTTAAATTTTTGCATGATGACGTCACTTCCGGTTTCAGATATAGACGATTTTGTAAATTTTTAAGGGTCAGTTTGTCCACGCATCTCCTCCGAAACTAAACAAGATAGAAGCTTGAAATTTTCAGGGGTTGTAGATGAATGTCTGTAGATGTACCCGCATGAACCCAGTTATGAAAATTGCTCAAGGCCTCGAAGCTCGCCTGAACCTGAAAATTAGCACAAAATTTTTCCACGAAATTTTTGCACATTTTCTGTAATACCTTTCGATGTGCACATAATTTGTTAAAACATGTAATGCAAAAGTTGTTTCAATTTTCGCGAGCTTGCCTTTGATATCAAGAAAAAGGGGCGGACCCCTCAAATTAGGGGCCAAGGGGGCTCTAAAGTCTTCTTACAATAACTCTTTACTGAACAATAATTTGTTATTAGTTATATAAGCAAAAATATTCATTGTACAGCTGTTTATCTATACAGTATCAAACTAAAGTCATATGTTACGTAATAAGGGGTTTCAAGGGGCCAGAAGTTCAAAACTCTGATCGTTAATATCTGAAAAAGGAGAAATATTTTTAAAAGCAATGTAGAACAACAGTTGCTTAAAATGGTGTTCTTGTCAATATGCTACCTTAAATGCTTTTGTTTATGACCCCATTTAGGAGTTAAAGGGTCGGCCCCTAAAACACATTCGTACAGATATCTCAAAAACGGTTAACATTTCATGAACACTTGTTGAACAAAATATGTTTAAATTTGCAAGACCTTAAATTTGATATCAAGGAAAAGGGGCTGGCCTCTCAAATTAGGGGCCAAAAGGGCTCTAATGTCTTTTAACAATAACTCTTTACTGAACAATATTTTGTTATCAATTATAGAAGCAAAAATGTTCATTGTATAGCTGTTCATCTATACAGTGCCATACCTAAGTCATATATTACGTAATTAGGGGTTTCAAGGGGCCAGAACTCAAAACTATGATCATTAATATCTGAAAAAGGAGAAATATTTTAAAAAGCAATGTAGAACAAAAGTTGTTCACAATAATGTTCTGAACAGTATTAAACCAAAAGTTTTGGTGCTAGTGGCCCCGGTAAGGGGTTAAAGGGTCGGCCCCTAAAACACATTTGTACAGATATCTCGAGAACGGTTTACAATTCATGAACACTTGTAGAACAAAATATGTTTATATTAGCGAGACCTTTTATTTGATATCAAGAAAAAGGGGCTGGCCCCACAAATTAGGGGGTACAAGGGCTACTTAGTCTTTTTATGATAACTCTTTTCTGACCAATAATTTGATATTTATTATAAAGCAACAAATCAGCTTTTAGTAAGCTTAATTAAAAACTGAAATCCGTTTTAAAATCAGACGATGCATAACAGAGATATCGGGGTTTAAAAATTGATTTTTCCAGAAATTTTGTTTCCGCGTCCTTGGTTTAAAAAATAGCGTAATGTTTATAGTGAAATTAACTCGTACCAAAAATGATTGTTAAGTCGTACTTAAACACATTCGGATTTTTTTTATTAAGTCGTTCTTGAAATCAAAAAGGTTTTTGTTAAATCGTACTTAAAATCATTCGGGTTTTGTTAGGTCGTACCAGGAATAATTCGATTTTTTTCATCTTTTTATTTTAGTTACTCTTGTTATTGGTTTAAGAGCTCTGCTTCTTACAGGAACTTCGAGCTTTACTTCCGACATTAACGGAAGACCCACTCGTTGCTTTGCAACGAGCTTTGCTCTAGTTTTTTATCTTTTTGTACTTAAGTTTCTTTGTTACTAGATAAAGAACTCTGCTTCTTAGACGTACTTCTAGCGTTGCTTTCGACATTAGCGGAAAACCCACTCGTTGCTTTGCAACGAGCTTTGCTCTAGTTATTTTTTTTTTTTCCCGCAAATTTTGTGCACGAGATTTCTCGAATATTTTTTGTCTGATTGCTATGAAACTTTCAGGGTACGTAGATGATATTAATATCTCTAGACGTTTTTTTCAAATTTTTAAAATTCACTTCCGGTTATGAGTTATTGCCCTTTAATTGAAAATTGGGGGGTCTTTTGTCCAGAGTTGATCTCGGGAACTACAGATGATAGATGCATGAAATTTGGCGAAATTGTCGGTAACATTTTATAATTTTGCTGGCATGAAAATTTTGGTAATTTCTATGTTAGTTTTTGAGCTATTTGTCGCCAAAGTTTAAGATTTTTTCGGGGCTGAAATTTTGTTGCTTTTTGTATTATAACCTTTAAACTAAAAATATTTTGTTAATACATATAGAACAAAAGTTGTTTAGAATAACGAGAGCTTTTATCTAAAATTAAGAAAAAAGGGCTGGCCCCTATAATTAGGGGTCAGCAGCTCATACACGTATTTTTCTGATAGCAAAAATCGTTATCATTTTATGAAAAAAAATTAATTTAGTTATTGTTAATATATTAAATAATCTCATTTGGTATCAAATTAAACAAGTTCTGTCCTATATTTTTTTTCAAATTTCATAAAACAAATATGTGAGATTAGTACATGAACGAGTTAATATGTCTACACAGACACACAAGCGAACAAATGCCACATTAAGGCCCAGGCATTTACTGCATTACGTTGTGTTGCGTCTTAGATAAATTGTTGTGATTCAATTTCATTTTTTTCATCTATATCATTTATGAATTCAATGAACACACATTTAAACGTTCTTTGTGCAACTATTTGTCGGGGCGCCCCTGTTTGTGACCCCCGCGCGCGCGCGCTGAATGTAAACAGTAACGAACGGCATTGTAGAAAAGAGAGAGCCGTAATGCAGAAGAGAAGTTGTGTATTCTTTCGGTGTACACATGCATTTTCAATTTGCTGTGAAACATATGAACATGCACAGGGAACAATACTACATATTTGTTTAAGGAGGATATTTTTCTCGTGTGAATCGTTTACGAGGAAATTCTGACAGCCACACTTCTGTCGACGATCAGCCGTTGATAAGCTACGAGTAATAAAGGAGAAAAGATGGACATTAAAGTGTGTGATTTATGTGGATGTTACTGAAGAAGGTGAGGCTTTTACTCCTTTTAAAGTTTCTTGTTAAATGGTTAAAATTTAGTATATAGTATAGATGTACATGTAAGTACGTGCACACTGTTAGATGTTTTTGTTATGGTGTGGGTGTTTGTTTACTAACGTGTAATTTTTACATGTTTCATGGGTGTTTAGACTCGCTCGAGGTTCATGGGGGACTGGAAAGGGTAAATGAATTTATCTATTTAAAAAAATAACAGATTGTGAATTTTTAACTCAAAATTCAAAGCAGGGTCTAATTAGAAACATATCATATATTCTTGTGCAGAGGACTCCAAATGTAGTCATGAATACCCTGTAGACATAACTTCAAGTAAATAAAATTGTATACTTCAGACTTCAGAGTTAAAACATGACTTTAATATCTTTATGATGCCGATCATTGTATCATTAAAGAGGTATAGCAGACCAACGGGTACCCGGTACATGTACTTGTACATGTAGGTTACAAGTTAGAACTATGCCTACCATTCTACCAGTTCACATAATTTTTCTTGTTTAGCAGTTATGATGTGTACTTAAATTGTCCTTGTTAATGTTTTAAATGTAATTTTTTATTCTCTTTTTTTAATCTGACTACTGGCAGTACTGGCGTGCGAGCAGTTCTCGCCGAGGACCATTTCTCGCTGCTGCACTGTTACATCATATTTTCGTATATAATTTTATGTGTTGATAAAATGACGTAACAATGCACTGGTGAGAAATGGTACTCGGCGAGAACTGATCGCACGCCAATATTGATTAATTACAGACAAAAACTGAAGGTTGCGAGTGTTATTTTTAATTGAACAACATTGTTTAAAATAATTCTTTATATATGTGACGATCAGACCGGTTTGAATACCAGTGCCAGATAGCTCAGTTGGTAGAGCACCTGACTAGAGATTCAGGGGGCCCAGGTTCAAATCCCTTCATTATTTCTCCCATCCTGTTACAATATTGGTGTTGTGACCAACCCCTGGAACTAACAGGTTAACTCGATCCTGCCAGGGATGATCTTCGAGGGTGAAGATCATTTAAGGGGGAGGAATGTGACGGTCAGACTGGTTTGAATACCGGTGCCAGATACATGTAGCTCAGTTGGTAGAGCACTTGACTAGAGATTCAGAGGGCCAGGTTCGAATCCCACTTTGTTCCGTCGTTATTTCTCCCATCTTTTACATATACATGTATATCAGATATAAGACAGATGATTAAGGTCATCACATGTTTTGCAAGATGCAATAAGTGTTAAAAACCTTTACTTTACAACAGAATACATTTAAGTGAATATTTATGTTTCTTGTTATTATTTGGTGTGGTTTTCTTGACAGTGTCGCATAAACAATTTACCCGCTCCTAAAACACAAACTTTCTTTTTGTGGATTCAGCTTACCACTGATTGGCTGCTGTTGCAGCAGACAAATAAGATATGCACGCACAAAACACAATGAACTTATCAGAGAATGAGTTGAGTTTATTTAAACTGTTGGAATTTGGGTATTTTTTTTTAAAATGTATACTTGTGACAAAACATATATGTGGTACATACAGCTGTAGCTTTATGAAGAAAATTTTGGTTAGACCATATATACCTATCATGCAAGTAAATGATATTTACAAAAAACTTGCAATTTATGGCGCACGAAATATACGCTAGTTTTATAAAGATTGACATACATGTAATGTACCACATTCTTTGAAAAATAATCTATTAAAAATTCTTCATTAAGTTTACTCATACATGTTTTATGCTTATTACACGTAGTATTGTTTTTAAAACATGTAATTTATAAGAAAATAAACAAAAACCCTCGCTAAATTTATTTGCAAACAAAAAATACACAGTAGAATTGATAAAAAATGGTATACCAGAAGCTAATACCAGTACATGTACTTTGACGCTGTTCGGTGGGTAATATTCGTTTGTAATTTACGAATTGAAATATTGACTGTTGCACTACAAGTATGGTAATAAACTCTCTCTCTCTCAAACTCTCTCTCTTTCTCAATTTGATAAGTGTTTATACCTATGAAAATTTTTTAATATTATATTATGACTTGATATGCAAATTTTTGATCTTGTACTGCCTAAATGTTATGTCATGTATTGGGATATGTCATACTTATTACACTGCATGGTCAGTGTATTTTTTACAGAAATACTATGCATATGTTAATGTAAACACAGCTATTACTAGTACATGTATGTAAACACAGCTTATTATTTTTTTTATTTATTTCAGCTCAAAACAGACTCTTGTTACCACATGGCTTTAACCGGTACCTGTTGATTCTTGTGGGTCAGCTCCTGAGATTAACCTGTCACCTCTATCCACATGCATATTCCTTGTGTTCTACAGACTATTTACTGGTAATTCAAATTAAATCCGATAATGCATGAACAATAATGGAACTTGAAGAAAGCATCATGCCATGTTGTGGTTTGTGTTTGATAAGAAATTATGGAAACAAAATTAAGGCTGTTTAAAGAAATTCATAATTGCTGTGAAAATTTGTTTTTCAATAAAAGTATACAATTATGTTTCCTTTATTTTTTATTTCATAAAGATATTTAGATGTGTTTTCATAATTGAACCCCCCCCCCCCCCCCCATTTAATTGTCTGCATTAAGATTACATGTAGGATATGTAAATGTACATTTGACTTTGAAATAACATCTGCTATGATAATTACTTTTGAAATGAACAAGAAACAACCTATTTCTACCTTTCTAAGGTATATATGCATAAAAAAGTAGAAAAACATGTCAAATTTGAACATTTTTCATTGAAATCAACTCTGTCTCCAGCTACCTGGGTGTGTTTGAATTTAATTCTAATTTAAGGCAGATGTCTAACTTGTTGGTTGTAACTTACTGTTTTAGCATGGTTAGAAGAAGACTAGAAATCAGAATAGATTAGATATTCACTAAATATGATTGTTAGCTTACTTTTTTCAGGAAAACAAGAAATCACAAGCAGGACAGCTGTCTATTTGTTAATTAAAATGGTACAAATCATACAATAAACAAATAAAGATCACATTTTAGAATCATTGATGATTGTTTTCAAATATGTGTGAGAAATGACTCAAGGAAATTGCCACATGTTTCATAAAATTAGGTAAAACATTTCAAACCATGACTTTTTATGAAAATCAAAAGATTGGGGGGTGGGGGGTATACATGTAAGGGTATTTCTAAGTGATGTGAAGCTTTTATCATGATTATATCATGTAGGCATATGTTGTATTGAATAAGGTTTCTTTTTAAAGGTGGTTGAACAAAAGTTGACCTCTAAAAGGTCAGATAAAAGATGTTTTACTATGGAGAACCCTGTAAATCTGTGTTTACTAAAGGAAATTGGAAATGGTGGGTTCACTTAAATGGCCATATTTTTATTAAACCTCAATGGAATTGGCAATATGTGGTATTCTTTTTCTCAGAATTGCATTAGCTTTCTTATTTTAAGACAAATCGTCTTTTCATAAAAATGTTAGTGTACTAAGTTAAAGATACAAGGAACAGTTTCGGATAAAGTACCGATAATATTTTTGTAAAATTGAGAGTGACTGTACTTGAAGGTTTATCATTGTTGCGTAGATTCATGAAATGAATTTTAATGATTACCAATAGTTAGAGGGATGTCTCTTGTTGGAATTGGTAAGCAATATTAAGGCCCCTAATTTTAAGTACATGAGAAGCAGAAATAAATTGTGAAACTTGCGGCTATGACAGATATGTTGACTTTACAGTGAAATTGAAGGTTACAAACGGGGGGTTATATAACATGAAATGTAGGTGGATAGGATATTATATGCCTATTTAGTATTTATTGGGTATGAGGACAATAGCAAGTTTATTGTCCCCCAAGACAGCAAATATTAAATGAGGCAAAGCCAAGGGAAATAGTAGCTGTTGAATGGGACAATAAACTTGCTATTGTCCGAATAGTCAGTTAATTGGTATTTCATTATACAGAAGAAAACTTTATTTGTCAGCGATGCAGAATTTCTTGATGATAAACAAATTAGAGTTAAATCAAACTTTGTATTTAATGCGGCGATCTTATTAGGTCAGAGGTGTTCCGAGTTTAAGGTGATATGGGACACTTCCATGTTGTGACGTATTGTTTATCGAAATAAACAATAAAATAAAGTGTAATTATAGCGAGCGCAGCTCGCCGGCGCGCAGCGCCGGCTAGCGAAGCGAGCTCTAAGAACCAGTGTGCGCGGGAAAAAGAACGAGCTAAACCTACAGTTCATCAAACAAAATTTTTTGTCTACGTCCCATAATGCTCTCTAATGTTTTCACCCGTGGTGCTATGCCAAAAATGGCCGACTTTTAACTCGTAATTTACGGTGTCTTAAGGTTTGAAGACACGTTTTGAGTACCGCATAAGCTTTGGCGAGACTCAGAAGATTTGTTATACATGCTTCCATACCTTCGTATTGAGTCGAGAAACGTAAACAAAGACGAACAAAGTCATGGATGACGTCACAGTGCACTCGCGCTATATTTCCCGCGATAAATTTAGAGGTGGATCAAACATCTGTAATGAGTGTACTGGCTATTTCAGTATAGTCTGCGACACATTCCTCATTGACATATGATTTGTTTTTCATCTTTTTTTAATATAGAGATTTTATATATATATACTAGCAAGAGCCATGCTTTACTGCCATATCGATCCATTTTTAAACTAATTGTGCATGCATGTACATGCAGTAGGCAGGTAAGTATATGAGTAGGGAGGAAATAAACAATAGGACTTTTTGAACTAAATAAAAAGGAATAAAATAAAAAAATAAACAGGTAAAAAAATTATGTAGATATTGCATATAGTCAGACCATTAATTTTAAAAGTGGGAAATTACACACCTACAAACAGGTACAGGGTGCTCTCTCTCTCTCTCTCTCTCTCTCTCTCTCTCTCTCTGGGTAGGGGGTTGCGCTGTATGTATCATAACCATTAAAATTAGTACCTTTGGCATACTTATTGTAGAGCAATACTCTCTCAAAAATTCTTTGACGTTCGTTGATACCTAAAACTATAAGTTGACAATGATGCAAGGTACAGTAAGTGTAATTCTTGCTGCGCTCGCCAGAACGGTAGCACCGTAAAACATATTATAAGTACATGTAGTTTCTTCTCAAAAATGGTCACCTAACTCCTTAGCACAGTGGGTTAGAGGGTTTACTAGGAACCTATAAGTCATGAGTTCGAATCCCGCTGGGGTTTTTACAATTTTTACCTTTTCAAATATTTTTAAAAGCTATTTTTTGGTTAAATATTGTAAAATTTGAAAATTCTAAACCGGTGAAAAGTTTTCAATTATATAGTACTTTAATCCACATTAATATCGACAGATGTCCCATACCACCTTAAAAAGGAGGGAAATCAAATTCTGCTAATGAATGGTTTTGATGACTATTCACCATGGGCAGATAGCATGGATACTATTTTAGATAAAAAGGCATGTTAATGCGGGCGCCTTCTAGTGATCAATTTGTCAGTCTGTCCATCCGAGATGGCTTGACAGGAGCATAGCTTCTCTCCCCTTGGCCCAATCTGGCTCATACCTCATCCACAGGGTTCCTTTGGTTGAAGGATGTGCAGTGACCTTGAACCATGTTTTTAGGTATAAGGTTAAGGTCATAGCAGAATTATATATATAAAATCCTTGTCTGGGGCATATCTTTTTTCCCTTTGGTCCAATCTGGCTAATACTCACAGAGTGTCTCTATGATTAAACGATGTGCAGTGACCTTGCATGAAATTTCTAAGTAACGGGTGAAGATCATATCGGATCATGCAAAAATCCTTTTTTGAGAGCATATATAATTTCTACTAACCCCTATTTGGCTCAGACTTCACATAAGCAGAGCTTTTGAGTAAAGGGTGAAAGGGTGTGTAGTGACCTTGAACCTATTTTCAGTGAAAAGAAACTGTGAAGGTCATATCAGAATTATATTTTTAAAAATCCTTGTCCGGAGTATATCTTCTCTCCCTTTGCTCCATTCAGCCTCATACTTTACCCACATGATGCCTTTGTTCAAAATATATGCAATGACCTCGAATGATATTTGTAGATGAAGAGTCAAGGTCATATCAGATCACACAAAAATCCATATTTTAAGAGCATAGATTTACTCTCCTTTTAGCCCCTATTTGGCTAATATTTTACCTTTACAGAGTTTATTGGTTAATGGCGTGCAGTGACCTTGAACCAAGTCTGTCAATGTGAAGGTCATAGCAGATCTTTTTAAAATTAGTTTTAAATAGTAGATTATTTTCCAAATATGCTTAATCTTGGTCAGATTGAACAAAAATGCATGTATGTTAGGGGGAATGAAATTGAATTAAAAGTTCTATGCCAGCTGGAAAAATTTCAAGTTATAGGTCAAGGTCAAAGCAGAATTCTCTGAAATAACATAAGCGGGGCCCTTTGAAATGTTCACCATTTCAATGTTGTCTGGTTCATAGTAATTAGAAAATATTCACAGAAGTACAGTAAAGTAAACTTAACATCGATAAGTTTCTGACAATTAATGACGCAACGAGCACACAGTACGAAAGGTCAACCTTTTGAAAAGCAGTGAAGAGGAAAAGTTGCTCAGAATTATGTTTTAAACAAAATTGATTTTTTACATTAATTTTAATTTTGCATTCTGGGTTAAGAAAAAAGATGTTAGTTCAAGGTAAAGTAAACTTGTACCTAAAATGAAGTCAAATTTGTTAAGTCGTACTTAAACACATTGGTTTTTTTGTTAAGTCGTTCTTGAAATGGTTAAGGGTTTTTGGTTAAGTCGTACTTAAAAACATTCGGATCATGTTAAGTTGTACCAAGAATCATTCGATTTTTTTTAATCTTTTTGTACTTAGGCTTCTTTGTTACTAGATTAAGAACTCTGCTTCTTAGACGTACTTCTAGCGTTGCTTTCGACATTAGCGGAAAACCCACTCGTTGCTTTGCAACGAGTTTTGCTCTAGTTATTATTATTTTTTTTTTTTCTGACTCCTTCTCGGCTTTATATCTCAAAAAGTTTTCATCCGATTTCAACGAAATTTTCAGAGCGTTTGTAAAGTTACCGTGCCTCAAAGATAATAAAATTTCAGCATTTACAGCACTTCCGTTCAAATTTGGCGGCCATTTTTAAATTTACAAAAAGTGATTTTGTCCGGAAGAAATCTCCTTTAACTTTAAAGATATCGCTTTGAAATTTTTACTGGTGATAGATGTATCAATTCTATAATGTACTGGGGGGTTTAAAATTGTGTTCATCAATTTTGCTCAAAACCGGAAGCAGTTCCATTTTTTGGAAATTTTCATTTTTTTGAACAAAATAAGACAATACTACAGTCTTATAGAACTTGCCATGGTGAATTCAAATCTGAAATCCGTTTGAAAATCAAACAATGCATTACAGAGATATCGGGGTTCAAAAATTGATTTTTTCCGGAAATTTTGATTCCGCGTCCTTGGTTTAAAAAATAGCGTAATGTTCAAAGTAAAATTAATTCGTACCAAAAATAATTGTTAAGTCGTGCTTGAACACAATCAGATTTTTTTGTCAAGTCGTTCTTGAAATCAGAAAGGTTTTTGTTAATTTGTACTTAAAATCATTCGGATTTTGTTAAGTCGTACTAGGAATAATTCGATTTTTTTCATCTTTTTATTTTAGTTACTCTTGTTGTTGGTTTAAGAGCTCTTCTTACAGGAACTTCCGGCTTTACTTCCGACATTAACGGAAGACCCACTCGTTGCTTTGCAACGAGCTTTGCTCTAGTTATATGTTCTAATTCATCAAAGTCTTTAAAATAATGTAATAATTATGAAATTAAAAATTCATTTGATATTTTTCTTTGAAAAAAAAGCAGCTAGATGCATAGATTTTGATTGACAGTGTTTTCTCAATAAATGCAAGCAATGATGACATGGAATGAAAAAACTGCAACCTCAAAATGGATTGATGTCTGATCAATAAGTTTTAACCAGTATATATGCATTCTAGGTCAGAGCATATATTGATAGTTCATATACATACAATTATATGAATGATATATTCTAATAAATTGTTAGGTTATATTGTAAATGAACACACATCAATATATGGTTGCAATACAATACTCTCTTGTCTATTGATATAAAAAGTTGCACATTACTTCATATGATCAGTTGAAAAACATTTGTTTTGTGAAAATTCCCTGAATGACAAAATCATTCTATTCAAGTAGCTAGAATATAGACATAAATTGAACACTTCATAGCGATGAGTGATTCAAAATATACTATCAGTAGAATTTATCAATTTTTCTTTATCAGGATTATTTTTTTTGGAGGGGGGGGGGGGGGGGGGGGGTTGTGTTGTGTTGTGTTACATCATACAGTACATACATGTACTGGAACTAATAACTAGTTCAGGAATAATGAAAATCAAAGGCAGTATATACACTTCTGATAAAATGAACTTTAACTATCACTTCTGATATAATGAGCTTTAACTATCACTTATAAAAGTATATCCAAAATGTTCAGCAAGCGAATGTTCTGATCTTTGATGACTTTGTTACTCTTGGTCCACTTCCACACTCTTTTGACAAAACTTGTTGTGTGCCTTCTTCCTCTACTAAATGCTAGCTTTAGAACTGCATAGTTCAAGTCACTGGCAGCTATTTTTCTATCCGTACACTTCGTGATTCTCTTCATTGACAAATGTTCATGTGAAAAAGTTGCACTTAGCAAATAGAATGATGCCTTCTAACTATTCTTGAATCAAAATTGATTGATCAAGTCTTTGAAGGGATATGACATCTTGTAAAGCATCATGAGCAGCATAGTTACAATCTAAGAAGATGAAACTAAAGTATGTTGGGTATAGGATGGCAACATTGGGAATTGTGACATCAACAAAAGGTTTGTATCAAAATATCCTGCAACATGTTTTTTAAAAGCATCCATCTTTCCAACTGCTTACATGGTGTTGACTAAAACATGGCTGTCTTAAGACTTGATGCTATTCCCAGTAAGACTTGATGCTATGCCCAGTAAGGATGGCTGAATTTCCTTGTCAATTGAATCAATGAAGTACTCTAAAGCAGAGGAAATTTGCTGGATTGAACAGGTTTGCCTCTGTGGAACATTGACCACCTTTCACAGTTATGACTGTCACTTCAGATGCAGAGGAAGAAATTGGAAATTTTGTCTGGACAAAACAGTGCCAGTGATCTTCTCATCATGCTGCAGCTATCTGGATAATGTGGCAATTACCACCTGTTAAACAAAAATTATTACATGATAAGCAAAATTATTGTTAACTTGCTAGTTTTCCCCTTTAGACTAGATATGCAGAAAAAATAACATTTTAAAGGTTAAATGTCCATGCCATTGTGTAACAAATTAATAATTGTCACATTTAATATTTATTGTGACTTATATTGTATTAGTGCTGCATAAAGTATTACATACAATGCTTTAATTTCTTAGACTCTGTTGTATCTCTTTACTATAAATATATATACAAATGTAGCTCTACATGAAAACAGACAGTCAATTATAATTTAAATGTAAGATTCTGAGAAAAAATATTGACCAGTGATTTATTTTAAACTATTGACTGGCTAGAATATATTTAGAGGAACATCTTAAAAAGAAACCCTCATTAAATCAATACTGATTTGTAGATAAGCTGTCCCCTTTCATATTTTTAAACTGCATTTGACTTAAATTGACACTATTAAAAATGATAAAACTGAAGAATAACTTTCCAGCTATGATCCCCTGTTTATTAGCAAGGTTTATTTCTGTTGTAGACTTGCCGACAATTAAAATAAAATGAAAATAGTTACTATATAAACATTCAAATGTTGTGTTTCTCATAAAATTGCCATTTCGGTAACCGCATGGGCCGCCATATACACATGTATCGCCTGCTTGTTGTAATGGTGATGATTTGATCTATAAGATCATATATATGCGATACTTGAGTTTGAAAAAAAAATTATATGATGGACAAAGTGTAACATAAACGTTGCCATTTTAACTATATTAAGTCTAAAAGCACTGACGACTTACATTTTTGCTGTAAACTATCTCGATTTTCTCTACTGGAATTTCCTCTGACTCATTTCGCTCGTAAGTTGCAGTTCTAAAATAATTGTGTTGGCGATTATTTTGTTTGAATTGTTTCCCCATCTTTCCTCATCTCTCAGTTGTAATTTTCGGACGACTCGTACTGCTGTTCACATCGCTTTGAAACGAAGCGACCCTTTCTCCTTTCGGATTTCCCTCTCCATATTGTTGTTCGTGCCGACTATGGTATGTCGTAAATGACATAATTTTACCTATTCTTTTGTCACTTATGCATTTAATAAGGGTTTATTGTGTAAAATATGATTCATTTGATTTATTTTAGCAGTTTTGTTGAAAATTGTAAAAGTTTGAATTTCACGACATGTTCATATATGGAGACCAACTTGGGGTAAAAATTGATGACAAGAATACACCCTTAAACTCTTAAGCAGTCGCCAAATAACACATGGATACTAAATTTTACAAGTAACTGCCCTTCATTGACGGATGATATCTCGTGCATTGGATTAACGCCTAACGATCACTACAAAACACGCTTAATATCGCTGCATAAAGTGGCAGTTTCAATTTAACGCGTTTAAGTCGCGCGTCCTCGAATTTCACTCCTACAAATGAAAACCAAACTCAGATCAAATGAAGTATGTAGGTATTTAGATTTTCCCTCCCCAAGACACACACAACCACATAGGTATCCTAGTGAAAAACAAGTTTAACTTCTCCGACAGAATCAATACTGTGTGTCGTAAGTGCAATAGTACCTTTTACGCAATTTCAGATATCGGATCTCTCTACCTTAATCCACTGACAACGGCACATATGTTCAAAATTGTAGTAGGACCTTCTGTGCTTTACGGCTGCGACCTTTGGAATAACATGTCAGCAAAAGGTAGTCAACGATTACAAGTGTTCCAACACTCAGTGTTTAAATGGTGCAAAATATACCATGCAGAATAAGGTCAGATATTTTTGAAAGCCTTTTTGGTGTGTTTCCGGTCAGTTTTAAAATTGACAAAAGAAAAATCCTTCTTCCTTTGACGATTTGTCTTCTTAATTACAAAACTCTACCAAACCGGATTTTCTTAACCCGCCTTATACCCGATATTCTGAATTTGCTGACAGAATATTATAACCTAGAACTTTTACAGCAGTTGTTAGATACTGGAACATTTATCAAAGTAATCGTGAATCAAGCAATTAACCAAAGTCACAGAACTTTCCACATTTCTGCATATCTCGGATTCTCACGTTTTTAACTATATTCAATGAAAAGGATCCTTCCCAGTTTTGGCGTTTCCCTACAAAATCCATCAGTGTTAATTTATTTGCAAATTTATTTTGGATCAACCTTACAAAAACCTAGATACATATCAATTATGTGGCGCTGTACTTTATGATTTCTTCACGCATGTAAAGGCCCTGTCACACCAAGCTGCGTGTTCACGGCATTGTAAAATTCATTGAATCGCCGTAGGATCGCAAGGAAAATTCAGAAAAATGTAGTTTTATTTGAAAATTTTACAAGTGGAGTTGTCACGGCGTCCTGACGGCGACCGAGGCGTTCTTACGGAGCTCCCACGGCGTGTAACTGCGTTTCCATGGAGTTCTACTTGGCGATTAACTGCGCTCTCGCTGAGTCTCCGCCGAGCGCTCATGACGTGCTAGGAGATTTTACCGCGCGTCCACGGCGTGCTCTGCGCGCTGAATGCGTGTAAAAGACGTTCTTTTCTTCTTGAATGGTTAATATTTATTTGTACAATTGTATGGGAAATAACAAGAATTTACATCTAGTAAACAAATGATTAAAAAATTGTTTTGATTTTATGAAAAAGTACACTGTAATTGAAACATAGTAACTTCTAAACAATTTGTGAAGGGCTAGGATTAAACTCTTAGTAGTCAGGTCTACAAAAAAGATCCTTTATTAGTTGTTAGAAAACACAGAAAAAATTTGAAAACAACAGAACCAAATGGCATGAATTCCATCGACGTCCATTGATAGGTCTTTGAATATTAGCAAATGCTACTTTTTACATAGTCATTGCTAGCGCTCTCGAGCGCTAGCAACTACGTTAGTCCTTTTCACTGGCATACGCATGCTCTCGACTCCATTGTAGGGAATTCTAGGAATAATGTACTACTGTAGATAAACTGTACATGTAATTTGAATTTCGTTTTATAATCTTCACTTGAAGTGTGTTTATTGTAAATGTAAAAAAAAAACCTAACAGTAGCTTATGTCTTATAATGCAAAGTTATTTTAAATATAATGTATTATAATTAACAGCTAGCTTTATTTTAAAATTCCTTCAAGCTCGGAAAACAACCCCTGAAATGTTTTCCGAGCTTGTCGGAAAGGCCCGAGAAGATACGATTGCTGCATGACAGTACCAATGGTTCTTCGAAATTGAAAGTACAGTAGATGCATAATGATTAAGGCACAGTCAATGAGCTATGCCATTGCCGATGTGAAGCCCACTCTAGATTCACAATTCTAAATTGAGAACCCACTCTAGCACAATGCCACTACACCACTGTGCCTTCTTATTTTATAAATAATCTATTCAGAAATATATTGTTTTAGAAATCTGCTTTTGTGTTTTATGATGTGAACAGCGCTAGATCACCAATCTTTTTAAAAGATAAGCTTGTCTACATCTAGTTTGATAATTATTACATCGCTTGCTATTGAAAAACAGCCATTTTTCGAGTTTTCGTGGTCTTGATGACAACGCACTAAAAACGCCGTTGGAGCGCGGTATGAACGCAGAAGAAACGTCACGAAAGCGCGATGAACGCAGCAACAGCTCTTTGGGGTCGCTGTGTGAACGCATCCAAATAGAAAACAACTTGTTAAAACCCTGTGGATGCGCAGTGAGCGCGCGATAGAGACGCAATGAGATCCCTAAGGACTCCGTGAGGTATCCGTGCAAGCGCAATTGACTTATCACTGCGATTATCTGCGTTCCTTGAGTTCGCCGACGGAGCTCTCGTGGCGCTGTTGGAGATCTTACGGCGCTGTCACGGCGATCTCACTACGCTTCTACGGCGTGTTTATCAGAACGCCGAGCCACGGGGCGTACTTTGTGCATGTTCAATGTGCGTGCCGTTGCATGGCGTTCTTCAATGTTCAAGGAGATCCCACCGCGACGGATGAAGATGCCGTTGTGTTGTTACGGCGCTCTAGGAGACTCTACTGCGTTTACCCTGGCGTTTTACATTATTTAAGGACGCAGCAGGATCGCCGTAAGGACGCAGTTCCGGTGTGACATGGGTTTAACGTGCTCATGACCTACGCAATCCGCAATATCTGGTGGGCAGAGATCTTGAGCTTATTTAGTATATAACTCTGCAGTGAACTTTGTGCTCTTTCATACGACGACCTTTTTAGGTACTTAACGGCCGCAAAACGTGTGCGCATTTAGATCAAAATGACTCAAGCAATTTTCAGAAACTCAATTATCATCTAGTGCTAGATTGTCCTTTGCTGTACTACTGAACACTTTCACGAGTCGTACGCTGACAAGGTCAGAAACTCCAACAAATTTCAGAGATTTATTTACTTATTTACATACTTTATGTGGATATATAAATACTTGCACATAGATCAACTTTAATATATTGTATGATGTTATATTACTAATGTATTTTGATATGTGTTTTCAATATCTGGAGAGAGCTTGAGAAAATAAAGAATGAATGAATAATATAGAATTAGCGTCGGATAGCCTTAACATAGCTGCGTATTTCGTTTGGATTAATGTAAACATAAAATCTCGGTAATTTTATCAATTCTGAACAATTGGCTCTTTTGAAATGTAAATATTAGTAAATTAAAAAGCTAAAATTTAAAAAATCACTGGAATATGAACTCGGTTGGTACGTTTTCAAATCTGATGATAAGCTATTCGGGCTTCAGAAGATTTGATCACGTGACCAACCTGGTTCAAATGCCGGTGAACTTTTGAATTTGCTGGTTTTTTCTTTCTTAAATAAACATTACAAACGTAAATGTGAGGACATTAAATAGTGCAAAATGAACCAACAACATTGATACTTCAATTTGGAGTATCCAACTAAAATTTACACAGAAATAATAACCTCTTCTCTTGTTTTAAATAGATTACAGTAATCTATTTAAAACAAGAGAAGAGGTTATTATTTCTGTGTAAATTTTAGTTGGATACTCCAAATTGAAGTATCAATGTTGTTGGTTCATTTTGCACTATTTAATGTCCTCCATTAGCAAAAATTATAGTCTGGATACCGAAAACATGTATAGAGTGAATACGCTATAGCTATTATAACGAATTCGTTACACGAATATAACGAATTACGGATATAAGGAAGTATATCCATTGGTCCCTAGAAGTTCGCTTAAAGATAAAAATACATTACTTTGATACTTTTAATAATCGGATTGTAAATTGAAAAAATTATATGAAAATATATTCATTCAAACGTTTAAGTTAAATGGTAGTGCAAACCTTTTAAGCTGTAAAGAAATCCGTTTAAAAAATGTAAGGTTTCTTTATTTTTTACCTCTACGGGACAATCAGTTCGCTATATCCGAAAATGTGTTTTATCCGAATTCCTTCTAACCTTCAATTTCGCTGAGATTTGTTAAGAATTTTACCTGGGACTAATAAACATTTCGCTATATCGGTGAATTCGCTACACCCGTGTTCGTTCTTAATGAGTTTTACTGTATTAATAGCGAGCGAAGCGAGCTCTAGTGTGCGCGGGAAAAAAACGAGCTAAACCTACAGTTCATCAAACAAAATTCCCATAATGCTCTCTAATGTTTTCACCCGTGGTGCTATGCCAAAAATGGCCGACTCTTAAATCGTTTTTTACGGTGCCTTAAGGTTTGCAGACACGTTTTGAGTAACGCCTATGCTTTGGCGAGACTCAAGAGATTTGTTACATGCTTCCATACCTTCGTATATTGAGTCAAGATACGTAAACAAAGACGAA
Source organism: Magallana gigas (assembly GCF_963853765.1). NCBI lineage: Eukaryota > Metazoa > Mollusca > Bivalvia > Ostreida > Ostreidae > Magallana > Magallana gigas. The sequence goes on along the minus strand of NC_088853.1, from coordinate 19,067,305 downwards.
CAAATCATGGATGACGTCACAGTGCTCTCGCGCTATATTTCCCGCGATAAATTTAGAGGTGGATCAAACATTTGTAATGCGTGCACTAGCTATTTCAGTATAGACTGCGATACCTGCCTCATTGACATATGATTTGTTAACAATTTTTTTTTAATATAGTGATTATACCGAGCGCAGCGAAGCGAGGATTAATGGTAACACGTATATATAAGAAAATCAGTGAAAAATGAAAGTTGAATCAGGGGTACTAAGGCCAAAAAAATTTTCTTCCAGCCCTGGGCGCCGCCATATTGGCAGCCATTTTGTTAACCTGGTTTTCCAACGGAAAAATCCGGTTATTAAAATGGTGAAAATGGCGGGCGGATGGGCGGGCGGGCGGCTGCCAAAAAGGTACCCTCATTGTACGGATAACTCCTCCTACAGTTTTCAAGATAGGAAGTTGTTCTTTTGCAGATCAATTGTACATATATTAGAGGTGTGCATATTGCTAGGATTTTGATTTGCGATAATTTATCGAAAAAATACCAGCTTTTGAACTTAGTCATTTTTTGGCAAAATATTGCATATAGGGTACCCTCAATGTACGGATAATTCCTCCTACAGTTTTCAAGATAGGAAGTTGTTCTTTTGCAGATCAATTGTACATATATTACAGGTGTGCATATTGCTAGGATTTTGATTTCCGATAATTTATCGAAAAAATACCAGCTTTTGAACATAGTCATTTTTTGGCAAAATATTGCATATAGGGTACCCTCATTGTACGGATAATTCCTCCTACAGTTTTCAAGATAGGAAGTTGTTCTTTTGCAGATCAATTGTACATATATCACAGGTGTGCATATTGCTAGGATTTTGATTTCCGATAATTTATCGAAAAAATACCAGCTTTTGAACATAGTCATTTTTTGGCAAAATATTGCATATAGGGTACCCTCATTGTACGGATAACTCCTCCTACAGTTCTCAAGAAAGGAAGTTGTTCTTTTGCAGATCAATTGTACATTTATCAGAGGTGTGCATATTGCTAGGATTTTGATTTCCGATAATTTATGGAAAAAATACTAGCTTTTGAACTTTCTTTTGGCAAAATGTTGCATATACATGTAGGGTACTCAATTTCACTGGATAAGGGTTGACATGGATTATGGATACAGTTTACATAAAAGAAAATCCGGTTTGCTGTCACATTGACAGCTTTTCACTTATTTTTAAAAAGTTAGTTTGATCATTAATTGACTGGTTCTTATCGATGTTTATTGCCCCTAAACTCGATTAAATAAGTTCCAGTTTTTCAATAGAAGGTAATTTGAATTAAAAGAAATTATAAAGGAAACCAGATAAGTTTTAATAGTGCTTCATTTTGAATAAAGTATTCAATTTTATTCATTGACATTCATATGAATTAAATTGATGAACAATGAATGAAGAAATAAAAAAAAAATTCGGAATCACGTAACTCTCTTCGGCTATTTCCGAAGACAAAACTTGAACGTTTTACGTCTGAAATATGACGTCATAATGTAGACTGAGCACACGACGTTTAGTTTAACTTTGACGAATGATTTGAGTAGGCAACCATACTGGCGGATCCTACTTTGTGCCTTTTAAATAGATTTTATCTGCGCTCGGTCCAACGGTCACACCGTTTACATATTAATGATGAACAATTCAAATGTTTACAGTTCTCCAAAAACAACAACTCACCGCCCTAAGACAGAAAATGACAAAGATGATTCGTTTTTGGTCGGGATTTTAATAGGAAGCATTGTGCCCATTGCCTGCTTTTTATCTTTTATGCTGTACTTTTGCTGTAAAAAAAGACGTGAGTATTTTTAAAACACGTATACAATGATGGGTTGCTTTGTTAAATAATTTGATCAAATCTTTTTTATACCCCCGCTCCGAAGGAGAGGGGGTATACAGTTTTACCCTTGTGTGTCTGTCTGTCTGTCCGTCCGTCTGTCTGTCCGTCCGTAACAAAAATTTCTGTCGCATTTATCTCAGCAACTATTTATCGCAAATGCTTGAAATTTTTACAGTGTTTGTTAAGGTTTGCCATATCGTGGGATATATTTTTGTACCTATCGGACGTCAACTTCCTGTTAAATGACGACTTTGCTTATTTTTTAACCAAAATTTTCAATCAAATTTTCGTCAAAGATTTCTCAGCAACTATTTATCGCAGATGCTTGATATTTTAGCACAATATTTATATAGGCATGCCATATCATGGTTTTTGTACCAATCGGACATCAACTTCCTGTTAAATGACGACTTTGTTTATTTTTAGCAAAAATTTCAAACAAATTTTTGTCAAAGATTTCTCAGCAGCTATTTATCGCATATGCTTGAAATTTTAACACACTATTTGTTTTGGCATGCCATATTGTGGGATATATTTCTGTACCAATCGGATGCCAGCTTTCTGTTTAATGTCGACTTTGCTTATTTTGTATATTCACATCAGAGCGGGGGTATCACTAGTGAGCATTGGCTCACAGATATCTTGTTCAGATATGATTTCTGTAATTTTAAAATTTATAGATTGCAAACAATGTCCTGATAAAGAAAACGTGATTGACTTGGATGAAAAAACGCCACTCATTAAAACCCCTGCAGGTAGGAATGCAAATTTAGCAAGTATGTTAATTTATGTTACATACGTATCTTATTACAGCAAATAATATCAACCTCATGCAACCCCCAAAACCCCATGCATCTCCTGGCCCTTTTTGCAATAATGTACTCAAATCATAATTATTTGCTAAATTTTATACTGTGTATTTGAGCTGTATGCATTTACCATGTTTACAGGTAACTGATTGTCCGATAAAAATAGGGACGTCTTAGTCTGATTAACTGACGCAAAAAAAGTCATTAAATCAATTTTCAGTTGGTCTTTTTCTTCGCAAAAAAAGCCTTGCCGGTAGAGCTTGCTTTGCGCCAGCAAGCTGTTTGCTAAATGATTTAAAAACAAATAAAGTTTAGAGTTCAAGCATTTTCACTGTTAAAATATTTAAAGTATATTTATCAGATTTATACACTTAATTTTGAATTCGCAAAACTCAGAATGTACGTGAATATAGCAAATACTTATTTCGTAAGTTAATTTCCTGTTTTGAAAAGTATTTTTGTCCACGATCGCCTCTCCTTGCATGGTTATGCCCAGTTGCATATTATAGCGAACGCACGTGAAAAAAAGTTTTAACAAATCTTTCTGCACAGTGAATAAAATCCCAAGCTATCGCATGTATTATTTTTCGTTTTAAATTCAGCCGGTTCAGATTTTAACTCACTATCTGTGTTTAATCCATTAAATTCAGCTCAATAGCTCTGCATCAGCTGAAGGCGCATCCATTTTGAATATTGTTGTTGTTGTTGTTTTGTATTCATTCGCGCCGCTTCATTTATATTATTTACATTTTTGATCAATGACACTTCACGTTTTATGATTTTAAAATGTTTTGTTGATAGGAAATGAAGATTGACCGGATTACTTTTTCATCGATGCGCTCGCACTGAATGAAAAGTTTCCGGTCAATTTTTTCTTTGACTCGTCGATCAATAGATAAATTATTTTCTTCATTTCTTAAATCACTTTTGACGTTAAGATACATTCCCTGAGAACCATCGACAGGAATGCAGATCGTTACGTCAAAGTTAATTATGACGTCATATCGTATGAAGTACTACACATCGCTGTAAAATCAATCGGGAAACCTTAACATGCCCGCGTATTGACTCGTTCTATCCAAGGACATAGGGCTTCTCTAGAATGTATCGACCTGTACGATAAAATCGTTTTAGGTAAGTTTGTAACCAACATGTGCTTTGGATACGAATATGTCTTGAAACCAAAGAAACGTATAAATAAACTAGAAACGAGCTCGTTTCAAAGCAACAAATAGGTCTTTCGTCGCTGCTCCGTCAATACTTGTGACGTAATACAGAATTGGTAACGTTGCCATGATGTGATAATATTTAAACTAAGACATCGTTATAGCAAACACGCTTATAATGAATTGTCGCTTACTGGCGTTACAGCCCAGTGATATTTATTATACGTTGTAAACTTGACGGATATAACGAATTACGTTTGGAATGAAGTAAAATTGTCCGTCTCTGGCACTTCGTTATGAGCATGTTTTACTGTACAATTTTAGATTTAGAAATCCTTAGTGAAATAGACAAATGTTTTCGATATACATGAGTTTGTTTTTGATGATTTGTTTGTGAAATCCAATTGCTCTGGAGCCATATAGAATGTACATGTACATTAAAGTTAATTGATAAACCATCAATATGGGTTTTTTTTATATTTCTAATGATGCATTAAGCCGAATTAGGCTAATACATGTAGATTTAGTCTTAAGTTGGATGAGAATAATGTTTTGGGCATAGGACTCTTAGCTCTTAGGGCTTTGTTAGTCATTTTTTATCAATTGTTTGGAGATTGTTTGAAATTCAATAAACATTTGTTATTTTTGCTTGTACCATTGTTAACATAATCACGTACATTAAATAATTACACAATACAGACACGTAGCATCGATTTTCATGTGGAAAGGGGGTGATACAGACTCACGCGAAACACCTTTACAAGCTAACGCAAACCCCAAACCCCCGCAAAAAATACATCGAAAAATCATGAAAATCCTAATCCGTTGTGGGGCAGGAGTATGCGTCTACCTATAACTACAAGGTTACTGTTAATATCAATTGCTATGACTTGTAGTATCCATATATCTTAGGTGCGCCCGGGTCTATAGTACCCGGCCGGGATTTAGTAATATTGTATACCAGAATATACATTTTTTTGATTAGCAGCAATTGGCAATATTATTGATTATCGATTAGATGTATTACGGGGATATCAATTGGGATCCTTTTTTTCAAAATAATCCAAATTATCAAATTTTTGATTTCATATGATATTTTTTATATCTTTTATATTTAGTATTCTTTTTATCCTTCCGAAGTTGGATTATCTACGGGACTGACCCCTAGACCATTCCGTTTGAATTAGAAGAAGATTGTGTTTTTTTTCTTCTTAGGTGCCAGTATTCTAATGTCTCAAGAATTTGCCATAAATGTATTCAAAATCCCTTCTATATGACAACATATAGGAAAATATTCCCTTTGCAAATAAAATTTTAGAATCAATTTCTAAAAATGACTTAAAATTGAACACTATTCGAGTCAAAAAGTTAAAACATTATGTTTCCAATTTTTATGTGTAGAAAGGTAAAATGATGCTTTATATGCTTGACAACACTTTTAAAAGCAAGTCACAAATAAAATACAGAGCTTTAAATGCCTTTGTTATGTTGATAAACTGAAGTCCGGACCAAATTTCTTCCAATTTGTACATGTATATTAAAACTGCCGAGTCTATGGCTAGGAACTCCACAACCCCACCCCTGTTGCCACTACTATACACCTGGCAAACTTATATATCCCTCTGATTCCGTCCTTTCTTCCTTAAAAAAATCTGGATGCCAATGAATCATTAAAAAAATACAGTTAATGAAAAGATCCAAAACGTTTTCAAAGGAAGTTCTGATGAATAATGTTGTTTTCGGGGTTGGGGAGGACAGAAGCCTTTTTTCGTAACTTTAATAAATTTCATTCAATAAATCATTTTCAAAAAATATCGAAATACCTTTTCATGCAGTGCTAAAAGTTTAAATACATACCAGTTAGTCTTGGAGAGTATGCGACCAACCTGCGTACGCAAAAGAAAGAAATGGCAATATTCAAGAAGGGCGGATTGACGATCTACGTTCCAGGTCGTCCATCCATCTTTTTTTAAGACCGAGATATACAGATCTACAGCTAGAGATTGTCTAATCTTATTGGTCTTGTCAATATATTTTTATTTTAAGGAGGCGGGTTTTCACATCAATGAGGTTTTCCCTTAAAAAAAAAAAGTTAGAAATCGGTCACATTTTTCAGTGTTGTCATTTTACATTCATTTGATTAATGCTCTAGTAAAATTTGATTATAACAATATGAAGTTTTGAGATACAACTATTCATTGCTTTATCCGAAACGTTGCATGGAAAAAGATTTACATCGCATTCTTTAAAAATACAAAAAGATAATTAGGTACAATGAGCTTAGATATACAGCTCACAAACAACCATAAAGAACTACTGAGAACAACTAATTTCTTTTTTTTAAGGTATTTAATGTATAATGAAGGGATATTAAACAATTACGAATTATGTTAAACTAGTTAAATATGTATTGCTAGATAACTATGAAAGTGAAATGAACCAAATTCACATGACAGACAGCATGTAATTAAGGAGCTGGTCATTTTGAACCTTAAGATTTTCTAAGAGTTATCTCCCCTTGATGAAAAAAGAAAATTATAATTTCGTCAAAATATCTGCGGTAATTGATTAATTTTATTTCATATTTTGATAAAGAGAAAATGTATGCATGTATTAACCAAAAGAGTTTTACAAATTATAATTTAGTTTTTACAATATCTTAATAGAACATTTGTTGCCCATGGACTTCAATGCAATATTCAAGGTGTAGTTAGTTGGACCATAATCAAATTTTAGAAAATTCCTTAGGTGGATTATTTATAATCATAACATCTTCAAAATGATATCATGATTAAGAGTATCGGACCATGCATTTATTAGGTACAAAATGTGGTCGTTATACATCGAATACCTTAAATCAAAAGAAATTAAAAAAAAAAAATCAGATTTTTTTTTACAGCAATGGGTTCTATATCTTGCCAGCACCTGCGGTCTGATACACTGTAACATTGGTCTGTAGACTTTGATTAAAGTTTGGTTTTTTGTTTGATTTTTTTTTTGGGGGGGGGGGGTCTTTTACTGTAATAAAAATGTTGTTTGTTCGTTTGATTTGATTATAAAAATTGTGGATAAACCGTTATTTTCCATATGAGGTCCCAGTGTATTTTTATTAATTATAATCATATGCCGAAAACATATTTAAAAAATACAAATTGTATCAACCACTTTTTATGCGCATATCACACATTCCTCAATGGTTTGCACAATGACTAGTTACTACTTATGAAAGGAGAAATGCATTTCCAAAGATATTATATCGGTAACTGATAGTTGACATTGAAACTGCCACATGCCAGCATATGTGTAACCTAATTTAAAATTAGATATCATGGCCGGGGGAGGGGGGGTCGCAACAAGGTTTTGTACTATTATAGAATGTACATTGTTAAATAATAATTGAATTTGAATTGTTATTAATAAACAAAATCCTACGTTTAAATTGACGTACAGTCTGGAAAATCAACAGGAAAAACTAAAATGCAAGTTTTGTTTCAGAGGCCCTGTTTTCTTTGTCTTCTGGACGATTTTATTCGTCTTGAATATGGTCTAGGTCGAGTGTCTTACTAAATATACACGCCAATACTTCAGCTGCGATGGAAAAAGTGACTGTGTATTATGTTAGATTTACAAATCGTTTCTAAAACATTTGATCTTAAATATCGTTCAAAACAGAACGATTAAAAATGATTTAATACCCCCACCCCAAGGAAGAATCCATTCTAACCTATTGAAATTGATACAAAAGGTAAGGATGTCAGAATATCTAATTCATTTATTTCAACGCACCGTAATAGTGGACGAGTGCAAAATGAGAGGCATGGAGCATCCATGTGCCATGCTTGAAATTGACTTTGCGTTTTTTTTATTGCTTGGAGAGTCCTTTGGATTGAAACAGTCTTGATGATTGATATGTTTATGCCATAATTTAACATGTAACACTGTTTTCATTTCGCTGACAAGCATTAGGATAATGAAATAATTTAGTTAAAATTTATATAAATGGACGTTTAAATACTTTGTCAAACGACTCATTACTACTTAAAAAAATAGAATTGTATAGTCAATCTGATTTTTCTTCTCTGACCGAGCTACATATATGCAGCAATTAAATGCTTCCAATGAAATAATTTTGTTTTAGGAAAGCTCTAACTTGTTAAAAAAAAAAAACCTTTCTATACTTCGTCTCTAAGTTACATTCGGTATTTGTAGAACAAGCAGAACCAATATCATGCCGGTCCTCAACACACACACACACACACACACACACACACACACACACACACACACATATATATATATATATATATATATATATATATATATATATATATATATATATATATATATATATAATATATAATATATATATAGTTCGACTTTAATAGGCCTAGCATTGTAACAGGTAGCACTGCTTTAAATGTACAAAAAACTTCTAAATTTTCAACACTTACACTGTTTATGCACTGGCTATTTATATGCAGTATTTCATGCATAGTGTACATGCTTGATTCAAAATACTCCAAACTGGGGGTTAAGACTACAGTCATGGGTCTTCATTTTAAAGAATTTGAAAAACACATTGCAGATCTGAATATTTGTTAATTTGTCAAATTATCAATAAACAGGCTATTAATTTCCTTCGATTGCTAAGGCTATTTATATAATTGCGTAATTGATAAACATTGAACAGCGTTTTTTCGATGGACATTTCTTCAACGCAGGATAGCGAGTACATTATTAAATCACAATTATTTCAATCCCTTTTTAACATTTTGTATGTAGACAATTTATAAATTGCTGATAAAGGCTGTTTGATAGTTTTTGTTTGTTGATGATTTGCAAATAGTAACAAACAAAGGCGAAAAGGGGGCGAGTCATATTTAATATCGGATTCCCGTAACTAACAATTGACGGCCTAGACTAAACAAATAGGAGTATTGATCAATATTAATTCAGCATATATGCTACATAGGGCAATAGAGGGTTAAACAAGAGGCCAATTGGCCTTAACGGTCACCTGAGTAGCATATAACATATACACAACCTTGTCGAGTAGTCTCATATATGCATTTAATTAGTTTTCATTCTGGAGTAGAAAAATTATAAATCTTTAATGACGACCACCTCCCTGCCTGAAATCTTCCAAAAAGAACTATGAAACCTATAATTTTTGTGAATAACTTAAAGATCTTATCTATAAAATCATGAATTCAGTTTTCCTTTCAGGTGTGTGGGAGTAAAGAAGACAATTTTTTAACATTATATGCATTAACACCTAAACATCCATTTTGACCATGTGCTAGAGTCCTAGAACCCATACTCCAGGGTACGTAAAATTTAGAATTTTAATAGAGGACTTCCTGGTAAACATAATAATGAAGTCAGTTTTTCATAAAGATGTGTGAGAATAGAGAAGAAGGGTTTTAAAAATTATATGCATTAACACTATTTTGCCCCCTCCCCCATGTCCTGAACCCCTGACCCAGGGACCTTGAATTTCACAATTTTGGTAGAGGAGTTAGTGGACATTATATCCATGTATTCCGTTTTTTTGCCCACATGTGGGAGTAAAGGAGGAGATTTTTTTAAAAGATTTAATACATTTTTACTATATGGCAATGTCGGCACAGAAGTCATGAAGTTCACAATTTTGGTAAAGGGCTTCATGAACATCATAATCATGCATTTAGTTTTTAACAAATATATATGGGAGCAGAAAAGACGATTTTCTAAGATTCAATACATTTGAACTATATGGCCATACTGGCCCTACCCTAAAGCCCAAACCCCTGACCCAGGGGTCATGAATTTCACAATTTTAGTAGAGGGCTTCATGGACAACAAAATCATGGATTAATTTTTTTTAACAAATATATATGAGAGTAGAGAAGATTCAATACATTTAACTATATGGCCATACTGGCCCCTGACACAGGGGTAATAAATTTCACAGTTTTGGTAAAGGGCTTCATGGACATCATAATCATGCTTTTAGATTTTAACAAATATACATGGGAGAAGAGAAGACGTTTTTATAAGATTCAATACATATTTATAATATGGCCATATTGGCCCTACTTTCGAGCCAGAACCCCTGACCCAGGGGTCATGAATTTTACTATTGTGGTAGAGGGCTTCATGGACATCATAATCATGCAACCAGTTTTTTCCTCACATGTGTTGGAGTAGAGAACAAGATTTTTGAAAATTTGGCTTTTTTGCATATTTGGACCTACCTGTGGTGCCCCGGGGGTGGTAGAGCCAAAAATTTCACAATTTAGATTCCTCTTACCATAGAGATGCCTCACATCAAAAATGGTAACAATTGTCACCTGAGGTGACTTACAAATAATTTCCACAATAATAATGTTCATCCTCATCGTGAATTAGTATTTTGTAATGCTTTAAGAAAAAATGTCCTATCGAAATCAATCCTGTGTTTGTTTAAATTACCAGAGTACATTTGTATGTCAGTTATAAACATTATGCTTTATTGAACAGGCGTGTATTGTAGAAAAAACTAGTTTAATTACCATGTATTGGACCCATTGCATTAAAACATCTTCTAGTCAGTTCAAGATTTCGTTACAGTAAGACAGCGGGCGTTTTAAACGTGTATTTACGTCCAGCCCAACAAACACAGGCACTGTCAACTAGGCGACGGCCTATATACAGCTAGCAACGCTGTTATCGGTTACCCGAGTCTTGGAATGCATCTAAATATAAAGAGGAGCACGGTGGTTTTGAAACAAACAACTTAAATAAAGTCAACATTTTTATGAAACGAAAATGTATATCAATAAAACAGTTGGGAATTTTATGTTGAATCATCTTTACGCGAGGCATGTATCAGTAAGTAAAGAACCCCTTTCACACTTTAAAGTATGTGCAAATCCCAACGGAAAATGGAGCGACCCGGCTGAAATTGTTTCTGCAAACACTGCCTATATATTACAAGAAGATCAAATTCAATACTAGGGATGGAATCAGAATTAATTTCTCATCAACTTTGCTTCAATGATGCATTATACACGTTTCTTTCTTTACAAGTTATCACAAAATACTTTTGAAGCATCTATACTGTGAAACTCCCTAAGTATAGGGGCCAACCCCTTTTTCTTCATACCGAATGAACGGTTTTGGTAAAAAGTCGGAGCAGGTGCCTAGGAGGAGTGAGCATCCTCTGCCGACCGGTCACACCCGCCGTGCGCTTCTTGTCACAATAGGACATCTCATAATCGAGTTAAATGTAAAAATCTGGATAATGCCATAATAGTGGAAACAAGAAACGTGGATGATCTGGTTTGTCTGTGATGGTAAAAATACAAACCTTGAGACAACGTGGACCTCAATTACATTGGAGGTAGGATCAGATGCCCAGGAGGAGTGAACATCCTCTGCTGACCGGTCATATAAAAGAAACAGACACACCCTCTGGTATGAGCATTTGAATCTGATATTATCATGGTTTTTTTTTTCTTTCTTTTTATACCCGTGTCCGGTCCATATTTTTCTTATTGAGAAACATTGGAAGTTTTTACTTCACACAAAGATTGCTTATGACCTAAGGGTGTGCCATGACCTTAACCCAAGGTCATTTGGGCAAAGTCAATGGCAGAAAAAATGCAAAATCCGTGTCCGGTCCATATCTTTCTTATGGAGAAAAATTGGAAGTTCTTACTTCACACAAAGATTGCTTACGACCTAAGGGTGTGTCATGACCTTGACCCAAGGTCATTTGGGTAAGGTCACTGGCAGAAAAAGTGCAAAAGCAGTTGTAATTTATAGAAAATGGACAGTGAAAAAATTAATCCAATATTTTCTATAATAGCAAAAATACACGCGTTATGATTTTTTTCTTAGCAGGGGATATCAATTGTGAGCTTGCTCACTATACCTCTAAATCCGCGAATATGCTATAAATATGACTGTCGTAATTACGTATATCAGAATAAGAGAAAATTAAGAAGTTTTTATTTAACTAAACATGAAAAATGAGCCAAAATTTACACTGTATGCGACAAGTCCGTTATATTTCCACGGTTTATTAATTCTAAAACGCCATAAGGCAGTTTATAGTTTTATAATATGATAGTTTTTTCCTTAACTTAACAATATTTATATATATATAGCAGTTAATGAAATGTCAGGCAATAAATAATTATGTCCTTTTCAAATATAGTTCTGAAGAAAAATGAACCATGCAGTGAACTTTGACACAACCCCTCAACAAATTTAGGTCGATGACTTACATTTTTTCTCTGTTCATCAGTAAGCTAATTGACATCCTAAGATAACAATTTATTGAGAGTAAAAAGTATATTGCAGAATTTTTTAAATATCAATTTTTATACCACACCCCAGAAAATTTCTCTTACTTTCTATTATATCTGAGGATTTGCGTACCTAAATTTTGAAACATCCCCAGTAAAATAAGAAACTCGATGATCATGCAATTACGAGGGTCAATAAAAAAATACGAAGACTTTTGTCATAGCTATGTTACTTAATGTCAATTCATTACTAAATTTAGTAGACATAATTTAGCAATAGTTCCAAACAATTTGCCAACACAATTTTAATAAATTCCTTTATTTCTAAGAATTATTTAGAATCTAATCCTGCAAAAACGAGGTCGCGGCGCACGTTCAAAATTTGTGTTATGTCAACAATCAACCATAGAGTGTTGAAAGTAATAGCGAGCGCAGCTCGCCGGCGCGAAGCGAGCTATACCAGTAAGGCTTACGTGAATAGAAAATTCAGACTAGTTGCACATTCATTCAATGGATTTTTTTGGCGTCAGTAAATCGGACCAGTAAGGCATTGTTTTAATCGTCCCAGTAGTTCCCTATAATCATGGCAATTTTCATCACTTCACACTCTCACGAGAACAAGAAAGACGATAAAAACAATAACGATGTATACGACATATATCAATGTTACCTCTAGAGTTCACCTCAGTACACTCAATCAAAAATAATCGAGTGACGTCACATAGGTTTAAACATTGATCCAATAGATTTTTTCGGCGTTAGTAAATTTTGACCCACCATTCATAGTACCAATGGTTTCCAACCTCACGTTTTGCGAGAATCAAAGTACATATAGGATGTGTAATTTTAAAAACATAACACTTTTTAAGTAAATAAAACAGTAAACTTCGCGTACTTTTATTTCTCAAGGAAGTTTTAAAGAGTCAGACGACACTTAACCTACGTGAACCTTGACGTCACAATAAAAGGGAATTACTCTAACTAAAGTTATTGTAAAATCCTCTCAAAATCTTGCAAAGCTAAAGAATGAGGACATTTCTTCAGATATAGGAAGCAGGTGTAACTTGCACTCATTTGGATGAATGCTAACATTTATTTTATTCACTATATGATTTCCAAGAACGTACATGTAACATCGTTTTTAAAGGGAGTGGGTGGGTGGATGGCAGCCTCATCAAAAGATATTCACAAGCAAAAAGAAAAAAAGGATGATTCTCAAACTTATGAAAGAAAATTCTTATCCTTCAGCTCTTTAGCAGTTCAATGGTTTCTTTATTTTCACTTCCATTTATTACATGCTCCCAATCCCAAGGTGGGCGGGGGGGGGGGTAATTCTACTTTCTGTTTATAATATGATAAGCAATTTTTTAAAGCGTAAATTAAAAGAAAAATTAAAAATTATTTTTTTTTAAAGTGGAGGGGGTAACTCCATGATAAGTCGATTTTCTATGTGTAAAGTGAAGAAAAAAATATTTTCATTTATGATATCTATGACTTTATGATAAGTCAATTTTTGTATGTGAAAATGTCTACTGCAAAAAAAGGGATGAACTGACGTACGCTACAATAACTTTAAAAGAGGAGATATAGAGTGCAATGAATATTTATATTAAAATCTTTATCATTTAAGTACTGTTCTATGTAAGATTCAGGCAGAGGGTGGCACATGTGCATGATGAAAAATATATTTGATCATTTTTATGTAATGTATGTTCACAGACTTGAGCTTTGAACATAACTTTTTTTTTCATTGTTAATCGTTGCTATGGTAACCAAGCGGATATCATTCTTGGATAAAAGAACAAACAAATGTGCAGGAAAATTACAATTTTACTGTATTTTCAACACAAAATCCATCAATCACTGCAAATTTCATAAAGAAATTTTTGTTATTTTCAAAAACTATAATAAAAAATGTATTTATTTCAACAATTCAAGTTTTGATTTTTTTTTTTATGTTTCTAAGCAGTACTGATTCTTGAAATCTATAAATAGCCCAGTTGAGCAATTCTCAAAAATGCCTAAATTTTAATTACTTTTAAGTGGAAATTCATGAAAAAGCAATCAGTGTGTATACTTTCATTGATGAATTCAGAAACTGTAACCTTAGGATATGTAAATTATCAAATAAAAATTCTGCGTTTTCAGTTTTTTGATGAAACACACTTTGGGGGAAAAAAGGCGTTTTTAACGTATTTCGACAATTTCTAACATTAAACATTCTGAATATAATCCTCTATTCCCTTAACAAAATTATTTTATGAATTGATAATTCCTCTAAATTAAAAAAGAAATGATATACAGAGCAAAAGTAAAGTATTGAATCATAAATAAGTGACATTATTGGTTGCTATGGCAACATTTGACATTGACCTTTTTGCCTAATAGAGATCTTATGCAAATTGTATAGCATTATTGCATAAAGTTTAATTACAAAAGATTAGAAAAATACAGATGTCATGAGTAAACATATATTATTACTGTTATATAGGAATTGCCATTTACATTGACCTCAAAATTAATAGAAGGCTGTTTATTTTTACCTTTTGATGCAATCCCAAACAAGAGGCCTAAGGGCCTTAACAATCAACCAGAGAATAAAACAACAATTTAAAGAGAAAAAGTCTAGCATTCAGAAACAACTTATATACTAAGTTCTTATCTGTCTTCCATTTAGATTTTTATCCTGTATGTTTTATTTTCTATTAAGACTCCACCCTATCTCCATGGGTCCTTATTTAACCAAATTTGATTCTACATCAGTGGTTTTGAGAAGAGGTCAAACCATCAACTCCAAACAAAATTTGCTCAGAAAAACACAATAGAGCTTTCAGATCGGGTGAGATAAAATGGAGGATTTTCTAATGATGATGTACAAAATTCACAGCAGAAGCCTAAGGGAAAATAACATCCAAAACAAAAATCAACAATATGGCATTACTAAGTTTGACCACATTATGTTATGGATATGCCATATAAATATCTTAGGATGTAAACTTGACTCAAACAAATGTGATTTGTGTTGACAAGTATGAACTAAGTTCAAGTGATATTTTGAAAAACTTCTGCATTTTGAAGTTCACTTAGAACACTCAGCAAGTCACTGTCATCTAATCCAAGTTTTTCTGCACAAATCACATTTGCTTGACTGGAATTTACAGCAAGTCGTGAAAAAAAGGATGAAATTTGACTTGGCTGTAGCCATTCACACGGTGAAAACTTCTTCCTTCCATCTTCCACCAGATTCCGCATCTCTAATGCAACAGCTGTGGGATTCTCCTTTCTACCACTTTCCTCTCCTTTCTTAAATAAATCAGTCAAGAAATCCTTCACTTTTTGAGAGAATCTGCTGTATCTTTTTTCTTTCTTCAAAGCCCATCCTCGAACTGGCAAATCCACACTGTCTGAAGCCTCTGGTTCATGTTCAACTCTAGGACGAGTAGTTGTCAGCACACTGTTGCACGTTTCTGCCCATAGTTTCTTTGTTTTATCACTTGAAGATTCTGACAATTTTTTGAACACATGATTCCCAATGAGCAGATGCTCATTAAGTTTACCAAAAGTCTGATATGACTTCACACATCCATATTCAGGACAAAAGAACAATTTAGAGTTCATTCCAGTAGGTTCGTTCTCGCACTCCTCGTCATTTGATATGCTATCAGACCGATCATGTGATCCTGATTTATCATCTGTATTTGGTGTCTTGAGATGAATTTTACCATGGTTCTCAGGATAGTTAAAGTCGCTGATGATTTTCAGACAGGTAGCCGAATGGGTTTGTCCTAGTTTCTGAAGACTCTCTGTGTCCTTAAAGCACCCCTCTCCAATTCCGTAGGCCCTCCATGTCTTAATTCCTGTTGATGTGAACTCTATGTTCGATATGAAGCTCACTCCCTTCCATGAATGTTTTGTGACTTCTTGTTTGGTGACATCAACATCAACAACAGCAATGCAAGTTCCCTTTACTCCTGCTCCACTATCAATTGCTTCCTTCATTTGGGTTGCTGTACATATATTGTGACCTTCTGAAGAAAATATCCTCATTTTTGACCTCATATGAGCAATTTTAGCATCGCAGTAACTCTTTCCACTCTGTGCTTCACTATAGTCATAACGCTTCACAGTAATACCTAAAATAATAAAATACACAGTCACAAATAATTTTTTTATAATATTAATAACTACAGTACATTTACATTACACATGTACATGTATTTTGCTTATAACATGTGTGGAAAGCATTCTAAACACCATAACATGTACAGAAGGTCAAAAGGTTAAGATAAATTATGCTTTTATTTTGAAAGTTACTCAGTTTGTTTGCACACACCATTGCACTTATAATACTTCATCTTTCCAAAAATAACGATTCAATGCTTTTATATACATGAATGTATATATATACATTATCAAAGGTTCTTTTAAAGGGCATAAGACTTTCATTTTCATAATGTTCAAACAGATAATATATGACTACAAAAAAGAAATTTAAACATTTGAACCTTATTTTTAAGATTGATGAAATCATGATTACCAAAAAGCAAGGAAAAACACTCATTTCTTAAAAATAAACATCCAAAAAGCAATTCCAAAGCAACAACTATGTAAGATGCTTTCATTGTACAATATACATGTATTTGTATACTGTGCAGAAATTAAAACAAAAACCAAAATACCTGTTCTCTCTGACAATGATGGTATGGAGAGCCATATCTGCCCACAATGGTAGCACCCAGCATTGTCTGATCTCAGGTAAGCTTCTGTAGTGTTTGGCATATGTTGTTTAATGGTTACTAGTGTATGTTCTAGTAATGAAAGAACAGCAAAGAAGTCCTGTTTCACATAATCCATTATGTGAGTAAATGTTTTGTGCTACAAGTACAAAAGAGTAAAATTGTTTAAGGTACATGGACCTATAATGTAAGACAGTTTCATTTTTTTTCTAAACATAAACAACAAAACTTTCAAATGCCATACACATTTTATACACAAGTATATCTAACACTGTAGGCAAAAAAACCCTGACAATCAATTGACAGACCTTTGCTAATTACTTAGTATAAGAGTAATATTAATACATTAGCTTACCACCAAACTTCCATTTTGATCCTTGAAAACTGCAACACATACATGCCAGTGTACACCTTTCTGACCAAAGAAGTCTTTCATTTTCTCCCGGTACATCTGTGGCAAGTACTTCATTGCCCAGTCTAAAATCACTAGGACTTCGTTGTTCTTCAGGTCATGCAGAACGTCTACTCTTCCATCATCCTGATTCACGGTTCTTACAATATGAGATCTCCAGTCTTCTACTTGGGTAATGGACATTTCTAAATCTTGCAAAAATACCTCTTGCTCTTCTGATGGAGTTTTTATGATGACCTCACGGATTTCTGTCACAGCCTCACCAAATATATAACATCTGCTGCAGTTTTGGTTATGTTCATGATCACATGTAACACCAAGAAGGCTTGATTTGGGGTCACTCAGTGCATACTGTAAGCAGTGGAAAGCACATTCATCCTCTCGCTTGATGTTAAGTTTGTAGTCAGTCTTCAAGTACAGTCGTGCATTAAACAGCTTCTCCTTCATTTCTTTTTCCATTGTTGAGGTTCATCAAGCTTATCTACTAAGCTGCTCAGACTGTCAAAAGCTGATGAACCATCAACTGCAATGTTATCAAGTCCTTTCAGGCACTTCCGTTTTGAGGCACTGCATGCATTTAGCACTTCATAGTGAGTCGACTCCCTTAAAGGCTCAAAGTTGATACTAGTGCAATAAGCATTGTAAAGTTTGATCAAATTTGAATGGATCATAGTCCTAACTATATCAGGAATTACTAAAGTGTTTCCAGAATCTAGCTTTAGGTTCCTTGTAGTGTATGATGAAATCTCGTTGAATGATGGGTCACTGAAAAATTCAACCGCATGTTGTAACTTAGCATAATTGATTCTCTCTCTGTGTTGAGAAGATGCTTTTAGTTGAACATCTGATCCAGGACCATATACAAAAGCATGTCTTCTAGCTTTGTCTATCTGATGATTTGTAATCTCTGGAAATTTTGTCAATAGTTCAGCCTTAGAACACCTGCGTACTATCAGGGACAAAAGTTGACATTTCAAATTTGCATCTTTGATATTGTGGTACATTTCACCAACAACATTGAAAAGGTTATCATCAGAAGATTCTGAACTTGGTAAAACTATTCTCTTAAGTCTTTGCCCTTGATGAGGAGCAATCGCATCTAGCAGAGCTGTACAAGTCTCTTCTGCTTTCCTTTTGTAGTACCTAATAATTACAAAAACAATTAAGATACAGGTACTTAAGAGTGCATGACACAAAATAGACAAAAGCTACACCTGTGCATATGAGACCAGAGGCATTGTGGGCATGCTCACAATTAACTAATCTTTGAGTAAATTTGGACATAACTTCAAGACACATTTAAACTTTGTGTGAAGAATGAACTAATGTTCATTAATTAGAAAATTATACATCAAACACAAATTTAACACTTTTTTCTGCCTGTAACCTTGAAATTGTCAAAATGACCTTTGCTTATATTATGACAACCCTAAAGTCATAAGCTATCTTTGTGTCAAGTATCAACTTCTAAGTTGTAGACAGTACATTTTTTGCAAATAACCTTGAACTTGTAGAATGATCTTGGGGCATACTCATTACACAGCCTCAGGTTATAAACAATTCTTTATACCAAATATGAGATATCACTGAATCTCCATTACAAAGTTAAAGCCCAGCAAAGACAGATGGACAAGGTGATTCCTATAACCCCTCTCCATTATTGTTTGCAGGGGGTATAATAAACAAATGTTATTGTGCATGGAAACAATGATGGTCTCGTATTATTTTCATCCAAGAAAAAAAGTTAAATCTTAAAACATTAGTGTAATTTAGTCACCTTAAAGTTCGTTCTTTAACATCCACCAAGTCTGTGCCTAGTCTTGAGCGAAGAGGACTAATTTGACCTTGGCTTATGATGTTGATGGCTGCATTAACATCAGCCAACTGAATTTCTTGAAGGGGAAGTGGCTCCTCTTCCTGACTCCAGTTAGAACCTTGGCTGCAAACTGCGCTGCTTTCACTATCACTCTGTTACAAAATCAAAAGTTATGTATATTAATAAATTACAGCTCTCTTCATATGGGTGTGGAGAAGGTTTTCACTCTCATGACATTTACAATTTTAATAGATGCACTTTACAGACTGACTGCCTCTCCTAATGCAAATGTATGTGAAGAAGTATAACTACAGTATTTCTTCAGATTTTTTGGTGTTTACATGAAATTCATTAAATTCATTCAACACTTACTAAGTCTTCATAAATGGAAGTATCTGTCTGTCTTGTACGGAGTCTGCAAGTCCATGCTTCATCATTTGTTTCATTCAAAGGCTGAGAAAAAAAAATGATGGAAATGTTATAGCAATGAAATCATACATTTGCAGCAAGAATATTCATTGGATAATTCACATAAATAAAAGCCAAATACTGAAATTACTATCTTTTTTTTAGGCCTTTCAATACTCTACAGTCAGAGCTGCATGAAGCAATTTTAAATGCCTGTCTTAATGATCATGCAGAACTTGCTGATTCAAATTTCATCATTGGCAAAATATACAATTTGAAATTATTCTGAAACAGCCTCTATAAATGCTTAATTTTATCCCTTTACTTTTCTTGATGTAGTATATATTGTTATGTACATATGATATCACTGATTATGTGGTTTTAAATACCATACATGTTGAATACAACTTGAAAGGTTCAAAACACTTTAAATTAACAAAATATTGACTGCAAGACATGAGATTTACATACAGCATCAGCACATGAAGACTTCTGGTTTTTGAGAGAGTCTGTTGTATGTTCTCTGTTGTCTTCTATGGGAACTTCAACCTAATAAAGATAATATATTTTACAATTTAATTAAACTTGAATACAATCATTTCTTTTTATCACAGCACACAGACCTACATATTCTTGTGTTGCCTACTGAGCAGAGCAATTTACACTTAGAGATCACTTTACCTGGAGTCTTTGTCTGAAACACCCCTTACATCTCAAAAACTGAAAAATGCATGGATTTGATTTTTGTGCATACATGTATGATGCTTGGCACTAGGACTTATATAAATACAATGGTTACCAACCTCATGACCTTTCATTATACATGTACATGTACAATCAATAGAGCCCAGCCTTAATGATAACACACATCCAATGAAGCATGACGACGGATAAAAACGGAAAGTACATGTAATAGGTCATCTGACTTACGTGAATTAAAAATGCCCATGCCTTAATTGCCTTAACTCACATTCATATACTATTATGCAACTATGGATAAGTAACTTATTTTATACAACAGGAAATTAACAGTAGTAAAATAAGATTGCATTTGTTACCTCTCCTATTGATGATGGAAGATTCAAGTAATCTCCATGGCATCTTCTGCATATTCCTAAAATTTTAAGAGAAAAGTATTAAATTTATCATTTTTTTAAAATATATCTCTGTATAATAAGTCCATCATAATAATTGACTTACAACTCTTCTTTACTTCTAGAGGTAAATTTTATATGACAGATTTATCATATCCCTAGAGTGTTCTTTTACTAGCTTTTTTTTTTAAATATTGATGAACATTTCAATGTTTATTTTCTTGTTTATAATTATATATATCTTTATATGTATATATGTGTGAGAGCTAAAGTGAGCGTGTTTAACCATTGTAATACATTGTATGTATGATAACATGTTTACTCAGTTCATTGTATATGCAACCTTCACTTCTGATATGAAGAGGGCATTTATGAGCATTGTATGCCTGATGCCAAATTCATTCAGTTTTTCTGAATAAGTATTGCCTGATGGATTCAGCAAATATACCATCTGGGCCTCCTTATTGTACATGCAAAAAATGTGTTTTATCATATAATGTATGGTTGATGAAAATTCTAATACATGCTGGTATAAAAGCATTTAAATTACCAATCATCAGCTGATCAAATAAATCTACTGATTGAATCAGATATGAAAATACATGTAATTTGGAATTCGTAGCTATATATACTCTGCCCCAAGATTTTGCTTCCACTACTTTTCGCTTGACATTTCGATAATCATCATTACATTAAAGGCTTTGTGCTCAAACAACGTTCATCCACAAATATGATAAATGTCCAGGTTGGATTACCTGTTCTGAAATGCCCCCTCTACCACTTCAGGTTTCAATACTTAACCCAAAATAGAAATTCTACGGGGATTTTGCATTGAAACAGTCATGAAATAGCTATAATACATTGAAAAATAAGTATTCCAAGTGAGTTCAGACTTCCTAATGGTAAAAAGATGTAAAACTTTCTATTATAAATTCACTTAGGAATTTGTTATCATTCCTGTGAAATTTGAAAAATGATAGTATGTGTAAATGAAGATATCTTTGATATTTTCTCTTTTATCAATTTCAACTGTATTTCTTTCACATAGATGTGTATTTTTAATCAAAAATCATCAAAAATTTATGAAAGCAATAACTTGGGACAGACTATGATTTTACAGGTATATGTACTTGTATCAGGTACATAGACCAATGTAGAACCCCCCCCCCCCCAAGTTTTTGTCCATGCAGGGTCATGTCATGAAAATTTTAATTAACCCTTGCGAGATATTTTACTGTTACTGTGTCTCATTTTAGAATTTAAATAGCTTCTGTTCAAAATCTTGCTGAATATAAACATGATGAATAAGAATAACTTACCAGAACCGACTGGCACTAAAATTACAAACTCAGAAATCATCCGCTTACACATGCGAGAGTTAAAACTCCGATATGGTTTGGCAGTTCCCTTATGGTTGGGATACTGACAAGAGGTCTTTGGACGCCAGTGAATACCTAGAAAATCTCTTTGATAGGGACAAACTGTGAATGTTTCCTCGACAGTGAAGAGTCCTACCCGCTTGCAAATTGGATCTGCTTCACTGAACACATCAGCCTCTCCTTTTACACCAGATTGAACTCCATTTTTAACCGGGTTTTCCAACGAAAAAATCCGGTTATTAAAATGGTGAAAATGGCGGGCGGGCGGGCGGGCGGCTGCCAAAAGGGTACCCTCATTGTACGGATAACTCCTCCTACAGTTCTCAAGATAGGAAGTTGTTCTTTTGCAGATCAATTGTACATATATTAGAGGTGTGCATATTGCTAGGATTTTGATTTCCGATAATTTATGAAAAAAATACCAACTTTTGAACTTAGTCATTTTTTGGCAAAATATTGCATATAGGGTACCCTCATTGTACGGATAACTCCTCCTACAGTTCTCAAGATAGGAAGTTGTTCTTTTGCAGATCAATTGTACATATATCAGAGGTGTGCATATTGCTAGGATTTTGATTTCTGATAATTTATCGAAAAAATACTAGCTTTTGAACTTAGTCATTTTTTGGCAAAATGTTGTATATACATGTAGGGTACTCCATTTCACTGGATAAGGGTTAACATGGATTATGGATACAGTTTACATAAAAGAAAACCCGGTTTGCTGTCATATTGACAGCTTTTCACTTGTTGATTAGATGTGAAACAATACCTCTCTTGCAGTCTTTTAATCTAGTCAAATTTGTTTCTGATGGATGAAGAGGTGAAAAATCACAACAAGTTGAGGAATAAACATTAATAGAGCATCTTTCAATGGAGTCTGCCATAGTAATGCCCCGATGCATTATGAGAAACGGGAGATAACTCTTGTGGTTAAAATTGGGAGAAGGGACTTAACTTTAGAAGCAAAATATTTAATAGCATGGAGAAAACACAAAAAATTAACAATTCTATATGAAAGCAAAAATTAAAATAAAAATATTTTTATCATGAAAAGCAATTTCTTTGAATGCTTTTTGTAAATATCATTAATTTAAAATGGGTGAATTTTAATGATATTCTATAGAAATTCAACCAAACCCATTATTTACCTTGGGGGTGAATATCACAATATACCAAAGAAATGATTTTTTTTTAATTCATAAAGTTAAAGAGGTTTTATTTGAATGACAATTGAAAAGAAATTAACAAATTTAAAATTTAATGTGTGTAATGCCTGCATAGGGCCTGCCTGACTCTTACACGGAGCAGTACTTAACAACATTGTGATTGAACTATTGTTCTACTGATCAATAAATAAATAACAAATCTTATAAACTTTGAATAATGTAAATTTACTGAAAAAATAGGTATGTTTTATTTTATTTTGCAATCAAATTTATTTACTTTGTTAATTTTATTTTTATTGATTTATCATAATTCATTGTTTGATCACATGCTGCGCTCGCCCAAACGGTCGCACCGTAAACATACTATCTTTATAAATTGGGTTTAAAACTAAATGATATTGAAACCTCAAATTTAGTAAAGTCATGGTATTCAATGTACCAAATAATAACGGGATATAGTGTTTTGTCGAACAGATATTAGTAACTAAAGACAGATAGTCCTCTTTAGAATTGACTACAAACAAAATAAATTAAACTCAGGAAAAAGCCGATACAAGCTGTGAAAATGCTAAATGGTGCAAAAAATAGGTAAACTATTATTAACAAGTTTGTGTTAAACTGTAATAATTTTTTTGGGGTGGTGGTGGTCATTGTAGTTTGAATATAAAACTCTCCGAAAGAGAGTAGACTATCTGTTAAATATTTTGTCAAAAAAGAAGTAACGTCAACCGACGTTCAGGGTTATCATTACTGTAAACTAAAAGATACATGGTTAGAACATGAAAACTTTGAAGAACTAACTTACGATTCTCGAACAAGTGTGTGCAGATGAAATGTTAAGTGGTCCAGTGTCATTTTTAATTGTAAGAAGAAATACACAAGAGACTAAGCGTGGGGTATATATATAAACTGTGCGTGTTTAATCTTGACGTCATGTTTTGAACGTTGACCGTGCGCCGTGATGACAAAACATGTTGTTTTTAAAAAGGGGTAACAAAATACCGTTTCATCAAATGGACTAAAACTTCGCATATCAATATCATAAGTGTTGGTGCCAGATTAATCTGTTAAGTATGACTTTAATGAAAACATATATGATAGACAGCCACATTGTCTTCGTATTTTTTAATTGACCATCGAATTTTATGGGGAGAATCATAATTAGAATAATCTAAAAAAATGTATAAATAAACACACATTTAAGTTCACGACTTTACCTTTTTTTTCAAGAACATTGTTATTCAACACAGTAACCGCCGATCGATAGATACAATTAGGAAGATGACAATATTTTCTTAATTTTTATTTGAAGATTTTAATTTCTACTTGTCAGAGTGTTAGCAATATACATTTTTGCAGCTACTTAAATAAAACTGATTCTGTCTTTTTGAAAAGGTGTGAGGATGATGTTTATTGTAACCTAATTTTTGTATTTCAACCGTATCCCTATGAAATGGCATATATCCATGGGAACTATGTGCAACTACTCATTGTTGAAAGGGGGCACTGTTTTACATGATCTTGACCAATAAAATTGAATAAGGGGATCGTACAAAAGGCATAGTTTAGGTAAAACCTTAATTAACGCATTTGTTCATCGTCTTTAAGTAACTTCAGGACCTGTGCGTGTTATTAGGTTAAAGTATAGATTGTTTTTGGTATACTGAGTCTATTTTTTTAATGTCGGAACGCAAGGATAATTAATTAATTTATTAAATTTTAAAAGTATATGACATTTTTTTTACCATTGTAGAATCACAAGTTGATGAGGCCATATTCGACCAATGGAAACAGGAAGACTCTTGTTTTATTTCAACAAAGGCGTGTGAAGAAGTAGAAAATAATATAAAAAGCAGGAACCTGGTTATTGTTGCTGGTCATTCAGGGTCCGGGAAATCAGCCATTATGCAACATATTGCGCTCAAATACAGGGAACAGGGCTGGGCTATAAAACGAGTAAAACATGTAAACGATATTGTTGCTGAATATTTTTCAAGTCGATTTAAAAAAGATAAAACCATTTGTGTTTTCAACGATCCATTGGGAAAAGAATCTTTTGATGAAATATTAAATGATTCGTGGCAAACAAACGAGGAAGAATTGAAGTTATATTTGAAAACAGCAAAACTTTTGATGTCGTGTAGAAGTCACATCATTTCTGATGCTAGATTGACACGTTATCTCAATAATCAATCACTTATCATAAACATCGATGATAACAAATACAAATTATCCGTAAATGAAAAACGTCAGATTTTGACCAAATATACATACGATATGAAATTATCGGAAAAAGATTGTGATGAAATCGTTGCAGTAGAAAACTATTTCCCTTTATTGTGTAAGTTATATTCTAGCAAAGAAGAATACAAAAACAAAGGTTCAGATTTTTTTACAGAGCCTGTAATAATGTTAAAAGAGGAAATAATAGGGTTCAGGAAAGACGATCAGGGAAAATATTGTGCTTTGGCTCTCCTTGCTCTTTTCAACGGTGATCTTTGCGTAAGTGATCTTTTAAAAAATAAAGAGACGGAAAACAAATTCAAACACACTTTAAAACTTTGTGGACTATCAAAGAACACACCACCATCTGCTATAGGTGACTATCTTAATTCCATTAAGGATTGTTTTGTTAAAAAAGTTGGAGATACCTATAATTTTTATCATGACTTTGTGATGGAAGTTACCACTTATGTATTTGGAACAGATAATTCAACAGAAACAGTAAGATACGCTGACATTGGCTTTCTCAGAAGAAGAGTAAGACTAGGAAATAGTGAAAAACACAACAATTCGTTTACTATTTATCTAAGTGACAAATACATAGACGAACTTGGAGAAAGGCTGTATGATGAGCTGTTTCGAGAACGATTGTTAGATGTCGTTCTCAACCCTTGTCTAAGAAATGAAAAAATAATTGAGGTACTGAAAAACAAAATAGACGATCATCCCGAAAATCTGAAAATGTTACTAGAAACAAAAGAGCTTACAATTGATAAAAAAGATCTTGAGAGGACTTCTAAAAGTTTGCAGATGTCTAAGCTTGAATTTGTGGAATTAGAAAATAAAGTATCGCCACTATTTGCTCTGATTGCATTTTGTCATACACAGCTATCAGAGTACTGTTTGAATACTTTACAAAAAAACCATATCAATTTAACCAGCTATTTCCTGATTTCCGCGATTTGTTGCAATGGTTCAAGAGAATTGTTTTATAAAATTTTTAAAAACAATACCGAGGAAATTTTGAAAAAGGCATGGAGAGGTCTTTACCCTATTCATATCGTATCTTTGTTCCAAAAATATGAATTACTTGATGAGTTAATTAAGATAGGTATACAAGTAAATCAAAAGACTGAAGACGATTCCAGCGGTTGGACGCCCCTTATGTTAGCAGCTGGTAACGATGCCCAGGAATATGGAGACTATAAGCAAGAAGACTCAGGCCAAATACGAAGAGATAAAACTGTACAACTTTTACTGAATAATGAAGCCGACATTCATTTGTGTAGTGAGGACGGAACTAGTCCTCTTTATATAGCTTGTCAATGCAAATATGATAGCACTGTACAGCTTTTACTGAGTAATGGAGCAAACATAAATTTATGTGAAAATGAAGGAGCCAGTCCTCTCTATATAGCTTGTGAAAACGGACATGATAGCACTGTGCAGCTTCTACTTAATAATGGAGCAGACATTAATTTATGTACGAAAGACAAAGCCAGTCCTCTTTATATAGCTTGTGAAAACGGGCATGATAGCACAGTGCAACTTCTATTGGATAATGAAGCAGACATTAATCTATGTGATGACGAAGGAGCTGTTCCTCTCCATATAGCTTGTCAAAACGGACATGATAGCACAGTGCAGCTTTTACTGAGAAATAAAGCAAACATCAATTTATGTACGAAGAACGGAGTCAGTCCTCTTTATGTAGCGTGTTATAACGGCGATGACAGCACTGTGCAACTTTTACTGAATAATGGAGCAGATATTAATTTATGTACGAAGGACAAAGCCAGTCCTCTCTATATAGCTTGTGAAAACGGACATGATAGCACTGTGCAACTTCTTCTGCATAATGGAGCAGACATTAATTTATGTGAAAAGGAGGGAGCCAGTCCTCTTCACGTAGCTTGTCAAAAAGGACATGATAGCACAGTGCAACTTCTTCTGAATAATAAAGCAGATATTAATTTACGTACGGAGAACGGAGTCAGCCCTCTCTATATAGCTTGTGAAAACAGATTTGATAGCATTGTGCAGCTTTTACTGAGTAATGGATCACATATTAATTTATGTACTACGAACGGATTTAGTCCCCTCTATATAGCTTGTGAAAACGGACATGATAGCACTGTGCAACTTTTAATAAGTAATAGAGCAGACATTAATTTATGTTCGAAGGATGGAGCCAGTCCTCTCTATATAGCTTGCGAAAACGGACAAGACGGCGCTGTGCAACTTTTACTCAGAAATGGTGCAGACATTAATTTATGTACAAAGGACGGAGTTAGTCCCATCTTTATAGCTTCTGAAAACAGACATAGTAGAACAATACAACTTTTAATGAATAATTGAGGATACCTTATTGTATGCAAAGGCAACGGCACCAGTTCTCTCTATTTAACTTGTCAAATTGGGCATCAAAAAACTTTTACCGAATAATAAAAAAACAGACACTAACTTATCTGAAAAACACGAAGTTAGTCCTCTCTATACAACTTGTTAAAACAGACTTGATCGACTGCGCAATTTTTTATGGAAAAAAAAATGGAACAGATATTAAATTGTGTAAGAAAAACAAAACCTGTTTTCTCCATTAAGATTTTCAAAACGAATATTACAGCACTCAGCAACTGAATAATAAAGCAGATTACGATCGAAATACGACGGTCGGAGCCAGTTTTCTTAATAATTATCTAATACAAATTGTTTTTATGTTTTTAACTTGTAATGGTGTATGTAATAATGTATATGAAGAAAAAGAATGACCTACATGACATGACATGACATCAGATATAATGCAGCAACTTTTACTGAATGATCGATCACACATTATAATACATAATAATACATAAAGTAGACACACACACACACACACACACACACACACACACACACACATATATATATATATATTTACAATAGACAGACGTATCGAAACTGTCAATGTTTTGCATGTTTTGATGCACAATGACGTTTGGCCAGTTGATGGGTACATGTAGTGAATCATGCTCCGATAGTATGCTTTGAAAAAGATGATAGTACCTTGGTCTTTTTACTACATAAAGACAACACTTCAAACATAATGTATGACTATTCGTATTTTCTTCTCTGTATCGTGTCAAGTAAAAAGTGTTACAAGATTGATATTTCAAGATTAAGTGTCATAGTCATAATGTTTATTTATATTATTGACAAATGTGCTATTGCTTATCATGATATTAATGCAGACTTCACGTTAAAAAAAAGTTAAGATATCCTTAGAGTTTTAAGATTTTCTAATAAGTCAAGTGAGTTTGAATAAAAATTGTCTTATCCCTATAAATATTTCTTATCCATGGGAAGGAGCTTTTACGCATACATATGTAAAATGTTTGATGTCTGTCAAATAAACAGTTCCTTGCATTTTGATTTGACAATTCTTGTTCTTCAGTTCAACAAAACAACTGACTAACCTACATATGCAAGCTTAGAAAGTTTACAAATAATGCATTGAGAGATAGTATACAATAGGTAATACAAATCTGTTATTGTATCATTTTAACTTTAGTCTATTTACATAAACTAAATTTTTATTAACTTTAAATATAAACTTTTATTTTCATCATTTACCAACCGAGACAAAATTCAATTTTCCTTAAAAATTAAAATATAGTACATGTACAAAAGAGATGTGTATTTATTAAAGAATGGTAAAATTGATGCTTGTAAGTAAAAGGTAGCCTTATGAAGAAATACCAAATCAACATTTGATATATATCTATTAGGTATTCATGAAAGCAATTTATATTGTGAAAAAAATCTAAATTAACAGTTGATTTTATGGAAGCAAAAAAGCAACATGTATAACTAAAAAGTCGACATACATAGCATGCTCTCTCTCTCTCTCTCTAATTATGATTATTAGTCTCCAACCGGTTTTTACCGGAGGGGATTATAGCTTTTCTCTGCGTCCATCAGTCCATCTGTTCCCCCGTCTGTCTGACCGTCTGTCCGTCTGTCTTTCCCACTTCAGTTTTCCACACTTTTTCCTTTATGCGTTTGAGGAATAATATGAAATTTGCTGAACAGCTTCAAAATGTCAAACGCGCTTCGTCGAAACTTAAGGGACTATAAAACAAAGATATTATACCATATCTGTATGTACTTACTGTAATTAACACAGGGCGAAAAACAATCTTTAAGAAAGTCCTTAAAGGTGGCTTAAAGGTGGCGTAAAGGTGGCTTAAAGGATATACAATCTTTAAGCCACCTTTAAGTCACCTTTAAGCTGAGCTTATAGGTCCTTAATGTCCAAACTTCTTTAAGTCACCTTTAAGCCATCTTTAAGCCACCTTTAAGCATCTTAAGTGGCATTTACGCTCCCTTTAAGTTGTCTTTAAACCATCTTTAAGTTCCCTTTAAGTCAAGTTTGATCAAGCTGAACAATAAATATAAGACATATATTAAATGCAAAAGCTCTTTTATAGGGATGGAAGGGGGTCATCCGAGTGATAATATAATTTCCAAGGAAGGGGGGGGGGGTGTTCCAGGCGGTTTTAATTGTCGCTCCATTAAACACGGATCGCTATCATCAGCACCGCTCCGATGGACACAGATTGCCGTTATAAAATTCTTTATAATTTTTTGGGGGTTTCAAAATTATTGTAGGGGTGAGCGCAGTCTCTGTATCTTAATATGTGCATAAAACTAATTAAAGTATGTTTGTTTCCTATTATAAATTAATCGGTGAAAAAAATTTCTTTCTCTCTCTCTCTCTCTCTCTCTCTCTCTCTCTCTCTCTCTCAGTTCATCCGGTTATTAAACAAAATAAATATAATGAACCAAAAATGCATGATTTAATTTGATAATCGGTTTAAGGTTTGTATTTTTTTTTTCAATTTTCATTATTTCTAACTCTAGATCTGCTAGATACATGTTAAAGATGAAAAGACTCTCAACTGCCTTTGTTATATCGGGCTGGATATTACTGCTTTGTTTATCTAGACATAGTTTTGTTCGTTTGTGTATATCTAATTAGAGTCTATTGTTTGTCCAACTTAAGAAAACCCCTGGAACTAACAAAGAATATACAAGATATACACAACAGTTGTGTCGTGTGCCCAGGTGCATGTTTGTGTATATCTAATTAAAGTCTGCCTTTAAGCCATCTTTACGCTTTCTTTAAGCCACCTTTAAGCAACACATATAGCTTAAAGGTGGCTTAAAGATCGTCTTTAAGCTACCTTTAAACACCTTTAAGCTATCTTTAAGGAGGACTTAAAGATGGTCATTCATCCTGTGCAATGCCCTTTGTAATTTTTTATTAGATTCAAATCAATACTTATAAGTATAGTTGCTAATTTTTAGTTGTCATCATTTATAAATCTCATTGAGATATTGTCATGCCCGAGGTGGGTGGTGTGGGGTTAGTTGCAGTTCTAAATCAACAAATCTATAAGTTACTGAAAATAGATTTTGGACTTCCGTTCAAATGTCCCTAGAACCCCCCCCCCCTTTCCGCCTTTGAATTAAAAAAAAAATCTTGACCTGTGCATAAATGTAGAAAAATTATTATGAGTATAGAAGGAAGACAGTTTGTATTCTAATAACAAATAACCTTTAATTCCCAGATTTGATATGATAAATCAAAGGTTACAACGTGATGAATCATTTAACTAAACTTTCGCGTAGATTCAAATTTCCTTCGATGCTATAAGTTAATATAGAAGCAATGCATATTTTCAGAATTCAAAAAATACTACATCCTAGAACTTCAAAATCAGGAAAAGGAAAACGCTTTGCTTCGTAATGCTGTTGTTAGAATAGAAAAATCGGTTTAAAACAGAAATTGCATATACAATTCGTCTTGCTTTAAGTTTATTTCTATAACGATTATTATTTGACATATAAAATCAGTGTATATTTCCCCTAATGTTTGCAGTGTAAGTATGCGGCGTTCAATTTCCTGTGGATGCACTTAGCTATTTCATGTGCCAGGAGCACAAATATAAACGTCATCACGCGTTTTGAGCATATTCTTAATGTAAGACACAGGATGAATCTCTGCCATTCAGTAAATTGAAATGCGACTGCAAGGTAGCTGAAATGTGACTGAATGGCCTATCTCTGCCATTCAGTCACCTTTCCAGACCATTCAGTTATCATTCAGTTGACTGAATGGCAGAGCTTCATCTTGTGAGAGTAGTTAAAACGTTTAAACTTACATATCTGATTTATTATGTATTGATGGAAAATAATAGTTTAATCATATCTATTCGTCAATAAAAATATTTCAGACAAGCTTTCTAGATCTGGCACTATATTTGAAGTCAAGGAAGAGGTCCAAAAACTATGTTGATATTGCTGTTCCATGTATGTTTTCATATCACTGACTAAGAGCGTATATATTTCATACAAAAAGACATCAGTATGAAAATATAGATATAAGCATTGACTGCTTATTTTTTGGTGTCGTTGGTCTTACAATGTATATACAACAAGCGGTGCAGACTAATTATATCTTCAATTTGTCTGCACTGCTTGTGTGCGTTAAAGGACCGACGACATCCAAAAAATAATTAGTCAGGCTATTATTAGGTTTAAAAATTAATACACTGTAATACATGTTAACTGGGATGGGTACGTCAGAAAAATCAAAATTTATAATTTATTCAATAATTGATTTGACGTTTTAAGGCATGGTTGTTGTTTTTTTCAAAATTCATGATTTGAAGCAAGCCATCTTTAGATAGCTTAGTACGTTATTGATTTTCAGCATTTTATATGTTAATCTCATTTCAAACTGAACTGCATTCCGTGCAAGAAAGAGAAAAAGGATAGTCATATAATATTTTCCCACTTCATTAAGAATCTAAGACTATGAAGCAAATCCTACTTTATTTTCTCATCGCTTTTTCGTTTACAATTTACTGTGAACAAAGACACATTTTATTTGCGCGTGTCAAAAAGGAAGAATTCAACTCATTATCTGTAATTTATGAGGATGTTAACAGCGTTTTACTTTGTGGTGCAACGTGTTTCATTGATACTGTTTGTGATGGATTTGGTTTTAATACAAATAGTAAGCACTGTTTTGGAGTACATGATTTTGAAAGCGAGGGTTACTCTTATCAACCGGTTTCATCCATATCAGTAGAAGTCTTTTGGTATCGTCCAGGTAATAAGTATTTAAACCCGTGCAATTTCATGCATTTCGAGGAAAATGATAATAACCTATTAAAAAATTCTAACAATAAGAACTAATTATTTGTAAGCATTTAACTCTTTACCATACAGCAATTTTTATTCCCATGCGAATAAATATATAATGTAACAATTATGGTATAACATATAATGTCGTAGCTTTTTAATTATAATTATTAATAAAAAAAAAATATGAATGATATTATCATTAAAATGACAATAAAGGATTTAGAATCAATTTGATTAAGATATAGATTTAAACCATTTTAACTCTTTGACAGATTTTTTTTTTTAAATTTGCAAGGGGTATACACGTTCACATTATTTAAAGCGAGAAAATTTGGCGCATATGTATTTTAGAGCAAACGCATTTGCCGTTGCATGGCGCAATTAAATTTTAGCAACAAAAAAATACAATACATGTCCTGTTTAATAAACGATTACACCCAAATTTAGCACTGTGTTTATTCAAGCACGTAAACACAACGATCTTGACTCCTAGCTAGCATGCACGGTAAACTTCGTTGAGAACAATGCATTTACTTTGGTGTACCTATTAATCATATTCAAACAATGCTTTTCTTGATTATTTACGTTTCTTAATAAAGTTCTTACGTCATTAAACCAACAATATGTTTATTGATATAACTATAGATTTCAAAACAATATTAACCAAAGTCATCCAAATGTATCAATGACTGTAAACATGTAATTGTTGGTTCAATTATATAATTCCTTTCTCTATATATAATGAAAGATATTTTTGTAATCATAAATCTTCTTTTATAGGTGGTATTTAACACCGTGTTGTTAAAACACGTCCTGTCGATATACACAAACAAAAAATATGATTTCGTATTGTTTTCATTTAAGATGTAAGCTCATTGCGTAGTTCAATGGTTTAGACGGTTATCTACTATTCTGCAAGTCGTGAGGTGTAATCCAACTTTGGGTTTTATAATTTTATTGTTTTAGTATACGTATATGTTGTTAGTCATCATTAAAAAATTCTTTATTGTAATGTGACTATTTACAAGCTTGAGAGAAAAAAAACTATTTTCTTAAAACATTGTGTCAATATTGTCCAAAAAAGTAAGATGTTTTAGTGATTTTTAAAATCTTAACTTCTGCTAATGATATGAACTACTTTTAACATAAATGGATTTTGATTAAGACATGTTTTGAAAAAAAAAGATTTACAAATGGATATACAAATAGAATACAATTTACCGAAACCTAGATGAAATATTTAATACGTGTTTGCAATTATAGTATACATTTGTATTTGACTACCCTTGTTAGCAAAACTAAACTAATGGATATATTTTTTTATATTTTGTGGTACATAGAATTGAAAATAATATTAACACGTCACATGGTTTATAAAATTTAGTTGAAATTAATTATTTTTATTGAGCTAAAGTACTTAAGGTATTACATTTAAAAACGGTTATCCGACAAATTATTGATTTTGTCACATTAAAACTTGGTATCATACGATTTTAGGCGTTATTTTTTTTTAAAACAAGCTGATTTTCCACCTGTGATTTTTATTTATAAAATACTACATGTTTTTTTTTAAAACAAGCTGATTTTCCACCTGTGATTTTTATTTATAAAATACTACATGTTTCTCTGTTTTTGTCCCTTTGTCACTTTTTTTTATTTCAAGGAAGGGGTATTATTGACTTTTAGCTTTAGATTGCGGGGCTAGCTGGATAGAGTTCAAAGGTCACTGCTATTTCTACAGAAAACATCAAACAGTTTCATGGTTTGATGCTAAGGTAAAATATAATGTGCTATGATTTTCCACAATTTAGTATAGATGTGAATGATAAAGCAATCTTAAATACTAGAATCAATTTCAAAAACAATTTCTATAAATACCTGCTATTATATGGGGTTTTTTTATGCTATGCATGTTTTTATATAACAGGTATCAAAAACATATTCATTTAACCAAAGTTTTTGATTAATATTTCGAATTTCTTAACAATCGTTCAAGTTAACGTCTTTGTAAATTTTGGAATGATTTTCCTTAATGAACCAGATGAAAGTCACTCCATCATTATACTTTACCTCGATATCTATACTCAATTATAGAAGTTTGAATAGGACTTAACATCTTCAAGCGGAATATTACAAATGGATCAACTATTCTCTCACCAACGTTAATTATCTTTCATGAATAGGCAGAGTGTCAGAACATGTTTTCACACCTAGTAGAGATTGATGACAAAGCGGAATCAGACTGGCTTGCTTCAACATTTCTTAATCCAGGTATTGGAATTGTTTTCCATCTCTTTTTATTGACAAAGCGAACAATCTCGAAACAAATTTAGTTTATCCCTAGAGCTGTCAATTGGATATCTTTCTTAGAGCGAAGAATGTTTATCAATACATTTCAAATAAGTTGCCCTAAATACATTCCAGGAGAAACCAACCTTCTTTAAAACTTACACATGTCTAAATGAGCGCAACTAGATACAATACCTCACAACGCTTTTAAAATATTCGATAACAGTGAAGATCAAATCGTATTTTCTTGGCAACGGAGCTATGAAACTATCAGTTTTACAATCACAATAATAGAGTTGAATTCTGAAAATCTAATAATTAAACTGTATACTGTGGTTTCATTAATTTTCGTTGGTCAGAAACAACACTGAAGAAAAGCTTATTCAGGAGATAGAGTATATTGAATCAAATTCTACTGTTGATATTAATACTTTGGATGAAAAAAAAAGTGCTTTGGAAAAACTACGCAAGGAAAAGTTACTTGGGCATATGGTTAGGTCTCGTGCCCAATGGTTGGAGGAAGGCGAAAAACCTTCAAAATATTTTTGCAATTTGGAATCTAGAAATTATTTAAATAAAACAATAAAAAAAATTGAAGCTGAGGATATTGGAACGCTACATGAACAAGGAGAAATACTAGATTATGTTAAGAAGTACTATGAAAAATTATATGCAAGTGTGGATACAAATTTGGTAAAGATTGATTTAGATAATATTATTTCTAATTACAATTCACCCAAGTTAGAAAAGGAGTTGTCAAATGGTTTAGAAGAGGCTTTCTTAGAAAAAGAGGTATTGAATGTCATAAAACATATGAAGAACAACAAATCTCCTGGAAGTGATGGGTACACTGCTGAATTTTTTAAATTTTTTTGGAAAGATATTAAAAATTTTGTTGTACGAGCCATTAACTGTATATTTCTGAGGAAGGAACTCCCCATCTCACAGAGGCTTGGAATTATTTCATGCTTGCCTAAAGGTGATAAACCTAGACAGTTTTTAAAAAACTGGCGACCAATCACTCTTTTGAATGTTTTGTATAAGATTATTTCAGGGTGTGTTAGTTTCAGAATCAGGAAAGTTTTGGATTATTTAATATCTGATACACAGTCTGGATTTATCAAGGGAAGGTACATTGGAGAGAATACTAGATTTATATTTGACCTTTTATCTTATACTGAGTTCAAAAACATACCTGGTCTTTTAGTACTTATAGATTTTGAAAAGGCGTTTGATTCTATGTCATGGTCATTCATATACCAAGTCCTTAAATATTTTGGCTTCGGGGAGAATATTATTCAGTGGATTAAGATTTTAAATACAAACTTCCATGCTGCTATTTTACAGTGCGGCCATTTATCACAACAGTTTGTTGTACAAAGGGGATATAGGCAAGGAGACCCTGTTGCTCCATATTTATTCATCATGTGTGCAGAAATCCTAGCAATAATGATTAAACAAAACAAAGACATTAAAGGTATATTTATTAACGATAATGAACATAAGATATCACAATATGCAGATGACACTTCACTAGCCCTTGATGGTTCACCCAAATCTCTTTTTGCAGCTCTAGAAACCATAGAATTTTTTTCTAGTTTTTCTGGTCTTAAAATAAATACATCTAAGACAAAGATTATTTGGATTGGATCAAAAAAAATTTCAGATCAGGTCTATCATCACACAAGATGGAAATTGGATTGGGGGTCAACAACATTTAACGCTTTAGGTATTCAGTTCTCGGTAGATCTTCATAATATTGTCGATATTAATTATAATTTACTAATTCCCAAAATTATAGCTATGGTCCAGCAATGGAAACGACGAGTTCTTACTCCCATTGGTAGAATTACTGTTATTAAAAGTTTGCTCATTCCAAAACTAAATCATTTATTCATATCACTACCAAATCCAAAGAAAGAAACAATTTCATACCTTAACAAAATTATTTTTGAATTTTTGTGGAAATCTAAGATTGATAAAGTTAAGAGGTCAGTCATTACTCAGGACTATTCGTCAGGAGGGTTAAAAATGGTTGACATTAACAATTTTATAACATCTCTTAAGTGTTCTTGGATTAAAAGGCTTACAAAAGCACACAAACCTTGGATGGATTTTTTATTTACCATTTATGGAAATGATTTTTTACAGAAATTGTTTGATTTTGGTGATAGTTTTGTAATTGAATGCTTACACAAGGTAAACAATGTTTTTGGAAAGATGTGTTAAATTCATGGTTATGTTTTATTACTACCTATAAGAATCACCCAAAGGTAAAAGATAATTTTTTAAATACTCCAGTGTGGTATAACTCAAATATACACATAGCAAACAAATATGTTTTTATTAAAGCCTGGTACAAGACCGGTGTAAAGGTTATTCAAGATTTTTATGATGAAAATTGTAATTTTTTAGATATTGAGGAATTTAAATGTAAATACAGTCTCAAGGTTCTATGTACAATGCAATACAATAGTGTAAAAACAGCAATTTTTAAGTTTTTCAAAATGTCTAATATTGACAGGACTTCTGTTAAAAGAAATCCTAATCCATGTATACCATTTTTTTTCCAAACAGTTATACCCCATGAAAAGTGTACAAAAATTATTTATAATGTTTTGAATGAAAATGCAGTTGTTCCAATTGCTGTAACCAAATGGAAAACAGATCTAACGGATTATAATGTTGAAGATCTTACTATATGTGACATTTTTAAGATTTGTTTTAATACTACCAAAGATTCTTCTGTACAATGGCTTCAATTTAGAATTTTACACAAAATTCTTCCAGTTGGCTTCTACCTTAAAAAAATTAATGTCAAAACTACTGACATATGTGGGTTCTGTAAAAGTAATGTTGAAACTATTATACATGTTTTTATTTCTTGTGAGAAAATACATACCCTGTGGAGTGAACTTAGTTTATACATTTACAGAAAGACCTCTGAAAGAGTCGGATTTAATATGTCTAATATTATACTTGGCCAACTTCCATTGTCGTTTCATAACAAAGTCATTAATTTTATAATTCTTTATATGAAACAATATATATTTTGTTGTCTTATGTCAAATAAGATTCCATGTTTGATTGGTTTCCTTTGTCATTTAAAACTAAAATACAATATTGAAAGATATGCTGCAGTACAAACTTGTAAATTACAATATTTTGAAAAATTATGGGATAGTTGGAAATGTATCTTTGATGCTGACATCTAATCTATTCTCATTATGACTATTTTTTCTATTTCTGTTTTGTCACTTAAACTTTCTTTTTTTTCTTTTTTCCTTTTTATGTAGGCAAGTAACCACTAAATAATACATTTAGGTGTTTTTTCATAAGTGTGGGTGTGTATGTGTGTGTGACTGAATGTCTTTTCTGTATGTTTTTTCCTTGAAAAAGAAATAAATTATAAAAAAAAAAAAAAAATTTCGTTGGTACCAATTTTCGTGGATTTTCTGAAAACCACAGTTTCAAGGATACGTAAATTCGTGGCCAATGATCCTATCAATTAAAAATGTCAGTTGTAATTGAACTTCAATGAACATTGTATTTCGTCGATCAACTTAACATATATGGATTTTCTGAAAACCACAGTTTCAAGGATACGTAAATTCGTGGCCAATGATCCTATCAATTAAAAATGTCAGTTGTAATTGAACTTCAATGAACATTGTATTTCGTCGATCAACTTAACAACGAAATCCACGAAAATTGGTATTCAACGAATATTGATGAAACCACAGTATTATTGTATCAGTTTGATGACAGCATAAATTGTCATATTACACGATTATCAATGTTAATGATCCTTATTTACTTTTATCTGTACTGCGTAACAGAGGAACTTATTTTTAAGTTTTTTGAAACACTCATATTTGTAGATCTTTATTCTATTAAAAGTATAATTTCGATCGAAAAAAATCTGCAATTTACATTGGTTATTATTTAATTTTATTGACCACCTTTTCTTGATACGTGTTTAAAAATGTAATATATCGAGAGTTTGTTTTAGTGTAGATGGTAATTATGCTACTTGTCCCAGTAACATATTTGGCGGTTGCACAGCATGGACCGGACTTAACGACCTTAACATCGAAGGACAGTATGTATGGGACCATTCGAACACGCCCATGGTGTTTTTCACCTGGTATATATTTGAACCAAGTCTGGGTGATGTACGTGACTGTGTTGACATTCTGAGAAATGGCCAATGGAACGATAGAACGTGCTCGGTCTTAATCCCATTCATCTGTGAGAAAGAGAATACTCACTTTTAATAATGGCTAACAATACAAAAGCCGTTGACATTTTTATTGTCATGATTTGTTCTTCGGAATATACAATGATTTTTGGGGGGAGGGGGTCGAAATCCATTTTTGTTCTTAATTATCAAGGTTTGCCTCAGTGTACTTTTACATATTTCTTTCTACATGTGTGAATAAAAAAAAGTGTTCTTCATTCATTGTTTGTGTTAATTTGTGAGTTAGAAATGCGCATACTTTTAAGTCCACAAATAGTAGATTCTCTAAATACATTGGACTTCCATTATCAGATAAAGATAACAAAAGTGGGTGTTCATAGTAATGCATGTGGTGAAACTTGAATTTCAAAGTAGAACAATTGTAAGGATCGAACTTTGTTTGCACAATTTTTAAAAAGATTATAGGTGATTTGAGCTTAAAACGCCCCTTTAAAATGAACACCATCATTTTACTGTAATTCTTTGTTTTTGTTGTACAGATATAAATATGCATGTGAAGTCTTTTTTCATAATTTCCATTTTGATTTAAGTGCCAACAATTAAGAAATATGACATCATAAAATAAACCGTTTCCCGCCATTTTCGCATTTTAAGCATAAACGGCTTGTTTTGAAGCAGTTTTTCTTTCAGAAAGCATTGAGCGCAAGTTATTTTTAAAAATCGCTGTTTCATATAAAATAATTATGATTATTATACACTGTATTTAAGTTACATTTAAACCTTGTAATATTTATTGTTATTTGTTCAAACAAAAGACATATAATCTGGTAATAAAATATTATGAGTTTTGTGTTTAACCTAGTTAATAATCTGATCTTTTTTAACAGACATCTGAAGTAATCATACGTAGATGTACGTTTTGACTTTATCATTGAAAAGTGAACGACTTTAATGATCTTATATGTTGCTGAAAGAAGTATGGACAATGAAATAAAATTCGGTTAGACTTGTCTTCAAGCTGCCGTGGTTGATTTCGAGGAGTGGATCGAAGATCTCTCGGTGCCCGGTTCCGAGCAAGTTATCCTGGGTGATTTCAACAAAGATCAATTAAAATCTTCAAGTTTAAAGTCAATGACGGAAATCTTTAATCTTACGTAGATTATTTTCTACCCGACACGCGAATAACGGGATAGTGACATTCTGATCGATCAAATTTACGTAAATCACCCGAAGCTCTATAGTCCCAGGGGCGTGTAACCGATCGGTCTGAGTGATCATCACTTAGTTTATCGGTTCGAAAGAAATTTGAGAATAAGATCATGTATAAGCAAATTACAGAGAACAAAAGAAACTTAGGGTGACTGATTGTATTAATTACGTAAAAGCAGTTGATTGGAATTCGTTACGATCACTACCCGAAATTTATAGTACATTGTACGTGGTCATATTACATGTAATACTTGATTTTAATGTCTGTTGTCGACAAGCTTATGCCAATAAAAAAACGACGCATCCACAGCGATTCGGAGACGTGCATAAATAAATTCTTTCTGAAATGCGACAGACGGATAGTCTACATTGTCGAGCTCTAAATTCACGTGACAATTCCGACCTGGTTTTTAACAAAAATGCAAGAAACAAAGTTGTTGCAAAAATTATCGATGCGAAACGAGATTTCTTAGAAAATGTTATTTATCAAAAAATAAAAGAAATGAAAAAGGAGTTAAACAGTTTTTAAACATCTAAATCATCATCGATAAAAATCAACATCCATTGAAATAACGGAAAAACAGTTTCAGAAATTAAAGATATGACCAATTATTATAATTATTATTATTATTATTAATATTATTACTGTTATTTTCTATAAATCATATGTGCAAAGCTGCAAATACTGAAGTTTTTATTTTTCACATCATAGTAACAAACTTCAACATTAATTACTCATCTAAATTACTGTTAATTAGAGGTAATTACAGCTAACATTGATCCCATCATCAGACTTTTAAGGTTTAAATAATAATTATGTATTATTTCATCTAGCCAATACACTTTGTGTCAGCATATCAAAGACAATTTTAACACAAACAAGCATTCTAAGAGTATTGCATAAGCAATACACGTCCCCTACCGGTTTGTGGAAATTGTGAAAACAATGCAGTGTTATGCAGAATATCGAACCCGAACATTAAAAAATTGGAATATAAAAAAATTATTTTCTCGAAAATATGTCAACCAGACGCTAAAAAAGTGTAAACTTAATCTGTTGTTTGACATTTTGAAGCTGTTAAGCAAATTTCATATTATTCCTCAAACGCATAAAGAACAAAAGTGTGGAAAACTGAAGTGGGACAGACAGACGGACGGAAAGACAGACAGACCGACAAACAGACAGACAGACAGACGGACGGACTGACGGACGCAGAGGAAAGCTATAGTCCCCTTCGGTGAAAACTGGTAGGGAACTAATAATCCCCTACATATTGTTTATAGAGGATACAAGGTAAAAAAATAAATATATATTTTTTAATTAAGTAAAAAATAAATGCAGGTCTTTCTACAGTGTTAACATTTCTTAAAGTTTCAGGAAGATATCTCTAGAGTAAATTCAACATCCCAATTTTATATCCTATTTGATATATTTTTGTCCAAGTAAATTTCCTGCGCAACAGTCAAATTTTTGTGATATACAATTTAAGGATTTAAAGTTAAGGGATTTAATGAAATTAACATTTTTCCGAATACGTGCATACTTTTGAATTTGTTATTAGAAATGGCAACAAAACAAAAGCCTCTAAAACAAATGTTCAAAACTTAACTGTGATTTTAATTAGGTTTATTTTTCTTAATCCATTAAATTAGAATTCTAAATTGTTTGTTTCGAAAGCTAAATTTCATATTTTTCACATCAAAATCACGATGATCAATATCAATCACTCATCTTAATTATAGTTAATTAGAGATAATAACACCTAACCTTAATCCCAACATCAGACTATAAAGGCTTAAATCGAAATTACCTATTCTGTTTTCTCTCTACTTGATACGCTTTGTGTTAGCATATCAAAGAGAATTTCAACACTTATAATCTGATTGCATGTTGTTTATAATTTAAACAATAAAGAGTAAATAATTAGTTAATAATTGGTTTATAATTACAGTAGTAAATCAATGCAAGTCATCCTAAACTGTTGAAAATGTTCAAAGAAGACATCACTACGGAATAAAATTCAAGTTTATTTGATATATTCTTTTGTCATTATATATATATATATAGAGAGAGAGAGAGACAGAGAGACAGAGAGAGAGAGAGAGAGAGAGAGAGAGAGAGAGAGAGAGAGAGAGAGAGAGAGATTTTAAAACACTGTAAATGTTTGTTTCGAAGGCCGAGGTTTATATTTTTTACATCATAGTCATGATTTTTAAGATCAATCACTAATCTAAATAATAGTTAATTAGAGGTAATAGAACCTAACCTTGATCCCAGGATTAGACGATAGATGTTAAATAATAGTTACTCATTCCTTCTTTTATCTAACCAATACACTTTGTGTCAGCATATCAAAGAAAATTTTAACACAAAAATCCCACTGGCATGTTGTTTAGAATATATACAATTTAAAGTAATTAACTAATATTTTTTTAATTCAGTTAGAAATCAATGCAAGTCTTTCTTCACTGTTAAAAATGTTTGATGTTTAATGAAGACAACAGTGTTGTAAATGCAGAACCCCGATTTTGAATTTTTTTGATATATTCTTTTATCCTCATACATTTCCTGCACACGGTTGAGTGGTCTAAAACTTGGATTAAATTTGTAATTTAAAAGATAGTGGATTTGGTTTATGTGCTTTTTTTGTAAACACCATCCTTAATTTTGTTTTCTTTTTCAATACATAGATTGTACTATGTTCGCTTTTATTGCCGTGCCTATTCAAAAAATATTCTCAATTTGAATAATTAGACAGAACATATGGTTTAACTTAGAGGACGTTCTATTAGATCATATTTTTATGCATATTCAATTTATATCCTGTTCTATAAATGATTGTTAAACAATAGTGTTTGTGAAATCTGTAGTTGAGTTGCTATTTAATATCACTGGTTTTGTTCAATCTTTTTTTTTAAATATTTCATTCAAAAACTACTTTCTAAATATTGGGAAAAATGTTAATTTCATTAAAGCCAAGGACTTTTTGGCAACGAAAAACAACTACCTAATAAATTGTTTGCTTCAAAAGCTGAAGTTCAGTTTTATTAATTTATAATCAGTCAATGCCTCATCTAAATTATTGTTTATTCGGGGTTCTAAAAGCTAACCTGGTCAAGTCATCAGGCTATTGAGGTTAAATAATAATTACTCATTGTTTCTTTTACCGAGCATTTACACTTTGTGTCATCATATCAAAGAGAATTTCAACACGAATAATCCGCTTATATATTAATATTGTTTGTAATATATACAGGGGAAAGTAATTGTTTAATCAATTGTTCTTCTTTTTATTACAGTGATAAATCAATGCAAGTTTTTCTACACTGTTGAAAAAGTGATTGCAGTTTAAGGAAGACATCTTTATAGTAAATTCAAAATATCGATTTTGGCATGATATTGCTTAAGGTTGCCTTTGAGAATGATCATAAAAATCATGTCCTCGTTGTTCAACATGCATTTTTAGGCTTAACAAACCTCGTTGCTGTCATTAATACCAGATATATACTAATCAGTCACTTTTAAGTTACCTTTCAGTCATAACACAATTTACTGAATACCAAAAATTCATCTTATAAATTGCCTTAAATGTATCTTTAAAGTTACTAAAAAAACATCCTGCAAGAATATATCATATCCACATAATTTAACTATTAGTCAAATTTTTCGTTCAATCATAAAAAATTGTGTGAAGACGTTCCTTTACATAATACAGTCGCATACCTGAAAAATAGATGACATGTGTTGATAACGAACAGTGTTTAAAATCAAAAGTTTGATCGAAAAATACAAAACAGGAGCAGAGAAAACACGGATCTTTAAAAAAAATTACAGGTATGATCAGGTGCCATGAAGGAGTGAGCATCCTTTGCTGACTGGTCACACCCGCCGTGCGCTTTTTGTCTTAGTCATGAAAAACAGATAAGTCCGTAATTTGTGTAAGACAACAAGATTATTAATTATGGTTTAACTATAAGTATGACAAACATCAGTCAACCTGGGACCAAGTGGAAGCGTTGTTGTATTAACAATCGAATCTACATAAACATGCCTTCAAATGAGACTGTTGATAGTCATGTGTTATGAAATTGTTTGTCAGTAGCTTGCCTTGCCTTAGAATCTGTTCATACGTAGAGCATGCCCTTGCTATCGAATTAACTGATCAACAAATACTAATCATGCAGGTGATGAAGAAATACTGCTACTGACACATTACTTAGGAAAGTTGACAATGAATTTTAATATGAAGAATTAATTGACAAAGAACCATATTAATATTTTAAATTTTATTACAATGTTATATTTGAACTCCAATACATACAACAATACGCAAATTTAGA
The DNA here is from genome assembly GCF_963853765.1 of Magallana gigas. Lineage (NCBI taxonomy): Eukaryota > Metazoa > Mollusca > Bivalvia > Ostreida > Ostreidae > Magallana > Magallana gigas. The sequence goes on along the minus strand of NC_088853.1, from coordinate 19,022,716 downwards.
GAGAAAGACAATTTTGATATACGAGGGTTGTTAGAAAAGTTCGCGGACAAGTTCGATTGCGTGAGGACTATTCGCATCATACCAGCGAAACTTATTATATTTAATTTTGACGTATTTTCTAATAAATATGTAAAGGTTTGTTTATTTCAAATCCACCTAAAAAAAATATACAGATTACATATTTTAACAAGATATGCTTCGAGGAGCATGTCAGTTTTTTAATGTTTTATATTTTGTAAGCATTTTTTTCTATTGAGAAAAAGTACAGTTTAAGCACATAAAAATAAACTATATTTTATATGAGATCAAAATAAGCTATGAAGGTCATTTTGTGAAAGTTTTAATTAAACTAAAGAATTTCTGACCGTTTTTCGCCATATTTGACCAACGCTAGACAAATGAGTCAAAAAGTTAACGTAGATGGACATCTTGTAGCACCGATCAGTCATTGAATTTTGTGTGCACGAAGAAAAATATCCGATGGAGACCAAACAGTTTTTAGATGCTTCTTTTTTATAGGACAAAGGTTTACAATTAAAACCATAACTAAAATTGAATGTTTCAAAAAATGGAAATACTAATATCTCAAACTCTTGCAGCATACAGACCCCCCACACAGCCCGGATCTTGAAAAAAACATGTATGAATTTCGCTTTATTTTCTTATCTGAAGTCGAAACTGCGTGAACATAGTTTTTTGGACCTAAGAGATCTACGATATGGCATTATACAAACATTTGACAAATAATGGCGGGAACATGCGTTTTATAAATGGGTTAATGGCATGAAAAGAGTGTGAACTAAAGGGTGTTTACTTTGAAAAAGAGTGACAGGTTTGAATTGTCTTTCAGTAGTTTGACGTATGGAATGGTGCGCCGTAAATCCTATTCATGCGAAATAAAAACCGCTGTATCTTTTGAAAACAACTTCAAAATCATATGATTTGTTGCATACTTATTTTCAATCGGTAGTCATTGAATAAAACGTACGTCATCCTACAAAGCACACAGTAATTTTGCTGTTAATCACTTTGTCCGCGAACTTGTCTAACAACCCTCGTATATCCCTGGAGAACCCCAAGATGTGAACTTTTTTTTATTTCAACATTTGTTGACTTTTAACAATAGTTGTCATCTATTTTAAAGAAGAAAATAAAAACAAAGGCAAAACTACAGAAAAAATATGAAGTTCGTTACAATTTGACTTATTTTCAACACACCCCCGCATATTCCTTTTGTTTAACATTCTAGAAGAACACCTATAAAATCGGATTTGTGTATAAATTATTTTTTCAATATTGAAATAATTGATATAGGACTAAAACACAAAGCCATGCATTGAACACCCTACGTCACCCTACGTGAAATTCGAAAGCACTCTCCATCAACACCAAAACAAGAATCTTTAATACAAAAGTAAATTCAGCCCTGTTGTATAGTTTGGAGACCTGGAATGTATTAAAAAAACGATCAATAACAAACTCAAGTCTTTTGTCAACAAATGGCTCCGCCATATTCTTAACATCAGATGGCCAGACACCATATCAAACACAAACCTATGGGAAAAACCAAACAAGATCCCATCCACATTGAAATAAAGAGGAGGAAATGGGGATGGATAGGCCACACTCTACGTAAATCCCCAGAAAACATCACAAGACAGGCACTGGATTGGAACCCAAAGGGAAAGGGGAAAGTGGGGAGACCTAGGCAAACCTGGAGAAGATCAGTAGAGTCGGAGATAAAAGAGGAAGGATTCACCTGGGCCAAGTTAAAGACAGTTGCCCAAAACAGAGTCCGCTGGCGAGGAGTGGTTGCGGCCCTATGCTCCCCAAGGAGCGAACAGGAATAAGTGAAGTAAGTGAAGGAAAGCACAAAGCAATAAATTTCATCATGATATTGAAGTAGACAAAACTAAACTCAGCCTTGTTAAGCATGGGCTTTGCTTGACAGTTTCAGCTGCAGGTTGATTGGCCAACTCGATTGGTAGAGATCAAAGGTCACTGCTATTTTTACAGAAGACACCAAAGAGTTTGTTGTTTGAGGCTTAGGTAAAATACGGCGTGCTATTTCTACTACTATATTAAAATAATAGACTCGAAACTTTTTGGGCTTTAATACCGAGTAATCAGAAGAGCACTGTCTTTGGTTTAATATATTTTAAACATCATTAGTACTTGAAGATTACAAATTTGTTTTTCTTTTTTCTCAATCAAGCTTTGCTAATTAATAATCAACGAAAATTCCTATTAAAATTCCAGAAGTCAACTGGATTTTTTTGATTTTACAATCTTACGCATGCGCTTTACATTTACGCTAAATCTCGGGAGGCTCTTTAGTTTATGTTTCCACAACATCACATTTGCATGGATAAACTCATTATTACAAATATATGTAAATTTTCATTAAAAATGTTCATCAAAGGAAATACGGGAGATAACTCCTACGCAGTGTATTTAATATGAAAAAACCCTAGAGTTTCGAATGTCATAAATTTTTAGATGAAAGATCTTTACAGCCTCAAAAAGGTTTGTTATGAATAATTTAACTATTATTTTCAATGCAATTTCGGAGCGACTCTGCAATTTTGTGCTACATTACAGGTATTTTGGAGGCATTTTAACTGTGGCGACGGCCTGTCCCGAGACACAGATTCTTCAAACTAAGCAGAGTAAAGTGAAATTAATAACATTATTGTAGGCTTAAAGCTTGGTTATGTAACTGTCAACAATACGGTGTGTTGATGTATCTATTTCGTAAATGTCCGATATCATATGCAATGTCAACCAGTGCACGCACGGGTCAAAGTCTAGTAATTTTCTAAAATCCAGTAATACTATTATTGATAAGTAATCAAAAATTTGAGTTTTAATTTGGAAAATACTTGTTAATATTTATTATCATATATATTTTGATATCTATACTCAATTATAGTGCCTCTTATAGAACTTTACATTTCCAAGCAAAATAAAAAACAATCGATAACATTTTCTTTCACAATTTTCTTTCATCAATAGATAGAGTCCCAGGAAACGTTTTCACACCTCAAAGAGATTGAGGATAAAACGGAATCTGACTGGATAGCTTTGACATTAATTTTCTTAATTCAGATAATGGAATCGTATTCAAACAGGTTTTTATAGAAGAAGAAAACAATTCTTAAACAAATACAATTCATGTTCAAATAAAAACATGTTTATCGTGGCTTTTTAGAAAATTTGCCAAAAATACACTTTAGGCATAAAAAATATGTTTGTTGTGTTGGTTAGATTCACAAAGTAACGTACGTTATTACTTTTAAAGAAAGTAAATAACTTATGTATGAACAGACACCTAGGACTGACACCATAAAAGAAGGTGGTCATTTTGCACAATAAACTTTTTGGAGGAGTTATCTTCCCTTGATGAATTCAAGAAACTTCATTTTGTCAAAATATCTGTTCAATTATTCATTTTTTCAACAAAAGATTTGTGTTCAAGTTAATTTTTACATTATCTTAGTACACATGTATTCATGCGTTGTCCATAGACTCTATTTATATAATAGTGTTGTGTTGTGCATGTACTATGCCTAAATAGTAGTCAGGGTTTGGTACATAGTGCACGAGCCGGAGGCGAGTGCACTATGTATCAAACCCTGACTACTATTTCGGCATAGTACATGCACAACACAACACTATTGTTATTATTATGCCGACTGTTGAATATACTGACGTGCTTTGCTATCAGTAGCTGTGACGTTCGAGTGATGACAAGTCCCTAAAAATAATTACTTGAAAAGCAAGCGTTTGTTTTTTTTTTTTCAAATTAATCAATAGATTTGATTGTTTATTTAATCAACAAGTTGGTGTACAATAAAAAGTCAACAAAGGTTTTTGTTCTTTTCAGGATATGAGAGAAGTTCGGCCTTACCGAGAAAACTCGAAATGTTTAGCAGACGAAATCCAATTGAATTTTTTTCTTGTACATTCTTTGTCAAGCGTCATTTAAAAAAGCGTTTTTGTGATTCTCATGTAGAATTTCTTTGAAAATTGTTCAATCAATTTGTTCAAAAGTTTATAAGAAACTTGAACTTTAAAATTACCGTCAATAATGAAGTGTTTTTGAATAATTTTAATTGCTTGATGTCAGTCGTGTATATCTACGTTTTATATATATAAATACCGTTCAACATAATAACGGCGAATATAGCGTAGCGGTAACGTGTTGGGCTTCAAGCTGGAATGAGTTCGAATCCCGCTGTCGGCGCTTGAAAGATTTTCGTTGAAAATATTTGCCGTGCTCTATTTCGGCATAGTATGCTTACGCTATATAAATCCTTTGATACTATGCGAAAATAGATGAGTATTGAATATATAGTGACAAACTGACAGAAGGCATAATAATGAATAATTTAAGCTGCAAATAATTGGACAGTATTCAAAATTTTAAACATTTCTTTGGTTGAGTATTTGACTATTTGAACGTTTATGTTAGTAGTAACTTCCAAATGATATCATGAATAAGAATGTATCATGTATTTTTTTGGTATCAGTCTGATAACATTAAAAGACATAATATTACAAAGCAGTGCACATGTAATTTAGGTTGATTATCCATATACAAATTAACCTGTACTGTATAATAAAGGAACTAATTTTTTTGTTTACACGCACATGTACAATTTTTAATAAATATGTTTTACTGACAGTTATTATTTCGATCGATTACAATCTTCAATTTACACTATACGACCATTCATTTACTGTAGATGGCAGTTATGCTAATTGTCCCAGTACCATATTTGGCAATGCTCAGCATGGACTGGAGTAAACGACCTTCATATCGAAAGCAAGTGCGTGTTGGATCATTCGAACACGTCCGTGGTATTTACTAACTTTACTATATTCGAAACAAATCTTTAAAATATCGGTGATTGTTTAGGCATTCTGAGAAATGGCGAAGTAAACGGTAGATTCTGCTCGGACCTAGTCTCATTACAATGTAATATGTGAAAAAGAGATTTCTACCTTTAAATCATGGTTAACAATACAACACGATTGGAATTTTTGTCACTAAACGGTCTGTAGCCCTGAAAAAACTGTCGTTTAAAAAGTCGAGTGAGGGTCATATTTTTTAAATGAGTTATCTTTTTTTTAGTTTTTAAAGTGTACCTCTAACAAGTTTGCTTCGACATGGATGGATAATAAATAACAACTGTATTTAATTCAGTTGATGTGCTGATATGTTATCAAGGGTTGCATTTTCTACTATATCCACAAACAGTAGATCCTACAAATAAGTTTCAATGTGGCATATTTCTCAAAACTAATGTATGATGTATAGTTATTCATGTAGCTATAATTGATATTCAAATATGTGTAATCACTACATTTGCAATTTATTTAGCAAATAAATGTTGAAAGTAATGTCTCTATTAATTAAACTTGAAAAGGAATAATATTAAATCAAATTAAGAATTGTCATTGTATTCTATGTACCAACAAATTACGGGATATATAGTTTTGTTGAACAGATCTCAGCAACCAAAGACCGATAATCCTCTTTAAAATTGAATACAAACATTGACATTGCCGATACAAACTGTAAAATGTTCTACATTGTATGGTGGAGAAAATAAGTCAAGAATTATTTGCACTTTGTGTTTACGTGTAATAAATTTTGGTGGTGATAATTGTATTTTAAAAACCAAACAGTCCGAAGAAGAATAAAATATCTATATATTATTGTCAAAGAAAAAAAAAATAATAACGTCACCTAACGTTCATATATTTTCTTTCAGTAAACGAAGACATTCGGGAAAAAAAATGAAACTTTGAAGAATTAACTTTTGATTTGTGAACAAATATGAACAAATAAGATGCCAGATTTAAATTGTATGGTGAAAGTACAAAAGATTCAGAATGATATAAAGATTTGGTATTCCTATCAATTGTGCGTGCCTCATCTTGAAGTTACATTCTGATATGTTAGTTTTAGTCGGGTGTGATCAAATACCAAAAAAAAAACCGTAAGACTTTATGATGAATTCAATCACGCTAAGACCGGAATCATTACCTCATAATATTCAAAGTATAATAATATAAAGTTGTTGACTGTGGTCAACAGTTAATCTGTCGGACCGGCTCGCAAACTGTTGACCAAGGCCGTTTACGCGGGATGTGACGTAACCGGTCACAGTCTTTTTTAACAGCCAATTTTAACAGTTCCAATCCAACAGTCAAAATGCTAGACTTTTTTCGTAGAAAGTTCTATTGTAACTGTTTTACAGGGGTATAACACTACTTATTTTTATATAATTTTCAGCATTTGTACGATTAATTATTAGAATAGTAATATATTAATGTCATTTTTATTTAGATATAAAACCCAATTTTTGCCCGTACAATATTACGAATATGAACTTATTGAACTTTTTTTAGTTACATTGTCAATGCAACGACCTCCTCACCAAATACAATCTTCAATTGGGTCGCATGCTGACTGTTGATTTTTTTTTATACCTATTGTTACACCATAATCACCTAATTGTAGGATCTAAGACATTTACGTTTTTGTGATCGACTTCAGCCGATCACAGTTGTGTCCATATGAGGCATCCGGCAAATCTAAGTATTTGCAAACGCATTGCGCCTGCACAACTTTATTATTTACTATGCAGTGAGAGCTTCATATAAATCTTTTTTTAAATGCAAATTACTTAAAAGACAGTACTCTTATTTGTTTCCTTGAAAGTAAAACATTTACACACTAACATGATGTTAATAATCCTGCAGTTTTTTTTACATACATACAAATAATAACCAAAAGTACATCTTGCCTTCTAAGAGTAAAATTTTTTCAAGCCTTGCTATTTCGGTAATAAACACAATGGTGGGATAAATCCTATTTATCATGTTTATTACATGTACCGTAAAATTTTCGCATTGCATTTAAAGAGCTGCCCAATGATGTATTGCATGTCGATCATTCCTAAAAAATAATACTTGTCCCGATTACAACAAAATATAAAGGTCCGTGTTTGCTCTGCTTCTGTCTTGTACTTTCTCTTTTGACCTTTGATTTTGAACACTGTTCGTTAAAGGCCCTGTCACACCCAGTTTCGTTCCCACAGTGTGTTCACGGCGTTTTAAAATTGATAGAATCACCGTGGGATCGCAAGAAAATTTTCAACAAAATATGTATAATTCCATCTAAATTATTTACAAGTGAAGATGTAACGGCGACCAAAGAGTTTCTAAGGAGCTCCTGTGGCGTGTTACTGCGTTTCCTTTACTTGGTAATTGACTCTCGCTCTCGCCAAATATTTACCGACCGCTCATGGCGTGCTAAGAGGGTTTTTTCTACCCCATGTCTACTGTGTGCCCTGCGCGTTGTTGTTTTTTTTTAAATATTGGTGGTTTAATGTTCATTTGTACAATTGTATGGATAACAAAGAAGAATTAAAACTATAGAACTGGTATGATTGTTTTAACGAAATGTTTTACACTAATTGAAATGTAACTTATTTCTTAATATTCTGAAAGACAAAATCTTAGTGAACTTAGCTACAATTAAGATCCGTTATTAGTTTAAAAAAAAAACGTGAAAACATCAGAACAAAATGACATGAATTTTTTCTACGTCGTTTATAAGGTTCTGGGGTATTTGCAAATGCAATTTTTTTACAGTCATCTACATCAAGTTTGAGAATACTTCGCATACTATTGTACAACAGCCATTGTTCGAGTATCTAAGTATTTAAGTTAACATATATATTTCTTTAAAATTTCACATTTATAACATATCTTTTTGGCTGCCATGTAAATTAAAATATTTATTTTTGAAAGCTTAAAAAATTAAGATCAATTCTAAAATTGATAAAAAGATCTTTCATTTTTAGGTTTTTAGATTTTTGCAAATTATTGCTTAGAGGCAAACCTTTTTATAAATTTAAATTTCATTGATTTTCTAGCATTTCTATGTTAATGGCAGCCCTAATTGAGTTGCATTTCGAGAAAAAGACAGAAAAGGACAGTCGAATGATATTTTTGTGCACATAGAAATCGACAGATATGAATAAAATCGTAGTTTATTTTTTCGTTGCTTTTTTGTTTAGAATTTTCTTTGAACAGAGACACTTTTCATTTTCCTTTGTGAAAAAGGAAGATATCAACTCATCATCTGCGGTGTTTCATCAGGATGCTAAAACCGTCTTATATTGTGGTGTAAACTGTTTCAATGATAACATCTGTCTAGGGTTTTGTTTCAACACAAACAGTCAGCACTGCTTTGGATTACATGATTTTAAAAGGGACGGTTACTCTTATCAACCGGTTCAATCAACTTCGGACAAAATCGTTTGGTATCGTTCAGGTAAAAAAGTATCACGTAAAACGCTCCTATATGTAGAACAAAATTAGAATACGTTTATCTATTTTACCATTGCTGTAAAGGAGCAATCAATTTGTTTCTTAAAAAACCGTTTGAGCAGTCGTTTTTGTCCTCGGAAATATATCTAGATTCAAACTAGAATTTATCTTATGAACAAATTGCATATTTTTGGCAAAAACGTGCGATCGTTATTGCTCGCTGAGTTGTCACAAGGTTAGTTTCTTAAAATGTAACATGCATGTACCTTTAATGCAAAATCTAATTAACTTCAACCATGAAAAGCGATATAAGTGATACAAAAACTAACGTTATACTGTAATAAGGAAATTTAAGTCTATCTTTAAAAGTGCCGTTCATAAAGACATTATAGTAATATTATGTTTACCTGTTAAAAATTTAACTTTTTACAATATTTGACCCCCACATATGCTTTAAACATTTTTTAAAGGTTAAAAAAATTTGATAACAATAAAATTATGAACCCATATGTTGGATACAACCTCCTAACACCATGAAAATTGTAGGTTGTCCATAAAGCAAAACGGCACCCTCTAAGGGTACAATTTAATAAATAAAATATGAAACTATAAAAGATTCAATTGTTCTTTTTTATTTGATCCATTTCTTTTATATATAGGAAAAAGGGACCAACAAAAAGGTGAATATGGCCACCTACAAAGGAATAGATGATGTTAAATTAACTTTTTCAATTTATTTATAAAAATATAAATGGATACAATTTAAATATATATATATATACATGTATATATATATATATATATATATATATATATATATATATATATATATATATATATATATATATATATATATATATATATATATATATATATATATATATATATAAAAATATATATATATATATATATATATATAGTTATACAAATCCGTGTTGTGGGTTATTTCATATACCTCAGACTCACGTTGTGGGATCCTTAGGTGGTTTATGGGTCATCTATATTTTGACCCATAAACCATGTAGTTAAAAATTCACAGGGAGGTTGAAAATGGTATTATTAACATAAAAAACAAAAAATAATGTTTTTTTGACCCACACGGATATATTGAAAAATGTCCCACAACTCAAAATCTATTTTTAGAACATCGCGTCAAAGCTACTAGTTTTTAACATTTTGTCTATCTATAAACATCCAGCGGGGTGTCCCACAAAACGGTTTTGTGATGCACGCAATGCATTGTTGGATATCAATGGCGGAGTACAGCAGTAACTTGGGTAAGTACTGAATATATTTTCTTATTAGCAGTAATTAGTAGGTCATATTTATAAAAATATGACGAGGAAGCAAAGATTATCGAACTAAAAGTATAATTAAGAAAAAATGGCGGACGCTCTTAGGCTGAAACGTCAAACGGCTGCCTTTTGACCATGCACCGATTCGTAATGCTGAAATGTCAAATGGCTGCCATGCACCGATTCGGAATGCAAGTGTCATTCTTCAGCTGTACAGTACATGGGGAACAAGTCTGCGAGTTCAGAAAACTTGTCTTGAGCGGTTAGATTACTTTTTTGTTCGTTTGCATACATAAAAATGTATTGTTTACAGGTGCAAGTAGAGAGTCCCCCAATACTCAACCCCGGGACTTGTTGAACATTTCTTCCTTAAATTATATTTGTTATGCACTAATTTGTACGACCGGATTGATTAAAGATTGTTTGCTTATCACTTCCCTGCCATGTATACAAACTGGTGTTCACTGGGGGATAGTAACCTAGCCTGGAGGCATATATACGGTAGCACATGCAACCCTGTGTCTTTGTTGTTGATCGAGTCTAAAGTAGTATATAATACTGTATATGAAATAGTTCACCGGAGATTTCATTTCACCCGCTAATGTTACGGTCCATCTATCGTCAGTGTAATTACATGTATTCCTTAAGATTTGGATATATCCTACCGTATTGCTTAAACAATAATAATTTATATATGTGCTTAATCATGATAATCGTTCACACCTCTGTGTGACTTTTATATTGTGTATATAATGAGTCAACCTCTCGAAGACTGCGGGCATGAGTAGCACGTGCCGAGAGTTCAACTGTGTATAAACAAAGTAGGCCCAACCCAGACTGATTTCAGAGACACCTGGTTTAGATTTCATTGAGAGTTTTATTTTGAATCTACAGAAAAAAACTTGTAGATGTGTTCTAGCTATTATAAAAAGAATTCAGCTTTTTATTTCTACCCGGCGATATTTTTTCCTCCTTTAATTACAGACCCTGAAACGTACTACTACACCCAAAAAGCGTGCGACTTTCGTGCGAGAAACGTTTCGTGTTTAATTTAGCACCATTACGGAGATCCTGTGGAATTGTAGCCCTCTTCAGTAAACATCAGATATAAAAATCGGAGAGGGCTACATTATTGCAGCTAGATACATGAATAACACTTTTTCTATACACTTTTTCATACAGGAAGCATTATGATATCATATCATGTGAAAAAAAGACCATACAGTGCGAGTAACATTTATCATATCGTACAAAAAGCAAACCGTGCTATGCTAGGAACGTATTGTAAAAACTGTATAGCGTGTGAGAAGCATGTGAGAAACATACAGCTGGTATAGTAGTGTGTTTCAGGTTTTTATTTGTATGAAGAAAAAAAAACTGTATAGCGTGTGAGAAGCATGTGAGAAACATACAGCTGGTAAAGTAGTGTGTTTCAGGTTTTTATTTGTATGAAGAAAAAAAAATTATTACCTCCTCTCCCCCCCCCCCCTCCCCCCCCCCCCCCCAAGAGCGTGCATGGGGAAAGGAATATTTTGATCTAAAGAAGTTTTATGAAGATAAATATTATTTGTTATTTTTAATTACATGTATATTCTAAATAATGCATCCCCCCCCAAATATTTCATTTCATTTTGCGAGGGGATGCTCTGCTTTGCGGTGCCCTTGTATTTTTTAAAAATACATTGTGATTCATATATCGTTACCACTATATTGTGATATGTATTGTTGTTTCATAACCCATGCATTGTTCATATAACCATAATATTTCATCATATGAATGCTTATGTTTATATGTAACATTAGACTTTTTATCTAAGTATTGTTTTCATTATTATTTTACAGCATTGATAAGTATGAATCTTCCAAAAGCTTGGAAAGCACATTATTTAATGATGCAACCTCAGACAAGCCCAAAAATAATGCTGTTATGAAATTAATGTTGAACAACTACCCATGGAAGCTTTGACTCTTTGCATGGAGGAATATTGATAGACAGTAGGAGATTAGATATGACTTTGGACTCTGTTGCAGTACTGTGATGCACGTTCCATAGATTCTTCTGAACACTGCACTGATTCATCAGCTGTCAGACATGAACAGGTATTTTTTATTAACTACATTACTTTTTTCAACACATGATTTACAAGCTTAACTCTAATTACAATGAAATCTTTTTCAAATTTATAACAGAGAGCATTCTAGAGAGGGACACAATGGTAACTCATGTAGATGTTCCACTAACTAGTTAAGATGGGCTCTTAACTGATACTACAGTCTACTCAGGACCATGTAACTTCACATGTTCAACAGCTTTGGCATTTTACTACAGGTATTACCTTAAGTTACTCTTTCTGAAATATAGGGGAACATTTCAGTAACTACAGTAGACCTGTAGTAACTAAGTAACTAAAATTTCATTGACAATTATTCTTTGCCTGTACTCTAGGGAGGAATTTGAAGGCAAATCCTGTTGAAGCACACCCAGATGTTCCACAGATTCTGCAGAACAGTGAAGATCTGTTGCAGCACATTATTACCGTATATACTTGTTCAACAGATTCAACAGGTCATAAAGGACCATGTTGCAGAATATGTTCAACAGCCTTGCATAGGTATTTTTATTACACAAATACATGTATTCTGAATGATAGGGAATTTTTGTCAAGGCAGGACTTCACTAGAATATCATTGTTCTTTGTATACTATAGGGAGCATTTTGGAAGCGGCAGTTTTGCATATACCGCATAGTTTAGTGCTAGGATCTTTTTAAGAGCACTCGATTGGCGCAACAATTTTTGGACTATTTTTATCTCCTTAATAAGAAGACCTATGTATAAAGATAGAGAAAAGTAATAAGATTTTAAAGCTGAAATATTTAGATTTTTTTCTTTTGTAAATGATAGTTTATAACTAGACAAATCATATCAAAAAAATTAAAGAAGATCTGATGGTTAATTTATTAACCACCCAGCCTCCTTAAAGGATGCCATCCGAGTACTAATTAATCACCAAATCATTTTATTTCTTTTCAGAATATGAGATAGAAGCTTGTAATGGTAGTAGCATCAGCATTGTCTGGAAGGAACTATCAGTGAAGGTAATACATGCAGGTACATTATTTGAGGGTCCTCAACACCTGTTAAAAGTTCTGCATACAAGCCCATTTTCTTAATTAAAGATATTGATTTTTACCATGTGTTTTGACTTAAAAATTACCCCCCCCCCCACCCCCTTATAATCAGTTTTTTAAGGGGGGACTTTAAATTTCATTTCACTTCATTAAAATAAATGCTCCTCCAGTATTCACACTCAGAACCTGTGGGTTGGTAGACTGAGGGTAAACCCATAGCTGCACAGAGATATTTAAAACACCAATTATTGGCGATATAAACTGTTTCACATCGCGTTGAAATTGCCATGATGTGACGTATTGTCTTAAAAGTAGAAGTCACAGGGTGTCAAGGATTCTTAATTTCGTTATTGTTTTAGTTATATTTTGTCACCACTTTTTAATCAGCCTTTATCCTTAACTTTGACAATGACAGCTTTTTCTCTGAAATGGAATTGTTTGTTCTGACATTTTCCCTGTAGATTGTTCATGATTTGTTTTGTGTCTTTGTGACATTGTGTATATGCAAACTTATAACTGTGTGATTGCTCATGGTTTTTGGGTCACTGTCAAATATATGTATTTGTGTCTGTTCATAGATTAAACGTGGGTCATTGTCATATATATATATGTTTGTGTCTGTTCATGGATTGTGGGTCATTGTCATATATATATATAAATATATATATATACCGGTATATGTTTGTGTCTGTTCGTGGATTAAATGGGGGTCATTGTCATATATACATGTTTGTGTCTGTTCATGGATTGTGGGTCATTTTCATATATGTGTCTGTTCATGGATTAAATGCAGGTCATTGTCACACATACATGTTTGTGTCTGTTCATGGATTGTAGGTCATTGTCATATATATATATACTATATATACCAGGGTTGTCCAAATATGTTCGTGGACAATAGCATTTTTATCATTTTAAATGGGTTAATTTATTCATATTATATATCTAAATCTTTGTCATAAAATTTCAGATCAAACCAAAGTGGTCTTCATTGTTTTCTATAGAAATAAAGTAAAATTTTAATGTATCAAAGGCTCGCAGAAAGTATGCACGTCCCAGCGCAAAAATTGTCCAAACTTTGTAATTGAGTTTTTAGATATGTATATTTACTGTTTTCATAATCTTCTATTGTGATGTAGTCTGTATTGTGTACATTATTTTCATACATCATTTAAAAATATTTTCAAACCAGCAGAGGACATTTAAAAGATATTACGGCAAGAATATGTCTTTTAAAACGCATGAAAAAGCAACTTCATCTGACCGCTGGCAATAAAAAAATTGTGTCAACTGAAGTAAAAAACTGAAATGAATGAAACGATTAAGGAAACTTATCCACAAGTGGCACAAGTGATATGTTGATGGAATATGCGATTGTACCTTCTGACCAAACGGTGAATGCGGCATATTACTCTCAATAAACCCAGTACTACGTCATTATAATTTAACGTCATACTGGGCTGTGCGGCCTGTATAGGCAATGTATATACATTCATAACTCCATTACAAAAATATACATTATTATGCTCTTTATTACAATATTATAATACCTTCCTGAAAATGGCGCTTCTATTTTGAATAAAATTACATGTGTCCACGAACTTTTCGGACAACCCTCGTATATATATACGTTTGTGTCTGTTCATGGATTGTGGGTCACTGTCATAGAGTTTTTGTTCTGCAATTTTTTCTGTGGATTGTTCATGGGTTTTTGTGTCTTTGAGTTTAGACATTTGTGCATATGCATGCATACATATGTAGTCAAAGATATATATGTGAATGCTCATGGTTTTTGGGTTGCTCTCATATCTACATGTATGTGTCTGTTCATGGGATGTGGATCACTGTCATGGATTGGTTGTTCTAACATTTTTCCTGTAGTTTGTTCACGCCTATTTTGTGTCTTTGACTTTAGAAATTTGTGTAAGTGCAAATATATATGTGAATGCTAATGATTTTTGGGTTGCTGTCATATATACATGCTTTTGTCTGTTCATGGGATGTGGGTCATTCTAACAGATTGTTTGTTCATGAGGTTTTAGTGTCTTTGTACATAACGCCTCAACTACCTTATGTGGATGATGATGATACTTCAACATTAATTTACATGATGATACTTCAACATCACATGCTGAAACTTTAACATTACAAGCTGATACTTTGTCTTTATATGATGATAGTTCTTTGTTACATGCTGATACTTCTTCATTATGTGATGGTACTTCACTCTGCGGTGATTCTAAAAATAGGGAAGGGTCATCTTGAGATTGAAATACATTAAAATTCAGAACTCATTGATGCCTGACAAGTTTTTAACACAGGACTTTTTCTCTGTTTCGGAGATTGATCAGATATTACTAAGGTCCACTGAGACTAGTTTAATAGATCAAGATACTCAACAGATAATACCACTTGATTATGTGTTGTCCTTTAACAGAGTCATTTTATATTTAAAGAAAGCCTGCTTGGGAAAACCATTGGCGCTCCCCATCAGTGCATACAAATCAGGGGGTTCGAGGTACCCCAGGGGATTTTTTGTCCAAAAATGTGCATTCTGAAGTGAACCCAAGTTTATGGCGCTTGGTCAAAGTGGACCGCTAAAAGTATTCATAGCACCTAAACAAAGACTTCTGTCATTCAGGTTACATCAGATTTATGGGTGGGCTTTCCCTGGAGATCCTTGTAAAGGAGTGGACAATGTAAGCACTAATTTTTTTCAACAGTACAGTTACTGCTAAAATCGGTTTCAACAGCGCACGTAGTCCCTAGCATCTGACTTCATGTAAGATATTGCAATCTGGAGGACGCAATGCTCTATCCTTTGTATGTAGTTTTACAATAATTTTATGAAAATGGAAATTCGATCATATGTAGATCAATAGATGAAATATTGTAAAATACGGGATCCCCCCCCCATTCCCTATTTTATATTTACTGGTTGACTTGTGATTGAGGGGTAGGACTGCCACCACCACCACCACCCCCCCCCCTCCCCCCTTAAATAAAAGATAGTTTGTGAGAAGCGCTGGGATCTAATGGATGATTGCTCATGCTCTGATTTCCTTAAGACAGAAAGTAAAATTGCTATTTAATGGCGTAGAATGCCCAATCCAAAGGGGGTAAAATAAATTTGAAGGCGCCTGCCTGCAGAATTAAAACAATCAACCTACAACATAAAACATACTCATAAAATTGGCATCCAATTTGAAGGCGCCTAAACAAAGACGAGTTACAATAAGGGGACTATGGAGTTGTTTGACACACAGAGATTTCGGCGCAAGTTCCAACAAATGTAATCAAAAGTGATGGTGCCCCCATTCCCTCCAGCATCCAGTTTCAGCTGAATGGCACAAGCCCTAGTATTGGGAATATAAGTTTTGATAATAACCAATGGGGTGTCCATATTTATATAAGGAAATAAGCATAAAAGAAGCTTGTTTAAATTGTTGGGTACAATGTAGCTTGAATTTAGTCTATTCTCTCCTTAGTAATATCCCTGAGTTTTATCGAATCACGATCCTGCTGCTTATGGCGAATTTAGAATCACCGCATACTGTAATACCATCATTTTATGAAATATCAGCATGTATTAGTGAAAGCATATAGTGAATACTAGGTATAATCATATAATAAAAAATTATCAGCATGTAATGTTATACTATCAGCATGTAATGATAATTGATAAATTATCATTAAATGAAGAAGTATCAGCATGTAAAGTTCACTTGATGTATCAGCATGTAATGTTGATTGATGATCAGCATGAAATGTTGAACTATCAGCATATTATGGGCATTATCTACATAAGGCAGTTGAGGTGTTCCATTTCTTTGAGTTTTATTTGTGTTTGCATGTATATGTATATATATGTGAATGCTTATAGTTCTAAGGTTGCTATACTAATACATGTTTGTGTCTGTTCATGGATTGTGGTTCAATGTCATATATACATGTTTGTGTCTGTTCATGGATTGTGGTTCACTGTCATATATACATGTTTGTGTCTGTTCATGGATTGTGTATCACTGTCATATATATACATGCTTGTGTCTGTTCATGGATTGTGGGTCACTATCGTAGGTTAATTGTTGTATTATTTCTCCTGTACCATGTAGTTTGTTCATGACTTTTTTGTGTCTTTGAGTTTATACATTTGTATATATGCAAATATTTTAAAGGGGCACTGTCATGATTTTGGTCAAATTTTGTTTTTCTGTTTTCATTATTTACAATGCTTTAGGATATATTTCTAATGATCAAATGAAATTTGAGAGTCAGTCATTGAGTTACAAGCAAGATACAGAGCTCACAATTCTTTGTCATGTAAACCAGGATTGTGCCCTATTTTTTTATTTACATAGGTTCAATATACAAGTCTTTTTCAAGCTGATTTGTCTATCATTTTATTCATTTTAAGAATAAAAGAACAGTTCCTAACATTTAATACATTCATTTTAGGTCTATAACTGGAATTTTTGCTTCAACATTCAAAATTAAAACAAAAGATTTGTTTACATAGCAAAGTAATTTCTTATTTAATTTTGGTCTCAAGCATTTTGATATTAGTATGATAGAATGCTGGAGAAAATTGTATCTAATTTGTTTGATGAATTATTGAACTGTATATACATGTTTGTGTCTGTTCATGGATTGTGGGTCATTGTCATGTATATACATGTTTGTATCTGTTCATGGATTGTGGGTCATTGTCGTATATTTACATCTACAAACTTTAAGTATAATTTCCTCAATTTCTTACGAAAGGTTATACTTAATTCATAGCTCTATAGAAACAGCCAGACTGAAATCTACACGCCCCATTTAACTATTGGTCGAAATCTACAGCGGCTGAAAGTGACAGGACTGAAATTAACACGCCCTGTTTATCGATTGATCTGAACCTACAACGACCTAAGTAAAATCACGGACTGCATGAAATAATCATGATGATGTCAGACTGAAAGTCTCACAGGAGACGATTTGGCTGTTTCTTTTAGCTAACGTACATGTGTACGTTAACAGTAATTTAGTAAATTTTACTAACTTTTCATAATCAATTTATTAATTAGTTAAAGAAAGATGTTAATATAAACAATAAAATGCTTTCTTTGATGATTCATGCAGGTTATGAAGGTAGCGATCATTGCAGGAAAAATTTACATAACCCGCTAATGCTGGTTATTTAGCGGGTTATGTATTTTTCCTGCAATGTCACTACCTTCATATCCCGAATGAATCACTATAGAAAGCATTTTATTGTTTAAATATGTTACATGTTGGCGTCGATCTGTTCATGGATTGTGGGTCATTGTTGTAGATTTCTTATTTTAACATTTTTCAGTTGATTGTTCATGAGTTTTTATGTTTTTGAGTTTACTGATCAATAAATATTTGCTTTAACGGCGTATTGAACAACATGTAACTTCCAAGTAAAATGACTTGCTTATGGAAAGGAACGATATGATTAACATAATAGGATACACAGAAAAACCGTGAAGTTAAATGATAAACTTTCTAGGATTAACACTCGGTACTACTGGATTTGTGCATGATGATAGATCTGTATGCTTGATCAATAGGTCTGATAAATGATATGATAGTATAAGATTGTAAAAAATATTGATGCGGGTACCATATATATATGCATGGATTGTGGGTCACTATCATATATTGTTTGTTTAAACATTTTTCATGTTATTTGTTTATGTGTTTTTTGTGTCTTCAAGTTTAGTCAATTGTGTATATGCATTCATACATATTGAGTTCAGACATTTGTAAATTCAAAGATATATATGTGAATGCTCATTGCTTTTGGAGTGCTGTCATATATATAAATGTTTTTGTCTGTTCATGGGATGTGGGTCACTCTCATAGAATGTTTGCTCAAACATTTTTCTTGTGACTTTGAGTTAGATATTTGATCTTTATGTTAATTTTTGGTTCTCTGTTATACTGTACCCGCAATGAATTTAACATGATAATAAAATGATAGGATAGAAACCACGCACGGTATGATAGGATTGACGCATGTTATACATGTACATTGAAAAGTGTACATGCAAGATACGATAGGAATGATACACCAGAGGAAAGGATAAATGATGTTCATGATAAACATATAATATTAGCTCTAAATGATCTTCAAAATTAATGTGATAAATTAATGGCATAGTTTGATAAAAAAAATGTACAAATTAAGATACTTGCAGAAATCTTTTTATTAACAATTGCCTAGTTGTTAATCCTAGCTGCTTCATCTAAAGGGTATACAAAAATGACTTATTGGCTTACATGATTAATAATTTATCTGTATTTCTACATTTTTTTCATTACCGAACATCCCAGCCAAACACTACTAACATCTCATCCCAACATCGAATCCTGTGGAAAATAACAGGTTCAATAAAAATTCAACTGTTGTTTTTGATAAACATGTAAAATCCATACAATAACAAATTATATACAAATTACATGTAATGTTTACGCAGTTATAAACTCTAGTACATATGATTAAATGTAATACTATGAGCATTTAGTCTAGAAAAAAATGTTACTGTAACCATGTTCCTATAAAGATCTTCAATTGTTCACATTAATCTTTTATTTCCATTACTTACATATATGATTAACATGTAATTTCTAATTTGATTTTTGTCACAAGAGTTTTGATATTAGTATGATAGAATGCTGGAGAAAATGTTACCTAATTTGTTTGATGAACTATTGTACTGTAAAAAAAAATGTTGGTGTCTGTTCATGGATTGTGGGTCATTGTCTTGTATATACATGTTTGGGTCTGTTTATGGATTGTGGGACATTGTCATGTATATGTATACCTGTTTGTGTCTGTTCATGAATTGTGGGTTATCATCATATATTTCTTATTCTAACATTTTTCTGTTGATTGTTCATGAGTTTTTGTGTCTTTGAGTTTACTTAATTGACATTTGTATACTGGATATATGCGTCCATACATATTGAGTTTGTACATATGTACAATGAAAAATATGTATGGGAATGCTTGTGGTTTTTGAATCTCTTTCATGTATAAATGTTTGTGTCTATTCATGAATTGTAGGTCACTGTCAGAGATTATTTGTTCTAACATTTTTCCTATAGTTTATTACTGTGTCTTTGAGTTTAGTTATCTGTTTATTTGCAAACATAATTACCAGGTACATGGGATGTTGGTCACTGTCATAGATTGTTTGCTCAAATATTTTTGCAGTGGGTTGTTTATGAGTTTGTTGTGTCTTTGAGGTCAGATATTTGACTGTTCATATGCGTACATATATATATTGCAAGTTTAGACATATGTTTATATGCAAATATTTGCATTTCCATTGTTCTTTCCCACTGTAAGCCCATACGGAGGAGCTGCAATTATTTCTCTATAATCGCAATTGCTCTGTCAGTATACTATGACGTCATAAAGGTGTAACGTTATATATACTTTTCCATGACGTTATAGATTTAAACCACTATACAATACATCATGTGTTTTTCTCCAACTCCATTAAAATTGACGTATTTACATGTAATATTAAAACATGTTTTTGATAACATTTTAAAGGAATTACTTTTATAACATATCATTGATTCTGTTAACAAATCTATGTGAATTAAAAAGATACATTACAGTCTGAATGCTTACTTTTGATGTAATAGCTAAATGTCAAGGTCTAGGCTATTACAGGGTATTTGCGAGTGGTAAAATGCAAATATAAGTAATAAACAACGATTATTTAGTGAACATGGCGTTATGAATAGCAACTGCTCTGCTGGCATATTTTCCATGATGCGCTAGCGTGCATCATGGAATATGCCAACAGAGCAATTGCTATTCATAACGCCATGTTCACTAAATAACGTTGTTTATTTCTTAAATATATACATTGATATGTGATCGCAGATAATTTTTTAGTTTTTAAACATTAAAGCATTATTACTTGAAAGATGTGGTCACAATTTACTGCAGCATAGTGTGTATACAAATTGAATACCAAGCACTAGCATGTTATGAAAATGTGTTGCGTACACTATTATTTTAACTTACATGTACAATTGTAGAATTTAATTCACTGAACCTTTCTTATATTTGATTCACAGATTCTATTGAAGAACACAAGGATTATGTCCCAAGTGGTATAGAATCAGTGGATAAACCATCATGCACCACATTACCATCAAAGAAAAAATGGACAATGGAATAGGACATTTGAATTTTATATGGACTTTAAAGATTAAAGTGTACCAAGAGAGGCAGAAGCACTGAAAGTAAAAAAACAATTGCAAATTTCTTGCTGATAGAAGTATTCATCAGAAAAAGAGTAAAATGCAACATATGCTGAGACTTAATCAGCAGATACGAAAGCTGATTCCAATGAGCCCCCGTTAAACGTAATGGCGGAAGATGAGGATGCAAATTTAGGACGTTTGGTCTTGCAGTAACAAATGATTCTGTAATAAACCCTTTAAATTTAAACAGTAATTGGAAGATTATCTCCTCATGAAATACCCTGGACTTATTTATAAACAAGAGTCGTCTATATGCTTCATGTTTTAGATTGAAGATTGAATGTGTATGTGTTATATCTGTATTACTCTCTCTGCTTCCCATCTGCAACATGTGTACCTGTGGTGTAACCTCATGGTTTAGTTTTTATTCGTTTTAAAATCTTAATATCAGCAATAAGATGTTGTAATTTCTTATGTGTTACTTTTATGTTTAAGGTCAAGTGAACATGATTGAAATATGTATTGCATATATTTTAAAAGTATATTACAATGTAATTTAGAATACTTAACGTTTTTAAAAAAGGACAATCATATTAATATCTAATATTTACATGTAGTGTATATTTCCCCTTATGTTTGCAGAGGACATCTGTGACGTTCAATTTCTCATGACACCTGTGGGTTTTAGCTCTGCTGGCCATAGACCAGAAGAGTGTATGCGATGATCTGTTTGTGTAGCTTTCTCTTTGTCTCTCTGTGAACAATTTTCAAATGCTACTACTATTACAGCTATCAAGAATGTTCACATATATATACATGTCTTGTGTTTGAAATCATGCATGACACATTTTTCTAACTTTGAGAAATAGAATATATAATCTTTAACTGACAAAAGTGTTCCCTTATTAATATTGTTTTACCTCTGCAAATAAAGGTATCATGGTATAAAGGATTTACCTTGTCTGTCTGTTAATCTGTGTCTACATTACAAGTGTTGAGGATGGATTGCTATGCCATAGCAATATTTTTGGTGGGGGTTATGCATTTGCTGCTGCCTTTATTTGACACAGAGATGGTCATGGTCATGTAGGGATTCGTCATGACCTAGACGTGGTAGTACATGGACAAGGTGACAAGGAAAATAATGATTTGGGGTATTACCCTAATACAAAGTCACAAGGAAAAGCGTATAGGACATTTTGATGTGGCCTAAGCTATAACCGAGATAAGTTGTTCACACCTTAATTTTTACAAGTAGTTTCAAACCAATGGCATTTGACACTTTAGGCGTCAATGATTTTAGAGAAGAGGTTTTCTGGTCTGTTACCATATTCTCTTTGAAGATAATTATAGAAACCAAACTTAGAAAACAATGTATTTGAAGACATTTTATTTTTTTATCTTTGACAACGGTTAAGGACAATGTTTTGATCTATGTTCATCTTATCAAAAGGGGTACACAGACCAAACTTCTTCCTGAGATGCATTAACATATACTAGACAGTATATGATCATTTCAAAGCATGCTTTGCATGCTGCTTCTGACTTAAATTACATAAGTCTGTGATTCATAAGCACAGTATCTATATCTTTTTATTTCAAGGGGTTTACAAAGTAAATTTCTTCAGTGCATCACTGGCTGCTCTGTTCAGTGCATTACATGTAGTAAAAAAATCTGCCACCTTTTCAGGAATGCCCCATACTATACACTGTTGCCATTAGGAGACAAGTCGTTAGTAATTCTTCGGTTACTTTTATAAAAAAATTCCCTTAACCATTTCTGTGCCACAGGGCCTATTTGGGCCTATTTGAATATCTACGTTAAGTGCCACAGGGCCTATTTGGGCCTATTTGAATATCTACGTTAAGTGCCACAGGGCCTATTTGGGCCTATTTGAATATCTACGTTAAGTGCCACAGGGCCTATTTGGGCCTATGTGCAATTTGAAAAAATATACATTAAAATAAAAAAAAATATTAAATATATTCAGGTTCTGTTTTTCATTATTGATTTTTTAAAATTTGTATCAATATACATCGTATGATCTATGTGTTTAGTGAAATACTGCTGATAACGTCACAACGTTAAAAATGACATCATAATCATGACGTCACTACGTCACACAGAGCAAACTCGTTGTCTGCGTTTTACCATGGCTGGCGTATGGTTTTTGTGAATACATCCCCAGGACTTTTCCGTCAGAACGGGAAAATAATATCTGTCCTAATGCACAACCTGGACCAAAGGAAATGCCCCCTCCCCCACAAGAGCACGACCAATCTTACGTTTTCCTACTCTGCACTATAAACCCTGGGCTCGTTTAACATATAACCGACTTTTGACTAAAATCTATCTTAAAAGACCAAATATTTTTCATAAGATCTCACCATAGCTCATAAATTTGTCATATCTTAATAGGATAATCTTAAATACTGTCAAAATACAGGTCTTAAGTCCAACTTTAACATGGCGAGAGCTAATACTTTAGTCCACCACCGAAGGCCGAGTATAATTCGAGTGTGCGCGACTTTTTTATTTTCATGCTGCTGTTAGTGCTGATTAAAAAAATCAAATAAAACACATCGGTAATATCAATGCGGTTTTTTTTTTAATCGGGTAAAAAGCTACTACATACAGCATCGTTCTCTGGTATTGTATAATTTGCAAGAAATCGAGAGTATATTAAGCACCAAAGGAAGCATGTACTTTATATGTATTATTTTTATTCAGAGTTAATTAATGAACGGCAATATAAACTGCGATATGCCAAATAAGGAGGAATGGGGCACTGAAAAAATTACTTTGATATGATCCTATAACAAAATTTTAGCCAGATGATCAACATTAAAAAAAATTCCATCTGGTGACATTTTACTGTAGTTTTCATGCATGTAAAAGAACAATACTGAATCTTTGGACAGAAAAACAAGAACTGCATGTAATAACTTATTTGGAGATAATGGTGATGCTTCGACCGTGTTCGAGATTAAGACTTCAGTGCACAACCCCCCCCCCACCCGCGTACGCGCTTCAAGTCTTCGTATCTTCTGTCTCCTTCTTCAGAGCATTTCAAACAGAGACATTCTTTCTTGAAACTAAATTTCAACCGTGTCTCTAAAATGGGATACCGCATAGCATAGACATTTAATTTTCACATGGATGGTTCTGACCGCACGGACTTTCATTACCTGTTTTATGGTCATAAAGAGCATCTACTCTGTGTAAAGGTGCAAATATAGCGGTAAAAGAAGGAAAGATTTCTAGGACTGTAATATACTTCATGAAAATATTTAATCACAAAATTTTATCATTATTATATTTTAGACAACTCAGTTGGTCAAGCGGATTTAATCACTAAAACAAACTGTAAGACCACAAGTTGGTAAAAAAACACTTCTTAGCTCTAATCGAAATATAGAATCGGAAATGTTTTGCATTTCATAACTGTTATATTTCATCGTATGATGATGAACTATGTGTAATCGTTAACTTTCTTAGGTCTATGTTGTTTTTGATTCTTTGAATATTAGAACTATAATATAAATCACAATCGTAGTTGTATCGATAAATAAGCTAAGATATTAGAGAACATGAAGAACAAACTTATACATCTTTTTCCGAGAGTTCAAACGTTTACAACTGACGATCGTGATTGTCAATATTACACGTATGATGTGGTAAAAGTTTTTACTTTGTATGGAATAAAATGTAAAAATTAAGATAGTGTTCACCTGTCCGAGGAAAGGAAGATTTTAAAACATACAGATAATTTAAAGCTACATAGTCCGATTTTTTTTGGCTATGGGAGTATCAAATATTTTTCTATACAGACCAAATTTATTAGACAAATGCCTATTTACACAAACAAAATCCGTCTCCTTTCAAAGTTTGTATTATTTAAAGTACATAAAAAATTTCTGTATGAGAAAACAAAAAACAAAACAAACCAACTCCATCTTGGGAATGTTTAGAAACGGGAACCGCTTGGTTTTGTTCCCGAATGATTGGGTTTATTCAACCCGCATGTGATGTATCGATTGTACATGTATACAAAACACTTCCCCAAATATTAGTGAATAAAATGTACCGACGTTTATTTTTGATTTGAAATTTTTTCAAAGTCGTAATACAACCATACCCGCCTTGACCTCAGCAGCGAATTTTATTATGAGACGAAAGAAATCAATACAATTTATGTCGTTTGTTTTTGTAAATAAATTGTGTACATCACTTTTTCAATAAAATATGGCTTAATGTACCTGGAAAACTACTGCAATGTCTATTATGATACTCATACTTAGCATAGCCATCGTATAAAATCGAACATAGCAGCTTTAAAAATTTCACGATAAGCCTACGAGGGTCAATCAAAAAATACGAAGACAATGTGGCTGTCTATCATATATTTTTAATGAAAGCCATACTTAACAGATTAATCTGTGCACCAACACTTATGTTATTGATATGCGAAGTTTTAGTCCATTTGATGAAACGGTATTTTTGTTACCCCTTTTTAAAAACAACATGTTTTGTCACCACGGCGCACGGTAACGTTCAAAACATGACGTTAAGATAAAACACGCACGGTTTATAGATATACCCCATCTTTATATCGCGCTTAGTCTATTGTGCCTTTCTCCTTACAATTTAAAATGGCACTGAACCACTTAACATCTTATTTCCACACATTTATTCAAGAATCATAAGTTAGTTCTTCAAATTTGTCATTTTCTAACCGTGTATCTCTTAGTGTACAGTAGGGATAACCCTGAACGTCGGTTGACGTTACTTATTTTTTGACCAAATATTTACAGATATTTTACTCTCTTTCTGACTGTTTTATATTCAAAATACAATTACCACCACCCCTAAAAAATTTATTACAGTTAAACACAAACTTGCAAATGCTTGTTGCCTTATCTTTTGCACCATTGAGCATTTTCATAGCTTGTAATGGCTTTTTTGTGAGTTAAATCTATTTTGTTTGTACTTCCCGTTGCGCCGTGACGTCCGGGGACGTCGATGTTTTTAGTCAATTCTAAAGAGGACTATCTGTCTTTAGTTACTAATATCTGTTTGACAAAACAATATAACCTGTCATTATTTGGTACATAGAATACCATGACTATACTTAATTTGAGGTTTCAATGTTATCTGGTTTTAAGCCCAATTTATAGAGATATTACTTTTAACATTATATGGTTTATTGTTGACATAACACAAATCTTGACCGTGCGCCGTGACCTTATTTTTGCAGGATTAGATTCTAAAAAATCCTTAGAAATAAAGGAATTCATTAATTTTTTTTCTTGCAAATTGTTTGAAACTATTGCTAAATTATGTCTACCAAATTTAGTAATGATATGACGTTAAGTAACATAGCTATGACAAAAGTCTTCGTATTTTTTGATTGACCCTCGTATATATTATTCTATTTACGAAATCATTAAAGTCATTTGGAGTATTTTGAATAACAGTTTTTGTTCAACTTGATTGTAAAATATGTGTAAATACGCATGTTTAATACAGTTCGTTGTTTTGGTCCAACAGAAAGATCATACTCGTTCATGTGCGGACCTAGAAGGGGGTGCATGGACTATTCCTTCCACCTCTTGGGAAATCAAATTAAAAAGATTATATAGCAAAATTCCCGAAATAGGCCTCAAAACCCCTCTCCAACATTGGAAAACAAAATTATCCCTCGGACACCCCCTGGAAATGTTTTCTGGATCCGCGCATGCGGTAACAAACATACAATATATCAATTTTCTCGCTGAATAAAGCAATAGCATACAGTGTAATGAGAAATGAATATTGAGCAGCGTTTTCATCACATAAATTCTCTTTACTGAGGTTAGCGAGAATATTTTAATAACAAAATAATTTATTAATGTATGTCATTTCTTCTTTAAACTCTCTATATATAAATCACTGCATGGCGTTGGAAGCAATTTGAAAGTGAGTGGGGGGGGGGGGGGGCTAGACTAATCCTAAAAAATATTGACAAGCAAAAAAAAATGATACAAAACTAATTCCCAAAATATCCGTGGGGGGGGGGGGGGGGGTAGTACTATACCTATACTTCCAAAAAAATCTTACCTACCAAAATAAAACAAATTCCCACATCATGAAATTCCTAATCCGGGGGGGGGGGGGGGGGGGATAGTATGCCTATGACTTCAACTTCTCAATAATTTAATCATTTCAAGGTAAATTTAGGAACAAATATGTTTCCTGCGAGAAAGAGTGGGGGGGGGGCTAACCTTTTATGATGCTATGTGCCTAATGGTTAGGTCTAACTTTGCAAAAATGGTGGGGTGGGTGCTAAGCCCCCCTTAGCCCTCCCCCCTCCGATTCCGACGCCTATGTAAATTACATTGCAGGTGGTGACTGTTGGAGAGTTTCATTTGTTCGTGTTTTGTACATTGCAGTGCGATACACCACACTTTCTAAAACACGGAACGCGGGGTGATTCGAAATTTCCCCCAAATGACTTTACGAGCATAAACTTGGATGGACGTTTATGCTTGCGCGATTTCATAGAAATTATTATTAAAACGAACAAGGAATTGCTTACCAATCTAGCACTGTCATTCTTTGTCTGTCTGTCTGCATATCTAACACACAGTAAAAACCAATTCCTTTTGCGAATTTCTTAAACTGCATCATGATAAACCTTTACAGCTGCAGCCAGCAATACCCGCCTCTTGACCACTAACATATTTGCGTTATACTAATTAATTAGTTTTTGAAAATTATCCGCTATTAATGACAATGATTGTTACAAAAATATCGTATTAATGATGCATACAGGCTCTAAAACAATGTAAGTTGGTTATATAAAATCGCTTTAAAACATTTGGTGCTTTGCTTAATTACACATATAGTTTAATGTTAATCTAATATGGTTTGTACATGGTCAGTAAATCTCATACGGTGCGAGGCCGAATGAAGATGTTTTAAAAATAAATGTCCAAATTATTCGTGGGAAAAACTTAGTTATTGCTATTTAGACCATATACTTTCGTGATAACTATTTGATAATCCCGCCCCATCAGTTCCATTTTTCACAATTTGAGGGAATTTCTGGTGTGAAAAACATGATTAAGTTTGCATTGCATGTCATTAGGTTATCAAAAAAGAAATTCGATAATTTATGATTTTTTTAAGTCAACCTACTTAAACAAACTCTCTCTCTCTCTCTCTCTCTCTCTCTCTCTCTATCTCTCTCTCTCTCTCTCAGGAATAAGATAGCTTTTTTATCGTGAAATTTATGTCTCATATATGTGCAAACAAAGAAATAAGAGATATATGCATTATATCTTATAGAACTACATGTAATTTCAATGATAAAAAATTCACATGTATGCGTGGATTATAATTAAGATTGACAGGATAAGAACGTGATTATTTTAAAAACTGCACGTATTTGTTAAAGATTGTGAACATGCATCATTTATGAAGTAATTCATATTTTTTGAAAGACGTGGTTTTCTTTACATTTCTTTTTCATTTGGCGACGCTTAAAAAAGAAAGAAAAAAAAAGAATGGAGTAACATCTTATTTGAAATGACAGAGAAAAAGATAAAAAGCCATTGTTTTCGATAATAACATTAGAAATTATTGATTAAACACAAAACTGCATCCCGCAACGCTAAAAAATGGTACGGCGCGTTGTGTCAGATTGTTACGTCAAAACATGAATTTGATAACGTCATGCTTGGCACTGAAGCGTAATAACGTCTTTTTTGACGTGGCAGCGAAAGGGTTAAAAAAGCCTATATATATAAGTCTTATAAAATGATATTTTGTATTTTGTGCTCCTATACAAATCATATTCAGCTGTATGCTATATATCATTGTTTTAGCACCCATACATGGTTTGTGGGATATATCCCATAAAGAATCTATATATATATTGCCATGACATGGTTTGTGGGTTCCTACCCACAAGTATGTTATATATATTATCTACTATATATCACTGTGGGTATGTATACCCACAATGTGTTGACCCACAACGTTATCTATAACTTTGAAACCAAATATGAGTAATCTTTATATTCATCTTATATTTGGCTTCTTCATCAAAAACTATTCCTAAAAATGCGTTTCCTTTTGTAATAAGCCTACCACAAATGCAGGGTCCCACAACCCATGTTTATGGATCATGACCCGCAAACCATGTCAAGTACCTATATATATATATATATATATATATATATATATATATATATATATATATATATATATATATATATATATATATATATATATATATATATATATATATATACCACTTTTGACCCTGTTAACATAAATCGCCAGTATCATCGCTGCTCCAATGAATACAAATCGCCGTTATCAGATTTCAATTCAGTCTTAATCTTTTAAATTCTTTTTCTGGCAAAACTATTGAGGCGGCGAACTATTTCCTAATTTGTCCGAACAAATAATTCATTCATACGAACAAATCGTAATTTGTCTAAACTAATATTTACTCTCCTAATAAATAACTTATTTGTACAAACAAATAGCTTTTTTCCGAACAAATAGCCTTTTCGTCCGAACAAATAACATATTCATCCGAGCAAAGAGCTAATTAGTCCGAACAAAACACTTATTCATTTGAACAAATAGCTAAGTCTTCCGAACAAGTCCTAATTCGTCCGAACAAATAAGATTCATTTTATTTTCATCTGGCCCTTTCATGCCGCCGTAACATATACAGAGGTTGACCTTTAAATTGTCATACACAATGCACCAAAAAAGAAAGAAAAACAAGTTTCAAGGGCCATGTATTGCTTAAATTGTTCTCAATTTAATTTCTCAATTTGAAGTATCAATAGTTCAAATTTTGTCGAATACTTAAAAATGTGAAATTCATTTAAACAATAAAATGCTTTTTTGGTGATTCATTCGGGATATGAAGGTAGCGACATTGCAGGAAAAATACATTTCCCGCGTTAGCGGGTTATGTTAATTTTTCTGCAATGATCGCTACCTTCATAACCCGCATGAATCATCAAAGAAAGCATTTTATTGTTTATATTAACATCTTTCCTTAACTAATAAATAAATTGATCATGAAAAGTTAGTAAATTTCACTAAAACACTGTTAATGTACATAAGTACGTTAGCTAAAAGAAACAGCCAAATCGTCTCTTGTGATACTTTGAGTCTGGCATCATCATGATTATTTCGTGCAGTCCGTGAGTTTACTTAGATCGCTGTAGATTCACACCAATCGATAAGCAGGGCGTGTCAATTTCAGTCCTGTCACTTTCAGCCGCTGTAGAGTTCGACCAATCGATAAATGGGGCGTGTAAATTTCAGTTTGGCTGTTTCTATAGAGTTATGAATTGACTATATTTTTCTGTAAGAAAAAGAGGAAATTATACATGGTAGATGTTAATATAAAATTATATTCTAGATTACGTGACATCATCGCGGCTCCAATGAATACAAATCGCCGTTATCAGATTTCAATTCAGTCTTAATCTTTTAAATTCTTTTTCTGGCAAAACTATTGAGGCGGCGAACTATTTCCTAATTTGTCCGAACAAATAATTTATTCATACGAACAAATCGTAATTTGTCTAAACTAATATTTACTCTCCTAATAAATAACTTATTTGTACAAACAAATAGCTTTTTTCCGAACTAATAGCCTTTTCGTCCGAACAAATAACATATTCATCCGAGCAAAGAGCTAATTAGTCCGAACAAAACACTTATTCATTTGAACAAATAGCTAAGTCTTCCGAACAAGTCCTAATTCGTCCGAACAAATAAAATTCATTTTATTTTCATCTAGCCCTTTCATGCCGCCGTAACATATACAGAGGTTGACCTTTAAATTGTCATACACAATGCACCAAAAAAGAAAGAAAAACAAGTTTCAAGGGCCATGTATTGCTTAAATTGTTCTCAATTTAATTTCTCAATTTGAAGTATCAATAGTTCAAATTTTGTCGAATACTTAAAAATGTGAAATTCATTTAAACAATAAAATGCTTTTTTGGTGATTCATTCGGGATATGAAGGTAGCGACATTGCAGGAAAAATACATTTCCCGCGTTAGCGGGTTATGTTAATTTTTCTGCAATGATCGCTACCTTCATAACCCGCATGAATCATCAAAGAAAGCATTTTATTGTTTATATTAACATCTTTCCTTAACTAATAAATAAATTGATCATGAAAAGTTAGTAAATTTCACTAAAACACTGTTAATGTACATAAGTACGTTAGCTAAAAGAAACAGCCAAATCGTCTCTTGTGATACTTTGAGTCTGGCATCATCATGATTATTTCGTGCAGTCCGTGAGTTTACTTAGATCGCTGTAGATTCACACCAATCGATAAGCAGGGCGTGTCAATTTCAGTCCTGTCACTTTCAGCCGCTGTAGAGTTCGACCAATCGATAAATGGGGCGTGTAAATTTCAGTTTGGCTGTTTCTATAGAGCTATGAATTGACTATATTTTTCTGTAAGAAAAAGAGGAAATTATACATGGTAGATGTAAATATAAAATTATATTCTAGATTACGTGACATCATCGCGTGATAGATTTACGGGGTTTTTTTATTGGCTTTTATATCAGGGAAATTACAATGATTCAAAATTTGAGTAAGCTCCAAACAACACAATAATCAAAAACTAAGACTTCACATAACTTTTTATTCTTTTGTAAAAAAGGAAAATGTAAAAGTCAATTTATTTTTAACTACATCGTTATTTTTGTCTTTTGATCTATGGAAGAAACCTTCTCAACGAAAACGATGCATTTTTTTGGCTTCACCAGAAATAAATAAATAGAGTATGGGTATTGATAAGATTACTTAAAGCTGCTTGGTCCGATTTTATATCAAATGTTATGCACGCTTTTAAACGATGGCTATGCTTAGTATATGTATAATAATAGACATTGCAGTAGTTTTACCCGTCAATTATGCCAAATTTCAATGAAGAAAAATACGTACAAAATTTGCTAACAAAACAAAACGACATTAAAAGGTACCGTGTTATTTCGCCTCATGTTAAATTTCACCCCCTGACGACGAGACGGGTGTTGTTGTATTACGAATTTAACATCGCTTTAAATAAAGGTCGAAATGATCAGACAAATTACAAATAAACATGTGTATGTTTTGTAAGCCAATATTTCTAAAGTCTGCTTTCTTTACAATCAATGCATTGCATGCGGGTTGAATAACCCCAATCATTCGGGGGACGAAACCATGCGGTTTCCTTTTCTAAACATTCCCGTGATGCATTTTGGTTTGTTTTTTCGTTTGCCCAAAGAGAAATTATTTTTATTTACTTTGAATATTTCTAACTTTGAAAGGAGACTGATTCTGCTGGTGTAAATAGGAGAAAATCCAGAACTTTCTAAGATAAATGATTTGTATGAAAAAAAAATTGATACTGTAATTACAAAAAAAATCGGACCAAGCAGCTTTAATATGATGAGGCATCGAATGCTTTCTTCTGAATGTCGTCGTTCCTAAAACATACCAATGCTATGCATACAACTTAATTACCGCGTGTTATACACTGTAAAAACAAACAAACAAAGAACAACTTTATTGTTGAACTTTTATTTAACAACATGAATAACATTAAAAAAAGAAATTGTCACTGAAATAATTATTTTTATAATGCACGATAACTCGACCACTATCTAATATATATATATATATATATATATATATATATATATATATATATATATATATATATATATATATATATATATATATATATATATATATATATATATATATTTATAAAATTCCAATGCTCTTAAAAAGATCAAATCAATATAAAAGTTTAATTGACGTTGCACTGTATTTACAAAAACGTCATTTATACTTTTATTAACGTCGCAACCTATCATAAATAATTAACAAAAATCTTGTTCTTAACCTTTGACATTTCTATTCGTTAAGATGTAACAGTTTTCTCAAGAGCTTTGATTTTTTCAACGAGTTTGCCCAGAATATGGCAATCGGCTACGATTTTTTCAATTTCATCCGATACTTCTTTTTTTCTTCTTTCTTCTTCCCAAAGATTTTTTCTATATTTGATGTCTAGCATTTTATTAATAGGTGAAACAAAATGTTTACTATAATGAGTGTGAATTATTGTTGGAACTGTTTTAATGCATTTTTCATAATTATTAGCTATGAGTGTTTCTTTTACATGGGGAAAATTTGTTAATAAAAGAATAAGCGAAAGAAGAAATATGATAAGAGCAGCAAGTATAAGTATCGGGGAAACAAGAGACGCTAATAACAAACCAAACGCTCCAACCGAGATCTGAAACGGCGCTAAAGAACGTCTTATAAAATAAGTGTATGATTCGGTTTCGCTATCGCTGAGGGGATAAATGTCTATTGAAGAGTTTTCTATTGGGTAAACGCCGTGTATTGCTTTAACAATGTTTTCATGTCTGTTTACAACATCATTGGAAAGTAAAACATTTTTAACATACAAATCAACCCTAGACTTGATCCTTTCCTCAACATTCGTTTTAATCCAATAAGTGTCAGTAACTGACACCCTGCCTTTCGGATTCAATATACTGTGTTTGCCTTCTTCAGACGACATGTATGTCTTACATTCCTCTACAGTGGCATGGACTTCCTTTTCGACTTTGTCTTGGTATGTTTTTTTGACCTGAGAAAACGACATCATATGTATAAATTCAAATGTTTTTTCTTACTTTTTTAATGAATAATAAAAACATACCACAAACAACACATGAGTCAGATCGCTCACCGTATCAACAGTTCTTACACAATTTGATTTTTATAGAGTAAAACAGAATAAATATTGCAAAACTGTTATATACTGTAGAATCATAACATTTCCTGGTGGCTTAATGTTAATGGAATCTGTAGGTACCTCTAATCAACGAATTAACACCATCCACGAATATTAAAAAAAAATTGTGTTAGAAAGTCATAAATTCTTTTGTAGGTATAATAAAATGCAAGAAACATCGTCCCCATGAACCTGTAAAGGTTCAGCAACCCACAAAAGTTTGCCCCACGGATACTTATTCCAAAGTCATCTTAAATATATATAAAAAACATCATTTATTATTTTCGTATCTAAAGATTTTAGATCCAACGCCTGATAAATTTTCACACCCTAGACTCAACGTGGTATATTTTAGATTACTTTTCAATGATTTCTTCTATCAAGAAATCCTTTAAAATCATTTATATATCAGAAAACTGTCATATAAAGAAACCGATGAATATCAAAGTAAATATCAAATACGTTATTGTGTAGCTAGACTTAAAAAACGATTAGAAATCGATGTATTCTAAATCATCACATGTCGGTCGGTGTAATAAACAACTTAAACTCCCTTCATAAAGAATATTCATAAGCCGAGCGTCAAAAACCAAAACGAGGCTAAAGTCGGTTGAAAGCGTAAACAAAAATGGCGACGAGTAAGATGAAACAATCACTGCTGCGTGCTGCGTACCTTTTGCAACAGATATAGAAGGATAAACTGAGAGCTGTCATTCCACACACTACCGACTGATCCTGGGAGTAGAAGTAGATGGAATTCGGCCATTCGGAAAGACCATGGCCCTTTTTTAGCGTGAGTGTCCGAGATTGCTGGGTTGTAAAGTTATAATGTAATTCTCATGTTGTTACTGAAAACACGTTCTTGTTACAGTGCACCAGCATTTACATAGAAAACTGATTAACATTGTTTTAAGTCCATTGGCCTGTCTAAACGACAAAGTAAGTTAAATTTATGAATGATATTGTTTGATTAGCACTTGCAAATATTCTATGATCATTGTACATGTAGGTTGACTTTAGGCCCCAAATCATACTAAATCAGACATTCAGTTAACATCAATATTTTTATTTTATCGTGTAAATGACATGTAGGAAAACTTCATGTAGTTTTTTTTTCAAATAAAAAAGTTTCTAACTTTTTGTTATCCCAACTGCTCTTAAGGTAGTACAAAACAGATCTTCGATATCTTATGAACCTCGAAGCTGAGGAAGATTTAAGTTATAAAGATTGTCTTCATGATCAGGAGTTGAGCTTTGTTGCCAGCATGGAGTGTCCCTTTGTGGATTTCAATTTCCGAGGAATTTTCCTATCGAAGGTGAAGTTCTAACTCACTTGGAAAAGCGACATGTTCAGAGAATGTATGCCCTCATAATATGCTGGTTCACAGATCAGAGGGTGTTGGAATTAAAGAGCCACTTTCCATATAAAATTATCTTATCTATAAGGAGACAAACCCTTCCATCTTGAAGGTAACTGGTAACTATTGCCAAGGCAACCAGCCAGATGGTTATTGCCACTTTTTTTTGGAACCTGGACCGCTTAATTACACTTTTGCCACCACTTGCATTCTTCCTTGACCTTCGACATTAGATACTGTATTCCCCTTGATAGAAAATGATGCTCCCTCAACTGTGGAGATTTCTCACCAGTGACTGATCCTTCGTCATTGGTAGAATCGTCCTCTTGCTCATTTGTGGAGCGGTCTTCTCGCTCTTTGATGGAACATTGCCTTTAGATGAAATTCACAAGAGTAGCAACAGACTGACTACATGAAGAAAAGATAAAGATCTAGATAAACACACGCAGACTCATTTAGATGATGATTTTAATAAATGTATTCCGACCGTACTTTTGAGTAAAATCTCTCTACAAGTTGGCGACGCTTTTATGTTTTCCGCCATGCTTGCGTTCTGCGATACCGACCGTAGCCTCTTTTTCAGGACGATATTAATATTCATGTCTATCTCATTAAGAATGAAGTATTGCATAAACGTTTGAAATATGTGAAGTTCTTTTCCCCAAGAAAAATCATTTTTCCATCTGGCATTACTCTCAGGAAATATGATTTTCCATAGATAAAATATGTATTCATATTGCTCTCATCATCATGCAATAAATGTATAATATCCCTTCTCTTTAGAGAAATGATGGATTTAAAAAAATACGTTACATGTAGCATTAGTTTGCTTTACACTGCGCCGTATTACCCTTCAAAAGGAAGATTTACAAAAAAATCTAATGTTCATATTTTAAACTACTTCATTTTTGATATGTGTTCCTTTTTTGAAATTCATTTTTACCGAAAATAAGAAGATCATATGCAAGATATATTATTAAATTTAGGTAGGGGTGAACTGGTTATCTTAACTTTTCTTTTACGCCCCCCCCCCCCCTTTTAAAGCTATAAAAATATATGTTATCATAAAGGTGCATTGTTCTCCTTCAACTACTTACTAGTATTTGTATTTTATTGAAATTCATCTATATTACAAAAAAGAATTTGAACCGAAATGCGCTCAGCCCCTGAAACTAAAATATTTGAAAATTAAATAAATGTTTTTTTCCACTGTAATTGATTGTTGTTTACCAAACGTAAACTCGTGTGATGTTTATATTCTTACTCACTTGACCAATGAATACGTTCGACTATAAAATGATGTAACGTGATATGTTAGAGACCTATTCAATGGAATGTATTGATAACAAACAGTGTTCAAACTCAGAAGTCCAAGGGAAAATACAAATAAGGAGCAGAGCAAACACTGACTTCTACAAAACCAAAGGCAAGATTTGGCGCCATTGACGAGTGGGCATCCACTGCTAACCAGTCACACATGTCGTGTTATTCGTCGTAATTGGGAAGAGAGAAAACATTTGAAGATAATTCGGCTATTACTAATGGCCCAACAATTAGTATGTAAGTTAGCATTGTATCGACTGGCATATCACTGTACTAAATCCACCTATCATTGTTATCTTTATTCTAAAAATGTTGTATATTTCATAATAATTCACTTAATAAATCCTTAAAACGGGGCCCCAGAGAAAAAAAGTACAACAAATCATTTTCTAAATTTTCTGTACAAATATTAAATGTTAACTAAGACATTTCGAACGACCAACCAAACTTTTAGCGTCAGTTGAAGACTTTTAAGCAAGATACAGATCTCAAAACTCCGCTAGGTTCGAATCATTTGTGTTTGTTCAAAGGAGAAAAAACACTTTTTTTACAGACCAATATTTTACCAACGTATATCCATCCTCGAAAAAAATGTATGTTTAGTCTGAATATACTCGAAAAAACGATAAGCATTTTAATTTATAGGTTAACAAAAGCCAATTTCTTTAATCAACCATTGCGCAAAGATCAAACCGAATTGACAGCTAAATGGATTGCCTTTTATTTTGTTGTTGATGCATTAGATTTCGCTAATTCTGTGCAAGTAAATTACCAGCTGCCTAATTTACAGAGGTCTTTGTTTTATTTGATATGTAAAACATGTACATGAAAATTAAAAGAATGATGAGCTATGATACTTTCTGATGCCCCTTCTTATATGATGTTACATTTTTTAAACCAGAGTTAATTTTAAAAATAAACTTTTTTCATAAGGATGTTTTGTGCAAATTTTGGTTGAAATTAGGCAAGCGAATTTAGAGACGTTCTAAATGTAAAATTTTATAAAAGGACAGACAAAAAGACGGGCGGTTGACAAAACGAGGTCAGAAAAGCTCACTTAAGCTTTCAGCCCGGGTGTGCTAAAAATTAAAAAGAAAATTGACAGACGAAGATGCCTATGATGTAAAATACATATTAAACAATATATTGTAATTCATGAGAAAAAAAGTTAAAATAGTTTTCTTTCAAATGTTAATGTCATTATATTGCAATTAAGCTTCAGGCTTAATATTGGCCAAAGGGTTCTGTTTTAACAATTTTGAATTGACACTTGCTTAAGATGCTTTCATAGTAGGTTCACATAGCTTTGTAGTTATGATGTAGAGGTTTTAAAACAGTTCCCTAATATGTTATTCTGTTGAACTTTGAACCCCCTTTTAATCTCCGGCATTTGCCATGAGTTCATGGTTTTTGCAATTAAGAATCTACTCTGTTTATTGATGTTTGAATAGTGATTCACAAGTTTTAGCAATGTAATATTTTATAAGAATTTTTTTTTCAAACGTTTTTTTTTTTTGGTTTCTATTATAAACTCTGAACCCCTTTTTGGGTCCCATTATTGACATGTGGTCACATTTTTAACAATTAAGATACCACATAATGAACCTATGTATCCATGGTAATATATATCTCATATTGCAGCTGTATTGTTCTTCAAAAAATATCATTTTTATACATTTGGTCTATGTAAATATTTTTTAAAAGTTTAACTTCCCTTTGATTTCACTGTTGGTGTCTGATCTTACTATTTCATCAATTTGAAATATAGACTACTATTATCCGAATATGCTTAAAGAAGATTATTAATAAAAATGTAGCAAACTATTGAAAAAAAAAATAAAGAGAGATTCTCGACAACAAATTTTGATCTTTGAACTTCACTTGGGGTTCTCGTGTTCCTGGGTTCACAGTTTGAGCACTTTAAATTTTACATAATTTGAGTATTCTTCCACAGTAATATTAATAATTGCAGCATTACAGTTTCTAAAAATATAACTTTTAAACATGTCCTTTATTTACTACTAATTTGAACATTTAATCCCTCCTTGGACCTTCGTGTTCCTTTTGGGTTTTACACGATTGTATCAATTCAGAATAGAAGATATCCGAAGATGCCTACACAATAATTAAACGAATTGTTAAAAATTATAAAAAAAATTCGTTTTATATTTTAATGTAAAAGTTCAATTTTTCATCGGACCCTAGTAATTATCCTGGGTTCATGGTTATCTTACATGTAATTAAGAATATTTAATCCATATTCAATTCTTTGTGTAAATATTGCCGTGCAGAGAGGTCTTGGGAGAAACAAACAAAACATACGTTTTGGGTTTTTTTTCCACTTTTAAAAAAAAAAACCATGTCCTTTATAAAAGAATAGAGAAATCAATTTCCAAAAGAATGATGTTTACCAACTGTTGTTTAATTTAATGTAGTGGTTCTATTGTAGAAGTAAAGAAATGTAAAAAAAAAATACAGAGATTCACAGACAGACAGATGGACTGACGGACAAATGATAAAAAAGCTCACTTTGATTCTGGTGAAAAAGGGTTTAAACAATCCAATGGTCTATATGCTAATTATAATGATAAACATGAAACATATACCTCCTTCCATTCCTTTTCTAACGACGTAATCTTCTTTTGACTTTTTATTTGCTTTTGTTCTTGTTCTTCTTTCTTTTTTTCTACCATTTGTTTTCTTAATTCAATTTCTTCCGATATTTTCTCTAAAATGTTCTGCAAGAATCTGTAAGAGAAATCCATTTTTTTTCATCACAAACATGATTTATTTTTATTGATTGATACAATTTAAGCAAAATTTAATTACATCCAAACATTTTGTTTTCCGGGTTTAATGTATTCAGTCGGTCAATTTATTGTAATGCGAATTTTACATTTCTTAACATTTGAGAAAAACAGCGTTTTGCAATGTGAACACGTATGTATTAAATAAAAACGTAGTTCATATCTTTCAGTTGTGACAAATTACCATATAAAAAAAACCACATCAAATTATTTAAATAAAAAAATGCGTGAAAATGGAACAGATATACTTTCTTGAAATAAGTGTCTTCCTTGTTTATAAAGGAAACATTCGTCTTTTCGATTTTACAAAAAAAAAAAAAATCAGTTCATTTTAGAACGGTTACCCATGATGTATAGGGATATTCTTGTCTCTTCAACAACAAATAACTGAAGAACGTTACAGCTACATACTGCATCTCAAGAATGTTCCTATTTTCTCTCTATCGGATAATTTTATAAGGCAGCTGAAGAATATTCCTAATTTTCATTTATCAAAAATCTGCATGCCTCTTTAAGGTGGTATGGGACAACCGTTGATATTAATATGGATAAAAGTACATTATATTTAAAAAACGTTCAGCGGTTTAGAATTTTCAGATTTCACAATATTTAATCAAGCTTTTAAAAATATTTAAACAAGAGGCCCATGGGCCACATCGCTCACCTGAGCAACAATGTCGAACTACATTGACTTAACACACTTTACGGTCAGACGCGACCTATCTTCCATTTTTTCTATTTTTTCCTATCTCCACAATGTGAAGATTTCCACCAAGTAATTCCATAATTATATTTTCCTGTTATATGACACTTTTTTTATTTAGATATAAAGTTTTCAATTGAAAATGTATACTATGACTTTATTTCTAAGCATTCAAATGCATTTTGCATGCTATTATAAGAAAAATTCTAATTATTATAGCTCTAAAAATAGCCTGGTAATAAACCTTGAATTTTTGGGAATTAACAGGTTTAAATGTAAATAAATAAGGAATAATTTATCAAGGAAAAGTATATAAAATTGAGGAACGTCTCGTGTGTCCTTAAATAATTAAGAACAGTAAAATTTAATATTTAGCAAAGTTAAGTACAATGATAATTTTCTGACCTAAAACTCAAGATTTTATAAAGGGGTAGGGGTGAAAATATTATTGTGATGTATTAATTATATATAACACCGGTATATTATTTCTTGTTTGGTATATTGGTATTTATGAAAAAAAATATCGAACTTAAATTAGTGTAATTTTCATTTTCCACAACTAAGTGAATATTTTTAATGTGTTTATTTAAGATGCCAAGCTTTGTGAATATACCATGCAGATGAGATACATTTCATTTTCACAGCTGATATCTCATATGTGAAAGTTAACAAAGATTGACGGACAGAGAATCGCCAGCTAGTCTGGAAGGCAGTACGCAGTGTTTGAACTCTGTGGCAAAAGTTGCTAAGGTTACAGTAAAAAACTTAATTGGTCTTCCCTTAAGTAATTGTTTACCTGATATAAACTTGTGTGACGTTTTATATCCTTACTCACTTGATCAATGAAAACATTTGACTGAAAAATGTTGTCACATGATGTGTTAAAAAGCTATATAATTTAATGTATTGTCAGGCATACAGGTATCAGTTCTGTACGAAGGCCCATTATTTATTTCATATTCCCTCAAAAACAACAAACGGCTACAAACCAAAATGATTTTCTGCTGCAATAGTTTCTTTAAAATAATGATAATGCACGGATATCCTCATAATTATAATGTTTCAGAACTGTTTAAAAGAAGTTTTTATTTACTCGTTTGAAAAATACCAAAATTGTTGCAGATTTCAAATAATTTATGATCCCAGAAAGTAGTGATAGAACATCTTCCTTTCGATTTTTCTGTACACAAGTATATAATGTTTACCAAGACAATTCCAATGATCAACAAACATTTCAGCGTCAGTCGTAGAATGATAGGTTACTTTTAAAAACTTATCCAATTTGTTTAATTTCATTTTTTTAATGCATTCATACATTATATAGATAAAATGTTTTGTAATTAAGTTAGCCAGTTGACACAAAATCAGTGTATGCACTGTGTATTTTGGAGAAATTAGTCCTACCCTTCATCCGAGATTCCTCTGACTCTAACCCCCGCTTTTATATTGGGACGCACGTCCCACTATTAAAGCGGGGGTTAGAGTCAGAGGAATCTCGGATTATCCTACCCTATGACCCAATTACAACAGTTTTTAGTTTTGAAGATAACTGTAAACAAACGGTTTCGCATTAATTTTGCAGAGTTATTAAATAATTACAAGTTACCTTCTAATTGTAGTATCAACAAGAAATGTAATGATTATCGATTGTAATTTTCAATGCACGGTATATATGTTTCCATCATCCGTATTTATAACCTCTAAAGAAAAGACAGGCGCGGGTGATTAATCACAACATGGTTTAACTGAGACTGTGAAAACGTCTTTTCAAATTCATAGACATCTTTTTATTGTCTTTGGATTTAATTTACACGATTATGAACTCGGAATACTTTGCTACTTCAAATTCTCTTTCGGAGAAAATTCCGGCGAAGTTACCGATCAAAAATCGAATATTTCAACCAAAGTCGCTCTCTTGTTTGAACAATAAAAACAGAGGGAAATGCACTTTAGTACGCTGTTAATGCATCAGATTTTATCATTTTCGCAGGTTAACAATCAACTGCCTATTTACCGAAGTATATGTTCCAAATACAAGGCGATTGTTTCCCAAGTTAAAAAGCAAAATGAAACAAAAAAACAAGCTAAAACACTCTCACACGTGAAAATGACAACGCGTTGAAATATGTAACCTCAATGTACTTCACAATAATCGGCACCAATGTTATTTCCATGTTTCATAGATTATATTCGTACGTGAACTGTTGCACAACAAACTGCCAGCTTCAAACAAAGAACCTCGTTTTCGAGATGCGGTAGACTGGCGATGCCTGTCATAAGACCAGTCTATCGCAATGAATTGCCAGTCTTCGATATATGGAATAACGAGCCATTCTTTATTAGTATTTTCGCAATTATCTCAAATTTGGAACATAAATCGCCTATAATTTTTGCAATTTATATTTTCCTTTCCCTAAAGATGATTTATGCTAAATTACGTTAAGATTATCTCAGTAGTTCTTGAGAAGAAGATTTTTTAAAATGCACTCCCCTTTTTTACAGTTTCGAGGTTTTCTCCGCTTTGAATAAAATCTGGCCTTTTATTTTGCAATTTATATTCATCTTCTTATAAGGATGATTTGTGCCAAATTTGGTTAAATTTAGCCAAGTGGTTTTAGAGAAAAAGATCAAAATGTAAAAAGTTTACAGACGGACAGACAGACAGACCGACAGACGGACGGACGGACGGACAGACGGATGACGGACAACGGGTGATCAGAAAAGCTCACTTGAGCTTTCAGCTTAGGTGAGCTGAAAAGTAAAAAATTTGAAAACCCCATCGGAATTCGAACTCATGACTTTCAGATTCG
Organism: Magallana gigas; assembly: GCF_963853765.1. NCBI lineage: Eukaryota > Metazoa > Mollusca > Bivalvia > Ostreida > Ostreidae > Magallana > Magallana gigas. The sequence continues at coordinate 18,979,871 of NC_088853.1, read as the reverse complement.
TTGTTAATCCTCTAACCCACTGAGCTAAACTGTTAGGTGACAATATTGGGAACGAAACTACTTATATAATTACACTTTTTTTATTGTTTTTTTTTCGATGAACAACACGTCACAGCATGGAAGTGGCATATACCACCTGAAGAATCATTTCTTATTTTCCTTTGTAAAACTGTTTTGTTTCTTACTTTTAGTTTTTTTTAACAATGTTCTATTCTTATAGACTGTTCAAATGTGTCGTTTCCAGTCTTTTTGTAGCCTTGCCGTTGTTGCTTCTAGCCCCTGTTCATATATCAGATGGATTTATACAGGTTGCAAATATTTTGGAAAGCTTTCCTTTCTACAAAGTTGATGCCCGCAAGATTTTAGAAAACTCTTTTGAAAAGTAGTGTACACAATGCAAATGAACAAGAAATAACAGCTTTAATTTTCATTAATCAGTTCCGTTCATTCGTTTCCGGTCCCAAGACAAACAAACCTTATTTCAACGAGATCTCAGATTTGGCAGAGACTTGAACAACCAAACTTTAAAGAAAGATTGACTTATGATTGTACAAATGTTTAACATGTTTTTCTTGGTTCGGTGTTACTTTCGCTCGTCATTAAAAGTACAATTTTTTATTTCATTTTTGGTTGTTTAACATTGAAGTAACGTATGGTTATTCAGAGCAATAATCATATCCATCATTTTTTTCTGCCTGAGAGAAACACTGTTTTACAGTTAAATTGATATTGTATATCAAAACAGAAGATATTTTTCTTGCTTTTGCAACAAGAGTCTAGTTGATTGTTGAATTTTACAAAGTGTGAGCTGAGAGAACACAGACTGTATAATGAGGAGAGCGCTGAATATAGCTATAATATGAATGTACACAAGAGGATGAAATTAAACTTTGTATAGCTGTGTACGATAGTGTAAATATGCTTTTGTTGGTACGATAAACAAATGGTTTAATCATTTAAAACTCATCTAACTGAGGGTAGTGTGCACTTGTCATTGTTATTACAATGACAACTATTGATATGTAAACATGAAGAAAAAATTATCAAGGGCTCAAAGAGCTAGAGGCGTAAAGGACCAAAATCGGACCCAAAGTTAAAAGAATTTTAAAGTGCTTAGCATAATTCCGCCCATGTTCTAATATGAACTACTCGATCATTTCATAAATAGACAACTTTGAAACGTATGACGTATTTTTGACGTCATTTAGCAAAAAACTATCAAATTTTCATTTTTATATGATTAATTGTTTATTTTGTGTACCAACACACTCATGCATCAACGTAAAATTTCTCTCAATTGTGAATTATCATAGTATTTAACAATAGATGAAGTTTCATTCTGTTTGCATGCATACCTGTATTGATATAGCAATTATAAAAAAATAACTTTTTGTTATAATTTTCAATAAAATAATTTATAATGTTTATGTAATGAAATGCAATACTAGTAATTCTTTAGATTATTCCTTCATGCTGGTATAATTTTTATATCATGATTTACAGGAAAAGGAGGAGAAGGAGGAGGAGGAGAGACTCAACATACAAAACGTATTGCGCATGTCTGTAAATGTTTACTGAGTCGTATTATTAAGCTGCTTGGCGTCATCATCAAAAGAATGCGATTTTAATTGTTGGGAGTTGATTTTAATCAACTCTCCTATGCAGTTACTCTGGCAAACCGAAACTGAAACAGTGTATGGACCCAAGCACAAATCATCACCGCTGACAAGAGTTAGTTCTTGAAAATAATCGATAAATTCGATCTAATGTACGCTGAAGCATTTTATTTAAGGAAACTTATTTATTAAAAACCTAAGAAATAGTCAGATTTTAAATAGTCCGAACAATTAAGAAGTTTTTGCAGTCGTATGAATTCCTACGCCAGAGTTCAATATAGTCTCGTTCAACCAATGCTTGTATCTGTTCATAATTAGAGGTCGCATCATCAAGCTATCACGTGACCTGGTATTTCTTACTTGTCGGAGATTAACGGAGACAGCCGAGCATCTAGTTGAAAGAGACTAGAGTTCATTATTGGTTGGATTCGTACACTTTTAAATATATTTGAAATACCGATACATAGTTTGATAAAATCAATTCTTTTTTTCTAATATAACACAACATGATTCATGAGAGATTTTCTCGAAATTCTTGTCGAAAAAGTTCGAGAATCCATATTATAAAAATGTGCCTAATTTAAATAGAATTTATAAACTACTTCCAAATCAAAACAACACATTGTTGATTTTAAGATAAATAATAATCTATGAAATCAACTCCCGTCAGTACTTCAGTTCTTTGATTGTTTATGTAGTGGGTACATGTATCAGACAGAAATGTTTTAAACACTTTAAAGTCATTCTCTTCATGGTTTTTACTCTTGAGCTACTAATCATTTGCCCTCTTTCTGCGCTGTCATATTATCTTCTTATCATTCATATAATTTTTTATATTGTATATCACCGGCTCTTATCACAAACTTTATCAGTATTCTTTACATGTAATATCAAACGTTTTAGTATAGTTAGTAACACAACAAGTGCAACCGTTTTCAAACAATCATTTCAAGTACAGTTATTTGGGGTATTCCGAATCCCTTTTACAACTTGGTTGAAAAATAGGTAAAACGCATGATTAAAATTGATTGCTTAATATCAACGGACAGGAGACAGACCTTTGTATCTTTGTTCCTCATTATCTCTATCTTCGAAACAGTGACTTTGTCAAGGGTTCTTTTGACACCACAATTCAGGGCCATTTCCGATATTTTGAATTAGAGACTAAACTGGAACAAAACAGTTTGACAAAATAGTTTTTTTTTACAGATTAATTCATAATAATTCAATTGTCTAAAAATAACAAAGAAATAATTATTATAGTCTATGCCTTTGACTGAAATAAAAATTCACCCTTGGCATTGCTTTTCACGTTACGTGTATGCATGTAGAAACACAGAGAAATGATTCAGCCACTATATATAAAGTTTGTCTTTTAAAAGGGCATGGTCACGATTTTGGTCAAAAAGTATTTTCCTGATTTTAATGTTCACAATATTTCAGTAAGGCATTTTAATAGGCAGCCAAAATTTAAGTGTCATTCCTTGAGTTATAAGCAAGTTGCAGAGCCTACAATTCTTTGCTATGTAAATAAATATTTTGTATACATTTTTAATGTTGAAGTGAAAACTAAAGTTTTATACCGAAAATGAATGTAATAAACGTTAAGATCTGTTTATTTATGCTTAAAATTAATAAAAAGATGGAAAAATCGGCTCAAAAAGGATTTTTCACCGTTATATTGAACTAATGTAAACAAAAAATCGGCAGAGCCTTGTATACATGTCAAAGAATTGTGATGCCTGTATCTTGCTTAAAACTGCAATTTCATTGGTCATTGGAAATGAATTTCTAAAGCATTATATATATATATATATATATATATATATATATATATATATATATATATATATATATATATATATATATATATATATATATATATATAATAAAAATCTTTAAAACACTGTTTCAAAATATTTCGACCGCGTTACCGGTCTTCATCAGTCGGTGTTTATTGTCTAGATTGACAATAAACACCGACTGATGAAGACCGGTAACACGGTCGAAATATTTTGAAGCAGACAATAAACACCGACTGATGAAGACCGGTAACACGGTCAAAATATTTTGAAACAGTGTTTTAAAGTTTTTAATTATTCATTGAAAAAGAGACTTTGGATATATATATATATATATATATATATATATATATATATATATATATATATATATATATATATATAAATATATATATATCAGGCTTGGGGTAATGCTAAATGTAATGGTAATGCATTGCAATGCATTACATATTTTCAAAGTAATGCTAGTAATGTGTAATGCCACAATTTTAGCATTACAATTAATGGTAATGTAATGCATTACTTCCAAAAATCTAGTGTAATGCTGGCATTTCATGGCATTACTTTGCATTACTATGCTTTTCTATGCATGTTTATTTGTAAAATCGTGATGAATTGAATCAATGAAACACTATTTGATTAAAAATTGTTTTTAAAGAAGAAAAATAATTCTTGAGATAAAAATATTTTAATTGTATGATTAAGCGTGTTTAAAAATAATTTAAAAATCCATTCTTAAATTGTCAATATAACTGGCTATATAAACACAAATTCATAACGGTTTAAGAGTGTCTTGTGAAGAATTCAAATCATTTGGAAAATGGACTCCAATAAGTTGTACATTACATGAATTCTTTACTGTGAAGAATGTGTCAACAGTACACAGTGTTGTTCTACGTATCAAACATTTTATTGTTCAAAGAGGTGCTAAACACCCCAATCACCACCCTTCTATTGGCTGTACGTGCTCCATTAGAATGGAAAACAGACATACACCCTTAAAAGCAAAAATGAATGCAATAAAAAGAGTGCACTCTCCAACCATGATCTTTTGAAGCTTAAAAATTACTCCCAGTATTATTACCCATTTGAAAATAATTTAAATTTACACACTCTCTCTCTCTCTCTCTCTCTCTCTCTCTGTTGTATACATGTATTTAAAGTACAATTAATAGTTTGGACTGATAGAAAATACAAGATCAGTGTATTTTTTCTATTATTACCTGAACACTTAATATATACATGTATCTTATATAAATAGTGCCTGTTTGGGAGGGTAACAATTGAGGGGTGTCAATTTCAACTGTTATCCTCCCAAACAGGCACTATTTATTTTGTTATACTGGATGTCTTATTTTTAAGAAAATTTTACTGCTTTTATATAGGAATAACGTGAATTCTACAGCGAACCGAACGCGCATAATTTTCGCGCATGTAAAAATTTGTAATGTTTCCCGTTGCTAAGTGCGTTGCTAACGCTGAGGGTAATAGAACGGATTATGAACTGCGTCTTAACCAATCAGATTTCAGTATTTAACATGAAAGTATAACAATAGATTTTCACACCCGACAGGATGCAGTTGAAAGATGAAACCTGTGAAACTTTGATCATGTAGTGCAACAGCAATTTTGTATAAATCATTAAATTTGAACCCTATTGGATATAGTGAACATGAACCTGTAAATATGTTTACACATGTTTTATTTATGAAACATTTACAAAAACTCTTTATTTACCTTATTTACTTTTTAAATTACTTTTTTAAAATTTATTGACTTTTCACAAAATAATGGTAATGGTAATGCTTTAATTCTCTCATGTAATGGTAATGTAATGCATTACTTCAAGAAAATTAAGTAATGGTAATGGTAATTTAATGCCCTAATTCATGAAGTAATGGTAATGCAATGCATTACTTTACAATGTAATTCGCCCCAAGCCTGATATCCAAACAAAAGACCAGTCACTGCGACCAAGAAGCAAGAAACAGCGTCTAAACATACCTCCCCCAGTGATCATCAGCGTGGGTCACAAAATACTTCACGCGACGGAAACTACGGATATCATGGACGTGGCAGAGGTCGTCAAGGATCAATGTGTGTCGAAAGACATGGAAACTTACCGTGTGTTAGTGATTCGCTGGCTCTCTGTGAATATGATATGGTAGTTGTGAAAGAATGTGTAAGTGATAAACTAGTGACTGTGCTTAAAGACACAGGGTGTAGTGGCGCCGTCATTCGGAAGAAGTTAGTTACGAAGGAGCAACTAACAAGAACATATCAATGATTCAAGTTAGCAGACGGTCGTGTAATCGATGCAAATGTGGCAAAAATAAACGTTGATACGCCGTACTTTACCGGAAGTGTTGATGCTTGTTGCTTTGATTCGCCCTCAAACGACCTTATGTTCGGAAATATTCGTGGAGTAAGAAGCCACATGAACAAAATCCTGCATAGATTCATTCGATTGAAAATATTGCGGTAGTTGAAACATGTTGACAACTAAAAAAAAATCTCCATATAAACCTATGAAAGTTCCGGAAGCAATACGTGATGGGTCACCGGATGCTTTAATACGGGAGAAACGGAACGACGAAACACTGAAAAAGCAAAGAAACTTGGCAGAGAATGAAGGCTTAAAAATTTCAGTGATGGTGGAAATTCGAAAATGTGTGAAGAAAAACGAATGTTATATAGACAGTTTTCTAGTCCAAAAGTGCCCAACGGAAAACTTTTCCGACAGATGATTGTTCTCAAGGAATATAAAACAATCATGATAAAAATAGCACATGAAACAATTAATGGCTAATCATCTATGAGACAGCTGAAAGAATCGTGTCCGAATTCTATTTTTCAGGAATTCAGTCAGACATTAGACGTTTTTGCACATCCTGCGATGTGTGTCAGCGAACTATTCCGAAAGGAAAAGTACCTGCAATACCTTTGGAACAAATGCCGTTAATTTTAAAAGCATTTAAGCGAGTAGCAGCCGATATTATAGGCCCTCTCCAACCAGTTACCAACAAAGGGAACCGATACATTCTGACACTTGTCGATTACGCAACCGTTATCGGAGGCAATTCCACTTCCTGGAATTGAAACAGAGCGAGTTGCAGAGGCACTGGTAGACATATTCAGTCGATTGGGAGTCCCGGTTGAGATGTTTACAGATCAAGGATCGCTATTCACTTCGGAAGTTATGAAAAAAGTAAGCCTTCTTTTGCCTTTCAGAGGCATTACTATAACACCGCATCAATATTGTGACAATCGCTGTGCAAATCGAACACACTCGATCGTATATTTCCCATAACTCTTTGCAACAAGCTCAGCCAACCATTACAATAGGTAAGACCCGGCAGGGCTGTCCAGTAAGATACGCGTGTGTTGGGTCTGCGTTAAGTAGGCCTTCGTGACATATTTTGTTGTAATATTTCGATAAGGACAATGAAAGAGGACCGTGGTTAGTATTTATTCGCTTTTGGTAATTTGATTAATGTAAAGTTTGTATTTCAATAGTTTTAAATATTCGTCCAATAAAGTCATCTTGGCTATAATTCACGGTACTGTTACCTGTGTGTACGCTCAGGTGTGACGTAAGCGGGAGTGTTTGTATAGAATTCGTCTCTTTCAATCGTTATGTTTGTCGTATTACTGTATCAAGAAACGGTGCTTAAAAAAAAACGTTTTTCTATAATTTATTTTATTTTGTCTTTGATGTTACATTTTCATTTAAATGGTTGGCCGGAAGTTAGCTACCGGAAGTCTGATGACTTTTTTGACCTCCATTTTGAAATACTATTCTGAACAAGTTACTTAGTGATAATATTATGCTCTGGGTTTCAAAGATGTTACGTCTACAAATTAACGATACATGTATGTAAGAGTAAAATCTTGAGGCTCATTAATTAATGTACCGGTGATCATAAATAGGGGTTGATTATTTAAATATATGTATAAGGGTAAATATGTCAAATATACCCGGCCTGGCACATCATACAATTGTATGAACAAGTCATTTGCAATTGCCACATGCAGTAAATACGTCACCGGTAATTGGTAATTTTGTTTGTTATAGAATTGATAGTTTATAAATCATGTACATACAACTACATGTAAATATTTAAACATATTGGAACGGCGCCGCGATCATGAAAACCGGGAAATTGCGGGAAATTGAACAAATACCCTAATAGTATCAATGCATTTAATAAAAGAAATGATTTCATTTTCTTTCTTACATTTTTATAGCTATAAATAAGATTAACGTATATCTACTCGGTTTAAATTTATTAACTACATGTAAGAAAGCCTACTATAGTGAACCTAACGGTTTCCATTTAGGTATAATATATTTTTGTTCACTGAAGACCAAGTTCCGTATTTCATTCTAAATACATGCATGCATGTAATTTATAAATTAGATATAAGTGATTGTTACAAACTGAATGGTTTGTCAAAATCTTTTCAAGTAAACACATTCAATACAGTGATTCAATATCCACTTATATATATATATATATATATATATATATATATATATATATATATATATATATATATATATATATATATATATATATATATATATATATATATATATATATATATATATGATATAAAAACGCTCTTGTATATGTAAGTTGCCGTGGCGCAGAGGATGTGTGGTGATGCTAGTAAACTAAGGGTCCCGGGTTCAATTCTCGCTGTGGCCGGTTTTTTTGTGTTTTTTTTTTATTTTTCTTTCTAGAGCAAAAACCGTTTTAGTACCTTTTCTTTCATAAAGTTAATACATTTTGTTGGAAATTAAGCACAATATTGAATTAATTTTTTTTAATGGCTTAAAGGTGGCTTAAAGGTGGCTTAAAGGTAGCTTAAAGGTGGCTTAAAGAAGTTTGGACATTAAGGACCTATAAGTTGTCCTTAAAGGTGGCTTAAAGGTGGCTTAAAGATAGTCTTTAAGCTGCCTTTAAGCCATCTTTACGCTTTCTTTAAGCCATCTTTAAGCAATACATATAGCTTAAAGGTAGCTTAAAGGTGGCTTAAAGATTGTCTTTAAGCTACCTTTAAACACCTTTAAGCTATCTTTAAGGAGGACTTAAAGATGGTCATTCATCCTGTGAAACGTCGCGTGCTCAGTCTACATTATGACGTCATATATCAGACGTAAAACGTCTTCGGAAATAGCCGAAGAGACTTACGTGATTCCGAATTTTTTTTATATTTCTTCTTTCATTGTTCATCAATTTAATTCATATGAATGCCAATGTAATAAAATTGAATACTTTATTCAGAATCTTAAAGATCAGTTCCTTGACTTTTTATTTTCCATCTGATAATTTGATAAGACATACATAGAAAAATTCGTGTTTCTTGATTGAAGCACTATTGAAACTTATCTGTTTTTCCTTTTTAATTTCTTTTAATTCAAATTACCTTCTATTGAAACACTGGAACTTATTAAATCGAGTTAAGGGGCAATAAACATCGATAAGTACCAGTCAATCAATGATCGAACTAACTTTTAAAAAACAAAATGGCTGCCAATATGGCGGCGCCAAGGGCTGGAAGAAATTTTTTTAGCCCTTAGTACCCCTGATTCAACTCTCATTTTTCACTGATTTTCTTATATATACTTGTTACCAATAATCCTCGCTACGCGAGGCGGGTTTCACCCGCCTCTCGCTGCGCTCGGTATAATTAAGATACTGGTGATAAACAGATCGGAGATGATATTGTGGTGCTATGGTATGGTATTGTAAACAGATTGTGGTGTCGTATTGTTGCGGTGGTGAATTTGTCGAAGCAGACGCTGATGATGATTTTGATGATGTGTCGATCATGATAATGATGATGACAACAACGATGTGATGATGATGATGATGACGACGATAACGATGTGTCAATGATGATGATATTGATTATTCTGTAGTGTGATATGTTGATAACTAGGTCCGGTACTACAGCCCCGGAGGAGGACAATTTGTCGAGCAAGCTCAGATAAGTAAAAGTGTATTTATGGTCCTGAATCAAATTATTTAGTGGGTTTTTTTTTTCGTATTATACAATGTTAATGTTCTTATATTTTGTTTTCATAAGTGCGTGAAAGTTGTGCGAGTGTCTGAGTGATTTTTTTATTGTTAAATAATATATCTTTTATCTTTTCTTTCTTCTCTTCTTTTTTGAATAAAGTATTTTTTCAAATGGATTTCTTGTTTGTGGGTTTTTTTTGGAGTGACTCCTCTCATCCCGTTACAAATATGTAAGTTACTTGTTGTTATGAGTTTGAAAAGTATGTGTCCTACGTGAATGAGCACAAAAGGTGCATTGCTTAGCATCCTGATCTTTAAAATGTCACTTAGTTATTTTATTCTTCTGAGAGCCTTAACGGAACCGGAACACGTATCATCAAGATCTAATGTAAGATAAAAGCAAATTAGAGAGAAATATTTCTAGAGAGTCTAGATAATAAATAACGGTAAGAAACCCCACTAAAATGTAATAATATTTAAACATTTATTTGAAATCTATAAACAACAGTTTATTTATGTTAACACTGACTGTAACATCTTCGTACAACATCTGATATGCAATTGTGTCATTTTTCACAAATTAACTCTTCATTATTTGCAAAATTCATTTATAGTTACCCAAGTGTCACCTATAGAAATATACTGAATCCTTGTTTTCTCATGACATTTTAAAAATTTGCTTCACATCCAGGAATAATTTTTCTTTGTAACATCTGTCAATTCAGTATAAATAGTGACCATGTTCTATCAACTCTAAAAAAAACATAGACCTAATAAGCAGCAGCAATGTGGTTTATCATCATAGAATAGATCTAAATGTATGCTGGGGAAATGGATTATCTCCATGGACCTTTCACTGAGAGTGCTAAATTTATAACATCTCAGAATAGAAATAAACAACAAGAGGCCCATGGTCCACATTGCTTAATTGATCAACAAAAAGACATAATAAAACTAGAGCAAAGCTCGTTGCAAAGCAACGAGTGGGTCTTCCGTTGATGTTGAAAGTAAAGCTAAAAGTTCCTGTAAGAAGAAGTGTTTTTAACTTATAACAGGAGACACGAAAACAAAAAGATTACAAAAATCGAATAATTCTTGGTACGACTTAACATAATCCGAATGGTTTTAAGTTCGAGTTAACAAAAACCTTCATGATTTCATGAACAACTTAACAAAAAAAAAATCCGAATATGTTAAAGTACGACTTAGCAATTAATTTTTAGGTACGAGTTGATTTAACCAAGAATTTAACACTATTTTCTTAACCAAGAATTTGAGGGGCCAGCCCCTTTTATTTGGTATCAGTTAAAAGGTCTTGCAAATATAAACATATTTTGTTCAACAAGTGTTCAGGAATTGTCAACCTCTCTCGAGATATCTGAACAACTGTGTATTAGGGGCCGACCCTTAAACTCCTTACCGGGGCTACAAACAACATAGTTTTAGTTTACGTATTGTTGAGAACATTATTTTGAACAACTTTTGTTCTACAATGCTATTCAAAATATTTCTCCTTTTCCTGATAATTATGATCAAATTCTTAAAATTCAGGCCCCTTGAAACCCCTAATTACGTAACATATGACTTAGCTATAGTACTGTATAGATAAACAGCTGTGCAGTGAACATTTTTGCTTCTATAATTAATAACAAAATATTGTTCAATAAAGAGTTATTGTAAGAAGACTTTAGAGCCCTCTTGGTTCCTAATTTGAGGGGCCAGACCATTTTTTCTTGATATCGAATTAAAGGTCTTGCAAGTATAAAAATATTTTGTTCAACAAGTGTTCACGAATTGTTAACTGTTCTCGAGACATCTGTATAAATGTGTTTTAGGGGCCGACCCTTTAACTCCTTACTGGGGCCACGAACATCAAAATTTTAGTTGTCATATTGCTGAGAACATTATTTTGAACAACTTTTGTTCTATAGTGCTATTCAAAATATTTCTCCTTTTCCTGATATTAATGATCAATTATTCGAACTCCTGGCCCCTTGAAACCCTTATTTACGTAACATATGATTTAGATACGGTACTGTATAGATAAACAGTTGTACAATAAACATTTTTTCTTCTATAATTAATAACAAAATATTTTTCAGTAAAGAGTTATTATAAAAAGACTTTAGAGCCCTCTTGGCCCCTAATATGAGGGGCCAGCCCCTTTTTCTTGATATCAAATTAAAAGGTCTTGCATATATAAAAATATTTTGTTCAACAAGTGTTCACGAATTGTTAACTGTTCTCGAGACATCTGTATAAATGTGTTTTAGGGGCCGATCCTTTAACTCCTTACTGGGGCCACTAACAACAAAATTTTAGTTATCATATTATTTAGGACATTATTTTGAACAACTTTCGTTCTACATTGCCTTTCAAAATATTTCTCTTTTTTCCAATATTAATGATCATAGTTTTGAACTTCTGGCCCCTTAAAACCCCTAATTACGTAACATATGACTAAAGTATGGTACTGTATAGATAAACAGTTGTACAATGAACATTTTTAAGGTCTTCCGTTTTCCAACGGAAGACCTTATTGTTTTCGTTCGGTTTCTTTTTCCCTATTATTATTATTTTTTTTCTTACAAAATTTGTGCAGGCGATTTCTCAAAAATGGCTCAGCCGATTTTCGTGAAACTTTCAGATCTAATAGATATTAATCCGAACTTAATACACATTTTTTTATTTTGATGACGTCATTTCCGTTTTTGAGAAAATGACGTTTTAACGATTTTCAGAGGGTTGGCTTGTCCCGGGATCTCCTCCTAAACGGTAAAAGATATTGAGTTCAAACTTTCAGGGATTGTAGACAAGAGATTGTAGATGTGCTATTTGGCGTTCATATTTGTCATGCTCAAAAGGCGTTTAAGCTCGCCTGGTCCCAAAAATTGAGACTTAAAAAAAAACGTCGTAATTTTTAATGGTTTTCTTAGTTTGTCTCTTTTCTGAAAAATATTTTGTTAACCCTTGTAATGCAAGAAAGGTTTATATTTACAAGACCTTTCATTTGATATCAAGAAAAAGGAGCTGGCCCCTCAAACTAAGGGACCAAAGGGCTCTAAAGTCTTTCATCTAGCCCTTTACTGAGTGATACGAGCAAATATGTTTATCTTACAGTTATGTATCCAATAAATGTAATGATTTTATCATGTGTTACGTAATTAGGGGTTTTAAAGGGCCGAAAGTCCAGAATTTTGATCACCCATATCTCAGAAAGGAAAAATATTTTGAAATAAAGTATAGAAGTAAAGATGCTCAAAATGATGTACTAAATAATATGAAATTTTCAAAATTCCGTTAAATGGCCCCTATAAGGAGTTAAGGGATCGGCCCCTAAAATGTTCGTTCATATATATCTCAAGAACGGTAACAAATTTCTAAACACTTGTTGAACAAAATGTGTTGAGATTTAAATGACCTTTTATTTGATATCTAGAAAAAGGGGCTGGCCCCTATAATTAAGGGACCAAAGGGCTCTAAAGTCTTCTATCTGTAGCCCTTTACTGAGTGATATTTTGTGAACAGTTATAGAAGCAAATATGTTTATCTTACAGTTATTTATCCAAGCAATGTAATGATTTTATCGCGTGTTACGTAATTAGGGGTTTTTAGGGGCCAAAAGTCCAGAATTTTGATCACCCATATCTCAGAAAGGAAAAAATATTTTGAAATAAAGTATAGAAGTAAAGATGCTTAAAATGATGTACTAAATAATATGCAATTTTCAAAATTTAGTTAAATGGCCCCTATAAGGAGTTAAGGGATCGGCCCCTTAAACGTTCTTTCCTATATATCTCAAGAACGGTAACAAATCTCTTAACACTTGTTAAACAAAATGTGTTGAAATTTAAATGACCTTTTATTTGATATCAAGAAAAAGGGGCTGGCCCCTCAAATTAGGGGACCAAAGGGCTCTAAAGTCTTTCATCTGTAGCTCTTTACTGAGGGATATTTTGTGAAAGGCTATAGAAGCAAATATGTTTATCCTACAATTATGTATCCAAGCAATGTAATGTCATGTGTTATGTAATGAGGAGTTTTTAGGGGTCAAGAGTCCAAAACTATGACCACCTATATCTCAAAAAGAAAAAAATATTTTGAAATGCAGTATAGAAGAAAAGATGCTAAAAATTATGTACTTAACAATATGCAATCTTCAAAATTTGGTTCAGCGGCTCCAATAAGGAGATATGAAACCGGCCCCTAAAACTTTTTCTTCTAAGATATCTCAAGAACAGTGACGAATTCTAAACACTTGTTGAACAAAGCTCTTACACCTGTAACAAACTAGTATCTGGCCCCCTAGAATGTAGACACTGTTTTTTTTAATTCTAAATCATGATAGAACAAGATAGAACAAATTCTAAAATCAGACGGAAGACCTCCTCGTTGCTCGCAACGAGATCGTGTCTAGTTGCTTCTATAATTAATAACAAATTATTGTTACGTAAAGAGTTATTGTAAGAAGACATTAGAGCCCTCTTGGCCCCTAATAAGAGAAGCCAGCCCCTTTTTCTTAATATCACATGGAAGGTCTTGCAAATATAACCATCTTTTGCATTACATGTCTTAACAAAATATTTATACATCAAAAGATATAACAGAACATGTGTGATAATTTCATGGACAAAATTGGTGCTAATTTTCAGGTTCAGGCGATCTTCAAAGCCTTGCACAATTTTCATAAGTGAAGTCAATGGGGTACATCTACATACATTCATCTACAATCCGTGAAAATTTCAAGCTTCTATCTTGATTACTTTCGGAGAAGATGCGTGGACAAAATGACCCTTAAAAATTTACAAAATCGTCAATTTCTGAAACCGGAAGTGAAGTCATAAGTTCAAAGTTTGATTACCTCGAGTATTTACGATACCAAAAAAGTTCTAAAAATTTCGTGAAAATCGGTTGAATAGCTTTTGAGATATAAGCCACCAAAAAAGTCAGAGGAAGAATAATAATAATGAACTAGAGCAAAGCTCGTTGCAAAGCAACGAGTGGGTCTTCCGTTAATGTCGAGAGAAAAGCTAGAAGTACCTGTAAGAAGCAGAGTTCTGAAGCCAAGAACAAGATAAACTAAAACAATAAGAAAAAAATTGAATAATTCTTGGTACGACTTAACAAAACCCGAATGATTTTAAGTACGACTGAACAAAAACCTTTCCAATTTCAAGAATGTCTTAACAAATTAAACCCGAATGTGTTCATGTACGACTTGACACGATTATTTTTGGTAGAATTAATTTTTAAACCAAGAACGCAGAATCAAAATTTCCGGAAAAAATCAAATTTTAAACCCCAATTTCTCTGTAGTGCATGGTCCGATTTTAAAACGAATTTCAGCGTTAGATTAAGCTTAAAAAGTTCTTTGTTTTTGCTAGATGAAAAATATCAAATTATCGCTTTTAAAAAAGTTATCATAAAAAGACTTACTAGCCCTTTTAGCCCCTAATTTGAGGGGCCAGCCCCTTTTTCTTTATATCAAATAAAAGGTCTCGCAAATGTAAACATATTTTGTTCACATGTATTCACGAATTGTTAAACGTTTTCGAGATATCTGAACAGCTGTGTTGTAGGGGCCGACCCTTTAACTCCTTATCAGGGCCACCAACACAAAATTTTTAATTGCCATATTGTTAAGAACATCATTCTTAACATTTTGTGTTTAACATTGCTTTTCAAAATATTTGTCTTTTTCAGATAATAATGATCTTTTGTTGTTTTGAAGTTTTGAACTTCTGGCCCCTTGAATCCCCTAATTATGTAATATATGACTTAGCTATGGTACTGTAAAGATAAACAGCTGTACAGTGAACATTTTTGCTGCTATAATTAATTACAAATTTTTGTTCAGTAAAGAGTTATTGTAAGAAGATTTAAGAGCCCTCTTGGCCCCTAATTTGAGGGGCCAGCCCCTTTTTCTTGATATCAAATTAAAGGTCTTGCAAATATAAACATATTTAGTTCACCAAGTGTTCACAAAGTGTTAACCGCTCTCGAGATATCTGTATAAATGTGTTTTAGGGGCCGACCCTTAAAATCCTTAGTGGGGCCATCATCAAAAAATTTAAGGTGGCATATTGTACAGAACATTATTTTGAGCAACTTTTGTTCTACATTGCTTTTCAAAATGTTTCTCCTTTTTCCGATATAAATGAGCAAAGTTTTGAACTTCTGGCCCCTCGAAACCCGTAATTACGTAATATATGACTAAGCTATGGTACTGTATAGATAAACAGTTGTACAATAAACATTTTTGCTTCTATGATTGATAACAAATTATTGTTCAGTAAAAGATTATTGTAAGAAGACTTTAGAGCCCTCTAGGCCCCTAATTTGAGGGGCCAGCCCCTTTTCCTATATATCAAATGAAAGGTCTTGCAAAAATAAATATCTTTTGCATTACATTATTTAACAAAATATGTATACATCAAAAGATATTTCAGAAAATATTCAAAAATTTTGTGGAAAAATTTGGTGCTTATTTTCAGGTTCAGGCGAGCTTCGAAGCCTTGCACAATTTTCATAAGTGAAGGCAATGGGGTATATCTTCATACGTTTATCTACAATCCCTGAAAATTTCAAGCTTCTATCTTGATTAGTTTCGGAGGAGATGCGTGGACAAAATGACCCTTAAAAATTTACAAAATCGTCAATTTCTGAAACTGGAAGTGACGTCATAAGTTTAAATTTTAATAACCTCGAGTATTTACGATACCAAATAAGATCTGAAAATTTTGTGGAAATCGGTTGAATAGTTTTTGAGATATAAGCCACAAAAAAAGTCAGAGGAAGAATAATAATAATGAAAAAGAATCCGAAGAAAAACAATAGGGTCTTCCGTTGGAAACGGAAGACCCTAAAAAGAATCCGAAGAAAAACAATAGGGTCTTCCGTTGGAAACGGAAGACCCTAATCAGTTTTGCGTAGTGATATGCAAAATATCTTAACAATGTCTTATTATAGATCCTGAATAAAAAAAATAACCCCCCCAAAAAAACCAACTGCCTACATATTTTTATGTTTATCACTGATAACCATGTTAACCTTTGTAACAGGATAATTTTGCATTCATATCTCATATTTAGCATTGGAGTTATCGATAAGATGATCAGACTTAAACAACTGCTTCTTTATGGATTATAAACCCACAAACTTTGAACCCTGAGGCTGAAGAAATGTAAAGAGGCCAATCGGTTTATGAGAAGAGGATCTTCTGTATTCTTATGTAAACTTCGACCCTTAAGTGTTGGCCTACCCTAAACCCGGGGTCATAATTTGAACAAACTTGAAACTACAGTACCTGAAGATGCTTCCACACGTTTCAACTTTTCTAGCTGATCATTTTAAGAGAGGAAGATTTTTTAAGAGTTACTATTTTTATTCCCAACATGTAAAAATTTGACCCACAATTGTCCCCCCACCCTGGGGAACATGAATTAAACAAATTAAAATCTTCATTACTTGAAAATGTTTTTTAACAATCTACAGCTTTTCGGGCTGATAAATTTCAGAGGAGGTGCTTTGAAAGATTCCCTTGATATATTCCTATGTAAAATTCGACCCCCCCCCCAATTGTGGCCCAACCCTACCCTCGGGGATCATGATTTGAACAAACTTTAATCAACACTACATGAGAATGCTTCCACACAATTTTCTGGACAAATGGTTTTTGAAAAGAAGATTTTTGAAAAATACCAACAAATTTTCAATCATTTTTAATTATTTCCCCTTGAAAGAAGGCTTTGTCGTTTATTTCAACAATCTTGAATTCCCTCTTCCTAAATATGCTATGTGCAATTGCCACCAATATTATTTAAGCAGAGACTATTATGTAAATAAAGAATATTCGCCAGGCTATCTTGCAAACAAGATAAAGAACATGTATGACAAGTGAATTCAACTACAATTTGATTTACTATATGTTAGGTACCAATTCCATTTTGCAAAAATGGTAACAAAGACAAAATGCTAAATGTGACTACTGTGACATCTCAAGTGAAGATATCTTATTTTTAACTGTGCTAATGTCAAAAGAGTGGGCATAATTTGAAAAATGTTTTAAATTGTATAATTGTTTAATGGAAACACGTTCAAATTACTGTACAACTTCTTACATTAATTCTATATATATATTAGAACTGTTAAACCAGTTGGTATGACAAAATTATTTGATATTTAGGTTATTTGTTTTAATTCTAGTCAAAGAATCAGTGAAAAGCCCACATAACTGAAGCTTCTGACCCTTTTCTATCGGTTGATTTTTATTTAAGCAATTTTGTGGCCAAAAACGGTCTTTGTATAAGATTCTTACCATTTTTATTTATAATTCGCTGCACCGCCTTGATATCAAAATTCAATTCACCGTCTAATTCCGATTTCAATTTGCTTACTTAATATTTAGGTACTCTCTGCGTATTTCAACTCGAACAATAGTAAAAATTACATTAAAGTTTGACACAATTTAAAGCTAAATAACCATACATAATTTTGATTTCTTTTATCAAGAATTGTAGGTCTAACACCACTTGTCTCCACGCCGGGTACCACGAATAACAACTTGTTAATGTATTGTAATAAACAAACTACTTATCATTTTGTAATATTACTTTGCTTATAATTTTTGTTGAGTTTCTTTAATGATCAAACCAAATTTCATTAACATTCGCCACTAAGAAAGAGAGACCTCTGTGTTTTCTCAATAATTTCCGAACAGCCCTCATAATCTTTGACAAATGCACCTTTATGGATAACCAAGTTTACTGAAAATAAAAAGATCCTTTGCAAGATATATCATAAATTTTCGGAACAGTACACTGCGAACTTCCAATTCCCTTTATTCTAATCCCCTACATCTACAATTTTAAAAGCAATCAAAATATTTTCTTTAACTATTAATTATTGTTTTTCATTTTTAGAAAATTCCTATAAAAACAAATTGTACCTCATTGCTCTCATTTCCTCAAATTAAAACCATTTCAAAATTAAATCAGTACGACTGTTGTTTACCTGGCGTCAATTTGTGTGACGTTTTCTTAACCTTACCCACTTGATCGATGAATAAGATTGGATAAAAATGTAGTCCAGAGATATGCTAAAGAATGTATTGACAAGCATATCATTCTATTGTACTAAGGTAAACCCATTCTTTTCATCTTTTTTTTCAAAGATTTACCACTGTTATATTTTAATTAGAACATCGATTATGCATTTGTTTTCATAACAGTAATGTGTCAAAACTATGTTTCAAAGACATGGAATTTTATTTACTTGTGTCTGAAAATCTATCAAAATTAGTGTATATTTTATATAACTCATCGTATTAGAAGAGGGCCCTGAAAGAATTTACAGCATATCATCCTTAAATTTCTCTGTACGTTTAGACATTTAGACATTTTTTATTGATAAGTATCAAAGCAAGAAAGTGGCCAATGAAGTTGAATCGTAACGTGTTTTCTTTAGTTTTGATAGCAAATAACATGTATTAGAATGATATCAAAATAAGAAATTATGTTAGATTGACAATCAAATTATTAAAACCCAGAAAAAATTTTTCATTGAAGTTTTACCAAGCTTCTTCGTTCTTTTTTGTATCGATATTTTTTTTAAAGCCATTCTGCCGATCTTGAAACTTTTAAAACGAGTACATGCACAAAAAAGATTTTATTTTCTATCGGATTTCAAAATTTACGCGTTTAAGTCTATCTAAAATGGAAAAGGAAGGAAACAATACAGACTAGAAAGTAGGACACCAGCGATGCTTTTTTTCATACAAACCTCCAATGATCAGCCAGTCTTAGGTATTTAGCTTCTTCTACCAATGACGCCAGTTTCTTTTGAAAATCTTCAAACGACGTTGTAGAATCGTTTTGCTTTTTCAGAGAAACCTTTAAAAAAATTGTATCAGAAATATATTTGAACATATTAAATCTAAACAATATATATATAAACCTTATTTTGATATAATTTATCTTTTTTGTAAGGTTAATATCACTTTTAGCGACAACTAAAAACAACCCAAAAGATCTGAGCAAAATTGTTAGGGATATTTAGCAAAGGTAAACATATTGGGTAAAAAAAAATCTTAGTTTTTTAAATTCAAGATATAAATTGTTTTCATGATGCTTCGTTACAAACCCTTTGTTTGATAGGGTGAACTGGAGCTTAAAAGTTTGAAAAACACAATAAAATTCATGTTTGAAACTGGAATATATAGGAAATAGGGAACATATTTCAGAGTTTTGTTCATTTGCGACTAATAAGATATCTATAGAATGCATACAGTCTCTCCGAAAACGAAATTAAACACGCTCTTATCCCCCTGTTTAAAATGATGTTGAATTAAATATTATTTGCATCAGGCTTACTTTTCCCATTTTTAACATAGACTGTCAAGACATTTCAAAATAATTCCTTTAAAGCCGTAAAGTATGGGGAAAAAAATTGTTCAATCAATTATGACAACATAGTGGTTTTAGCACCAAAAAAAGACAATATGGAATCATTTACTAGATCTTAACAATGACGGCAAAAAAAAATAAATGTGCTTATTTCATTTCTGACATACATTATACTGGATGAATACTCAAAAGTTTTGTTGAGTGTATACATGTACGGATTTATGGTGTAAATTTTATTTTAGCATTTCTGGTAGTGGCTCATGTGAAGAATAGTTTATATGACTTAAACCCTATTTTTACCGTTTTATAATTTATTAGGGTTACATCTTTCAATCTATTCTAACAATTGGAAAATCCCTTTTAGATAAGGGTGTTTTGTGTCCAGTTCAGTTAAACTTATCATAGACAGGCAAACAGACAGATGACGGACAAGCAAATGATCAGAAAAGCTTACTTTAGCATTCGGTTCAGGTGAGCTTTAAAACATTTAACCCCCACCCCCCCCCCAAAAAAAGCCAAAATAATAAACAAACAAATAAACCAAAAAACAACAAAATTTCGAAAGAAAAAAATAAACAAAAACATTATACTCTCTATATTCACATGCCGTTACATACAGTGAAAACAATAAAAAGAATAATTACTTCCTTTAAAACCATTTTGAAAATATTTTCCTTTCTCACAAATGGCCATTCCTGTGTAATATCGATCTTGAGTTGTTCCCATATTTTACTTTCCTCTTCATCATCACTGTCACTGCTATCACTGTCCCCGATATGAATTTGTGCTTTGACTAAGTCCCATTTGTTTGTTATAAAAACCACATTCTCCGGACTAAAACACGGTATTTCGGATTGTTTTTGTAGATTTGTAATTTGTTTCAGTATATCTGGAAGCTATAAACAAAAAAAAAACATTTTGTTTACCTTTAATCTTTCATAAGTTTGAATAAGATAAAACAACAATGTTGTTTTCTTTTCTGAGCAATGAATATGTGTTTAATGCCTTCATTTTCCAAAAAAAAGCTCATAGGGAGCAAAATGCAGTAACTGTTGCATAGAGATGGTACTCGATTTTATTCCTTTTATATCCTACTTTTTTATTTTATCAATTATTATATTTCCATTTACTTGTATAATTACATTTATAAACACATTTAATATAGAAAACGTTAAATTCTATGTGAACTTTTTATGACGTCACAAAGATTATCGTTGCACCATTATTAGCGTAAAATTACCCTTATATTAATGCATCTAAGCGATTTACCTTTCCCAAGTGTTAATATAAGAAAGAAAAAAAACACCAAAAAGGGCTATTAGATATATATTTTTTGAGCTCCATTCGCTCAGAGTGCGCTCACCGTTTACTTAAGTGGGGAGTTAGAACGTTTTAGAGACTTTATTTATTAACCCCCCCCCCCCAAATTAATGATTACTTTAAGCCTAAGTTTTTCTCCCATGGGTGAAACATTTAAATCAGGATCTGCTGTCAACAAAAGATTACAATTCAGTCAGATTCATAACTTCCCAGTGATGCTCTGCGTAAATAACTACATCAATAATGTATGAAATAACAAGATGACGGGTAGAATATGTGTTGAAATTCATTCCCAACTGTGTCGAAGGTAAGAAACACTAAGTGGGTTTGGATACCTTGATCTTACTAATGTCAAAACACACCCAGGCATTACTTCGCGTTGGTGGTATACAATATTTGGTCTCCTTCTTTCCTCGAGATATGGCATCACTGATGTGAATGCAGCCCATTATTGTCTAAGACAGTCAAGTCTACTTTTATGTACAAAATTCCTTCAAAGTAAGTTTTCTGTCGTAATACACATGGTATTGAAAGTTTTCACAATAATATTTTTAGCTTTTTTGGATGATAGGGGGGGAGGGGGGGCTAGCCCCCAACTTTTTATGCAGCAAAGATTTGTCGTGAATTGACATACAAAAAATTGAATTAACATGGATTTGCCGCCCTCACCCCCCTTTCATACTTTTTGGTGACCATGTAAAAATTGAATTGGAAATAAGGAAACAAACAGTGGAATTGAAGTGAAAAGTATTCCTGCCTCCAATCTGACACCCTTGTCCGCAAAACCTTCAAGATATTGAAGATTTGGAACAAAGTACAGAGTCGGACTCTGAGAGTAATAATGATGACTGAATACGATTTAGATATAGTTTATTTGCTGTGACAAATGATTTTTACTGTTAATTAATTGTTGCAATTTTACATAAAAATCAATTGCGGTATTTTAAATTTATTCAAATGCCAAAGAAACAGTGAAATGTCAGCAGTGCTGTGCTGACGGGTCTTTAACTTAGCTGATCTATATAGAGCTGAGTCTAACGCTAAGGCTGGATAATTCAATTGCATTTAAAATCAAGGAGTGTGTGTAATGCAGTGGCTGCATAAAATCCCATCGAACTTGAGACTTCAATTAATTAGTCCCTAGATTATAATCTTACATGCATGACATGTTTTTTTTTTAAAACATACTATTTTAAAACACAATGTCTGCAAAAAAATATGTTCAGAATAAACTGCAAATGTATTAAAAGGGGCATGGTCACGATTTTGGTCAAATTTTATTTTTCTGGGTTTTTTTGCAATGCTTTAGGAATGCATTTCTAATGATTACATTAAATTTGAGTGCCAGTCGTTGAGTTATAAGCAAGATACAAGGCTTACAATTCTGTGTCATGTTAACAAGGCTTGTGCCCTGTTTTTGTTTACATAGGTTCAATATGCCAGTAAAAATCATTTTAAAACTGGTTTGCCTATCTTATTATTCATTTTAAGCATAAATAAACAGTTCCTAACGATTAACACATTGATTTTAGGTCTAAAACTGGAATTTTCAATTCAACATTCAAAAGGGAAACAAACGCTTTGTTTACATAGCGAGGTATTGTAAGCTCTGTAACTCGCTTATTACCCATCAAATGGCACTCAAATTTTAGTTGCCTATTAAAAATGCCTTACTTTAGCATTGTAAACATAAAACTCTAAAAAAATAATTGTTGACCAAAATCGTGACCACGCTTTTAAGGGGCATGGTTTTGGTCAAATTTTATTTTTCTGTTTTTATTTTTTTCAATGCTTTAGGAATGCATTTCTAAAGATCAAATAAGATTTGGGTGCCAGTCGTTGAGTTTTAAGCAAGATACAGGGCTCACAATCCTTCGTCATGTAAACAAGGCTCGTGCCCTGTTTTTTTTTTTACATAGGTTCAAGATAGCAGTAAAAAATCTTTTTAATTCTGAATTATCAATCTTATTATTTATTTTAAGCATAAAAAAAACAGCTCCTAACGATTAACACATTTATTTTAGGTCTAAAATTGGAAATTTCACTTCAACATTCGAAATATAAACAAACGCTTTGTTTACATAGCGAAGAATTGTAAGTTATGTAACTCGCTTATAACTCACTAAATGGCACTCAAATTTTGGTTGCCTAATTAAAAATGCCCTACTGAAGCATTTTAAACACTAAAATCGAACAAAATATTTTTTGACCAAAATCGTGACCATGCCCCTTTAAAAAAATAAGAGATGTTTGGGAAACAGTTATGCCCCCCTCCCTTGGAAACATCCACGAAGAAAATGAACGTAAACTGCAAATAAGTGGTATTTTTCTAAGTTCAAGGGCCATAACTTTGTCGAAAATTGTTCTATCATACCAAAAATCAAACTTGACCTAGATATTATTTAGATAAATCTGTATATCAAATTTCATATCCATACATTCACCCTCTGCGAAGAAAATGAGCAGAAACTGCAAATAACTGGAATTTTTCTATGTCCAAGAGGCATAACTCTGTCGAAAATTGCTTGATCATACCCAATATCGACCTTGACCTAGATATTATCATGATAAACCTGCATACCAAATTTAATTTCAATATGTTTATCCTCTGCTAAGAAAATGAGCTGAAACTGCAAATAACTGGAAATTTTCTAGGTCCAAGGACCATAACTCTGTCGAAAATTGCTTGATCACACCCAATATCGAACTTGACCTAGATATTATCATGATAAACCTGTATACCAAATTTCATTTTAATATGTTCATCCTCTGCGAAGAAAATGAGCGGAAACTACAATAAACCTTGAATTTTTCTAAGTCCATGGGCCATAACTCTGTCGAAAATTGCTCGATTGTACCCAATATCGAACTTGACCAAGCTATTATCATGATAAACCTATATACCAAATTTCATTTCAATATGTTCATCCTCTGCGAAGAAAATGAGCGGAAACTGTTGGTGGACCGACTGACCGACAGACAGACAGCAGCAAAGCAATATGCCCTCCCTTCTTCGAAGGGGGGGGGGGCATAAATATTCAATTGACTTATTTATATACTTACATACTAAGCTTTCAGCTCCTTTACGGACCCTGACGTGCACTTGGGCACAAGAAACACCTGTTGTGTATATCTTGTATATTCTGTGTTAGTTTCAGCAGTTTTCTCATATTGAACAAAGTATGGACTCTAATTATATATGACTGCCGTCATTAGAAAAGGGCCCTTATCTTTTGACGTCACAATGCTCAGAAAACGACGTCAAAGTTGCGGCATTGTAAACACATTTTTTTTCTGTTTCTATTTTTTTTTCTGCGTCTGTGTTGTGTTTTCTGTATAACTAGAGTCTGGCCTTGTTTTAATAATACCGCGATTAATATTTTTTTCAGTCAAATAGTACATGTTAATTTAAAAAATAAACATTAGATGACTGAAATATACAAATGTATCGTCAATATCTACACATATCGAACGCGTAATATTGCACCCGAGTTGCTGCTGAGACGTCATGAAATTGCTGCTTTTGCATCCGCTATGAAAATTAAACACCACATTTTACATTTTAGTGTGTGATGAAAATATGCTCTAATTGAGAAATCACTTTTTTATAAACCATTGTTAGAAACCAAAGACCCGTCTCGCATACGCGTATAATTGAATGCGAGACTGGTCGTGGGTTTCCGATGATGATTTATAAAGTAATCTGAGTAAAATTATACAACTTTGGTTTCCATGAGCAATATATACATGTATGCTTTAATAAAGTAAAAAAAAAACTACACTGCACACTCGTTGTTCATAAGAGGGGTTGAAGGCTGAGACATACCGAATCGATGCAGAGTAGTATTGTTCAAATCTAACTGTTATCTGTGAAACAATACAAGTCAAATATTTCAAATTATAAGTTTGATAGTTTATCTCACGGGAGGCGATTCTGCATTTTTTAAATTAGTCGGAAGGAACACGAGAGAAGCGGCTATGTTTCAATTTTAGTGCTACTGCCGACATACAAAATAAGTTCTCGCATATTCTATTATTATTTAAGAATTTGCGATCAAATTTTGAAATTTTTTAACGAATTAAAAAGCTATAATTAACAGATTAGAAGAGTTTGAGAAATATTTTGACAGCGTAAAAATATATTCTGATATATCGCATTTAATTTTATGGAACAATCTGAATCTTATGACATTTTCATGTAAATTGTTTTTAATGAAGCAACATAAAAGTATAAACATGTATACCACTACGAATGAAAAACTTGTTTATTATTTGAGCGCAACATATTTTGTTTTCTTGTGCAATTCAACTACCCAAATCCACTTGTTGTGTGTACTTTTTGAGCTAACGTACATAAAAAAAACCCAGTCATAACATGCCTGAAAACTCACCACATTTTCATGGATTATATTCATCTGAAATCAGTTACGTACATGATTCAAAATTCCTTAAATAAAACAGGTTTGTAAACACAATCATTATACTACTATGTACGTTTGATATCAAGTCGATAAAATTGCCGTTTTAAAAATCAATTCATGTTTATCGATAAATATAAACACTACATGTGCGACATTAACAATTAATAACATGCATGGCTGTACAATTTACCTCCATAGATGATGGTTTCTCATCTTTCTTTTTTTTTAAACAAGGAACAAATTTCGATGATACTGAAGTCAATGTTTATGTGTATTTTTTACAATGTACAGCAATAAAAAAATCAGAGAATCGCGATTTTTCTTAAAACTTTATACACTCTATAAACGTCTATCATTTAATTTGTCATTTTGTTTAAAATTGATAAACACCTGGCCGATATTTGTTGTATTCAGTGAGAGAGAGAGAGAGAGAGAGAGAGAGAGAGAGAGAGAGAGAGAGAGAGAGATATTTATCACATCATGTGACATCGATAATAAGAAAATTAAATTTAGTCAACATATAAAAATATTACTTCTCACTGAGTATAAGCTACGTCTATCGGCACTGTACTACCAATTAGTGCAAAAGAATGGACACATTTAATGAATAAAATAACTAACTTTATTGAAATTTACTTGCAATCCATCTTCGCTAGCCAAGGATTTTCGGTCCACTTTGCTCCCCGTAAACCCTTGGCGGATTTCATTACGAAAACTCGGTGACGTGGTGGCGCTATCTAGCGAGCAACTTGAGTTGCGCCCCTTGCATATTTCATTTTAATCGAATTAAACAACGGGTTATATATACACCTCGGTATTAATACAACTTAAAAACATGTTGACTACCGAATGTCGGAACATAATTAACGATGCTATTAAACATGTTAAATACGAAGTAAGTAATAACCAAGGGAAAGCACAGAATTTTTTATTCATTGTGTTTTGTACGGACCGGGAGTGAGAAAGTCGCCGGTTCATATGAAAGCTTTCATGTCCTAAAACCAGGTATCGCTGTCGTTAATATTGCGGACCAACGAAATTAAATAAAACGAAGATAATTGAATCTTTAAAAGCAATAAAAATAAGCAGGAACGTATATATACTAACGGGATAGGCAACTTCTAAATTCGCCATGTTTACTTCCCATGCTGATCACGCGAGCCTTGACAAGTTTGTAGAACTACATGTTCAATCCCAGTAAAATAGATAGGTTTTAAAGCGATTTGGTAGACCATCGTTGGAGAAGCACTGTACTCGAGAACTTGTGTCTCAAATTGTTAAAAGCACCGAATGTTTTACCAAAGATCCCACATGTGTTTTCTTTTAAAGTTTATATTTACATGCACTGTGGTTGGATCAGCTACTCGCAGCTGCAGCCAATCATAAAGCGGAGTTTGTCACCGAGTTTTCATAATGAAATCCGCCAAGGGTTTATGGGGAGCAAAGCGGACCGAAAACCCTTGGCTAGCGAAGATGCTTGCAATCTTGCATTTTGAAAAAAAGAAGTGAATAATGCTTATATATAATTAATTATTTCAACGATTATGGTTAAAACTTTATAAAAATCGCATCACAACAATACAACGGTATGCGTGAACTTACAAAGCGATTGAATAGAAGTGTAGATTCAAAACTTGGGGCAGCTTTTGTATTTTGTTGGTCTGTCGTATTTAATACACTTAATTTGGTGTGCACGAGTATATTTAAACAATAAACATAAACAAAATGTAGCGATCAGTAGCTAAACAATTAGTGTAACCCGCGTTCTTTATAGCCCGCATGTATCACCGAAGAAAGCATTTTATTGTTTATATTTACATCTTCCTTTAATAACTTAATGCATTGAATTGATCGAAACAGTAAGTGAAGGTCATTAAATTATTGTTAATGTACACCAAAACAATATATGAAAGCTGTAGCCAAAGTGTCTTATACGGAAATTTGAGTTTGGTATCATCATGATTAGTTTCTAGTCCTGTCTGTTTCTATACAGCTGTGAATTACAATCAATTTCGTACGAAATAGAGGGAATCATACTTAGTGGATGTAAATTTTAATCTATAAATATAAGATGCCAGTTTTGTTAAAATCTTTTCTCTCAAATCAACTGTCCACATTCTTGTAGTTGTAATTATTTTTCAGTGAGACCGTCGAAGCCGATTTTTTCCATCGGTCATTTCATAAGACGTGTTGATAACGTATAAAAGATAAGATAAATCTTGACAATAATTCAACACCATAACATCCGAGTCTCAAAAACAACTATACTTGATTTTAAACTTGCTTCAGAACTATGAAGATACCTAAAAAGTAATATCAGTAAATATATGATAAAATTTCCGTGCAAAATGTTAATTAAAAAGCATAAACATTTCTCTTTTTGAAAATAAATTCGTGTATGCAATTTGACAATGCCCCGAAATTGTGGAAACACAGGCATCGATTTTGACCATCTTTATGTTTGTTACATGTTTAATTTTTTGCTTCTTGGCAGCTTAATTAAATAACTTTGATGTATTCAAAGGTTGGGGAGAGGACTGATATTTGATTTCCTTAGTTTACGAGCGGTTAAGTTTGAATTCTCTTAAACTACGAACGTGTCATTTTAAATTGAAAAACAAATCGAAAAATTATGAAAATTAATGCTATTATTAATATTGCACAACATTCAAAATGAAAATTTATAAACAGCTAAGTTTTTCGTAGAAATTTATTTGTGGTTGAAACACACAACATTCAAAAATATATAGACACCTTTCATCACACGAACTAAAATTGTATGTGTGGATCAAAGAAAATTCAAAAAAGAGGGTAGAGGCATTAATTGTTGAGAACAAATTACATTCATACATCTTTTTTCTGAATAAAAGATGCATGGCATGTATACAAGACTCAACAGATTCAAGATGCAAAGAAACGCAAATCCTACCTACCCCACCCTATCGACCGATGGTAATGCAAAGTAATGAT
This sequence comes from Magallana gigas, assembly GCF_963853765.1. Lineage (NCBI taxonomy): Eukaryota > Metazoa > Mollusca > Bivalvia > Ostreida > Ostreidae > Magallana > Magallana gigas. Next base: position 18,951,310 of record NC_088853.1, on the reverse strand, counting down.
ATGTGTTTAATTTTTAATCATTTTAAGCATACATACTTCTCGAACAAGCATATTTTTTGACAAGGAAAATCAAAATCTGTATATTTTTTTTACTCTAAGGCTTGTTTTAGCGCTAATAGATCAATTTTGGTAATATTTTAGAATTTAAAATGAAGTAAATGACCTCATATCTTTATGTATTGTGTTTAGAAATTTAATTTCATACCATTAAAAATTATAATGGGTTTTCACAATGTAAATAAAAGAGTTTCATTCAATTGCAATGTTTGAATATTTTTAATTGAAAAATAATTGTATACTGTCATGTTTTTGTCAAAAGATCTATAAGTAAAATGAAGGGGACACCCAATCGCCATCCGTTTTCATTGTTACTCATGTGATATAAAATCCTTCTTATTATAATCGTTAGGTATTCATGAGTATCTGTGCAAAGTTTCACGAAATTTCTATACACATCCATTGATAGTCATTTGCATGGTTATATTGTAAACTGCCTCTTAATATATACCACAGAATAGAATGTTACGATATGATGTTTAAAATAGCTAATTTATATAATTCCTATTAACACCAATTAGAATAATGTAAATTCTAGAACTGTAAATGGGATATATTGTTTTCTGCAATATTTCTTGCAATTTTTTTCTGTTGCATAGAAATGGTAAAAAACACAATTAATTAACCTAATTATATATTTATAATTATATATTTATTGCATGTTTATCTCAATATGCAGTGAATATCAATTATGTATTACAATTTTGATATTACACTCTTAACATGACATCATAATGTCAGTACGTCGTTTGAGGCGATTGATTGACATAATCAGTCATAATACAAACTAATTGGACAATGCATGTGGATCCCGTACACAAAAAAAAACATTTTTTCACACTAGATAATCATATTTTTGGGTTAGTTTGCTAAGATATTAGCGCTTCTGATTGGTCGAAAAATGTCTTTCATACCTGCATCCATAAAGTTTTTGCCGGATCTAATTTTCTCAATTGTACAAATTTAACACTATTCATAGAACGGGAATTTTCAAATTTCTAAAGAAAATGAAGAATTGGCATCCATTTTTAACATTGTTGCCGTTGTTGTTTTGTTTTATACACGCCACTACGTTTACAATATTTACAATTTTGACATTTAACATTACCTGATTTGAAAATGATTTATTAGCTGATAAGAAATGAATTTAATAATTGACCGTAACGCATTGATGTAAAAGTTGGCTGGTCATTTTTTCTTTTGATACGTCAAACTATAGAAAATCACAAAATTCATTTCTTAGACATTTACAATCCAGTCCTTTTTCTAACAAGATTGTTTTATAGTTATAACCTTTTAAGCATTACAGGTCTCAAAAAATTGTAAACAACTGTTTATATATCGAATAGAAACCTAAATCTAAATTTGAACCCCTTGTGAGGTTCAAGAATCGTCCAGGGGCCGAGGTCTAAACAATTTTAAATACTCCGCAAAATCTCAAAATGCACGCATTTTTTTTTTCATAAACTCCAGTTTTCGAAAAAATTAATACCCACTTTGGTACCATCTTACGTCTAAAAATTTTATTTATAGGATTTGAATTCACATTTTCTGAGGTTGCTTTGAGGAAAGTTGGGCAAATGGTTTTAATTTTCTTTTTTTTTTAATTTCCTCTTTATATTCCTACGTTAATCCCTACACTCACATCGTGGCCCTCAGGGTTCATGATTTGGGCAAGCGTAAATCAACCCTACTTAGGGAGGCTTCCATACAGGTTTCTGCTTTTTGGCTGATTGGTTTCTGAGAGGAGGATTTTAAAGGTTTAAAACTATAAATTCCTGTACGAAAGTCGACCCCTCACCTCCCCATTGTGGCCCTCAATTTACAACTTTGAATGTACACTACATGAAGATGCTTCCACACAAGTTTCAGATCTCTTTCCTGAAAGGTATTTTAGAATATTATTTAAAGATTTACACTGTTCCCTCTATTGTTATAGCTATCTTTCTTTAATTATTGATTTTTTTTATTTTAGAACTCTCTTGTTTTTTTCTGTAAAATTATCATACGAAGCCCATCATTTGTTTATGCGATTAATCACCGCGCTCTGAATTTTTTGCTAAGTTTAGCCTACCACATAGTAAGTAATGATTTAAAACTTATTATTTTGTAAAAAGATGATTTCTACATGTTTATAGCTTGTACAGAAGCCATAATCAATTTTATGTGTAATAATTGAAGCTTTCTTATTGGAGTGTTGTCGTCTGCAACAAATGTAAACAAAGGCTTGCTTTGATTTGAACAATTTTCTGTGAATTATTTGTTAAACTTTATATTGATAATTTTACAAGTTATCTTGAATGTTTTTTGATGGATCTGAGCTAATATTTGTGGTAAACAATATTTTCCAGTGGTTTGCTGCAAAATGTTTTGTCTATGAAAGCCATAGGTGTCATAAGCTTTATGTATAGTGTTGTTATTGATAACTATACATTAACATCACTTAATAACGTAGTGTTAAATTCAAAGTGTTTCATTGTATCCGTTGCTTATAGTTCAGTCTTTACCAAACACACATGCACATTGACAATCTACCTGGGAGTTGTTGGTAATGTAAGAGGTTAAATATTCTGTGCAAGACCGGACCAGGGCGTCCTTACGTGACATAACATACCTCTGTAAAAGTTCGACCCATTGCTACTCCACCCTACTCCGGGATTGCTGATTTCACAAATTAATATTTACACTACCCGAGAACGCTTCCCCGCCGGTGTCATCTTTCCTGACATATTATTTTCTGAGGAGAGTATATTTAAAGAATCATACTATACATGTATACTACTTTGTTAACAAAATTTGATCCCCAATTGTGGCCCAATCCTATCCCCAGGAATCATGCTTTCGCAACTTTCAATCTACACTACCCGAGAATGCTTTTGCATACGTTAACATGCAAGCTTCCCAGGCTGATTATCTTTTTTGGAAGATATTATATAATATTATGTTCATGCATTATAACTAATTCTATCATTGGCTCTTTTGATATCACGTGTCGAAGTATAAAAATGCAAATTGACCTGTACTTTCTAAAAATAAGCTTTAAAATCTCGGATTGACCTGTACTTTCTGAATATAGATAAGGGAAGTTTTGCTCTTATGTTAAAATGAATTTGATTGGCTGGCGTGATTCACCCCAACCAATCAAAATTCTCTCCGCGTAAACAAACAACAAAGATGGAAGTTGCAAACGTTAAAGTGAAAGGTTCTTTTGCGACGATTAATTAATGACGCGGAAATAAAAGTTATGATGGAAAATGTTGATGCAAGGAACACTATAACAGGGAACTGCAACAGCCGTTTAGCTATTTCGGGAATATCTCGAAACTTCGTAAATTTTGAGTGCGAGAAGTTAGACGACTTGCTAGCTAAAATTTACATGGAAGCTAGAACGAAGAATGGAAATACGTACAGAGACTTCGAAAATAATATAACGAATGTAGCCCTTTCGCTTGGTCGATCCATAGATATATCGACTTCACACTAGTGTGGCCCCACCTTACCCCCGGGGGTAATGATTTTCATAACTACATTGCCTTTGGATGCTTTCACAAAAGATTAAATTGTCCTGGCTAAATGATTCTGGAGAAGATTTTTTATTCGTGTCCGTTTCTTATAATTTTCCCTTTTAAATGAAAGTGATCATTAGTTTTCACAACTTTGATATTCCAATGTCAAAGATTGCATTGAGCAAAGAATATTTAAAATTGGCCCATTAGTTTTCGACAGGATGTTGAAGATCTGAAAAGTTTGAAGACAGACGGACAGCAGACATATGTGATCAGAACACTTGAGCTTTCAGCTCAGACTATCGAAATAAGAAGGGTTTAAAAGAAAGGTTACCCTGTCTTTCTGCATGCCATAGGCTCTCGAAACGTCTATCACAAAGATGAAAGCCCACGCATTAGGAAGGTATTCTATAAGTTTATGAGTAACGTGTCCTGATCCTCCAATGCCAGGTGTGTCCACTAGAACTGTATCGCCCTGGTAAATATACACGCAAATAAATCTTTTAAACAATATCAAAACTGTTAAAAAAAATGGAAGCTGATTTCCTGTATGTTGTTGGTCCAATAACACACAAGGCCAAACAAATGAGATACCACGCGTTTAACAAATGCCAAACCAATTGTCTAGATATTTTTTTCTTTTATCGACTATGTGTGGTTCGATGATAAATGTTTATTATTTTAATGACTTTTCTCAGTCGAAATGCGTTTGGTATCAGTTTACAGTGTATTATTCCTTTTTGGTACATTTTTAAAAATATATATTGAAATGTTTACTTTTTGTTTTAAAGTTTAGAAATACACATGCATTTTTTCATAAAATAAACCTACCCCGCATCTTATAAATGCTTAAAAAGTACCTTGAGGAAATGAACAGGAAGTTCTATGTTCACAGTTTGGAAGTCTACCCTGATATCTGGTGACGCATGCGTCAGGTCTGTGCGTTCTTTTAAAAAGCGCCTAAATGCGCTTAAATCTTCTCGGTTTTGAAGGTTGCATGTGTCTGGAAAGATTGTTTCATTGACCTCTCCTGTCATTTTTGTAGTAACTACTCTAATCTGAGCAGAATTGCGTATTTTACATATAGTTGAAGTTGATTCAGCAAGCCTGCCTTTAAACAGTTTTATACCCAGGATTTTGTTGATCAATGTTGATTTTCCAGAACTTGTTTCCCCTGAAATGTATACGTGTTTGATATAAGTATAATATTTGATATAGTTTTAAATACAGTGTATTCCTGTAACCAAAAATTACTATTGGACTTTAAATATGTGTTTAAATTACGGTGGGTTTTTTTTGGCTTTTTCGAATCTCATTTCGAGGAGAATTTGAAACACTACGAAGAAAATGATTTTAGACGAAGTTGCATTATTATCCAGAATATATTAAACATTGTTATACCCTTTTGAAAACAAATAAAAATTTACAAGGAAATATATATCTTTTATATTCATTTATATGATTAAATATTGGTAAATGAAATTTGTGCTAAAATTGCCAGTAGTTATGTTAACCTGCAATGACAATTCCATGCTCATTTTTTTCCAAATCCTTTTTCCATTTTTTTAGCAATGGAAGGAAATTTAAAAAGGAAAACTCAACATCTTCCTTGAGGTCTTCGCCGTACTCATCGTTATCAAGAAACTCTTCTATTGCTCGGTAACTATTTATGACGTCTTGAGTTACACTATCTATCTTTTCCACGTTTGTATATCTGTTAAAAGTATGCATATATATCTTCCATACATATATATTTTTAAAAACATTAAAGAAATATTATATAAAGTATAACACATTCTTTAAAACAAACTAAATTAAATTATTACAGGTCAAATAAAAAATAAGATCAGATACGTCTTTTTAGTAATATATATATATATATATATATATATATATATATATATATATATATATATATATATATATATATATATATATATATATATATATATATATATATATATGTACCTGTTTGTTTTTCTCACTCTTTCCATAAGAGATGGTGATTGTGCCCCAGAAAAATCCTAATTTGTATAAAAAATAGTTCGACACGAATTTATTAATTAAAAATAGAAATATACAGACTTTGTATTACGTTTTTTTTAAGTATAAAAAGTATATATTGGGTAAAGGTCGTTTATTCAATGAAATCAAATTGATTTGTTTAAATTGAAAAAAGAAAGTTAAGAAGAACAAAAACAATCGAATAAATGACAAATGACATTCCTTTCTACAATGAAAATAAAACAATATTGATTCTACATTTTGTTTGCTTTATACATAGAATATTTATTAGTCACTCGCAGGGATGAGGGGTGCCCATTTGTGTGCAGTGCCCATGCCAATTCATATTAAAACATAACCGCTTTAAAAACTTTTAAAACTTTTTCATATTAAAAACATAACCGCTTTAAAAACTTTTAATCGCGTGTACATTTTTTCGTTATTTATCGAGTGTAAGTACAATTTCGATAGATTTCCCCGACCTCTGCCAAACTAGAAAACTGACCTGTCAGGAAGGGCCCCGCTATGACAATTAATATAGAAAAGTGAAAAAAAACTTTGAATTCCATCCTCTTTATATTAACAATGATGAAAAATAAATGCCCGGCAGAAGATGTAAAGAACTGGAATATATAGGATCTCGTGATTTGTAGTTGGATATGATTTTCATTCAACAATTAAAGTGTTTTTTTCTTGAGCCTTAGTGAGGGGATAAAACACACAAGTTGGATAAAAATCATATTATACTACAAATCATGAGATTTCTATTTATCCCATGTTTTATACACCGCAATCAATGTTTACACCGTTTATAAAACTCTACATTATTTTACTTCATTATGCCTAGGCAATCCCATTGTAAAGTCACAACTGTGGGATATCAAAAAAATATCCAATGAGTCATATCCACGGGATAAAGTGGGTTAACATGGGATGAAATAAAATTTGTTAGAAAAAACAAAGAATTGATACCAATGCAATGATACCTAGGCTTTGCCTCTATTCAATAAAATTATCATAAATCATTGTGTACGGTATTTTAACCAAAATAAAATATGAATATTATATTTTAAATCCATATTTCAAAGAATGTACACAATACTACACATCATTCAAAATTGACCTTAACTTCAAAACAAAGTTCATTTGCAGACACAGGCAGTGCAGTTATTAATCTCAATGTGACAGATAAAGATAAAGCTTAGGATTTTCTTCCTGTGGAAGGTTAATTAATCCCAAAGGACAAGTATTGCACAGCCTTCCATGTATACAATGGTAACATTCTCAGCAGTTATCTCTCTTTGCCCATTCATTCTCAGCAGTTATCTCTCTTTGCCCATTCTTCTTATGCATAGTTAGGAATCTACCCCACCACCCCAGCCCCAAACCAGAAGACATAGAGAACCAAACTTAGCATCAAAATATGTATTTCTGCCTACTGAACTACCATACCAAATTTGAACTTGATTGGGCAGCCATAAAAAAAGTTATTAGAAAAAAACAGGAAATTTGTGGACGGAAGAGTGACAGACGGACGGACAGAAGGACGGACGGACAGAGTGATTACTATAGGGCACCCGCAAATCCTTGCGGGGCCCTAATAAGCAACAATCATCTGCGTAAAGAAAATGATACGAGCTCCATTGTGTGTGCTATACTGATAAGTCAGAAAAGAACAATCATTAATTTGCATTAATTTGATGTGGCCCCACAGCCTATCTCAGGATATTTAGTCTATATTTTGAATATGGCAATTCGCAAATGCAAAAGTAAAAAAAATAGAAATTCCTATTAAAGAGCCGGGAGTAGTCCTAGCAAAAATATCATCATATGTTTACAAAGTGCAGCTAGAGAAAATGATAACCGTCATTCATCACGACCGAATGAAAAGATGTTGTGACCTCGAGACACCCACTTGGGTAAAAAAGAAACAAAAGGAGGTGATTGCTGGTGTCCCGGCAAATCTGGATACTGGTGATTTTGAAATATTCTGTTTCTGTCGAAATGGGGAAAATGGATCGTTCATGATACAGTGTGACATGTGTGATGAGTGGCATCATGGTGATTGTGTGGGTGTGAATGCAGAGCTAGGAGACAAGTGGACAGAGTATTTCTGTCCAGCCTGCCAGAACAAAATCAGTGTATTTCATAAAAAAAACCCCAACAAAACAGTGTATTAGATGTATAGGGAGGTATAGTGATTCTTTTTTTCTTTTGCAGGTCAAGGTCCGACTTTTGATAACCGTGTTTACGATGTAGTGTATATTTAGGTAAATTAAGAATGTCAAGTGACACTGATGTGTCGGAGGAGGAAGATACGGTGCGGTATGGAGATAATGCGGAGCTGGCTTTTCATCGTGAGGAGCGGGCAAGTACGGAGCAACTTCTGGCAGACGCAGAAGACATTACATTAGAGTCTGATTGGTCCCAACACTCCTCTCCACAGAAACCGATTCGTTCGAGCCCAGAGCCAACAATCGAACAACAGTGTAGGGCAGGATTAGGAGGTCTCCGGGTGCACGCTCAAGAGATTCTGGATGCCCAGTCAGGGAATACCCTTTTGTGGGCCGGTAGTTAAAGTTCCACGTCCAAAGCGAACACTTGCCTCGAATCGTATGGAATAACCCTCAGCCGCCCATAAAGGAGGACAAGTTAGGGGAATGAACAGAGGGGAGGTACCAACTCCTGCTAGTCCTCTCTCAAGAGCGTGGGTTGGATTAGAAAGGATAGAGGATTTCGTTCGGTGGGCTGAGGAAGTATTATCTCCCCTTGTGCCCGTCCAGTCTCAAATCCTGTACCAGTCACAACAACAAATTAGGCGCCTCTCAAGATGGATGCGATGGGTGAACCCAGGACAAATTTCAGTTGAGACCTATTAATTCTACAAGCGTCCTCTTTCATTGGAGATACCAGGTGCGGATGGCGGAAAACCTCGAGCCTGCCCAAAGTTCCTCCACATAGGCCATGCATTTATGCCTAGTTTAGACAATGTCCAGAGCTCGGTATTTCCTTATGCCCTGTTGCATTCCAGCAACGCTAGGACCCTGGCAGGGGGAAGTGGTGAGGAACCAACTCGGGACGTCCCCCGTCATTCATAAATATGAAGGAATTATAATGTATTTTTTGTTAACCATTTTCTGGAGGTACTAATAGGGAATGGTGCTTAGTTCATTAATATTTTTTTTTTAATTGTGTAGTTTCCCGGTTACGCGGGAATATCATTATAGTGTTTAAAACTCTTTTATACAATTTCTCCTCAAAATAGAAAATTAGGATGCAGGGGCATCCGCATATTTTAAAAGGGGGGAGAGTGTAGTTGGTTAAGCTATTCGACCGACTAGACCGAGGTACGACCTAACAAAGCAGTGCAAAAGAGATAGAGGTAATTCAAGATAGAGCGGGAACCAGTTTAGCACGGAGACACAATGAGATCGAGACGGACCAAGGTACAGAGCAGACGAGTGATCCACATAAGCCGTGAACCTGGTAATCATTGTATTGATTATAGAGTATTAATAAATAATACCATAAAAACTTGGAAAAAAGTCTGATCCATAAAAAGAATAATCAAAGAAATAAACTATAGCTAACATTAAATTCTTCCCTCGGGTGGATTAAAACTTGCAATGATACTGCGTACAGGTATAGTTATAATTGTTAAAAGTTAAAAATAATTGTTAATCGCGAATCATAATAAACAGGGGTACAAGAAGAGTAAATTCTCTTTTAAAATTATCCGTTCACTTAATGAATTCAAACATTCAAAATTAATGCTTATAGGAGTCTTACCTCAACACCTGCAGGGTTGTTTGTAGATGGTCAATGAAATAAACACCACAGAAATGCGATGTATACAGGGTTTTGTATTGCAACAGATTCGGATGATAACGATAAAAATAATGCTTATAGGAGTCTTACCTAAACACCTGCATGGTGGTTTGTATATGGTTAATAAAATATACACTTATAGGAATGTGATGTATACGGGTTTTTGTATTGCAACAGACCCGGATGATAACGATAAAAAATTGCACAAAGCATTCCAAGGGGCCCCCGAATTAACAAATGATGTCAACATATCCCATAATTAGTCTTCGTAACAAATTAGTTGTCGTTTCTGTGGATTTTTTCGAATAAAATATGATAATGTGGATGAAATTATTTTGGAAAATTTTCCCCTCATCTATTTTAATTGCATTTCAATCACAGGTATGTATATTTTGATTTAAAATCGTCATAATGTGTGATTCTTAAAATATCTTGGGACATGGACAGAAAATAGTAGTTAAGGAAGGAGTCTTTTCTGTTTTCGACTATTTAAATGTAACTTTGATTAATTGTTTATTAAATTAAGATGAAAGGAAATTAAAATAGTATATTTTTCTTTCTTTTTTACTATCATACAACTTGGCATAGAAAAAGTAATCAATATTTAGAATCTAACAAGGACTATATTTATGGCGTAATTTTGGCGTAGGGAAATATAAGATATTTCGCAAATCAGAATTGCTGCAGATTAATGAGTCTTTTTAACATTTTAAAAACAATAACATTAATGTTGGATTTTTTTTTTTACTAATGTGAACTAATAATATGATACTTGGATTTCAGAATATGTTTTTAAAATATAATATGCCTATCAATTTTTATAAGCTTTTAAAAGCGCCCATTCTATACATTGATTTTTATTTTTAAAAAACTAATAAAATCAGTTTTTCTCTCTTGTTAAATGGTCAATATATTAGTATCTCTGTCAATTCACACCTTTATGTGAAGTCGTCATAATACATAAAAATCAGAAGTATTTTAATATTGGAAGCATAAACAAATATAATCAAAATTTCTTCAAAAATTCAGGAAAATTAGAGAAAATGCGGGCTAAGCAATATCAATTTTGGTTTCAATATTTATTCCAATTTTGTAGTATAAGCTGATATTCTTTTTGATATTCTATCACTTCATTGACGAATAGAATTTTCAAATCTTAAACAAATGTCCGCAGTACTACAAAGAGCTACACTTATTTTTATCATCATTTACGTTGCGGAAAAGGAAGTGACCTTGACCTGACCTTTATGCGAAAACAAAAAGGTCAAATTTGGTTAAACTGATAGAATCATTTGGTAATATGGTCCGTTCGACTGTGTAAAAATTCGATAAATTTCTCCTTCCTTAAAACTAGAGCTAAGGCTCCTTCAAATTCTAATATGTTACATACTGAATAACACTTAGAAATGGGGCAATTCTTTTGCAATTAAAACCATTCAATATCATAACATATGAACAACACTCACAGCATTTCTCAATTTTTGCCTGAACTTGAATTTTAATATGTTTGTCAATATTCTGACTAGTTAACCTTCTCTACAAAAGAGCGCAACACGGGAGACAATTCTAACAGTAGTCCTGAAATGCAAATGTAATTAATAAGAAATTTTAGAAACAATGATAACAATTTTTTTTAATTAAGCGTATTATTTGAAAATGGGCTGTTTTTGCTAATTCATTACTTTTTAGTCCTTTGGAGTCTAAAGATGGATATTTTATGTAACACTTTCTTAATTTCCGTAGGATTTAAAATATTGAATACAATATTGCTAAACATTCATCATACTTTATTAAGAAAAAATCTAGTTAACTTTCCCAAAATACCAAAAATGTGGCATATTGGAAGCAAACAAGTGCATCCGACTTACATTTTCGTTCTGAATGCCAACACCATCCGACTTTGAGACCTGTGCTTGCGAGGCAATGAACTTTGCATTTGTTTCTGCTCTCTGCTCGTCATTTGTCGGTTGCATTTTGTTTGATGGTTCTCTACAATACATTTAAATGAACATCATTTGTTTGATCAGGTGTTTTTATTGTATTGAAAATATCCGTATAGAAATGAAGCCAGTAAGGGTGGGGGTATGGTCTAAATCGGGTTTTTTTCTGTCTGTATATCAGCGTGGGACATTTGCATGAATAAGTTTTGTGTGGGTTCGTTAACAAAATCTTAAAATAAAAAAAACCACTGATTTTTAATAACTTGCTCTATAACTTTACGTAGATTTGTAAAAACCATTAAATAAACTGATAGAATATCCACTATGTTTTTCAATTGGGGTCAAAATATCAATGTTCATTATTTTTAAATATGATTTCATAATATTAACAAACCTCCAAGCCACCCAGTAATGTTAAAAAGACTATTTATGGTATATATAGTATTATTCATTTTTCGCCACCCCCCAAAAAAAACAAATAGATATTTTAAAAAGCTTAAAAATCATGTAAAAAAATAACTAAACAAGAGGCCCAATGGGCCGCATCGCTCACCTGAGCAACACTGGCTTTATATGGGCGTTCAAAGGATATTGTGCCATGTGGCCTCTTGGTAGATTAACCAAAAATGAATATCCGAATTTTCACTAATTTTTGCATATACTTAATCTTTGACATATTTACATTCATGGAATACCATTTTTACCGAAAATAGATCATATGCAATATAAATAACTAAATTTTCAGTTGGTGTTCACGGTTAACTTCCAGTTCCTTTTATTTTAGCCCCCATCACTTTATAAAACGATTAAAATACATGAGAGCATAGAGGTACATTTTCTTCATCCACTACTTGCTACTTATTGTATTCTAAAAAATTCTATATGTGAAAGAAGAAAAGTGCACCTCAATGCACCAGAATGAATGCGCTAAATTCCTCAAATTAAAAACATTGAAAAATTTAATTGGCCTTCTCCATTATAGACGATTGTCATTTACCAGGAATGAATTCATTTCGTATGACCTTTCATATCCTTACTCACTTGATTGAAGAAAATAAACTTAACTGAAAATGTTGTCACATGTTAAAGAGCTATACTTCAAATTAATGTACTGGCAGGCATGTCGCTCTATTGTACCAAGGCCAATCCATTATTGTCATCTTTATTAAAAAACAACAAATGTGTACAAACAAAGATTTTACATTGCAGTAATTTTTTAAGAACACCGATAATGCTTTTATCCTCATAATAATAATGTGTCAGGCCTATGGAACTTTAAAAGGCATTGTTTTCATTTACTTGTGTTCGAAAAACTATAAAAAATTTGAGTAGCTTTTATGCATTTCGTCGTTGAAGAAAGTAATTACAGCATATCATCCTTTTAGCAAGACATTTCTATTGATCAACCAAAACTTCAAAGTCATTCGTAGAATCATAAGCAAGATACATAGCATGGTATGTACAAACATATAGTAGCATTGTGCGCAAAGCTCTGTATCTTGCTTATAACTCGAAGCTTGACTCTCATGTTAGTAAAATTATAGGAATTTGTAAACAATTAAAACAAGAGAAACTGCACTAAAACAAAGAGAAAATTCAGTTTATTTTTCATCATATATATACCTTAGTTATATATTTCTAGCAGCGAGAATACGCGGCTAGGTTAAGGCTGTCCGAAGCTAAATATATATCGAAAAATGATACTATTCTAATTATCAAAAAATACTTTAACCGAGCGAGTTTCTTTAAACTTTTATTACATAAATTAACAGTGACATCCAACAATATATTTGATGTATTTTTGTGACGTCATTTATTTTTTAAGCACGTGACGGGTGTATTCTAACACGGTAAATAATCTATAAAAATCGCATCGGCGCAAGTGAATAATGACATTCAATCAGAAATATTTTTATGAAAAATCCTTCGAAAAGTAATGTATTTTGCAGTTCTTGCTTGGGGTTCATATAAATATTTCGTTTATTTGAAATATTGTCAAAACATTTCGCACCGCCATCGAAAATTCGCACATTTTTACCTTTAAGTCTCGATTTACACAAAATCGGGTCAATTGCTAGGTTTCCCCCAGCACGATTCATATTGGTACTTATTTTCTCTCCCGATTTCAGGTAAAATATACCAAGATTGATTTTATCTTTCACTTGCACCAAGCCAGTTTTTATATGCATATACATATCACCATTCATTAGATTACACGTAGCAGGGGGAGTCTCAAAACCATTTGTTTATGAATAGTTATTTACTTATTACGAAACTTTAAAACTGTTGATTTTTTTAAACTCCATATCGGTGATATTGAATTTAGTATCACTAGTATTTACAACAGTGTCTATGTAAAGGAATGAAGCGGTTTTATTATGCACAATGAATATCACTTATAAAGTTAGGATACATTCCCTAAGAACGATCGAAAGGAATGCAGATCGTGACGTCAAGGTTAACTATGACGTCATATCTTATGAAGTACAGACAAGTGACTTTCTGCATATCGCTGTAAAATTAATCGGGCAGCCTTAACATTAAAGTAAATCCACCCTCCTGTGACGCCATACATTTTACATAAACCATGAATTCATTAAAATTCTTGCAAGTAGATTTGTAATTTCTAAGTTATTATAGGTGCACATCAAAAACTCAAATCATTGTTTACTTGGATATATTTAAAAAGCGTTTCTTCATCCTTATATTCGACATCATTCAATAATGACAAAGGGAAATAACTCTTTTTTATTTTTCTCTAAGTGATATATCTAAATGCTATAATTTTTCTAATGTAAACATTTTTTTCTTTTTTTTTTTAAATTAATTTTAGTTTTCTGGCATAGTAAGCAATAAAATTTAAATAGATGAACAAGTATCCATCCACTTTTATTCAATTTTTAAACAAGAAAAAGTGTGATTTTCAGATGATAATTTCTTTTTATTACCTCACATCTTAAATAGTATGGATACATATATATTCTATTTATTTTTTTATGAAATTCAAGTCCAATAAGTTAAAAAAAAAGTTAAGTTTTTTAACTTTCTGGCCAATTGGTTTTTTAGAAGAAATTTTTTTTTCTCTGTATATTTCACCTCAGGTGAGCTAATTATTATTTATGTCTCTGCTACATGTACACGCACTTTCTATTTCCATCAGCAATATTAATACCGAATTTGTATAATTTTAGTTGATAAAGTACCGTACCTGTTAATGTATCTTATTTTCCGCAAGTAACAGTCAGCTGTCTTACTTTCCGATGTCTATATTTGATTGGTACGTAAAAATTACAAAATACAGGCGATAGTTCCCCTACGTTACAAACCGTAATTCATTAAAACGAAAAGAAAATCAAAACAAGCTAAAACCACCGTCAAAGGTGAAAATGTCAATGCATTGGAATATTTAATCTCAAATTACTCCACAAAATCGGCATTAATGTATCTTGCACGTTTCAAATATTCCGTTCGCACGCAAACTGTTCCACAACAACCAAATTCATCTTTGTCTGATTGACCCATTTCTTATACGTTCAAAATGGCCGCTTCTTTGTTTCAATGAGGGTTTTGAGAATGGAATTTCAATGGAATACCGAACACGAAGTTAAACTGATGGACCCTCATTCTCTCTGTCTTATTATCATTTCCGTAAATTACTCAAATTTGAAACAGAATTAGCCCTTAGTTTTTGTAATTTATATTTTCCTTCCCATAAGGATAATTTATGCTAAACTACGTTGAATTTGACTCAGTAGTTCTTCAGAAGAAGATTTTTAAAAATGCACCCCCCTTTTTATACAATTTCGAAGTTTTCTCAGCGTTGGTCTTTCAGATAGGTCTTTCATGTCTGCAATTTATATTTGCCTTACCATAAGGATGCTTTGTGCTAAATTTGGTTGAAATTGGATAAGCGGTTTTAGAGAAGAAGTTTAAAATGTAAAAAGTTTACAGACGGACAGACAGACAGACGGATGACGGACATACTGTGATCAGAAAAGCTCACTTGAGCTTTCAGCTTAGGTGGGCTAAAACCTACTGTACAAAATTAAAACACAAAAGACTAGTTCGAAATTTGAAATGCAAATTTCGAGATTCATCTCTAAATTTACCGATGAAACCTGAATCCTAAAGAAACCAAACAGTTATATAGAAAGGTCAGTTTGTTTTTGCCTGTAATGATGACTAGTGAAGTCATGTTGTACAACCTTCCACTAATTTATTAACTTCTAATGTCAAAGAGTCCCAACAGTATGACAAGTCGTACATAAGATATTTATGATAAAATACATTCCCTGCAAATAAATGATTGTCTCCAGGAAAGCCATTACTTGCACAAACAATATTACACACAAAAACCCGATTAAATTGGTAATATTTAAGTGTGGTTCGCGAATTTTATTGATTGTGTTTGTCTTGTTAATTCTCATATCCTCGGATACTTTTAAATATTGGGTGTATTTTATCCTGAAAATTTAAACCAAGTTTTTAGCGCATCTTTTGTTTGATAGTTTATATTAAAGAAATGTGTAATAAAGTCTACCGATAAGCCTTTATGCCTAATAATATAATAGAAACTTTTACCACTGACCATGATGCGTCAGATAACTGAACCCGCCCAGTGTGGCATATTTGGAAACATATTTATGATCATGTAAAGGATAAAAAAAAATAGAATATAATGAAATCCGTCAAGATAATTGCATGATATTAGATTATCTCGTATTTAATCAAAAAGGAAGTCGACGATTGACCTTTGATGTGTATTGATTTTATATAATCACGCGGTTTATTGCTGATATGATAACAGCGCGATGTGTGTGATTTTAAAATAGGTCAAAACGTGACATGACAGATGACAAGTAAATTATCAGCCTTACATTGTTATACCTCAAGAAACCACAGAAAAAGTAGAGCCCTGCGAACTCCATTTCTGTTTTGTTTCTCTCTCTCTCTCTCATTCTCTCTCTCTTTCTTTCTTATAGCCCAAACTATACCGATAATGTTTTTTTTCGAAATAATGATTTTCAGTTACATAGACTGGGAAAAACATATTTTCCTTCAACCGTTTTACATTAAATGCACAAATACACTATTGGATAAAACGTCTCGGTGGAAGATAAAATAAAGCGAGTAGAATAAAGTTTAAATAACACGCTATTACCATTATTAACATACAATTTACTGTACGAGATCAATTTTACAAAGTTTATTGAAATTTTACGTTTGATAAATCACGACCTTTTTATTTAGTTTATTGTTAAATGAATACTTGTTCTAAGTATTGAAGGAAAAATAGAAAAAAATAAAACAATACGATGTTTTTAGCGAATCTAGACAACCATGCTCATGTTGTGGTGTGTATTCCTCAAACACGTTTAAACAAATGCATTTCACCAATAATACGTTCAATCTCTTTATGCACTTGCCATAATCATATTTTAGTAAATATTAAACGAAATTAAACATCTGTTTTCATCTACATTAAATATTACCATTCCGGATTCAGCGTTGGATATGGGTATTATTTAAAGGTTCATGCACAAACTAAATTAGATAAAACTGATTTGCAATGTTAATGAAAACATTGAAACTCTTAAACAAGCCTGAAGGGTTTACTTTTTGCATTATGTATTATATAGGATCAAAGTTAAGGGTGTTTTACTGTCAAACTAAATAAAAGTTTAAAATAATATTCTGTGTTGAAATTTTACCGTTTAATATGGTACCAGTCCTGCTATAAATGATGTAGTATAAATGTATCATTATAAGATAAATCAATGCTTTCTGTTTTTATAGCGTAAAAATTGATTTTTTTTTTCAATATTCTTTGAGTTGCAACATAGCGGTTAGTAATCTCATTGATCATTAAAAAATGTTATAAACATAATCTATTATGTAAAACAAGAAACAAATACTTACATTCTTGTTGGTCAAAAATATTTCAAAAACGTGTTATTGTATCCCTAGTCATCTGGCTTTTACTAAAACGCCCTGCTAACTCCTTTTATACCTTTTTTTATCTGTGTCCTTATTTATTCTAGTTAAAATATGACAATAGATAAATGATAACTGTTCACTACCTTTGACAATCTAATCGTGCACTGATGAATAGGTATATGTCTGTGCTTGGCTACATAACGATTTGGCGTTGGTATTCATTTGTGGGAGGCGTTTCAAACAGTTGGCCACCCAATTTACACCATTAAACTATCCACCGTCCTGTCAAATATAATGGCAATTGTGAAAGCAGTGTGATTTTGTTGTTTATTTTTTTATTAAAGCAAGGCAATAGGTGAATTAGTAGGTGTTTTTTATGATGAGAAATTATAGGTTTTGGTATTCTTTGTTTTTGCATTAAACAGCGTATTAAGAGTTTGATTTATCCTAATGACCTGATGGCTATGCAATAAACTCCATTTATTTGGTTTATTAAGCACCAACACATTTGTTTTCTCTCTGATTGCCCTTTGGCGGCGAAGCCAGATACCTAGGATGGTCGGCTTGACCAGGCCAAAGGGCACCCAGATGACTTAGATTTGGCATAGCTTTAAATACATGTATAACGTTGCAAACGTTCAAGAGATGCCCAAAAACATAATCCGTCAATTGGTGCACTAATGATGAAAAATCCCAGCTGTGCCTGGTATCCAACCCAACAATATCCTGGGGGTCCACAGCTAATAATGAGTGTAACCAACCAACTAATCCAAAAAAAAAAATTAAAAAATCTTATTAAAAAAAAAAAGTTGTACAGTTTTCAACTCTAAAACATTCTGACCAGATGTTAAACAACATTTAAGATGTAATATATACAACAGAGGTAATTTTTTTTTTATCTTAATGCCGCTACAGCTAACCGAGTTGTTTGTGCAATGTAGCAACCATTTATGATACAACGTCGCTTATAGATAAAAATATAATTAGGCGTCGCTACAGATTATTGCATTTACAATTGACATCGCCAACGGTTAGTGATGTATCGCCGTAAAGTGATATAATTATATCAATAGCAACACAAATGCAGTGTAGCTCTAACGCTTAATGAAGCATGCGAATATCTTCATTTTCAACCGCTAATGATACCACTGTTTGCCATTTAGCGTTGCAGTTTCTCCCTGTAATGATCTTTAAATTGTGAAATTAAAATCAGTTTTACACTATTTCATTTCCTTACATTCGCTTAGCAGAAGTTCTACGTTGATTTCTCCATAACATACATATATATCTGTATTAATAATAAAAGATAGATAATAAAATAGAACGATCAATCAATAGATAGTTTAAGATAGACAGTAAGATGAAAACACTCTTAATTATCTTCACTCTTTTCATCAGACTGAATAAAATACTGACAATCGTAATTATTTTTTTTATAAAAAAAGCTAGAAACATTTTATGTTTTTTTTTTCAGTACAATTTCATATTCCAAATATGTGCAGCTACCTAGCTTCAAAATTAAGTGTTTTTTGTAAAAAGTATTTAAGGATTATGTTTTTTGTAATTTATACATTGAAGTGATTTAGGAATTATTGTTACGAATATGACACAAAACTATTGTGATTGATTTTATTTCCAAGTGATCTAATCAGCACTTACAAAATCCTCTAAATTCAGTTAATCATAAAATTACATCAGATGAATCCGTGATTGCTTAATAAAAAGAGATATCAATTAATATTTATTAGTTTAATAAGATATTAGCGTTTTTGATTAGTCGAAACATATCTTTGATACCTGCATCACTAAAAAAAATTCCGGATCTATTTTTCTCATCTATTCAGATTTCACGCCATTTGTAGAGCAGGAATTTCCCAAACAAACATTGTCAACAAAATGTAAAGTTGTACCTGTTTAATTCTCAGCAAACATAATACAATTTTATGAATTTAAAAAAAAATAATAAGAGTTTAACCTTTAAAACAAAACAAAACACACTATCTTATTCGCTATATAAAAAATAAAGCGTCTTCTCACGATTTCGTATGCTTAAAATCGACGATCAACATGTACAGCGATGATGGTTGTTCCAATTCCAGGAATGATAATAACAACCATATAGGCATATACACTTTCACGGTAACACAGCTGTTCGGTTACGATGAGTTTCAAATTACACTCTCTGTTATCGTTTTTGACATCTTTTAAGATGCGATCATTCAAGCAATATCTTTTTTTTTTACTCCTATCCGGCCAATTTTTTTTCTACAAAAACGAAACAAATAACACTGTTTCAAACATCAAAGTTTTGACAGCAAACTGCTGTATGTAATCGGGGAATTGCACAGGATGAAGCTGTGCCTTTCAGTCAACTGAATGGTAGCTGAATGGTCTGGAATGGTGACTGAATGGCACAAATATACCATTCAGTCACAATTCAGTTACCTTTCAGTCACCGTTCAGTTGACTGAATGGCAGAGATTCATCCTGTGGAATGCTTTTTTCGGCAATTGTTTATCTAGCGACAAGGTTACAATGGCGACCCATTACGCGACACTTATCGGGATAAAATCAACCATAAAATAAACAAACGCTGAATAAATCATTCTCCGATTTTACTCTTCGGTGCAAGTATAAGATATATTTTCTTAACTGGACATTAGCTAGCAAGATTTTAAAAAAAAAATCTTTATTATTGAATCAACCCATTTGATGCCTCAGCAGGGTTACACAATAAAGAACAGAAGAGACCAGAGAGATATTTTTAAAAAATCGGTAGTTTAGGTTAAGGTCAGACACGGTTTTACATTACATTAGGTACTAATTTAAACATTGTACAACATTTCTTCAATGTACCTGCACAAAAAACTAAAAGAGACAAATTAAGTATGCATATCAGAGTGCGTCTAGTGATTTTGGGAACCTTATTATCTACCACTGTTGTATTGAACAAACGCGTAAGTACTATATTTAATTTATGTATATGCTTAGTAAATGCATATTGTTTAAAAAATATTGTTCAATGATAAAAAGCGATTAGATGAGTGCCATGGCCACATACAGATTGACGCGGACCTTGTTTTAAAGGTTCGATCTCTTTTATATCTTTACGACTTCAATTTTTTAATTGAAAACCAATTGTGCCTAAGTATTTGCTATCATTTAACTACTCTCTGTAGTTAGGAATCTTGGGGCTTGGATGCATACGTTGCTAAGATTATAGAAAAAACCAACGTCAGAAAAAATACAATGTTCGGCTTTTGATAGAATTTAAAATATTGTTTTAAATGTTTCAAATAAAACGTTTTATTTTCAGACTTAAGATACTGATGTTCTATCAATCATGCCGATTTTTACTCCAAAGATGGGGCTTTTCAGGAGAAATAAAATGCATGGAATATCTTTATCACTTTTTTATTTGGCATGGTACCAAAAAAAAATCACACGACCCGTCTACTACTATCTGATAACCACTGCAAATGACTTGTTTTGATTAGTGTAGTAGCTTTTAACATTTTTAGACGGTATTTCAAAAGTATTGTAAAGGTTGATTTTGTTTTTGGTATGTTGCCCGTCCTTTTAATCAACAATATAAATAGAATTAATATGCTTTTGTAAAAGGGAGACCTGTTTATTTTTTATAATGATTCATATTTTAAAAGATTGATTTACATATAACCCGACATAAGTATTCGCCAAAATATCCCCAAATAAAACCATTTACATATATTTAGCTTTTAGATTTAACAGTCGTTGAAAACATTGATTCCGACAATTTACATTATGAAAGTTTATTTTCTATTGTCAATGTGTTTTTTAAGTTTCTTCTTTTATATTATTAAAAAGCGTAAGTACGAATCCAGACTTCGTCATTTCTTTAATGACCTCTTGAAATACCAATACACCATTCCCTTCAATCTGTTCTGAGAAATGGGCTCGAAATGTCAAGGTTGAACGGTAACCTACTTTAGTAACGAGGTATGCTAAAATGATTGAGGACATTCTTTATTATTAATATGTTCAGGTATTACTGCCCTATATATACACATGTACATATACGAAAAGTTAATTGATTTAAAACCACTGCATTACTGTAGCTTGCTAAGTAAACGCGAGGAGTTAATATCCGTGAGATGCACATCTTAGAGATTTTCAAACTATCGCTCCCCTAAAGTATTTTGGTATCTTAATTTCGAAGTTGGAGGTTTCACATGCATCTATGAATATCAATGAAAAAATCATAGTCTTTGCCAACGCTTAGAATCTGTTATTTTTTCCTTTATTATTAAGTTTTTGAAATGAATACTGGGAAATAAAAATAAACGTTTTTATCTTCCAGAAAAAGCTTGATGATTTTAAGTCCCCGGTGTACTCAATGCCAATTTGTCTCCGAAATGAATCGGGGTGAAACAAGAGTTCTTTAGTTCTCAATTGTTACGAGACTAATACGAGGGTTGTCCCAAAATAATGTAGACAGGACACATAATTTATAATCTGTTCACTGGAATTTCATTAGACTCTATGTTTTCTTCAATGACCGTTTGGCAAACAATGCTGAAAAGTTCAAATCTGTACTTTATTTATTTCTCGAGAAAATGAATAATTAGTAACAACAAGTTTTGTCAGGCGGCGCAATGTGCGACGTCAAAAATTTCCAGTTTTACGTTGTTGCTAAACCCTCCACATCGTTCACGATAACATTTACGTTTTATTTCCGAAAATGTCTTAGAAAAAATATTATCTTTGAACATGTACTCTGCGTGCACATTCAATATATATTTCTAGTTTTGTTTTGTTTTTAAATATTTTCTTAGTACAAACGATCTGTCGGCTCCAAACTTGCCCTGTATTACTTGTTGTCTAACGTCCGTGTTACCGAAATGTGTCGTTCAACATTTTGACGTCCATTGATATCGTTCGGGGTTTCTTTTTTCCACTTATTGTCATCATACTTGTTCAAATATTTTCAATGTTGTTTAACTTCTTATTCACAAAACGCATTTCTCATCGATTTTGTTAATTTCATTTACTTCCAAAGCCGCTTAGGATTTATTTCATGGTCTTTACAAAATTGTATCAGTTACTGCTGCGCCGCCTTAAACGCTGAAAACGTCATTTTATTACCACTTAACTTCTCAACTTGTCACAAAACGCGCTATAAAATATTTAAAAGTTTTGTTATAGCCAAAACATTTTCTGAGTAAATAATAGAATTATTATCAAATATCGGTGTATGTTTTATTTGAGTTTTTTCATTCGAAAAGTACTTTTCCGCCCAATTTTCAATTCATTATGTTGATTTTAACTTTTTGTTTTTGACATTGCGCCGCATGTAGAATTTCTGATCTAACATGCTTTCATTTCACTAATTTAATCTCAAACAATATTCGATTTTAAAACATTATTTGACTGCAAATTTCTTGAACCCTTTGTGGCACAAATTTCATCTACCTTTGTCCTCGATTAACTGAATAACGCCACTTGTGTACGCTATTTTGGGACAACCCTCGTATATACACTTGTTAACCAAACAAAAATCTCACAGTGTTTTGTTATACATATACAACCTTGGTTATTGATTGAAGAAGTTACAGGGTATCATATGCCTAGTATTTTTCAATGGCAAAAAGATCAGTTTATGTTGGCGAGATGATACAGATATTTATACGAAAGCAACAAAAGTTCATCAGAGACTCCAAATTCAAAATTGAGATTCAATATCTAATTTATTAATCAAGTTATGAATCTATAAACCTACATCCTAGCAATATTATACTGGTCTAAAGATAGATTATCTGTGAATGATCTTGCATACATATAAATGTCATAATGTGTCTTATAAATAATTAAGTAGTAATAATATGAAAAGATCCATTAGGTCATTTTGATTGCGTTATGTATATTCTCCGCCGATATATTTTACTCTATTGTGCCCATGCCCCCTTTTGTTTAAAAAGAAGCACAATTCTTAGGTATTACTTTTAACTAAAGATAAAAATATAAATAACAGACATTTAATGTCAGAACGGTTTATGGTATGAATCTAAATTTATGATTGAATCAAAATAGACGTTATGGTGAAATGTACACACTATGCTTTAAATTACAAGTTTTAAAGTCATCATTCTAAGATTTATATGTATAATATAAACGTCAAGACGAACAAGAGATGTTTGTGAAACACTTATGCCCCCTCTCTTGGAAACATCCACAAAGAAAATGGACGTAAACGTCAAATACCTGAATTTTTTTTTAAGTCCAAGGGTCATAACTCTGTCAAAAATGGCTTTAACATACCCAAAATCGAACTTGACCTTATTATTATTATGATAAACCTGTATACTCAATTTCATTTCAATATGTTTATCCTCTGCGAAGAAACTGAGCAGAAACTGCAAAAAACTAGAATTGTCCTACATCCAAGGGCCATAACTCTGTCGAAAATTGCTCGATCGTACCCAATATCGAACTTGTCTTAGATATTATCGTGTTAAACCTGTATACCAAATTTCATTTTAATATGTTTGTCCTCTGCGAAGAAAATGAGCGGAAACTGCAAAAAAACTAAAAATGTTCTACGTGCAAGGGCCATAACACTGTCGAAAATTGCTCGATCGTACCCAATATCGAACTTGACCTAGATATTATCATGATAAACCTGTATACCAAATTTCATTTCAATATGAAATTCTTGGCGAAGAAAATGAACGGAAACTGTTGGTGGACCAACCAACAGACCGTCCAACCGACCGACAGACCGACCGACAGACAGCAGCAAAGCAATATGCCCTCCCTTTTTCAAAGGGGGACATAAAAATACAATGTACGCAATGTCAATGTGTTCTTGTGTATAGATGGCATGTCGAGATTACAGAGAGAGAGAGAAGAAAGAGAGAGAAGAGTAGAGATTAAAATGTTTCCCCTTTTAAATATACAGTTATAAAGCTTTAAAGATGACAGGGAGTAACAAGGAAGTACGATCTACCAACAACATATCCTTGTCTCGCTGAAGGAGGTTCGGGGGATAGGAGATATTCGTGATGTGTTAAAGGACAAAAATGAGATGAAATCGTTCGTAAATAAGTATCTATCTATCTATCTATCTATCTATCTATCTATCTATCTATCTATCTATCTATCTATCTATCTATCTATCTATCTATCTATCTATCTTTCTATAAGTATAGAAGTATCAATACTTTTGAATTAAGGCATTTTGCATATAAACTAAATAATGCCTACGTCAAGGTACTTGATTACACATTTGCTATTTCAGCACATGCGTAATGATGTCCGTAGGGTATAAATTGAGTTTTAACTGGTAAGTTATTGTAAGATTAATTACAAATTCTGTTATATTGAAATTTTACCAAAGAAACACATTTAGAATATTGTTTTAAATGTTTCAAATTGAAACGTTTTAATTACAGACTTAAGATACTGATGTTCTGTCAATCGTTCAGATGTGAGCTCCAAGGATGGTGCTTTTCTGGAAAAATAAAATGCAAGGAATTAATATCTTTATCACTTATTTATTTGGCATGGTGCCAAATAAAAAGCACACGACCCGTCTAATACTATCTGATAACCACTGCAAATGACTTGATTTGATTAGTTTAGTAGCTTTTGTCGTTTTTAGACTGCATTTTTAAAGTATTGTAAAGGTGGATTTTGTTTTTGGTATGGTGCCCGTCCTTTAAATCAACAATATAAATAGAATTAATATGCTTTTGTGAAAGGGAGAGCTGTTTATTTTTTAAAATGAATCATATTTTAAAAGATTAGTTTACATATAACCCGAAATTAATATTCGCCAAAAAATTCCCAAATAAGACCATTTACATATATTTAGCTTTTAGATTTAACAGTCGTTGAAAAGATTGATTCAGACGAGTTACATTAAGAAAGTTTATTTTTTATTGTCAATGTGTTTTCTAAGTTTCTTCTTTTATATTATTAAAAAGCGTAGGTACGAATCCAGACTTCGTCATTTCTTTAATGACCTCTTGAAATACCAAAACACCATTCCCTTCAATCTGTTCTGAGAAATGTCAAGGTTGAACGGTAACCTACTTTCGTAACGATATATTCTAAAATGATTGATGAAATTCTTTATTATTAAAATGGTCAGGTATGACTGCCCTAAATATATATATGTTCATATACGACAAGTTAATCGATTTAAAACCACTGTAATGCTATATTTTCCTAACTAAACGCGAGGAGTTAATATCCGTGAGATGCACATCTTAAAGATTTTTAAAATATTGTTCCCCCAAAGTATTTTGGTGTCTTAATTTTGAAGTTGGAGGTTTCACACGAATATATAAATATCAATAAAATAAATCATTGATCTGGCCAACACTTAGAATCTGTTTTTTTCTTTATTATTAAGTTTTTGAAATGAATACTTGGAAATAAAAATGAACATTTTTATCATCCAGAAAAACCTTGATGGTTATAAGTCCTCGGTGTACTCAATGCCATTTTGTCTCCGAAATGAATCAGGGTGAAACAAGAGTTCTTTTGTTCTCAATTGTTACGAGACTAATATATACACTTGTAAACCAAACAAAAATCTCACAGTGTTTTGTTATACATATACAACCTTGGTTATTGATTGAAGAAGTTACAGGGTATCATATGCCTAGTATGTTTCAATGGCAAAAAGATCAGTTTATGTTGGCGAGATGATACAGATATTCATACGAAAGCAACAAAAGTTCATCAGAGACTCCAAATTCAAAATTGAGATTCAATATCTAATTTATTAATCAAGTTATGAATCTATAAACCTATATCCTAGCGATATTATACTGGTCTAAAGATAGATTATCTGTGAATCCTCTTACATACATATAAATGTCATATTGTGTCTTATAAGTAATCAAGTAGTAATAATATGAACAGATCCATTAGGTAATTTTGATTGCGTTATGTATATTCTCCGCCGATATATTTTACTCTATTGTGCCCCTGCCCCCTTTTGTTTAAAAAGAAACACAATTCTTAGGTATTATTTTAAACTAAAGATTAAAATATAAATAACAGAAATTTAATATCAAACCGGTTTATGGTATGAAATAAAATTGATGATTGAATCAAGATAGAGGATATAGTGAAGTGTAGACACAATGTTTTAAATTACAAGTTCTAAAGCCATCATTCTAAGATTTACATGTATAATATAAACGTCAAGAAGAAAAATACAATGTGCACCATGTGTTTTTGTATATAAATGTCATGGCCGAGATTACAGAGAGAGAGAGAGAGAGAGAGAGAGAGAGAGAGAGGTAGAGATTTTTTTTCTGTTTAAATTTATAGTTATAAAGCTTTAAAGATGACAGGGAGTAACAAAGAAGTACCACCTACCAAAAACTTATCTTTTTTTCGCTGAAGTGGGTTTGGGGGTTGGGAGATATTGGTGATGTGTGAAAGGACAAAATGAGATGAATAGGTTCTATCTATCTATCTATCTATCTATCTATCTATCTATCTATCTATCTATCTATCTATCTATCTATCTATCTATCTATCTATCTGTCTATCTATCTATCTATCTATCTATCTATCTATCTATCTACATGTATCTATCTATCTATAAGTATAGAAGTAACAATACTTTTGAATTAAGGCATTTTGCAAATAAACTAAATAATGCCTCCATCAGGGTATTTGCTTACACCTTTGCTATTTCAACACATGCGTGATGATGTCCGTAGGGTATAATTGAATTCTAACTGATTAGTTCTCATTGTAAAATTAATTAAAAAACCCTACTTTCATAATCGATAAACAAACCCAAAATAACAAAAATGAGTGTAATGTGGTGGGAACACTTTCAAGTTGGCGGATACAAGTCAGGAATATTTTGCATCAAAATATATACTTGCAATAAAATAATATTGAATCATTCCGTAAAAAGTGAATATATACGTATTTACTGTGATCTTATTTAGAGAATACATAGAAATTAAAATATGAAAAAATGTCAAATGAACAAAATCAGTCAACTCGTTTCTTTAGCGTAAGATTTTAGTTTTGATACACATTATCTTGAGATCTTTCCAGAACGGGGTAACCAAGAACGTGAATTGACTAAATAACGAAAAGTGTAGGACGACTCAATAATGCATTGCAGGCAGATACCTTGAATTGGAGTTGCATTAATAAAAGAGTTAATGAATAAAATTGAAAAACTAATGCGATTATTGTACTAATAGAAATTACTTTCCAGAAAGGGCCGCCCATAATGGTTTGACTAATTGACCTCCTGGCGGAAAATATAGACCGAGAAAACAATCGGCCAGTACTTTGAATCTGACAACTTTGGTTTAAAATATGTATGTAATGGATAATAATGCATAGCCTTGCGTGTTTTAATCTCATACTTTTCTAAACCACGACAGATTGGTTTAAACCTTGGACATTATTTGTAAACCGACTATTGCATTCTACGTCTATAATAGTCCGACATTTACTGGCATGTAAAATATAAAATTGTTCAAAAGCAAGAAAAACGTCAGATATTTCAGAGTACGTCTATAGTTTAAATGGGGATGCCCCCCCCCCCCTCCCCCGATATTGTTTTTCAAAACAGTCTTTAAACTGAAATTCTCATTAAGGGCAATAACAATAATACAAATTATATTGAAAATTTACAAAAGAAACCAAATTTATAGCGAGATACACTAAATACCCATTCACGGATTTGAAACAAATACAATAAAAAAGTTTTTTTTAATCAGCTGCAACAGGATCTTAAAAGGCCATGTACATGTATATAAGTACACGTATATATTATCCATTGATTTTATTTTTTTTTCATTGCTACCCGCTCCTCTAAATATCCAACAATGCAAGTTGTTTTTCATTTCAATTCAAATGAAATTAAATAAGTAAAAACTCGGACAAAGAATAAACAAAAATAAACAAAAATATGGTTAAACATATGAATGTAATATGTTTTACGGCGTGACCGTTGGGGCGAGCGCAGAAAAAACTACACATCTCTCATCATTGTTAATCTGCAACCCATGGACTTGGCCCAACCAGGAAACTTTGGCTCTAAAAACAAAGCTGTTTGAGTTTTTTTTATTGTAAATACAATCATGATTTATCATTCCTTTACTTTTTGATAATGATCATATTAAATTCCGTAAACAATAAATTGTGGGTCTTTGTTATTTCTCATTTTGTTCCTTATTGTTATCTGTGTTTTAATTTTTTTCCTCTGACATATCAATTCTGTTTTAATTTTTGTTTAATCTGGGGTTTTTTTTATCTGTATTTTTGACATGTGCCCTCCCATTTTTTTAATTAGAATTATCAAACTTTTTTTTACATTTTTGTCACCTACCTAACGTATGCATATATGATTAGATCAATATGACAGTAAATTAAGCATGGCACCTGCATGTATATTTAGTAAGCAAAAAAAATCAGAACAAAACTAATCAGCCGAAGAGTTGCCGTTAACATTGAGTACTTACTACAAGTTACAATTACACCCTGCACAGATGCTTGATCCACCTCTAAATGTATTGCGCGAGATCACTGTGACGTCATACTTAACTTTCTTTTGCACTCGTAAATTGTCGGATACATTCGGGGAAAGAAATGACGTCATATGTCAGCAAAAGTTTGTTCGTAAGCATATATGTGTTGTTTACTTTAGTGGTTTTAAAGGATTTTTTTATTGTTAAATGAAATAAATGTATTCGATTTACAGGTAAGAATTTTCCTTAGAAACGCTTTCTGTTCCGCGATGTTGCTATGCATCGCAAAGGATCACTGGGATAGTAGAACGTTTTCACGCGGGTCCACAAAATTTTCTTTGAACAATGTGCAGATTTCAACTAGAATTTCCTCCGTTCGTCCACGTTGTCTATGGAGCTCGCTACGCGAGCGGCGCTTCGCGCCGCCTCGCTGCGCTCGTTATGAATTTTAAATTAGATTTTTGGAGATATATCATCTATAAACAAAGCAATTGATAATTGTTGAATACTATATTTTTTTGAAACTATCATACATTTGATTTCCGATTACATAATCCGTTACTCCTTATTATATTACACACCGATCTGAAACAAAAGTATGTTACCAAATACACTATAGAAATTAAATATTTTTTACATGCAAACCCTTCTTTTTAACGTTGATAAAGATCAAATTTCCTTCCAACGTTGATAAAAATAAAATAAGTAATTAAATGCAACTTATCATATTTCTTTATATCTTGAGATTGACTGAAATGTTGACATATACACACCAGAAAGTGGGTTATTTAAGAAATGAACTCAATGTCTACCCAAGTTATACTCGTATAACCTGGGTTGGGGCAATTTACGCTTTATAATCCGCGAAGCGGATTATAAAAAAGCGTAAATTGCTCCAACCCAGGTTATACGAGTATAACTTTGGTAGATATTGAGTTCATTCCTTATAATTTAATTTTCTGGAATTTGCTGTACAAATTGAGTCCGTTTTACTTTTAAAAATGATATAAATCTGTTCAAAATTCAAACGTAACGTCAAGTGAATTAGTACGTTGGTGCATTGTGACGTGTCTTGTGACGTGCAAACCAGGTTATACAAATTTAACTAAATTTTTCTATCCAATCAAATGCCGCGTTACAACCAGAATTAAATTATGAATAAATCTTAGTATACCCTCCTCGCAGAAATGCGGGTTTTACACTTAAAAGGGTAAAATACCCGTATGATTATTTATACATGAAAGCTTTGCTTGCAAGCTTTTGTATGTTACCGGGGAATGATTTTTTTCGACGTTTGTCAATCTAGCGACAAGGTTAGAATGGCTGCCGTTTTCCCCGACACTTATCAGGATAACATTTTACGAGAGGAAATGACTATAAAAATGTCATCTATACATGTAATTTATTGCACGTTTTCATTACTTTTCTTTTGGATTTAAGTATAGATAAAGTATTGGATCTTAAGCAACAGGATTTTTTAAAACTCTTTCATGTATAAAAACAACCCATTGGATTCCCCAACAAGTGTACATAATATAGACGAGACGAGACAGGAAGGACATTTTATAAAAATCGATACCTTATGTTAAGGTCGGGTACGGTTTTGCATGACATTGGATAATGCATTTAAACAATGTATACCTTTTTCAATAACCTTGCACACTACACTAAAAGAGACAAATTGAGTATGCAAGGCAGAGTTCGTCTAGTGATTTTGGGAGCCTTAATGTCCATCACTGTTGTATTAAACGAAAGTGTAAGTACTGTTTTTTCTTAAAGTATATGAATAGATGAGTGCCGCATAGAGACTGACGCTGACCTTCGTTATATTTGTAGGGTATACCTATATTTTCTATTCTAGATTTTAATTATTTATAGAATACCGATTCTGCCTTAGTTTTTGCTACTAGTTGAATGTACGAGGTATTTAAGAAACTGGTATTTTGTGCTTGGATGCACACTCTGTAAAGATAATATTAAAGGTGATGAACCAACGTCAGAAAAAATACAATATTTCATTTTTTGAAAGAATTATTTTAGTTGTTTTAAATGAAACGTTTTAATTTCAGACATAGGATACTGATGTTCTATCAATAATGCCGAATTTTTTCTCTCTTAGGGTGGGGCTTTTCTGGAGAAAAATATGCATGGAACATCTTTATCATGTTTTTTTTTTTGACATAGTGCCAGATGAAAATCACACGACCCATCTATTACAGTCGGATAACCACCGAACATGACTTGTCTTGGTTTTAATTTTAAACAAGCTGCTGTCCTTTAATAAAGGACTACAATACGTGGACCATTTGCATGTGTTTCCAACGAAAACGTGATAGCCTTAAGATTATCAGAGATTCCACCGACTCTAGCCCTCTGTTTTAAACCACTAAATTTGTACGTTGTATTACGTATACATGTATGTATACCCTTGACTTTTTATTTCAGAATTTAAAGGGTTCATACTTCTAAAATAATAATGATCTATCTATGAATGAAGTTTGCATGTACAGTATCAGACATTCGGTGAATTCTACTATTTGCGCACACATTACGATTCGCACTACTTCGTTAACTATGCAGTGACAGCTTTGTGTAAATTAAAAGTTTCATATTTTGATGCATTTTTCTTGAGATATTAACTTTTCTACAGTGACATAATTTTTCAATCATACTTAAATGCTTAAAAAAAATTAATCGGGAAGTTCTCTAGCCTCGCCTACTATTAAAGTAAATCCACGTTACATGTACATGACTGTGCATTCGGAAAACAACAAAACATTGCAAATTATGCTATTTGATTTATGTTGTAGTTTCGGCATAACATGAACTTATTTCATAATACTGATAGTTCATATCACGTGCCAATCATTTCTTTAAAAGTAATACTTTGTTTCCGTACTGTTTACCGACAACTTTACAATTACAGCGCCTTTGAGAGTATGTGTGCATATGGCACGGAATCCTGATCCTGATTCAGATAAACGTGTGCTAGCCTGGTTCCCTGAGCTACCCATTACGCACATGAACCAGGCTAGCTCATGCGCAGGCTGAATTTCCCCCATTGCATCCGGTTTAACCTCGCTTATATATTTTCTGCGTGGACCTCAGGGTCAACGCAATCAACTAAGCAGATCATAAAAGATTCGTTTACATATTACGATACATCGTTATTCGCCAGAATATCCCCAAATGAGACCATTAAGCTATAAGATTTAACATCTGTTAAAAAGAGTGATGTGGACGAGTAACATTATGAAAGTTTTATGCGAGTACACAACAGGAAAAGTTAATGTTTTAAGGGAAGAAGCTCCCTACAATTTTGTATTTTTGGAAATGTTACTGTAGTACTTGAGCATTGTGAGGTTTATTTTTCTTCCTTTACATATGCTTCGATTTTTATACAATACATGACTGACAAAATGAGAAAATGTTCTTATTTGCGGTTATGTATTTTAAAGGATTTTAAACTAAAGAAAGATCTACCTGTATATGTCTAGTGGATCAAAAACAAACAGTGTACTTCTAACGTGAAGATTTATAGATATCTTCTATATGGCTGTTATATTAAATATAAAAAAAAAATTATGGGAGAACATTTCTCAAAAAATTAAGTACATGTACATGCAAAATAAAATAGATACTTACAGAAATATTTTGGGGTCAATTTATTTGGAGTCGTACGCGTACTTCATATTATCCTTAAAGAACAATTCCTGTTTCAAAAACGGAGCAGCTATGTGGCTTCCCTTTTCAGATATAACTTAACCACGTTCGATAAATCAACCACCAAGATAATTCATGTTGCAGGATAATTTCATAATTCAAATCTGAGGATCGTGATATTTCTACAGTAATTTCAAATGATATAAGGTCTTAATACCATCTGTATCAAACACCAAGATAATGACCTTGTTATCATTGTATGCATTCAATATGTTCCTCAATACTGAAATAATACAGAAATTACTTGGAATGGCGGTTTTGCTTCTGACCGATACAAATTTAAAGTAATTATTTCTCCACAAAACCGGCTGAAGATCATACAAACATGTACATAATTATTTACTTTTAAGACAAAACATGTATCAATAGGAGACTTAAGAATTTTTTAGAAATACAATCATTTTAAGTTTTATCGGTACCAAAGAAGGTTATATTTCAAGTTCATATTCCAGTATAGATTGATACGAATGACGTGCTGTTATAACAATCTGTTTAATTGTGTACGTACGTAAGTCTTGTTTAGACTCTAACAGCAGCATATGTTCAAAGGACGAGCATTTTTGTTTCCATGACTTTTCAATTTTACTGAAATAGATAACTGTTTTACTCTTTTATGGTTTGAATAAAAACGTTAAAAATATTGTTACCTATATCACAGTTGATATTTATTTTAAATTTCTTAATTACATAATGGACACCAGCGCGCATTGCTGATAAAATGAAATGCTGTATTTGTATATGCTGTATTACCAAAATTGTAAAATTCATGGCCTCTGGGTCAGGGGTTGCTGCTCTAGGGTGGGGCCAATATGACCATTTGGTAAAAATGTATTAAATCTTAAAAAATCTTCTTCTCTGCTCTCATATATACTTGTTAAAAACATGATTATGATGTCCACGGAGCCCTCTACCAATATTGCGAAATTCATGGCCCTTGTTCTAGGGGTTCAGGCTCTAAAGTTGGGCCAATATGACCATACATTATAAATGTATTAAATTTTGGAAGACCTTCTTCTCTACCCCCATATATATTGTTAAGAATTAAATGCATGATTATGATGTCCATGAAGCCCTCTACCAGAATTGTGAAATTCCTGGCTCCTGGGTCAGGGGTCTGGCTCTAGGGTGCAGTCAATATGGCCGTATAGTAAAAATGTATTAAGTCTCACAAAATCTTCTTCTTTACTCCCAAACATGTGGGCAACCACTGAATACATGGTTATGATGTCCACTAACTCTTCTACCTAAATTGTGAAATTCATAGCCAATGGGTCAGGGGTTAAGGACACGGGGGGGGGGGGGGGGGAGGGGGTATGGCAGTATAGTGTTAATGCATATAACCTGTTTTAAAATTTTCTTTTCTATTCTCACACATCTGTATTAAAAACTGACTTCATAATTATGTTTACCAGGAAGTCATCTACTAAAATTTTAAATTGTATGTCCCCTGGAGTATGGGTTTTGACTCTAGGGCAGGGCAAAATGGATGTATAGTGTTAATGCATATAACGTTTAAAAATTATCTTTTTTACTCCCACACACCTGAAAAGAAAACTAAATTCATGATTTTGTAGACCAGATCATAACATTTTTTGCCAAAATTAGGTTTCATATTTTTTTTTTTTTGAAAGATTTCAGGTAGGGAGGTGGTCGTCATTACAAATTTATAATTTTATACTCCAGGATGAAACCTATAATATTAAATAAATGCATATTTATATATGAGACTCCTCGACAAGTTTTTGTATGTGTTTTATGCTACTCGGGTGACCGGTACCAAGGGATTCTTCCCTTTATGACACTAGTTTTCATGTATCATTTTGTATTCTTGATTTTGTATGAGTCAGTTTTCTATTAATTTTTAAAAGTTCTAAATACCTGGTATGATCGCTGTTAAATATATTATTGTAATTTGTTTTATATGTGGTGATATCCAATTTATTATGATTGAAAAAAAAACCCATGAACTGTAATGTTTGTAATTAAATCAAATATATTGTTTATGTCCGTTGTGAGCGTGTTTGTGTGTGTAAATGTAACTTCAAGGTCTGTTTTCCTAAATTATATGTATAAAATAGCATACGTTCGAATGAAATATACGTAATTATACCACCGCAAACGAAGTTCGGGGGGTATATAGAAATCATTTTGTCCGTCTGTCCGTCCGTCTGTCTGTGCAAAATTTGTGTCCGGTCCATAACTTTCTTATGGAGAACATTGGAAGTTCTTAATTCACACAAAGATTTCTTAGACCTAAGGTTATGTCATGACACTGAACAAGGTCATTCGGTGGTCAAGGTCACTGGAAGAAATAGTACAAAATTCATGATCTTGGCCTTAGGACATTCGGGAAAGATCAAGATCACTAGCAGAAAAAATGCGAAATTTGTGTCCGGTCCATATCTATTTTATGAAGAAACATCGGGAGTTCTTACTTCACACAAAGTTTGCTTATGACCAGATGGTGTGTCATGACATTGACCTAAGGTCATTTGGACAAGGCCAAGGTCACTGGCAGAAAAGTGCAAAATTCATGTCAAGTCCAAATCCTTCTTATAAACAAATATTGGAAGTTCTTAATTTACATCGAAATTGCTCAAACCTGAGAGTGTGTCACGACCTTGACCCACGGTCAATTGAGAAAGTTCAAGTTAATTGTTTAAAAATAATTGCTTAATTCCTGTCTGCTTTATGTCTTGTATTATGGAAATAATTAGAAGCCAAAATTTGACACAAAGCTTGCTTGTCTCAGGCCACATAAAAATGTTTGTTTAGATTCTCATCCCCGTCTCTCTGAAAATGGCCTGCACCTATGTATCTTTTTTTTAAAAGTGTGTGGAAAAAAAATTCGGAAAAAAATCGGGCTTAGTATACCAATAATTCAAATGTTTACCCTCCTCGCAGAAATGCGGGTTTTACACTTAAAAGGGTAAAATACCCGTATGATTATTTATACATGAAAGCTTTGCTTGCAAGCTTTTGTATGTTACCGGGGAATGATTTTTTTCGACGTTTGTCAATCTAGCGACAAGGTTAGAATGGCTGCCGTTTTCCCCGACACTTATCAGGATAACATTTTACGAGAGGAAATGACTATAAAAATGTCATCTATACATGTAATTTATTGCACGTTTTCATTACTTTTCTTTTGGATTTAAGTATAGATAAAGTATTGGATCTTAAGCAACAGGATTTTTTAAAACTCTTTCATGTATAAAAACAACCCATTGGATTCCCCAACAAGTGTACATAATATAGACGAGACGAGACAGGAAGGACATTTTATAAAAATCGATACCTTATGTTAAGGTCGGGTACGGTTTTGCATGACATTGGATAATGCATTTAAACAATGTATACCTTTTTCAATAACCTTGCACACTACACTAAAAGAGACAAATTGAGTATGGCAAGGCAGAGTTCGTCTAGTGATTTGGGAGCCTTAATGTCCATCACTGTTGTATTAAACGAAAGTGTAAGTACTGTTTTTTCTTAAAGTATATGAATAGATGAGTGCCGCATAGAGACTGACGCTGACCTTCGTTATATTTGTAGGGTATACCTATATTTTCTATTCTAGATTTTAATTATTTATAGAATACCGATTCTGCCTTAGTTTTTGCTACTAGTTGAATGTACGAGGTATTTAAGAAACTGGTATTTTGTGCTTGGATGCACACTCTGTAAAGATAATATTAAAGGTGATGAACCAACGTCAGAAAAAATACAATATTTCATTTTTTGAAAGAATTATTTTAGTTGTTTTAAATGAAACGTTTTAATTTCAGACATAGGATACTGATGTTCTATCAATAATGCCGAATTATTTCTCTCTTAGGGTGGGGCTTTTCTGGAGAAAAATATGCATGGAACATCTTTATCATTTTTTTTTTTTTGACATAGTGCCAGATGAAAATCACACGACCCATCTATTACAGTCGGATAACCACCGAACATGACTTGTCTTGGTTTTAATTTTAAACAAGCTGCTGTCCTTTAATAAAGGACTACAATACGTGGACCATTTGCATGTGTTTCCAACGAAAACGTGATAGCCTTAAGATTATCAGAGATTCCACCGACTCTAGCCCTCTGTTTTAAACCACTAAATTTGTACGTTGTATTACGTATACATGTATGTATACCCTTGACTTTTTATTTCAGAATTTAAAGGGTTCATACTTCTAAAATAATAATGATCTATCTATGAATGAAGTTTGCATGTACAGTATCAGACATTCGGTGAATTCTACTATTTGCGCACACATTACGATTCGCACTACTTCGTTAACTATGCAGTGACAGCTTTGTGTAAATTAAAAGTTTCATATTTTGATGCATTTTTCTTGAGATATTAACTTTTCTACAGTGACATAATTTTTCAATCATACTTAAATGCTTAAAAAAAATTAATCGGGAAGTTCTCTAGCCTCGCCTACTATTAAAGTAAATCCACGTTACATGTACATGACTGTGCATTCGGAAAACAACAAAACATTGCAAATTATGCTATTTGATTTATGTTGTAGTTTCGGCATAACATGAACTTATTTCATAATACTGATAGTTCATATCACGTGCCAATCATTTCTTTAAAAGTAATACTTTGTTTCCGTACTGTTTACCGACAACTTTACAATTACAGCGCCTTTGAGAGTATGTGTGCATATGGCACGGAATCCTGATCCTGATTCAGATAAACGTGTGCTAGCCTGGTTCCCTGAGCTACCCATTACGCACATGAACCAGGCTAGCTCATGCGCAGGCTGAATTTCCCCCATTGCATCCGGTTTAACCTCGCTTATATATTTTCTGCGTGGACCTCAGGGTCAACGCAATCAACTAAGCAGATCATAAAAGATTCGTTTACATATTACGATACATCGTTATTCGCCAGAATATCCCCAAATGAGACCATTAAGCTATAAGATTTAACATCTGTTAAAAAGAGTGATGTGGACGAGTAACATTATGAAAGTTTTATGCGAGTACACAACAGGAAAAGTTAATGTTTTAAGGGAAGAAGCTCCCTACAATTTTGTATTTTTGGAAATGTTACTGTAGTACTTGAGCATTGTGAGGTTTATTTTTCTTCCTTTACATATGCTTCGATTTTTATACAATACATGACTGACAAAATGAGAAAATGTTCTTATTTGCGGTTATGTATTTTAAAGGATTTTAAACTAAAGAAAGATCTACCTGTATATGTCTAGTGGATCAAAAACAAACAGTGTACTTCTAACGTGAAGATTTATAGATATCTTCTATATGGCTGTTATATTAAATATAAAAAAAAAATTATGGGAGAACATTTCTCAAAAAATTAAGTACATGTACATGCAAAATAAAATAGATACTTACAGAAATATTTTGGGGTCAATTTATTTGGAGTCGTACGCGTACTTCATATTATCCTTAAAGAACAATTCCTGTTTCAAAAACGGAGCAGCTATGTGGCTTCCCTTTTCAGATATAACTTAACCACGTTCGATAAATCAACCACCAAGATAATTCATGTTGCAGGATAATTTCATAATTCAAATCTGAGGATCGTGATATTTCTACAGTAATTTCAAATGATATAAGGTCTTAATACCATCTGTATCAAACACCAAGATAATGACCTTGTTATCATTGTATGCATTCAATATGTTCCTCAATACTGAAATAATACAGAAATTACTTGGAATGGCGGTTTTGCTTCTGACCGATACAAATTTAAAGTAATTATTTCTCCACAAAACCGGCTGAAGATCATACAAACATGTACATAATTATTTACTTTTAAGACAAAACATGTATCAATAGGAGACTTAAGAATTTTTTAGAAATACAATCATTTTAAGTTTTATCGGTACCAAAGAAGGTTATATTTCAAGTTCATATTCCAGTATAGATTGATACGAATGACGTGCTGTTATAACAATCTGTTTAATTGTGTACGTACGTAAGTCTTGTTTAGACTCTAACAGCAGCATATGTTCAAAGGACGAGCATTTTTGTTTCCATGACTTTTCAATTTTACTGAAATAGATAACTGTTTTACTCTTTTATGGTTTGAATAAAAACGTTAAAAATATTGTTACCTATATCACAGTTGATATTTATTTTAAATTTCTTAATTACATAATGGACACCAGCGCGCATTGCTGATAAAATGAAATGCTGTATTTGTATATGCTGTATTACCAAAATTGTAAAATTCATGGCCTCTGGGTCAGGGGTTGCTGCTCTAGGGTGGGGCCAATATGACCATTTGGTAAAAATGTATTAAATCTTAAAAAATCTTCTTCTCTGCTCTCATATATACTTGTTAAAAACATGATTATGATGTCCACGGAGCCCTCTACCAATATTGCGAAATTCATGGCCCTTGTTCTAGGGGTTCAGGCTCTAAAGTTGGGCCAATATGACCATACATTATAAATGTATTAAATTTTGGAAGACCTTCTTCTCTACCCCCATATATATTGTTAAGAATTAAATGCATGATTATGATGTCCATGAAGCCCTCTACCAGAATTGTGAAATTCCTGGCTCCTGGGTCAGGGGTCTGGCTCTAGGGTGCAGTCAATATGGCCGTATAGTAAAAATGTATTAAGTCTCACAAAATCTTCTTCTTTACTCCCAAACATGTGGGCAACCACTGAATACATGGTTATGATGTCCACTAACTCTTCTACCTAAATTGTGAAATTCATAGCCAATGGGTCAGGGGTTAAGGACACGGGGGGGGGGGGGGGAGGGGGTATGGCAGTATAGTGTTAATGCATATAACCTGTTTTAAAATTTTCTTTTCTATTCTCACACATCTGTATTAAAAACTGACTTCATAATTATGTTTACCAGGAAGTCATCTACTAAAATTTTAAATTGTATGTCCCCTGGAGTATGGGTTTTGACTCTAGGGCAGGGCAAAATGGATGTATAGTGTTAATGCATATAACGTTTAAAAATTATCTTTTTTACTCCCACACACCTGAAAAGAAAACTAAATTCATGATTTTGTAGACCAGATCATAACATTTTTTGCCAAAATTAGGTTTCATATTTTTTTTTTTTGAAAGATTTCAGGTAGGGAGGTGGTCGTCATTACAAATTTATAATTTTATACTCCAGGATGAAACCTATAATATTAAATAAATGCATATTTATATATGAGACTCCTCGACAAGTTTTTGTATGTGTTTTATGCTACTCGGGTGACCGGTACCAAGGGATTCTTCCCTTTATGACACTAGTTTTCATGTATCATTTTGTATTCTTGATTTTGTATGAGTCAGTTTTCTATTAATTTTTAAAAGTTCTAAATACCTGGTATGATCGCTGTTAAATATATTATTGTAATTTGTTTTATATGTGGTGATATCCAATTTATTATGATTGAAAAAAAACCCATGAACTGTAATGTTTGTAATTAAATCAAATATATTGTTTATGTCCGTTGTGAGCGTGTTTGTGTGTGTAAATGTAACTTCAAGGTCTGTTTTCCTAAATTATATGTATAAAATAGCATACGTTCGAATGAAATATACGTAATTATACCACCGCAAACGAAGTTCGGGGGGTATATAGAAATCATTTTGTCCGTCTGTCCGTCCGTCTGTCTGTGCAAAATTTGTGTCCGGTCCATAACTTTCTTATGGAGAACATTGGAAGTTCTTAATTCACACAAAGATTTCTTAGACCTAAGGTTATGTCATGACACTGAACAAGGTCATTCGGTGGTCAAGGTCACTGGAAGAAATAGTACAAAATTCATGATCTTGGCCTTAGGACATTCGGGAAAGATCAAGATCACTAGCAGAAAAAATGCGAAATTTGTGTCCGGTCCATATCTATTTTATGAAGAAACATCGGGAGTTCTTACTTCACACAAAGTTTGCTTATGACCAGATGGTGTGTCATGACATTGACCTAAGGTCATTTGGACAAGGCCAAGGTCACTGGCAGAAAAGTGCAAAATTCATGTCAAGTCCAAATCCTTCTTATAAACAAATATTGGAAGTTCTTAATTTACATCGAAATTGCTCAAACCTGAGAGTGTGTCACGACCTTGACCCACGGTCAATTGAGAAAGTTCAAGTTAATTGTTTAAAAATAATTGCTTAATTCCTGTCTGCTTTATGTCTTGTATTATGGAAATAATTAGAAGCCAAAATTTGACACAAAGCTTGCTTGTCTCAGGCCACATAAAAATGTTTGTTTAGATTCTCATCCCCGTCTCTCTGAAAATGGCCTGCACCTATGTATCTTTTTTTTAAAAGTGTGTGGAAAAAAAATTCGGAAAAAAATCGGGCTTAGTATACCAATAATTCAAATGTTTACCCTCCTCGCAGAAATGCGGGTTTTACACTTAAAAGGGTAAAATACCCGTATGATTATTTATACATGAAAGCTTTGCTTGCAAGCTTTTGTATGTTACCGGGGAATGATTTTTTTCGACGTTTGTCAATCTAGCGACAAGGTTAGAATGGCTGCCGTTTTCCCCGACACTTATCAGGATAACATTTTACGAGAGGAAATGACTATAAAAATGTCATCTATACATGTAATTTATTGCACGTTTTCATTACTTTTCTTTTGGATTTAAGTATAGATAAAGTATTGGATCTTAAGCAACAGGATTTTTTAAAACTCTTTCATGTATAAAAACAACCCATTGGATTCCCCAACAAGTGTACATAATATATACGAGACGAGACAGGAAGGACATTTTATAAAAATCGATACCTTATGTTAAGGTCGGGTACGGTTTTGCATGACATTGGATAATGCATTTAAACAATGTATACCTTTTTCAATAACCTTGCACACTACACTAAAAGAGACAAATTGAGTATGCAAGGCAGAGTTCGTCTAGTGATTTTGGGAGCCTTAATGTCCATCACTGTTGTATTAAACGAAAGTGTAAGTACTGTTTTTTCTTAAAGTATATGAATAGATGAGTGCCGCATAGAGACTGACGCTGACCTTCGTTATATTTGTAGGGTATACCTATATTTTCTATTCTAGATTTTAATTATTTATAGAATACCGATTCTGCCTTAGTTTTTGCTACTAGTTGAATGTACGAGGTATTTAAGAAACTGGTATTTTGTGCTTGGATGCACACTCTGTAAAGATAATATTAAAGGTGATGAACCAACGTCAGAAAAAATACAATATTTCATTTTTTGAAAGAATTATTTTAGTTGTTTTAAATGAAACGTTTTAATTTCAGACATAGGATACTGATGTTCTATCAATAATGCCGAATTTTTTCTCTCTTAGGGTGGGGCTTTTCTGGAGAAAAATATGCATGGAACATCTTTATCATGTTTTTTTTTTTGACATAGTGCCAGATGAAAATCACACGACCCATCTATTACAGTCGGATAACCACCGAACATGACTTGTCTTGGTTTTAATTTTAAACAAGCTGCTGTCCTTTAATAAAGGACTACAATACGTGGACCATTTGCATGTGTTTCCAACGAAAACGTGATAGCCTTAAGATTATCAGAGATTCCACCGACTCTAGCCCTCTGTTTTAAACCACTAAATTTGTACGTTGTATTACGTATACATGTATGTATACCCTTGACTTTTTATTTCAGAATTTAAAGGGTTCATACTTCTAAAATAATAATGATCTATCTATGAATGAAGTTTGCATGTACAGTATCAGACATTCGGTGAATTCTACTATTTGCGCACACATTACGATTCGCACTACTTCGTTAACTATGCAGTGACAGCTTTGTGTAAATTAAAAGTTTCATATTTTGATGCATTTTTCTTGAGATATTAACTTTTCTACAGTGACATAATTTTTCAATCATACTTAAATGCTTAAAAAAAATTAATCGGGAAGTTCTCTAGCCTCGCCTACTATTAAAGTAAATCCACGTTACATGTACATGACTGTGCATTCGGAAAACAACAAAACATTGCAAATTATGCTATTTGATTTATGTTGTAGTTTCGGCATAACATGAACTTATTTCATAATACTGATAGTTCATATCACGTGCCAATCATTTCTTTAAAAGTAATACTTTGTTTCCGTACTGTTTACCGACAACTTTACAATTACAGCGCCTTTGAGAGTATGTGTGCATATGGCACGGAATCCTGATCCTGATTCAGATAAACGTGTGCTAGCCTGGTTCCCTGAGCTACCAATTACGCACATGAACCAGGCTAGCTCATGCGCAGGCTGAATTTCCCCCATTGCATCCGGTTTAACCTCGCTTATATATTTTCTGCGTGGACCTCAGGGTCAACGCAATCAACTAAGCAGATCATAAAAGATTCGTTTACATATTACGATACATCGTTATTCGCCAGAATATCCCCAAATGAGACCATTAAGCTATAAGATTTAACATCTGTTAAAAAGAGTGATGTGGACGAGTAACATTATGAAAGTTTTATGCGAGTACACAACAGGAAAAGTTAATGTTTTAAGGGAAGAAGCTCCCTACAATTTTGTATTTTTGGAAATGTTACTGTAGTACTTGAGCATTGTGAGGTTTATTTTTCTTCCTTTACATATGCTTCGATTTTTATACAATACATGACTGACAAAATGAGAAAATGTTCTTATTTGCGGTTATGTATTTTAAAGGATTTTAAACTAAAGAAAGATCTACCTGTATATGTCTAGTGGATCAAAAACAAACAGTGTACTTCTAACGTGAAGATTTATAGATATCTTCTATATGGCTGTTATATTAAATATAAAAAAAAAATTATGGGAGAACATTTCTCAAAAAATTAAGTACATGTACATGCAAAATAAAATAGATACTTACAGAAATATTTTGGGGTCAATTTATTTGGAGTCGTACGCGTACTTCATATTATCCTTAAAGAACAATTCCTGTTTCAAAAACGGAGCAGCTATGTGGCTTCCCTTTTCAGATATAACTTAACCACGTTCGATAAATCAACCACCAAGATAATTCATGTTGCAGGATAATTTCATAATTCAAATCTGAGGATCGTGATATTTCTACAGTAATTTCAAATGATATAAGGTCTTAATACCATCTGTATCAAACACCAAGATAATGACCTTGTTATCATTGTATGCATTCAATATGTTCCTCAATACTGAAATAATACAGAAATTACTTGGAATGGCGGTTTTGCTTCTGACCGATACAAATTTAAAGTAATTATTTCTCCACAAAACCGGCTGAAGATCATACAAACATGTACATAATTATTTACTTTTAAGACAAAACATGTATCAATAGGAGACTTAAGAATTTTTTAGAAATACAATCATTTTAAGTTTTATCGGTACCAAAGAAGGTTATATTTCAAGTTCATATTCCAGTATAGATTGATACGAATGACGTGCTGTTATAACAATCTGTTTAATTGTGTACGTACGTAAGTCTTGTTTAGACTCTAACAGCAGCATATGTTCAAAGGACGAGCATTTTTGTTTCCATGACTTTTCAATTTTACTGAAATA
Source organism: Magallana gigas (assembly GCF_963853765.1). NCBI lineage: Eukaryota > Metazoa > Mollusca > Bivalvia > Ostreida > Ostreidae > Magallana > Magallana gigas. The sequence continues at coordinate 18,907,344 of NC_088853.1, read as the reverse complement.
GATAACTGTTTTACTCTTTTATGGTTTGAATAAAAACGTTAAAAATATTGTTACCTATATCACAGTTGATATTTATTTTAAATTTCTTAATTACATAATGGACACCAGCGCGCATTGCTGATAAAATGAAATGCTGTATTTGTATATGCTGTATTACCAAAATTGTAAAATTCATGGCCTCTGGGTCAGGGGTTGCTGCTCTAGGGTGGGGCCAATATGACCATTTGGTAAAAATGTATTAAATCTTAAAAAATCTTCTTCTCTGCTCTCATATATACTTGTTAAAAACATGATTATGATGTCCACGGAGCCCTCTACCAATATTGCGAAATTCATGGCCCTTGTTCTAGGGGTTCAGGCTCTAAAGTTGGGCCAATATGACCATACATTATAAATGTATTAAATTTTGGAAGACCTTCTTCTCTACCCCCATATATATTGTTAAGAATTAAATGCATGATTATGATGTCCATGAAGCCCTCTACCAGAATTGTGAAATTCCTGGCTCCTGGGTCAGGGGTCTGGCTCTAGGGTGCAGTCAATATGGCCGTATAGTAAAAATGTATTAAGTCTCACAAAATCTTCTTCTTTACTCCCAAACATGTGGGCAACCACTGAATACATGGTTATGATGTCCACTAACTCTTCTACCTAAATTGTGAAATTCATAGCCAATGGGTCAGGGGTTAAGGACACGGGGGGGGGGGGGGGGGGAGGGGGTATGGCAGTATAGTGTTAATGCATATAACCTGTTTTAAAATTTTCTTTTCTATTCTCACACATCTGTATTAAAAACTGACTTCATAATTATGTTTACCAGGAAGTCATCTACTAAAATTTTAAATTGTATGTCCCCTGGAGTATGGGTTTTGACTCTAGGGCAGGGCAAAATGGATGTATAGTGTTAATGCATATAACGTTTAAAAATTATCTTTTTTACTCCCACACACCTGAAAAGAAAACTAAATTCATGATTTTGTAGACCAGATCATAACATTTTTTGCCAAAATTAGGTTTCATATTTTTTTTTTTTTGAAAGATTTCAGGTAGGGAGGTGGTCGTCATTACAAATTTATAATTTTATACTCCAGGATGAAACCTATAATATTAAATAAATGCATATTTATATATGAGACTCCTCGACAAGTTTTTGTATGTGTTTTATGCTACTCGGGTGACCGGTACCAAGGGATTCTTCCCTTTATGACACTAGTTTTCATGTATCATTTTGTATTCTTGATTTTGTATGAGTCAGTTTTCTATTAATTTTTAAAAGTTCTAAATACCTGGTATGATCGCTGTTAAATATATTATTGTAATTTGTTTTATATGTGGTGATATCCAATTTATTATGATTGAAAAAAAACCCATGAACTGTAATGTTTGTAATTAAATCAAATATATTGTTTATGTCCGTTGTGAGCGTGTTTGTGTGTGTAAATGTAACTTCAAGGTCTGTTTTCCTAAATTATATGTATAAAATAGCATACGTTCGAATGAAATATACGTAATTATACCACCGCAAACGAAGTTCGGGGGGTATATAGAAATCATTTTGTCCGTCTGTCCGTCCGTCTGTCTGTGCAAAATTTGTGTCCGGTCCATAACTTTCTTATGGAGAACATTGGAAGTTCTTAATTCACACAAAGATTTCTTAGACCTAAGGTTATGTCATGACACTGAACAAGGTCATTCGGTGGTCAAGGTCACTGGAAGAAATAGTACAAAATTCATGATCTTGGCCTTAGGACATTCGGGAAAGATCAAGATCACTAGCAGAAAAAATGCGAAATTTGTGTCCGGTCCATATCTATTTTATGAAGAAACATCGGGAGTTCTTACTTCACACAAAGTTTGCTTATGACCAGATGGTGTGTCATGACATTGACCTAAGGTCATTTGGACAAGGCCAAGGTCACTGGCAGAAAAGTGCAAAATTCATGTCAAGTCCAAATCCTTCTTATAAACAAATATTGGAAGTTCTTAATTTACATCGAAATTGCTCAAACCTGAGAGTGTGTCACGACCTTGACCCACGGTCAATTGAGAAAGTTCAAGTTAATTGTTTAAAAATAATTGCTTAATTCCTGTCTGCTTTATGTCTTGTATTATGGAAATAATTAGAAGCCAAAATTTGACACAAAGCTTGCTTGTCTCAGGCCACATAAAAATGTTTGTTTAGATTCTCATCCCCGTCTCTCTGAAAATGGCCTGCACCTATGTATCTTTTTTTTAAAAGTGTGTGGAAAAAAAATTCGGAAAAAAATCGGGCTTAGTATACCAATAATTCAAATGTTTACCCTCCTCGCAGAAATGCGGGTTTTACACTTAAAAGGGTAAAATACCCGTATGATTATTTATACATGAAAGCTTTGCTTGCAAGCTTTTGTATGTTACCGGGGAATGATTTTTTTCGACGTTTGTCAATCTAGCGACAAGGTTAGAATGGCTGCCGTTTTCCCCGACACTTATCAGGATAACATTTTACGAGAGGAAATGACTATAAAAATGTCATCTATACATGTAATTTATTGCACGTTTTCATTACTTTTCTTTTGGATTTAAGTATAGATAAAGTATTGGATCTTAAGCAACAGGATTTTTTAAAACTCTTTCATGTATAAAAACAACCCATTGGATTCCCCAACAAGTGTACATAATATAGACGAGACGAGACAGGAAGGACATTTTATAAAAATCGATACCTTATGTTAAGGTCGGGTACGGTTTTGCATGACATTGGATAATGCATTTAAACAATGTATACCTTTTTCAATAACCTTGCACACTACACTAAAAGAGACAAATTGAGTATGCAAGGCAGAGTTCGTCTAGTGATTTTGGGAGCCTTAATGTCCATCACTGTTGTATTAAACGAAAGTGTAAGTACTGTTTTTTCTTAAAGTATATGAATAGATGAGTGCCGCATAGAGACTGACGCTGACCTTCGTTATATTTGTAGGGTATACCTATATTTTCTATTCTAGATTTTAATTATTTATAGAATACCGATTCTGCCTTAGTTTTTGCTACTAGTTGAATGTACGAGGTATTTAAGAAACTGGTATTTTGTGCTTGGATGCACACTCTGTAAAGATAATATTAAAGGTGATGAACCAACGTCAGAAAAAATACAATATTTCATTTTTTGAAAGAATTATTTTAGTTGTTTTAAATGAAACGTTTTAATTTCAGACATAGGATACTGATGTTCTATCAATAATGCCGAATTTTTTCTCTCTTAGGGTGGGGCTTTTCTGGAGAAAAATATGCATGGAACATCTTTATCATGTTTTTTTTTTTGACATAGTGCCAGATGAAAATCACACGACCCATCTATTACAGTCGGATAACCACCGAACATGACTTGTCTTGGTTTTAATTTTAAACAAGCTGCTGTCCTTTAATAAAGGACTACAATACGTGGACCATTTGCATGTGTTTCCAACGAAAACGTGATAGCCTTAAGATTATCAGAGATTCCACCGACTCTAGCCCTCTGTTTTAAACCACTAAATTTGTACGTTGTATTACGTATACATGTATGTATACCCTTGACTTTTTATTTCAGAATTTAAAGGGTTCATACTTCTAAAATAATAATGATCTATCTATGAATGAAGTTTGCATGTACAGTATCAGACATTCGGTGAATTCTACTATTTGCGCACACATTACGATTCGCACTACTTCGTTAACTATGCAGTGACAGCTTTGTGTAAATTAAAAGTTTCATATTTTGATGCATTTTTCTTGAGATATTAACTTTTCTACAGTGACATAATTTTTCAATCATACTTAAATGCTTAAAAAAAATTAATCGGGAAGTTCTCTAGCCTCGCCTACTATTAAAGTAAATCCACGTTACATGTACATGACTGTGCATTCGGAAAACAACAAAACATTGCAAATTATGCTATTTGATTTATGTTGTAGTTTCGGCATAACATGAACTTATTTCATAATACTGATAGTTCATATCACGTGCCAATCATTTCTTTAAAAGTAATACTTTGTTTCCGTACTGTTTACCGACAACTTTACAATTACAGCGCCTTTGAGAGTATGTGTGCATATGGCACGGAATCCTGATCCTGATTCAGATAAACGTGTGCTAGCCTGGTTCCCTGAGCTACCCATTACGCACATGAACCAGGCTAGCTCATGCGCAGGCTGAATTTCCCCCATTGCATCCGGTTTAACCTCGCTTATATATTTTCTGCGTGGACCTCAGGGTCAACGCAATCAACTAAGCAGATCATAAAAGATTCGTTTACATATTACGATACATCGTTATTCGCCAGAATATCCCCAAATGAGACCATTAAGCTATAAGATTTAACATCTGTTAAAAAGAGTGATGTGGACGAGTAACATTATGAAAGTTTTATGCGAGTACACAACAGGAAAAGTTAATGTTTTAAGGGAAGAAGCTCCCTACAATTTTGTATTTTTGGAAATGTTACTGTAGTACTTGAGCATTGTGAGGTTTATTTTTCTTCCTTTACATATGCTTCGATTTTTATACAATACATGACTGACAAAATGAGAAAATGTTCTTATTTGCGGTTATGTATTTTAAAGGATTTTAAACTAAAGAAAGATCTACCTGTATATGTCTAGTGGATCAAAAACAAACAGTGTACTTCTAACGTGAAGATTTATAGATATCTTCTATATGGCTGTTATATTAAATATAAAAAAAAAATTATGGGAGAACATTTCTCAAAAAATTAAGTACATGTACATGCAAAATAAAATAGATACTTACAGAAATATTTTGGGGTCAATTTATTTGGAGTCGTACGCGTACTTCATATTATCCTTAAAGAACAATTCCTGTTTCAAAAACGGAGCAGCTATGTGGCTTCCCTTTTCAGATATAACTTAACCACGTTCGATAAATCAACCACCAAGATAATTCATGTTGCAGGATAATTTCATAATTCAAATCTGAGGATCGTGATATTTCTACAGTAATTTCAAATGATATAAGGTCTTAATACCATCTGTATCAAACACCAAGATAATGACCTTGTTATCATTGTATGCATTCAATATGTTCCTCAATACTGAAATAATACAGAAATTACTTGGAATGGCGGTTTTGCTTCTGACCGATACAAATTTAAAGTAATTATTTCTCCACAAAACCGGCTGAAGATCATACAAACATGTACATAATTATTTACTTTTAAGACAAAACATGTATCAATAGGAGACTTAAGAATTTTTTAGAAATACAATCATTTTAAGTTTTATCGGTACCAAAGAAGGTTATATTTCAAGTTCATATTCCAGTATAGATTGATACGAATGACGTGCTGTTATAACAATCTGTTTAATTGTGTACGTACGTAAGTCTTGTTTAGACTCTAACAGCAGCATATGTTCAAAGGACGAGCATTTTTGTTTCCATGACTTTTCAATTTTACTGAAATAGATAACTGTTTTACTCTTTTATGGTTTGAATAAAAACGTTAAAAATATTGTTACCTATATCACAGTTGATATTTATTTTAAATTTCTTAATTACATAATGGACACCAGCGCGCATTGCTGATAAAATGAAATGCTGTATTTGTATATGCTGTATTACCAAAATTGTAAAATTCATGGCCTCTGGGTCAGGGGTTGCTGCTCTAGGGTGGGGCCAATATGACCATTTGGTAAAAATGTATTAAATCTTAAAAAATCTTCTTCTCTGCTCTCATATATACTTGTTAAAAACATGATTATGATGTCCACGGAGCCCTCTACCAATATTGCGAAATTCATGGCCCTTGTTCTAGGGGTTCAGGCTCTAAAGTTGGGCCAATATGACCATACATTATAAATGTATTAAATTTTGGAAGACCTTCTTCTCTACCCCCATATATATTGTTAAGAATTAAATGCATGATTATGATGTCCATGAAGCCCTCTACCAGAATTGTGAAATTCCTGGCTCCTGGGTCAGGGGTATGGCTCTAGGGTGCAGTCAATATGGCCGTATAGTAAAAATGTATTAAGTCTCACAAAATCTTCTTCTTTACTCCCAAACATGTGGGCAACCACTGAATACATGGTTATGATGTCCACTAACTCTTCTACCTAAATTGTGAAATTCATAGCCAATGGGTCAGGGGTTAAGGACACGGGGGGGGGGGGGGGGAGGGGGTATGGCAGTATAGTGTTAATGCATATAACATGTTTTAAAATTTTCTTTTCTATTCTCACACATCTGTATTAAAAACTGACTTCATAATTATGTTTACCAGGAAGTCATCTACTAAAATTTTAAATTGTATGTCCCCTGGAGTATGGGTTTTGACTCTAGGGCAGGGCAAAAATGGATGTATAGTGTTAATGCATATAACGTTTAAAAATTATCTTTTTTACTCCCACACACCTGAAAAGAAAACTAAATTCATGATTTTGTAGACCAGATCATAACATTTTTTGCCAAAATTAGGTTTCATATTTTTTTTTTTTTGAAAGATTTCAGGTAGGGAGGTGGTCGTCATTACAAATTTATAATTTTATACTCCAGGATGAAACCTATAATATTAAATAAATGCATATTTATATATGAGACTCCTCGACAAGTTTTTGTATGTGTTTTATGCTACTCGGGTGACCGGTACCAAGGGATTCTTCCCTTTATGACACTAGTTTTCATGTATCATTTTGTATTCTTGATTTTGTATGAGTCAGTTTTCTATTAATTTTTAAAAGTTCTAAATACCTGGTATGATCGCTGTTAAATATATTATTGTAATTTGTTTTATATGTGGTGATATCCAATTTATTATGATTGAAAAAAAACCCATGAACTGTAATGTTTGTAATTAAATCAAATATATTGTTTATGTCCGTTGTGAGCGTGTTTGTGTGTGTAAATGTAACTTCAAGGTCTGTTTTCCTAAATTATATGTATAAAATAGCATACGTTCGAATGAAATATACGTAATTATACCACCGCAAACGAAGTTCGGGGGGTATATAGAAATCATTTTGTCCGTCTGTCCGTCCGTCTGTCTGTGCAAAATTTGTGTCCGGTCCATAACTTTCTTATGGAGAACATTGGAAGTTCTTAATTCACACAAAGATTTCTTAGACCTAAGGTTATGTCATGACACTGAACAAGGTCATTCGGTGGTCAAGGTCACTGGAAGAAATAGTACAAAATTCATGATCTTGGCCTTAGGACATTCGGGAAAGATCAAGATCACTAGCAGAAAAAATGCGAAATTTGTGTCCGGTCCATATCTATTTTATGAAGAAACATCGGGAGTTCTTACTTCACACAAAGTTTGCTTATGACCAGATGGTGTGTCATGACATTGACCTAAGGTCATTTGGACAAGGCCAAGGTCACTGGCAGAAAAGTGCAAAATTCATGTCAAGTCCAAATCCTTCTTATAAACAAATATTGGAAGTTCTTAATTTACATCGAAATTGCTCAAACCTGAGAGTGTGTCACGACCTTGACCCAAGGTCAATTGAGAAAGTTCAAGTTAATTGTTTAAAAATAATTGCTTAATTCCTGTCTGCTTTATGTCTTGTATTATGGAAATAATTAGAAGCCAAAATTTGACACAAAGCTTGCTTGTCTCAGGCCACATAAAAATGTTTGTTTAGATTCTCATCCCCGTCTCTCTGAAAATGGCCTGCACCTATGTATCTTTTTTTTAAAAGTGTGTGGAAAAAAAAATCGGAAAAAAATCGGGCTTAGTATACCAATAATTCAAATGTTTATATTAAATGGCTGCTTGACATATGGAATTTCGTTTGATTCGAGTCATGTTTGTTAACATTAGGATGCAAATGTCCTCATGCATTAACAGTTACATGTAACTTGAACTAAAATGGAATTTAAAAAATAGAAATTGGTTTGTGTACTCATATTAGCATTAACAGTTTAAAAAAAATATAGAGCAGTTGTTATTTATAGAAAATGGACAGTGAAAAAGATACTTTAATAGAAAACATACATGAGTTATGATTTGTTCTTAGCGGGGGTATCAATTGTGAGCTTGCTGACAGTATATCTAGTTAAATTTTGGTTGTAACGCCTCATTTGATTGGCTGATGCAGATGGAGGGATATTTTATTGTATAACAACCTTGGTATGGGGACACACAAGGGTGCTAATCTACGTCATCACCGGGATGACGTAAACATACACAGTCGGCCATTTTCTCTCGGTTCGAATAAGAGGTAAGGTTGTTTTGTACCCAGAGACTAAATACTTATTAAATACACCACTCTTACAGAATTACATTAGACCCACTCTATTATGCTAAAACTGTATAACTTTCCAAACTGCAGTCATTTCTGAAAACACCTCGCATTTATCCAAATGTATGCCGAGGTAACGTTAACGCACTTGCACTATCGTACATTCAATTAACACATTATATGCATGTTTTACAAATTATAAAACATTTTTTTTAACAAAACTTATTATTAGCGGTCTTTTAGCCATTAATGAATTCATCTAGTCAATTTCAATCTATAATTTGATATTGTTGACATCATTTGATGCTATTACTAATATCTTGATAACGTTAACACATCCATTTTTCAATGATAACGTTCACACTTTACTTATAATAACGTGTTTTCTTATTTTATCAATCTTATAATTATATACTTTTAATTTATAGGTGAAGATGGTTAAACGTAAAAGTCGATTGTGGCTAAATCACCCAAGATCAACGGCTGCAAAAATAAATTCTAAAAACAAACATATAGTAGAAAATTACCGGTATGTACTAGTGATTCGCCACACAAAAACAATACTCTGATTTTGCGACGAAAGATAAAAGGGACACCTTCTAAGTCACCTCCTTGTAAAGTATTCAAGCAGCGTTCGACACCATCAAAATCTCCATTTATCAAAAGACTGAAGAAGAATACGATTTTTATGTACCCCCCTCTGTATCAAAATGTCCGTCGGTTTCATTTAAAATAATTAAAAATGATTTTGATCAAGAATCTCCCGGGTCGTCTGATAAAGTTTTGAAGTGTCAAAACAACCAAATAGAAAGTGAAAGCATTGGAGTAAAATGCACAGGGCCTTCTAAGAGTAGGCGTGCTCTGCTTGAGCGGTTTGAAAACAACACCTGTGTTACATTCTTGTACCCAGACATAAATCTTACAAACTTTCTCCCAAATAAATGCCATCCTAATTTCCAGAAGGATTTGGTTTCATTCATATACCGCATGGTTGTAGTATTTTCATTAGCGTACCATTCAACAACTTCCAACCACAGTCTAAATGCAATGTTGTTGATCTTCTGTACCAACTCGAAAAAAAGAACAAATCTTCTTTCAAGACCATGTACTTTGAGTTGTTGTAAAACTTTTAAGATCATTGCATGAATATCAGCAGTGTCCACCGAGTCTGAAATACACGTATTGCCTACAGGTATTATACCAGTTTCGTCTGAAAAAGAAATGTTTGAATTGTTTTCAAACCGCTCAAGCAGAGCACGCCTATTCTTAGAAGGCCCTAATGCTTTCACTTTCTATTTGGTTGTTTTGACACTTCAAAACTTTATCAGACGACCCGGGAGATTCTTGATCAAAATCATTTTTAATTATTTTAATTTATTTAATTACTTTACAAGGAGGTGATTTAGAAGGTGTCCCTTTTATCTTTCGTCGCAAAATCAGAGTATTGTTTTTGTGTGGCGAATCACTAGTACATACCGGTATATTTTCTACTATAAGTCTGTCCCAAGTTATTGCTTCCATCACTTTTTGGTGATTTTTGATAAAATTACACACACCTGTGAAAGAAATACAGTTGAAATCGTTAAAAGGGAATATATCCAAGATGTTTTCATTGAACAACTATCCCTTTCCTCTCAGAAAAATTCACAGGAACGAAAACAGATTCCATACGGAGATTTATAATGGGGAATGTTTACATCTTTTATCCATTCGGAATACACTCGGAATACATCGCGAAATTTTTTAACGTTATCGTCCGGGCTTATTAATGGCTGTTGCAATGCAAAATCTCCGTAGACTTTCAATTTCGGGATGTGTATTGAAACCCGAAGCGGTAGAGGGGGCGTTTCAAAACAGATAATCTGGACATTTTTCATATAAGTGGATGAACGTAGTTTGAGCACACAGGTATTTACTATTATTGAAATATCAAGCAAAAAGTGGTGGAAGCAAAAACTCGGGACAGAGTATACATGTATATGTTTGTTTTTAGAATTTATTTTTGCAGCCGTTGATCTTGGGTGATTTAGCCACAATCGACTTTTACGTTTAACCATCTTCACCTATAAATTAAAAGTATATAATTATAAGATTGATAGAATAAGAAAACACGTTATCATAAGTAAAGTGTGAACGTTATCATTGAAAAATGGATGTGTTAACGTTATCAAGATATTAGTAATAGCATCAATGATGTCAACAATATCAAATTATAGATTGAAATTGACTAGATGAATTCATTAATGGCTAAAAGACCGCTAATAATAAGTTTTGTTAAAAAAAATGTTTTATAATTTGTAAAACATGCATATAATGTGTGCGATAGTGCAAGTGCGTTAACGTTACCTCGGCATACATTTGGATAAATGCGAGGTGTTTTCAGAAATGACTGAAGTTTGGAAAGTTATACAGTTTTAGCATAATAGAGTGGGTCTAATCTAATTCCGTAAGAGTGGTGTATTTAATAAGTATTTAGTCTCTGGGTACAAAACAACCTTACCTCTTATTCGAACCGAGAGAAAATGGCCGACTGTGTATGTTTACGTCATCCCGGTGATGACGTAGATTAGCACCCTTGGGGACACACCCCCTTACCAACATATCCGGAACTACTTTCTTTTTACATGTAAACCTTGTGTGTAGATCTGCGTTTATCTCTTTTCACTTACATAATATACATTTAAAATGATATGGAAATATTTAAAAAATAATATAAAAAAAAAACTGCTCTAATCAATCCAAAAAATAAATGTCTCACAAATGGAGCTGAAACAATTTCAAGGCAACAAAATGAATTTGTACGAATTAAACACAAAACCAAGAAGGGGGGGTCTTTTTCATGGTATGTAAAGAAAAATATTAATGCAATTGTATTTATTACAAAACCACATATAAAAGACATGTGTTGAAAAATTATCAATAAACCTTTTACCGTAGTAAAAACAAACGCTTATATTTACCACAACACCAAATTGTTATCAAGAATGGGAATTGCACGCAAAGCTCTCTTTTCAGAACGCTTTACTTTTAAGTTATCTAGGTTTATCATGTTATTTTAGTGTGGTTTTAATAAATGCTGATTTATGCTTTTTTTTTTTTAAAACTTGACGAGCAAACAGATTTCCATCTGATTGAGCACTGCCTATAGGCTGTAGTATAAAAAATGACGTAGGGACATAAAACATACATTGTAAATAAAATTATATAAATGGCATAATTTGTCCTCTGTTAGGAGTTACACTCGGAATTGCTCGACGACTCAGAGAAAACAAATGAAGGACACTCTAAGTGAACTTACTGTAAAACTGCAAAATACAAACAATCCATTTTCAGCATGCTCAGTTATTTCACACACCGCCCCCAATCCCGGGTAGATCTCTGAAATGAATTTGCCTCGTGTACTGCATCCATATCACCAAGAGGGCTTTCCCTGCAATTTTCACACTCCATCTTTTTCGAATTAATGTCGAATTCAATTATTAAAGACTATACCTTTAAATTCGGGAAGTAACTGTGAAGTCATGAACCAGCGTCCACTTTGTTCTAACTGGGTCACCTGTTACTAAGGATATTCTAATGCGCGGGTAGTTTGAAATGTCGTTTACGATTAAGGTTCATCACTACACCTTGAAATATTTTCTCAAATCAACAGAAAACTACTTGATTATGATAGAAAGCATGATGGATAAGAAATATATATGTCAAATAGGCGAATAAATGTGTAATTTTAGATAAGAAATTTTATTTTCAAACATTTCATTCAGTAAACATAAACAAAAGCTCCAGGTATATTTGAACTCACGACCTGCATTTCACAAGCCTGCTACTTTAACAACTGGGCTATGAGAATTTACATCAGAATCGATTGATACAAACAGTTTAAAAAAACATTTAAATCGCCATCTTGTGACGTAGTGTCTTAAACAGTATAAGTATCCGTGTAGTGAAGTACCTTAAAACAAAAGCATCGACATGGTACAGAGGGTTAATTTTCATATAAGTATTAAATTATAAGAAATAAATTTAATTTTGACGTATGTTATTGGATATAACATACATGTAACAAGGATAGTTTGCGGTTTTTTTTATAAACCGCTTGATATAAAGTATAATACTGTAGAATCATTAGATTTCGTGGTGGCTCAATTTTCGTGGAATTCGTGGGTACCTCTTATCCACGAATTTACATCCTCCACGAATTAATAAATTGAAGTAATAAAGTCATGTTTCCTTTTGTAGATATAAGAGAATACACGAAATTACGTCCCCACGAACCTGTAAAATTCTAGCAATCCACGAAAATTGACCCCCACGAAAATTAATGATTCCACAGTAGTGCATATTTATAAAAATCAGAGCAATGAACATTTTTGCGTTAGAGTAAACGTTATATATACATTGCCTATACAGGCCGCAAGGCCCAGTGTGATGTTGAGTTATAACAAAGAATATATAAGTCGTCCTCCTGGGTTTATACCTCTAAGCAATATGCCGCATTCACCGTCTGGTATGAGGGTACAGTCGCATACTCCATCGCGATATACCTTGTACCACCTGTTTATAAGTATCAAAATATTTCCATGGTTTTTTTTTCCTGTTTCCTCCTTTGTTTGTTTTTGTCTATCAGTGTTTTACCTCAGTCAACACAATTTTATAATGGCGAGCTGGCGGTCAGCTCACGTCGTTTTTTCAGGGTTTTTTAGGGATATGTCTTTGTCGTAATATCTTTTAAATGTCCTCTTCTAGTTTGCAAATACATGTAGCTTCAAATGACATATGAAAATGACGTACACCATACAGACTACATCACAATAGAAGAGTATGAAGTTTTGAAATGTTATAAGGGTATATATTTTTTTGTAGATTCAGGGTGGCTGGATTTTTCATTAAGGTACATATGTTTGTTGGTGGGCTTACTGTAAAGGTCTGTTCAAAAGAAATCGATCTTCAAGAGAAATAATTATATCTAGGAACTCTACACTGGATTTTGAAAACCGTAGGTCAAGCTAAATATTCGGATGTATGTTGTATGCGATTTTCATAAAAAGTTGAAGGTCGGCTTCCTGACCCATTGTAAACATGTCATTGATACATCTAACATAAAAAATGGGTTGTTTGTTACATTGTTAAAAAAGAATGCGTTCCCATTCCCTCATATATACATATGCGTAGCTTCTACTAAGTTTGAATCTAAAAGCAGTTTCTTCTGTTTGAATGTATTGTTTGTTGCTAAAACTAAAATTGTTTTTTTAAATAAAATTGTTATATTACAGAACAGCATCCATATTTTCTAAAATGCTGTCAGTGTCGACGTCTATTTTCTGTCGTTGGTTAAAAACTGATGTCACTACTTCCCGCGCTTTTTGTCTTGGTATATTGGAATACAGTGTTTGCAAGCCCATACAAAATAATATTGAGGAATTTGATACTAGTTGATTTAAGGTGGATAGTTTTCTTTAAAAAAATGTGTAGTGTCTTGTACAAAACTTTTTGATGACCGGTTAGCGACCAAGTTACTCTGCTAGGAAATATATTGGGTTGATCAATCTCATAGATGGCGAGGCAAACACAAGCCGTTTATGAAATTGATCAACCCAATAAATTTCCGTAGTGATTCAGTAACTAACCTTATAAGCTATCAAGCGACATATTTATTCACACATAGCGATGATCTACGCAAAGCCATGTACAAGATGCCTAACATCTCGTCCATTTCAACTTATTTAAACTCTTTAAAATTTTCAGTCTCACCTTTAAAATACTCTTTAAAAATATTTCCTTCACTCATGTTAACTTACAATGTTTTGTGGCTATTTAATTTTAAATGCTTTCTCCCGTTCCTCGGCAGAGATTTGATCAAATTTTGACGCTGCCATTTTTTTCTGCTCCAGACAAAACAATGTGACGTCAATATTCTAAGGGCAACTACTCCAATTTCAAAAAAAAATGCAAAGGGCAACTACTCCAAATACTTTAGGAACTTACGGCATGCGGTTTATGTATTAAATACTATGAAATGTCGAAATGAGTAAGCGAAGCGTCGGCCAATGACGGCCATATTGCCTAATATTATTTCTCACCGAACAAATATAGATATATATGAGGCAATCACGTGCTATGTTTAAACCAATGAAAGTGTGACATTTCAGTCCAAGGGAATATATATATATAATTTCCCAATACAACAAAAAATAAATCTGAACAGTGTTAAGTAATTTGAAAATAAAATAAAATAATAAATATCCAGAATAAAATCACAAATAGATCCTATTTACTACAAACGTTTTCGCCAATCCGGGCTCTTCAGGCAGTTATGTACAAAATGTATATTTGTGAAGATCCAGGAATGGCGAAAAACGTTTGCAGTAAATAGGATCTATTTGTGAGTTTATTCTGGATATTTATTATTTTTGAATTATATATATATATATATATATATATATATATATATATATATATATATATATATATATATATATATATATATATATATATATATATATATATATATATATATATATATGACATGTTATATAATTTAAAATCACTTGAATTAATGTTGGTTTCTAATTATACGAGATCAAGTAATATCTGCCAAAATCGTGAAAGACACATCTCGCATATTTATATATATTGCTCTGATACATTTTTTATGACGGGCGTAATTAAGTTAACAGAAAAAAATCTACAGTTCACATTTAAATATAAAAAAAATGTAAACCCAAAAAGTATTTTGGAGTCTTCATTTCGGGGTTTGAGGTCTACTTACAGGAATTTGTGGATATTGATAAAATACATCATAAATCTGGTCAATATTTGGAATCTGCTTATTTTAATCAATATATTTTTTAATCAATCCTGGGGAATAAAAGTATCCATTTTTATCTTTCAGAAAAAGCTTGATGGTTACAAGTTCCCTGTATACTCAACACCATTTTGCCCCCAAAATGAATCGGAGTGGGGCAAGAGATCGTCGTTTCTCAACTGTAACGAGACTAATGGCTACACGTGTTTACCAAACGAAAAGCTCACGGAACTGTTAGAGTTCTGTTATACCCAACGTTGGATATTGATTGAAGAAGGTACAGGGTATTACATTCATAAAATTTTCAACTGCGATAAGATAAGTTTATGTTGGCGAATTAAAAAACATATACGATGGCCAAGAAAGCTCATTCAAGATTCCACATCCCAGATTCAAAAATTGAGATTCAATATCTATATTAATTAATCAATAATCTGAGAACCTATATTCAAGCTACATCTTACTGATCTAAAGAAAGATTATCTGATCATGCTCTTACCTGCAAGTAATTGTTATATTGTTTCCTATACAATGATATATGTATAATATATAAATATACGTAATGCTAATATCATATGCTTTGCGAATGTAAGTGAATTTGCTGGCCCTACATGTATTATTCATCAATATGGTTTTTTTTTATTCCGGCTTATAATTGCCTCATTGTATTAATATAAGATCACAGTTCTTGAACTTTAAGCACAGGGCGAAAAACCATCTTTAAGCAAGTCCTTAAAGGTGGCTTAAAGGTGACTTAAAGGAGCTTAAAGGCTATACAACCTTTAAGCCGCCTTTAAGTCACCTTTAAGCAAGTGCTTATAGGTCCTTAATGTCCAAACTTCTTTAAGCCACCTTTAAGCATCTTTAAGTGGCATTTACGCTCTCTTTACACTGCCTTTACACTGTCTTTAAGTGGCCTTTAAGTCAATATTGATCAAGCTGAACAATAAAAACATATATTAATTGCAAAAGATCTTTCATAGAGATGGGAGGGGGTCATCCGAGTGATGATATAATTTCCAAGGAAGGGGGGGGGGGTGTTCCAGGCGGTTTTAATCGTCGCTCCATTAAACACAGATCGCTATTATCAGCACTGCTCCGATGGACACAGATTGCCGTTATAAAATTCTTTATAATTTTTTGGGGGTTTCAAAATTATTGTAGGGATGAGCGCAGTCTCTGTATCTTAATATGAGCATAAAACTAATTAAAGTATGTTTGTTTCCTATTATAAATTAATCGGTGAAAAAAATATCTCTCTCTCTCTCTCTCTCTCTCTCTCTCTCTCTCTCAGTTCATCCGGTTATTAAACAAAATAAAGATAATGAACCAAAAATTCATGATTTAATTTGTTAATCGGTTTAAGGTTTTTTTTTTTTTCAATTTTCATTATTTCTAACTCTAGATCTGCTAGATACATGTTATAAAGATGAAAAGACTCTCAACTGCCTTTGTTATATCGGGCAGGATATTACTGCTTTGTTTGTCTCGACATAGTTTTGTTCGTTTGTGTATATCTAATTAGAGTCTATTGTTTGTCCAACTTAAGAAAACCCCTGGAACTAACACAGAATATACAAGATATACACAACAGTTGTGTCGTGTGCCCAGGTGCATGTTTGTGTATATCTAATTAAAGTCTATTGTTTGTCCAACTTAAGAAAACCCCTGGAACTAACACAGAATATACAAGATATACACAACAGGTGTGTCGTGTGCCCAGGTGCACGTCAGGGTTTCTAAAGGCGTTGAATCTTAGTATGTACGAGTATACGATAAGTCTAGTGAATAAAAGTTAATTTACATTTGTAATTCATTTTCAAAGTATTATTTCCTAGCTCTGGGTTTCAAAGATGTTACGCCTACAAATTAACGATACATGCATGTTAGAGTAAAATCTAGAGGCTAATTAATTAATGTACCGGTGATCATAAATAGGGGTTGATTATTTAAATATATGTATAAGGGTAAATATGTCAAATATACCCGGCCTGGCACATACAATTGTATGTACAAGTCATTTGCAATTGCCACATGTAGTAAATACGTCACCGGTAATTGGTAATGTTGTTTGTTATAGAATTAATAGTTTAAAAATCATGTACATACAATTACATGTAAATATTTAAACATATTGGAACGGCGCCGCGATGTTGAAAACCGGGAAATTGCGGGAAACTGAACAAATACCCTAATAGTATCAATGCATTTAATAAAAGAAATGATTTCATTTTCTTTCTTACATTTTTATAGCTATGAATTAGATGAACGTATATCTACTCGGTTTAAATTTATTAACTAAGAAAGCCTACTATAGTGAACCTAACGGTTTCCATTTAGGTATAATATATTTTTGTTCACTGAAGACCAAGTTCCGAATTTCATTCTAAATACATGCATGCATGTAATTTTTAAATTAGATATATAATTGATTGTTACAAACTTAATGGTTTGTCAAAATCTTTTCAAGTAAACACATTCAATACAGTGATTCAATATCCACTGATATATAGAATATAAAAACGCTCATATATATGTAAGTTGCCGTGGCGTAGAGGATTTATGGTGATGCTAGTAAACTGAGGGTCTCGGGTTCAATTCTCGCCGTGCCGGTTTTTTTGTGCTTTTTTTTTCATTTTTCTTTCTAGAACAAAAACCGTTTTAATACCTTTTCTTTCATAAAGTTAATACATTTTGTTGGAAATTAAGCACAATTTTGAATTAAATTTTTTTTAATGGCTTAAAGGTGGCTTAAAGGTAGCTTAAAGGTGGCTTAAAGGTGGCTTAAAGAAGTTTGGACATTAAGGACCTATAAGTTGTCCTTAAAGGTGGCTTAAAGGTGGCTTAAAGATAGTCTTTAAGCTGCCTTTAAGCCATCTTTACGCTTTCTTTAATCCACCTTTAAGCAATACATATAGCTTAAAGGTAGCTTAAAGGTGGCTTAAAGATCGTCTTTAAGCTACCTTAAAACACCTTTAAGCTATCTTTAAGGAGGACTTAAAGATGGTCATTCATCCTGTGAAGATTAAAACCTAAATAAAGAAAATTAACAATATGGTTAAAGCTATGAAATGAAATTCAGGATCAAATCAATCTACCAAGATAATGATCAGACACTATAATTTGATTTACAAGTTCTAAAACCAGAGTTTTTAAAATAACAACAAAAAGCCGAATACGGAATGTATTTGTAAGGTATTAATACCGTGATCGAGATTACAAAGATGTCAAAATGGTCACTGCAAGGAGTGTTTCTGTTTCTGGGATCATTGATCTGTTGGCAATGGACGCACATGTCGGTGTAATGAAGAATAATGACCCCCGTAAAATAATGACCAGGGTCATTTTTCGACGTAGAAGAATACGCTGCCACAATATGGGACCCATATACCAAACAAAATATTGACAAATTGGAACAGGTCCAACGCAGAGCGGCACGTTTTGTTAATAGGGACTTATCAACATACAGCAGCGTATCAAAGATGATAAAAGACCTAAATTGGCCGTCACTTCAACAACGACGCCAAAACATGAAATTGATTATGATGTACAGGATAGTATACAACCTGATTGCAATTCCATCTCAAGTCTACCTGACCCCAGTTATTACCACCACAACCAGAGGACATTCCATGAGATTCATCGTGCGACACTCCCGGAACAAGATTCACCAGTACTCCTTCTTCCCCTCAGCCATCCGCCTATGGAATACCTTGCCAGACACACTAGTGGTCTTACCAACGCTGGAGGCGTTTAAGGCAGGGATCCAGTTGGCGGAATAAGTCGAACACCGTTTTTAACCCTGTTTTAACCTGTAAAAAGAACTCTTTAAAATGTACAGTTCTTTGCCGCTGCGCGCATGTACAGAGTTCGACAATACTCGGCCAACCGAGGGATGAACTGTATTGGAAGAAGAAGAAGAATAAGTGTCGTTTTCATAAAAATGAGTACACTCCACATGAAGAAAAGTGACCCCTGTAGAATAATGACCCCCTTGTAGATTAAAGTTTTTCAGTATATTTTTTTTATTATTTGTGAAATAGTCTTTACACTATTGTAATTTTTACTGCTGCAGTTTACAGAAAGTAACAGAAATTATAATTCATGTTCAAATAAACTTAAAGTGAAAGAAGGGGTATATCTTAGAAAATAAAAAAAGCATTCCGTTATAACAAGATATTGACGTATTGCATCGGGGTATGGTTGTCATCTTAAAGGGGCATGGTCACGATTTTAGTCAAAAATTTTGTTTCCGATTTTAATGTTCACAATGCTTTATTAAGGCATTTTTTATAGGCAACCAAAAGTTGAGTGTCATTCGTTGAGTTATAAGCAAGATACAGAGCTTGCAATTCTTTCCTATGTAAACAAAGCTGTTGTTTACATTTTGAATGTTAAAGTGAAAATTCCAATTTAAGACCTAATGAATGTGTTAAACGTAAGGAACTATTAATTTATGCTTAAAATGAATAAGAAGATAGATAAATTAGCTTAAAAAGATTTTTTACTGATATATTGAACATATGTAAACAACAACAGGGCACGAGCCTTGTTAACAAGACAAAGAATTATGAGCCCTGTATCTTGCTTATAACTTTACAATTGACCCTCAATTTTCATGTGATCAGTAGAAATGTTTTCCTAAAGCATTGTAAATAATGAAAACAGAAAAATAGAATTTGACCAAACTCGTTACCATTCCCCTTTAACAATTACATTTACATCTATGGTGTTCCGATATGGCCACTTCGACCTTAGGGCAAAGATGTGAAGTTGCAAAGGCGATAGTGTGAAGGCGCAGGAGCAAAAGTGCGAAGATGCGACGACGAAGCGCGAAGATGTTATGCCTAAAGTGCGAAGGTGCGAAGACGAAGGAGCGATAGTAGTATCACTTCTTCGACTTTGCAACTTAGCACTTTCGTCTTCGCATCTTCGCCGTCGCATCTTCTATGTTCTTCATATTGTTCATGAATTGTACTTGCATTGAGGATTTCCACCAATACAAACTGCTGGGTATGCAAGTGCATCACTCAGAATTAATGATGAAACCAAAATTATGAAAAGTTTACTCCACTGTTAGGCATTATAACCAAGCTGAAGTTAGTAGGCACTGACAGAAGTCATTCCGCCAGTAGAGGTGATAGGCCAACAAGGAAAATCGTCAAAGTACCGAGAGTACTTGTACAGAAATTATAATTTACTTTTATCGTCGGCATACTTTAGTAGGTTTAGTTAATATCAAGATGATTAATGCATCAATAGTTTGTATGAGCATTGGTGACTTTGATACAATAAATATCGTGTGATCAAAATCAAGGGGGATTTAAACCACTAACATTAGCCCTAACCTCTTATCAACGCTTTTAGAAACAATCTTTTGTTATAATCGATCAGTGTTTATCAACTATTAAGATTTACTATAGTCAAGTACTCTTCACACATTTGCTCTAAAATGAATAAAGTTTGTTCATGATCACAAATACAACATTACAACAAATGTTTAGAACATTGATGTTTATATATTACGTAGATTCTGAAGAAAACAAAACTAACGCAAAATGATGTTTTAAAAATCACATTCCTCAAGAAATGTCAATAAGAAGTACTCATATTCCTACGTTACCTGCCCCCTTAGTCTTGTTCTATAAATATATATACATGTATCATTCTTCGATTGACAAGTCATTCACCAATGAACATTGCTGATATTATTCAACAATTATTCCTTAATGATTATTGTTCGTTAATTATCACACAATATCCTCATTGTATATGAATCTGTCTTTATTTGCGTCATTTCCCGCCGTATGTCGACGAGAGAAGTGACGTAACTGTTAACAATCAATGTGTGGCAATGCAAGAGTGTTTTGTGTGGGCTTGCCACGAATATGAAAATATATATACAGCGATTTATTTACAAGTTCGGTGTTTATAACTTCAAAATCAGTTGATCAGAGTGAAAAAACAAAGTTATTTCAAAGTCATATCTTGGATACGGGGTAACCAATTTATATTCATATTTAGGGGGGGGGGGGGGGGGGTCATTTTCCTTCATGTTTAACATGAAGAAAAATAACTCCTGTGTTTTTTTTCTTCAGAAAAATCCAATTATTCTTCAGCTAGGGGGGGAGGGGCATTATTCTACGTCGAAAAATGACCCCGGTCATTATTCTACGGGGGTCATTATTCTTTATTACACCGGCGGTAAGCTGCGTTCCGGTTTGGTTGATGTAATTTTCGCCACAGTTGTTACAAGTAATACAGCACAGAAGATTTTTGGATTTACAAGGCATATTTTCATTAGCATTAAACGTCTTGCCACATGAAAACGAAATAGAAGCTCCTGTCTTTAGATAAGGACACGTACCACACCTTGATTCCCTGCATTTGGAAACAGCATATTTTTCTGGTGTTGAAGTAAATTTAGCTCTTGTTAATATTTTCTTCAGGTTTTGTGGTTATCTTTGGCTATATTAGTTATTTTAAATATTAAATCTCGAAAACTGAATCCCGCATTTCGAATTGCGAAGCCCCGAAAACCCAGAAGGTCCATTCAAATTTCTAGATTCAAAATACGAGTTTTAAAATACGAGATTCAAGATACGAAATTCAATATCTAGATTAACCAACCAAATGATGAATTTGAAACCTGTATCCTAGCAACACAAAACTGTTCTAAAGATTATTCGTACACACACACACACACTCTCTCTCTCTCTCTTTCTCTCTCTCTCTCTCTTTCTCTCTCTCTCTCCCTCTCTCTCTCATATCACCTGGTTTGAGGGAGCTTGTGTATCCAATACCGTGGTTTGCGGCGATGCGTTTTTTTACCGTCAGGGGGAGTTCGGATAAGTTATTAATTTTGAAAAAAGTTTTTATTTATGATTTGATTAATATTTTGGGAATATATTGACTTTTTTTAGGCTATTGTTTATATCTGAAAAGAAACGGCTCATACGTTGATTCATACAGCTGTCGGCACTTCTTACATGGATGTCACAATTCTTCTTATCAAAGCACAAGAATATATGAACGTAAGTAGTGTGATTCTCGCCATACATTCTCACTAAATTATATATATTGTAGGAGGGAAATGAAATAAATGATAGTTGATTGAGAATTAGTTTCGAGGTCGTCTCCATTTACTATTTAATGTGGAAATACCATATGTCTTTCAATTTCAAGAATATTCCATTTATAAAACAGCATCAAATTATTATGATTGCTTTAACGGTTTTTCTGTTGCTTTAAGGACCCCCTCCCAAATACAAAAAAAGTAAAAGTATATCAGTTATTCTACTAATTAAGGTCTTCCGTTTCCAACGGAAGACCTTGTACTGATTCTGTTGGAAATTCTTCATTATTAAGGTCTTCCGTTCCCAACGGAAGACCTTGTACTGATTCTGTTGGAAATTCTTCATTATTATTTTTCTTCTTCTTTTTCTTCTAGACGTTTCTTTAAACTGTAATATCTCGCTTGTTTGTCATTAGATTTTATTCAAATTTTCAAGGTTTATTGGAAATGACAATAGCTTACTATAGCACAAAAAAAATTTGAAATCGCTACTTCCGGTTTTGAGTTATTCCCCTTTGAATATTTTTTTAGTGGGTCTCGTGTACCTGCAAAGGCTCCGAGTTGATCCGTAGCAAGTAGTTTTAATTTACAAATCCTTAATGTAGACATCTTGAACGTTGTCCTCCTAGTTTTAAAAGTTTGATTTACCCACGTATACTTCTTAAAAAATTACATCGAAATTAATGTTTCAAAAAATGTTAAATTTTGCTAATATCTTTGCTCAATAACATTTTAGTTGTAAATTTTTTCTAGACACATATAGAACAAAAGTTGTGCAGAATACCATAAAAAAGGGGCTAGCCCCTAAAATGAGGGGTCTAGATCCCTTAAAAGTCTTTGCTTCATAACTCTAAAACGGTAAGTTTTTCGATATGGGATGTCGCTGCAAAAAATGTTGTTTGTGACTTTATTGATCTCATAAAACTGTTTTTGTGTTCGGGTATTACATAATATGAGGGGAAAAGTAATACGTGTTGACCAGTACTCGCGGCAATTTGGCCAAGTTAACGAAACTCTCCCTCTCCCGCGGCCGAGAAAATGATTACACATAAAAGTTTATCGACTAAACGATTCGGTGTCAATTAAGAACTTGTTCAGTTAATTAATAAAAGCAATGTCATTCTCAATCTAAAGCAATATTAGACATAGATCAATTGTGGGTTTTAAGTTTAAAATAAAGAACTTTTATTTGATAGAATATGGTCATTATACTGCAAACTTTTCAAATCGTCCTGGGTTCTGAGCTGTGCATGTTTGTGCGTTGAACCTTTACGTAATCTATCCTTCGTCCACGGCCGAGGAGATGAGCCACGGCTGCACTACCTAGCGGTAAGCGGTTATCTAATACACAAGATTCGCACACCGCGACGCACACTTAGATGAATAAGAATGTGTTTGAGTTTATATAGCCGTAAATACAAGAACTGTTTTAATGTTATGTTATAAAAGTTTGTCCATCTTGTATTTATTTAATTAAACATTTGAGTGAAAATGAAAATTAATGAACGATATTACTCCAAATCGGAAACATTGTCAGACATAAATTAATGGCTGGTTTGTATATCTAAAAAAAATTTAAACCCCCCCTCCCCCAATATTAAATGATCATCCCTCGCACATGGCCGAGGAGATATAGCGCGAGTGGACAAGTGATCCGCAGGCGGCTCGTGTTCTTCTACATGTACCTTATTACGCGTTCATGTTTCATATTTTTTACGGACAGAACTATACTTATTATGTTTTCAACTATTATATAGGATCAAGATGAAAAGATAAATTAATTTTGCTTGTACAGCTGATTGAGCATTGATTTAATTATACTATAGCGTACAAGGTAGTTTAAAAATCAACTCAAATTATAATCAAAGTTCCATGTTACATGTTTGCGGTAGGTGCTAGCACGATGAAAGAATGTTCCGAATTGTCCTGAATTGAGGCATTTGATGATTATTTGAAAGAATATTCACATGAGTTTTAAACAACTGAAGATTAGATTCTATCGGTCCCATATCAATCACTCTGTAGTTTTTCTAATACATGGCTGTTCGTGTGAGTGTGGAAGCGAATTCATTGCTGCGTCCCACCCCCTCCTCCCGCCCCGCTGACAAGTGTTCGCGCTGGATTTTTTTTTTAATTGGCGAAAAGATATCCAGATCTGTCGAAAATCATTTTTGGTGACTTCTTCTTATGTGTAACATTTTCTATTCAACATGTTTCACTTTCCCACCCGTTTGTTTATTCGGTCAGAATAACGGAAGACCTACTCGTGGCTTTGCCACGAGCTCTGCTCTAGTTATTGTTCTTCTTTTTCTTCAATACGTTTCTTTAAACTGTAATATCTCGCTTGTTTGTCATTAGATTTTGTTCAAATTTTCAGAGTTTATTGGAAATAACAATAACCTAATATAGCACAACATATTATGAAATCGCTACTTCCTGTTTTGAGTTATTCCCCTTTGAATATTTTTTATGGGTCTCGTGTACCTGCAAAGGCTCCGAGTTGATCCGTAGCAAGAAGTTTTAATTTATAAATCTTTAATGTAGACACCTTGAACGTTGTCCTCCTAGTTTTACATGTTTGATTAACCCACGTATACTTCTTAAAAAATTAAATCGAAATTTATGTTTCAAAAAATGTTAAAATTTTGCTTATATCTTTGCTCAATAACTTTTTAGTTGTAATTTTGTTCTAGACACATATAGAACAAAAGTTGTGCAGAATATTAAGAGCTTTCATTTGATACCATAAAAAAGGGGCTAGCCCCTAAAATGAGGGGTCTATATCTCTTAAAAGTCTTTGCTTAATAATTCTAAAACGGTAAATTTTTCGATATGGACGTCGCTGCAAAAAATGTTGTTTGTGACTTTATTGAGCTCATAAAACTGTTTTTGTGTTCGGGTATTGCATAATATGAGGGTAAATGGTAATACGTGTTGACCAGTACTCGCGGAAATTTGGCCAAGTTAACGAAACCCGCGGCCGAGAAAATCGGTCACCATGGTCGTGGCTGGGCTACCTAGCGGTTAGCGGTTATCTAATACACGAGAGTTGC
The DNA here is from genome assembly GCF_963853765.1 of Magallana gigas. NCBI lineage: Eukaryota > Metazoa > Mollusca > Bivalvia > Ostreida > Ostreidae > Magallana > Magallana gigas. The sequence continues at coordinate 18,882,188 of NC_088853.1, read as the reverse complement.
GTCTCTCATATATGAGTTTTTTTAGATGCGAACTCATGAATTGTTTAAGTTTTGATTACACATAAAAGTTTATGGACTTAACGATTGGGTATCAATTAAGAAATTGTTCAGTTAATTAATAAAAGCAATGTTATTCTCAATCTAAAGCAATATCAGACATAGATCAATTGTGGGTTTTAAGTTAAAAATAAAGAACTTCTATTTGATAAAATATGGTCATTATACTACAAACTTTTCAAATCTTCCTGGATTCTGAGCTGTGCGTGTCTGTGCGTTGTACCTTAACGTAATCTATCCTTCGTCCACGGCCGAGGAGATCAGCCACGGCTGCACTACCTAGCGGTAAGCGGTTGTCTAATACACAAGATTCGCACACCGCGACGCACACTTAGATGAATATGAACGTGTTTGAGTTTATATAGTCGTAAATACAAGAACTGTTTTATTTTTTCGTTAGAAAAGTTTGTCCATCTTGTATTTATTTAATTAAACATTTGAGTGTAAATGAATATTAATGAACGATATTACTCCAAATCGGAAACATCGTCAGACATAAATTAATGGTTGGTTTGTATAATTAACAAATTTTAAAAACTGCACAAATAATGTTTTAAATCAACCCCCCCCCCCCCCCAAATATAACATGATGATCATCCCTCGCACATGGCCGAGGAGATCAAGAGCGAGTGGACAAGTGATCTGCGGTCGGTTCGTGATCTTCTACACGTACCTTATCACGCGTTCATGTTTCATATTTTGCTCGGACAGAACTATATTTTATTATATTTTCAACTATTATATAGGTTTGATATGAAAAGATAAATTTATTGTACTTGTACAGTTGATTAAGCATTGATGTATACGATAGCGTACAAGGTAGTTCAAAAATCAAATCAAATTATAATCAAAGTTCCATGTTACATGTTTGCAGTAGGTGCTTGCACGATAAAAGAATGTCCCGAATTGTCCTATTTTGAAGCATTTGATGATTATTTTAAAGAATATTCACATTAGTTTTAAACAACTACAGATTGGATTCTATCGGTCACAAATTAATCACTCTGTAGTTTTCCTACATGGCTGTTTCAGTGTGGAAGCGAACTCATTGCTGCGCCCCCCCCCCCCCACCCTCTTCCCGCCCCGCTGACAAGTGCTCGCGCTGGGGTTTTTTTGAATTGGCGAAAAAATACCCAGATCTGTCGAAAATCATTTTTAGTGTCTTCTTCTTAGGTGTAACAACGTGTTTCACCTTCCCACCCGTTTGTTTATTCGGTCAGTCAGTATTAACTCAATTGTCACGTGCGACCGAAAATCTTGTGTGGCTTCAGTGCACACAACTCAGAACATATGTAATTGAGTAACAGTTGGAAGGGTGCTTTTATGAACAATAAGACTATTATTCGAAGTCAATCATCTTCACATTAAAGATGTGAAATCGTAACCTGAGAATGTGGCTAATAAATTAACCTGTTGAACACGCTTAACTTCTATAGTTATGAACAGAATAATTCATAATATATTATAATTAAACGTTTGAAGTCAAATGAAATTTTGTTCTTTGGAAAAACTACTAAATTATGCAGTTGATCGCCATAGAAATCATCGAAGTACTGCAAGTGTCGACAGGTTTCTTATATCTTTGAAAGACCATGATAGTTCACTTGACTTGCAGACTATAATATAGCAACATATATGCCTCCCAAAAATATATGCGCTTCTTAAAATTACGCTTAAGTGAGATAGATGTGTATTTTATTTATTGCTTATTGTATGAAAATTGATTAAAAAAAAAACCTTTTAATTGAAGTTGTGTATTATGAGGGTGTAATGCAACTTAATTTACTTACAAGGTTATCAACAGCCAGTGGAATGCTAATTTTAGGTGAACAATGAATATCCAGTATATTAAAATACAAGATAAATAGTTTCCAGAACTATAATACTATGCATGTGTATATGAAGGCTGCACCCTCATTTGTATGGCTGTAGGTGAGGAGGTAAAGGTGAATCGATGTACATACACTGATTGACTGCACATACGGATTCCGGACCGTGGCTACAGACGATACCCATGATAGTCTTTTAATACATCATTGCGCAGTTTGATCTAGAAACTGACCAGTTTCATAATTTCTTCGAATTTCTCAAAATCGGACTGTCTAATTCCTTCCCAGAATTTCAATTTACGCAAGCGCAATTGAAGTTTTTTTTCAATTTAATTAGTCAACCCACTGGCATAAAAATAAGGAATTTGCATAGTTTTGCATCGTCGAGAGAAGTAATATTCATTTCTGTAAAAAAGGATATTTAATTCACGTTACATAGCGGTGTCTCTTTGAAACAGAACCATCTGGTGTAAAATTTAGATTCTCGCTTTTGCATAAATTTTCCCGCTAATCTTTCTGTTTTAGCTGATTACAATTATTTTGAATGTCCAAGTCTACTTGTATCATTAAATAATATCAGACGACACACATTTCCCTGAGAAAAGTTCAGAGATGCCATCAATTTTCATTAATTACTAAATTTTGTCAGCACGTAACAATTCTAAACTTCCACATAGTCTTCAAAAATTTAGAAAGATTTAAATACAGAAGTTATCTTAGAGAAAAGGTAACGTGTTTTGTAGGCGGGTTCGGTTTTTAAAACAAAATACAATTCCTGACATAAATCATGAGTACATACTGTTTATAACAATGCTTGCTACCCTTTGAAAATTTAACTCGCCTTTAAACATCTCATTTTTTAAAGAATTTTTGAAACGATTACACAAACTGTGTTCGACAAATAATTTTTCTAAAATATTTTCTTCCTTTCTTTTTCAAAACACGTTTTATATACAGGCTTTCAATCACAACATGTTTTTATAACAAAAGCAGAACTGAAAGTTTAGTCATTATAATCGTTTGACACCATATCACATATATTTTCAACCCGCAGCAACAACGGAAGACCTACTCGTGGTTTTGCCACGAGCTCTGCTCTAGTTATATTATATTATCTGAAGGAAGACGAATTGTTGGCATGAGTCTATTTGATGACTAGATGATGTAATCAATTATTTGTAAATTTCTGTTCCACGAATCTACGATTTACATTTTGTACTTATACCATGATGCATGACAAAAATTGGTACAGGTCATACAGTTTTATATTTATAAAGGACACATTAAAGTATAATACCTTTCACTTATAAAACTGACAAACTATCGACATATAGAATGGAGTGTGTTTTACAGACCCAGCTTGCATATCTCTCGGTAATGGATGTTTCCTGGCAGAACAATCTTGTGAAAGGTAATATACATATAACAGTCAGATTAAAAATGATAAAGTGCTACAAAATGTGTCTTAGTTGTATATGACGTGTTCAGTTTTGTTGTTTGTTGTTGTTTTTTAATTTTTTTTTTATTTGTTTTGATTTGTTTTTTTTTTGTTTTTTATCAAAACAAGTTATCACCAAATGACTGTGAAAACAATCTCTAGGATTACTACGCCGTATGTGAGTATTCTGAGGTAATTATTTTGGTCGGGACGTAATCAATCCAATGAAGCCCGACAGGGTTTATAATACTTTTCAATATGCCCGGACCGTAGTGGTTCACTTCGACAATTTGAAGAATAATTTTTTTTTAATCTTTATATACTTTAAACTGATATATGATATATTATCCAATGATTGACATTTTATACGTTACTTTTAATTAAGATATGCAAACCCCGCTTGTTTCCTTATAGAGGTGTCAATTGTGTCACTGTAAAACGTATTAAATTAAAAACATTACACATTTTATTGGTAAAGTTATCACAAAAGAAAACTTGAAAATGTAAATTAAAGACATTAAATGCTTCAACATGAACCAACCGCATGTTTACGAGGGGCGTTCAATAAATAATGTCACTAATCAGATCCATAAATACAGGGTTTAATCATGCTTTGAATTTATGTGCACGCATTATTTGGATCATATACTTTTTAAGGCCGTTTATTTGATCACGTTCCAGCATCGAATACTCCTTTTAGAAGCTGATAAATAAAATATAATCGAGAACTTAACTGAAACATGACTGGTATATCATCATCATCCTATTCGACTGCAATGAGAGGCTACACTAGCTGCAATAATGTAGCCCTCTCCGATTTTTTATATCTGATGTTTACTGGAGAGGGCTACAATTCCACAGGATCTCCGTAATGGTGCAAAATTAAGTTTTTAATGCAACTGACTTCGGTCTGAAAAGATCGATTTTATATTTAACTTCCTTTATATAAAATGTTTTTTAATTCAGTTGAACAAATTGACCGTATATAAATCAGAACCAGATAAAACACATCAGCATGTTTACCAGTCGTCTTTTTCAGCAGCCATGACAGTTCTCGCGTGGTTTTATGGGATGTACGCTTGGAGTTTTGATGGGCTTAAAAACGTGACTGTCAGTGTAAATAATCGATCTTACGTCGTTATATCACTAAAACATCATTTAAGGAAATAGTATATAATGAAAAATTCATATTTACCGCGTTTATTATGTTTAAAATAGCGGAATTCCTATATTCAGTTCAAGATCTGCTCCTGAATTCTCATTGGCTGTCCCAAAATAAAACCGGTCAAGGTCAGTAAACATGGCGGACAAATTGAACTTTCGTTGTTGACATACACGAAAAATAACCGATATATGGACTATACTTGATATTTTTGGATTAATTTATGCCAAAGACATCTACAACGTTTGAGTTCAGGTAAGAAATGCAAATGTTATTGTCATTTATAAAAGATTTGAGACGAAATCGATGCGGGAGTGAATCACTCCTGCACTTGCACCATTACGGAGATCCTATGGAGTTGTAGCCCTCTCCCCCCCCCCCCCCCAAAAAAAAAAAGAAATCGGGAGAGGGCTACATTATTGCAGCTAAGGCTACACGGAAGCATGTGTCAGTCAAGGTCAAGACTCGAAGAAAATTTTCTAAGAAATGTGTGATATCTATCTAAACAAATGTATGTCATTGAGACATGTTTACAGGTGGGTCAGCAATTTCAAATTGCCAATCCTATCCTAAAGGACAAGTAACGTCCTGCAGCACCTCGTGCGGCTTCTAGGAAAGAAAGACTTGGAAATATACCGATATTATTACTAATGATAGTCGATTAAACAATGAACAAATGGCAGATCTAATAGGCATTTCATCGAGTACAGTATTTACAATTTTAAAGAAACGCCTTTGTAACAACTTACTTTGAAAATATACGCACTTTGAAACATTTTTCTCAAAGTGCTTTGAATTTTAGACATCTTAACGCAATTGAAAAAAAAATATATTTTTTTCAATTGCAAAGTGCGTAAATATCAATGATATCAATGCACGTTGAAAGAAACCCCTTGAAAGTACTGGCAAGAGTTCATTCTTGTTATTTACGAATTGATACTTTATGGCTCAGTGAATTGATATTTGCCATTTACCGTATGTGAAGAAAATATGATTCATGACTTAGTATTTAAGTAAAGACATGCGATTTTTACAAATTCCAATTCAAATTTCTTTAAATTTTAACAAAGACAAATATCAATAAGGCACACCCTTCGTAATTTTTTGGGTCTATAAAGAATATCTTTTAAAAAAAAACAAATAGCCTTCACGCATATTCAATATTATAGATCCATATTGTAGAATCCCTGTCTACGCGATTTTTAGGACAAGGTCCTATTTTCTTTTCGAATTGAATGGAATATGTCATCGGAAGAAGCCGTCAAAGGACTTTGTGTTAAATATTGAAATAAACGTTTTTGATCGGCTAAAATGTACATTTAGTATATACTTGTTAAAAGTGGAATTCAAAAATCAATAAAATCTTTTAATTATCTATTTTAAACATTTTGTTTCCATAATTTGATGCTCAAAGATCTTCTTCACCCAACACACAGAACTGAAATTTAAATAATGACTGAACTAAATTCTAAAGCTAGCGACTTTTTACTTATACAACAGGGTTAGACCACTGTTTTTAACGTTCATTGATACATTCTTAATTTGTTTAAAAAACAATGAACTTAAAATTCATTGTTTATACTTTAATGTGGTGTTAAATTGGTTCAACAATCTTCGCTTTATAAATAACCTGTGAAGTTTGAAAATGTAAATGTGCCTAACTAAATCTTTTTTGTTTTTCTTTTCAATGGGCGCAGAAGGTGAAATGATCCGCTTAAAAGAATCGTTTATAAATCTATACATTAGTAAAACTAATCTCTAATACATTGGCAAACAAAACTCATCAATACTCTGGGAGACATTGAGTCCAGCGGTAGGATTAATGTTCTATTTAGGAAGCTCATCAAAAATGGATCAGCGCATGAAAAACGAAGTTGTCAATACCATCTGACGCTATTATTTTCCTATCTGAAAGAATGGATCGCTGTATCAGTATATCGAAAACGAAATATCAATTGATATTTCATTTATAAACAACTTTTAATCTAACTGTTAAAAACAAATTGTTATTTTCAAAGTTCATTAAGTGTAATGATGTAAAAATGCTCTACATTCATAACGCACTTAGAAAAAACATTTCAAAATGCGTTGATTTAGACCAAAATTTAACGCACTTTTAATTTTTTTTTTTGTGTGCGTAGTTTTTTTTCAAATTGCGTTGTAACACACCTTGGCCTCCGAAAGCTTAGTACAAAATGAATACTTCATCCACTAACAAAAAGACAAAATCGATTGCGGGTTGAAATATGTCGAAAACTTTTCAAAGTCATTAAAATTTGCAATGAACAACGTTTTAATATCGAAAATTGTTACAGGTGATGAAACATGGATATTTTATTTTTAACCCCAGAGAAAAACTGATAAGATGTTCTTGCCTAAGAAGGCAAAACGCCCTGTTATAGCAAAACGATGCCAAAGTACAAACTTAACAAAGTGTTAACGCAATGTTATTAAATAGCTGTAGTTCAAGTTAATATTTTAAAAAAATGCCAATTAATCCCCACACATGTAAACAAAAGTTATGTTGTGAAGAAAGTTAAGAAATATTACCAAAAGAAGAGACCAAAGTCTAAAATTCGCAGCATTCGACTTCTTCACGACAACGCCCCATCATAAAAATCCCTGATTGTGAGAACATTTCCGGAAAAAGAAAACGCTCTCATGATTTGCCCTATTCTCCCTTTTTCTCCCGACTTGTCTCCCTGTAACTTTTTTTTCTAAATAAACAATGGCACTTGTAAGGAAAATGATATGCTTCAAGAAAAGCTTCGGATTGTGCTATTTATAAGGACAGGAAAACCACCAGCCCCCCCCCCCCCCCCAAAAAAAAAAACATTAAATAAATGCATTGAAAGCAAAAGGCTAAATTATCACCCTCTGCGAATGTGTTCGGAATGTTTTCTTTATCGTCGAAAAGGACGTAATAAATTCAGTGGTGCTCGAATGAAAGTTCACGAGACTTCACCGTTAAAACGTGAAAAGCTTTTAAGATGTATGTCTTATTTCACTATCTAACAGTTATTTATATTAAACGATAATATTAAGAACATAGTGATCGTTCGTGTTCATCCACGTGTAAGGTGGTTGAAAATATAAACATTGGGTTGGTTAATAAAATCATAGCCATGGTTAATGCTAGTATTATGCAATACCATGTTTTTAAAAAAAATAATCGGTGTTTGTTTTCCATAAAAACTTAGTATATCGAGCCATTTTCAAGGAACATTCTGTATAAAATAGTATAGCCTTTTTCACTATTGATGTTATTACTAGGTCAGGTGCGGATCGAAAATTAATCCCTAGACGGGGTCTCTTTTAAACATGTAAGTTGTTGTAACAGCAGATAAAAAATATTTTTGTATTGTTCCATTTATTTCTAAAACACATTTTATTCACTAATTAATGAAGATAAAGTTTAAAATCAATAAATCTCTAGATTTTGTATTAAACTACAAGTACCTAGACTCTGTCAAAGAGACTATAAACACGAGGCGCGATTTTTACTGCGAAACTGAAACTAAAATCACATGGTCTAAAATTTGAATGACAATAACGTTCGCAGGGGTGTTATGTGTGTCTATTAAAGGCGAGTATTTTGAAAAAATAATAATTAAAGGAAGTGAACATGAAAAAAATAATTGTTGCTTAATAAATTATAAAAGCCTTTTGAAACTTAAAAATGAGGTCTGTTACCTATTTGTTTATTTCTATCAAGAGATTTTATCAATTTAACACTCTCAGTGAAAGGTTTATGGAGGTAATCCATTATTCCCCAGCATGCATCTGTTCTCTGACGTAGATAAGCCACATTGCTGCTGGTGACTGGGTCAATGTTGGAACTAGGCCAGTGTTTATGTACAGAGTTGATAAAAGTTGAGGAGAAAAATTATGCCTTGATGTGAAGAAAAATGTTGTGTACTGTCATGAGAAGACAAGGATTTAGTACATTTCTATAAATGAACCTCAGATAATTATTTATGATTTGTACAAAAAAATGAATATAAATAAATTAATTTGTGAAATATAAGACCATCACATTCCAGATGTTTGTACGGAGATGCATGTGGCAGTCAGTGTTTACATAAATAAAATGCTGTTTTTAGATTTCAATTTAAATTAATATAAAATTGTAATTCCATTTTCCATGTGGGGTTTCTTACCGTTACTTTTTATTTAAATGCCCTGGGAATTTTTCTGATTTTTTTTTATACATAAGATCTTGATGATATGTACGCAGGTTCTGTTTATGCTGTCAGAAGAATAACAGGACTAAGACACTTTTTAAAAGTCAGGATGCTGTGCAATGCGCACCTTGTGTGCTCATTTATGTAGCACACATAATGTTCAAACTCATAAACAAGAAATTCCCGAGTGCAAGAAAAAATAGGTCACAATAACACTGATCCACGGACATTCCATTCTAGTTACATGTCACATTAACTGCTGGTGGGAATGCATCATTCTGAGATTTAAAATCTTCCTCCATAAACACTGTTTAAAATGACAACTCTTTACATTCCTTTCAAGTTTCCATTCACATTTTGATGATGGAATTTTATCCCTGTTACTACACGTGTGTAAAAATGCAATGTGTCTCACTGACGGCAGCATCAGTGCTGCCCTCTCTTAGATGCTTAGAGATAACCCAGCAGGGAGGTAATGATTTTAACAATATGGCAGCGCTCATGGATTGCAAGAATTAGTTATTCTAAGTGGTATATCTTTTTACTGAGGAAAGCTCTGTCTAAACGGTTTTCAGATATCATTATACACATCAAACAGACAAATTTGAGCCCTTGATAATTTTTTCATGTTCACTTCCTTTAAGTAATTTATTTATTGTACTATATTAGTATCAACAATAACATTATATATTGAACGCCCCTCGTACTTTTATATTTCGGTTCTAACAAAAATCTACATTAAAACAGTAACTACTTTTTTCTAAAATATATATGATGTGAATAATCATGAACATTTCCATGTTTACAGTTCTCCAAAAACAACTCACCGTCCTGAAACACCTGTCAATGACAAGGATGACTGGCTCTGGCTGGTGATTCCATTAGAGATCCTTCTGTTCTTTGTCTGCGTTTCAATTTTTGGGTTGTATCATTACCGTAAAACAAAAAGTGAGTCTTTTTATAAAATACGTGAGAGGTTTTTGTGTTACCTAGTATTAATTAAATCTGTTACAATTTTTTTTTAAATTTTAAATCTTATAGTTTGCAGACAAGATCCCGATATAGAAAGTGGGATTCAATCTGACGAAAATACGTCACTGATAAATAAGAATGAAAAAAGTAACGAAGGTAAGAATGCAATTTCATAATGCATGTTAATTTCTTATAATGTTATAATTGTTTATGGTGATTTATTTTGACATAATGAAACCACGTTAAACTTTGTATATTGGTGAAAATATAATAGCAAATATTGCAGTTTATATTGTTCAATACCTAGTCGTTTATGTTTTGTTTGGTTATTTTTCAATCTTAATTATTTGGCTTAAGTTAGCTTATAAAGGTAGGAAGGTCATTTTTTCCTTCTTTTCTTTTTTTTTTTGGGGGGGGGGTGCGAGTGTAGTGTATGTATTTAAGGAATAAGGAATCATTCTTTAAGTATTATGAGGTGATTATTTCGGTCGGTGCGTGGTCAAATGCAATAAAGCTCCAAGGGCTTTATGATAAATTCGACTACGCTCCGACCAAAACTATTACCTCATAATAACTATTACCTTATAATAGTTAAACAATGATTCCTTATTACTTATATTTATACATGAATTATTCTTAATATATACACTTTAAAGCAATAATTGAAAACCACTTTTTTTTCGCGTAGAACATGCTATGTATTACTACGCGGCGTAGCCAATACCGTTTTTCGGTTACGCTGTAAGACATGCCGATTTTGTGTCGCTCATCTTATATGAAATTATCTATACTTATAAATTAAGGCCTTTTGCAAAGTATGTGAATTAAAACATTAACAGTGTATTTGATCTAATTTTTCAGCTCACTGACACATAGAGTTTTAAAAAAAAGCAAGAGTTGAATTAAACACCAAAATACAAAATTACAATAACTGCCACAACCCCAATTTAAAATAAAATCAAAAAATCAAACAAACAACATGATAACATTTTTAGAGCAGATGTATGAAATGTTATTTTTTACTTTGAGGACGACAACCTTTAATTTCAAATTGTAGCCAAGGCCGAAGGTTAAGGATATCATATCCGTTTGATCCAACGAATCAAAATAAAGAGCAATATCATGAAGATGAATATCTTCTCGATATTTGACTTTCATAAGGAAAAACTGGAAATTAAAAGAACATTGCTATTTTATTGCAAATTAGATGCTTTGTTAGGATTAAAGAGTTAAAAACGAAATAGGTTTTATGTTGTATGTTTATGATTGTCATCACTATGTTACGGGATTTATCACTAGACACACGTAGACTATGTAACAGATTAATTGCAACTATTGATGAAAGATATATGGCTCTGAAACATACACAAACATTCATAAACATACACATCACAAGACAACACAAACACATATCAAGTACAATAACTCCATTTCATAATTCAATCACATTTACTACTTTAATGAAATGGAAAATAGATCAAATTAAAATCAAATCTATTGTTCATATTTAACCATTTTTGTAAAGAATGATCAATATGTAAATTTATCACTTACGTAACAGATTAATTGCAACTATTGATGAAAGATATATGGCTCTGAAACATACACAAACATACATAAACATACACATCACAAGACAACACAAACACATATCAAGTACAATAACTCCATTTCATAATTCAATCACATTTACTACTTTAATGAAATGGAAAATAGATCAAATTAAAATTAAATCTATTGTTCATATTTAACCATTTTTGTTAAGAATGATCAATATGTAAATTTATCACTATAGGCATAATTATGACTTTTATATATAAATGTCAAAAATTAGTAAAGACTCAGTTTAGAGAATTTGGACACCACATACATTTATATGTTAGTCACACAAAACATAGATCTTACCAGATACAATCTATATGGTATCATTACCTTAGTAACATGCAATTGACCTCACTGTATATTACTCATGTAGGATTGTAGGAGTGATTGATTAATGATAAAAACATTGCTTTCATAAATAGCATTTTAACCCTTTATATTAATTTATAATTTATTGATATTTAGCACCAGTTAATATAGTTTTTAAACGCTGTTACTTTAGGTCCTAGTCCAAGTCTGTATAGAATTAAATATATGAAAACCTCTTTCAACAGTAGTCACTAGAGAATATTAAAAGCAAACTCCCCAAAATCACTCTACCTTCAAAGAATTCAACATTTCACCATAAAACCAACCAACCAACGTTAAGAATTACTAAACCATGAACAAAAATCTGAATACTCTATACTTTACATGAAAAAATCCATAAGTGACTTTACCAAATAAATAACTTGAATAAAACTGTATAATATGGAAACATATGACAGCAATAATAAATTTATTCAAACAACCAATGATCAAAATCACTTGCAACCTGTTCTATCATAACTACTAAAATTGCATTTATTTATTTAACAAATGTATCCTTAAAATATGTTAAAAGTTTATAATGCGCTGAAAAACGTAGGCAAAAATCCAGTAAAATCATTAATCGAAAGTACAAGTTAAGCAGATTATGATTGCTATCACAACATAGATCACACCTATTGTTATACACCATATTACAAATGTGTGTAAAACGGGAACACAACGTTTTAATTTACCCATGCATGACTATTTTATTGATAGAATATGTATATAAAGCAAATGGTTCCAACCCAGTATTCATAGGCATTTGGCCAGTAACCTGATGTGAACACTTAATCGTGTGTGTTACTAGTATTTCCTTTTACAAACAACTTAGTCCCTATTTATTGTCCCAGTCCACCCAGCTGATATTCATTGGTATCAACTAAGACTTGGGGTTAACCAGCTGTGTTGGACTGGTGACCCACCCAGGCAGAGTCAATTAATCATTTTTTCTTTTGTTGTGTTCATTAAATACTGGCCCTTGAAGCCACCATTAAAGCAAGAATTTTTAAACTTTGACTTAGATTTCACTTTTATAGTCACTACATGTGTTCAACTTCATACTGTATTAAAATCATAAATAAATAATATTTCAAACTATAAATATTTGCTTTATTTCTTCAAATTATAAATTTCCATATCACATTTTTATAAAAATTATTATTTTTGGGGGGCCCTATATTTCCAAAAAGTTGCATGTGATATGGGTCACAAAACTATAACTTTTTTGTCTTCAACAAAAAGTAAGGACTTTTCGACGTTCCAATTTTCCTTTTTTTTTAAATGTCCAATTTTTTTTATCTATAATCTATTTCGAAAATTTCTGAACTCTTTGGTATAACCAGTTGCATAGATAAAAACTGAGTAGAGCAATGTGAAAAGAAAGATAACTCCACAACTTTACAGGTAGCTACACGTCTAATTTCCAAAAGAATATTTTCAAAAATTCATATTGAAGTAAGTATTCATTCCTCGGACGCCAAATTTGGTATGCTTACAGTATTTATGCTCTACATTCTTAGAGCAAAGCGAGATAACTCTATTATTTTTTTGAGATTTAAACAACTTGATCTTTGAGCCTTTCAAACCCCAATAAGGAGTCAAAAAGTGGCTCCTCGGACCATAATTCCAAGATTGTTCCTATTATTCTGAACAATAAACAGAAAAAAAATTTAAAATCGGACAATAAATAAAAAAATTACAGATTAGGGACTGTTTTAAACAATGGCCCCTGCAAATCCCTAATTTTGTCGAATTCTGTACCCAAAACTTTTTCCGGTCTGCAGATTATGTGTGTCATTGTTGACGTAAAATATTGGAACATGAAATTGAAAACATCTTGAGAAAACGAATGACGCGTGATTTTTGTTTAACATTAAAACTCCCATAGACGATTTTCATCGACCTATACAACCGGAAGTAGTCAATATTTTGTTATGAAACTCGGAATGTATGTTAATTACTTATATATCAATAATGTTCCGGCGTCATATAAACTTTTAAACGTCATTTGAATTTTTTGTTTTTTCATCCCCCCCTTTTCTAAAGTTAAGGGCTTTATATCTCAAAAACGGTAAGATATAGAAAGTTGACTACGCTTACAAATTTGTACAATTAAACAAAATAGATCTAATTCTAAAATTTGAATGTTCTACATTAAAAATAAACAAAGTATTGTGTTTCAATCAATTTTTGCAATTTTCCTTGTAAAAACCGAAAAAACCGGAACCGGATATCGAAAACCTTACATTTCATAGATTGATATATTTGCTGTAAGACCAATTTATACTTGTATCAATATTCCTTCTAGTTTTCAAAAAATCGCTGACAGAAATCTGTTAAGAAAATAATAATAACTAGAACTTTTTTTGTCCTCGACAAAAAGTAGGGCTTTTCGACAGCCCCATTTTTCCTTTTTATTTAAAATTTCAAAACAATTCATCTATAATCTATTTCCAAAATGTCTAAACGCCGTGGTATAACCAGTTGCTTAGATAAGAATTTATGAGTAGTTCAATGTAAAAAGAAAGATAACTCCACAACTTTACAATTAGCTACATTTCTAACTACCAGAAGCATATTTTCAAGAAATTATTTTAAAGTAGGTATTTATTCCTGGGACACACAACTTGGTATGCCTACAGTATGTATGCTCTACATTCTTAGAGCAAAGCAAGATAACTCTTACTAAATATAATTTGTGAATTTTAATAATTTTAATAATTTTAATACTGTGCTTTTCATTCTGAACAATAAATTCAAAAGATTTTTAAAAGCGGAAAAACAAATAAAAAAGTTACTGTTAAAGGGCTGTTTTGCAAGTTGGCCCCTGCAGATTCCTAATTTTCTCGAACTGTCTACCCAAAAACTTTTCCGGTCTGTGCATTGTGCGTATCATTATAAATCTGAAATATTGTAATGTTAACTTAAAAACTTTTTGAGAAAACGAACGCGCGTGATTTTAGTCTAACATGGAAACTCCCATAGGCAATTTTTCATAGGCTCATCAAACCGGAAGTACTCAATATCTTTATTTAAATTTGGAATATATCTTGAATACTACAATTTGAACAATGTCTAGGCGTCTTATAAAATTCCTAAGTTTTTTTGATTTTTTTTTGTTTTTCATCCCCCCTTTCTTAAGTTTGATCCCTAATATTTCGAAAACGGTAAGAGATAGAGAAATGCCAACGCTTATGATTTCGTACATCTGAAAAAGATGCATCTAATTCTAAAATTTGAATGTTTTAACTCAAAAAATGATAAAGATTTTGTGCTTCAATGACTTTTAAGCATTTATCTTGTCAAAACCGGAGGTGTCGGAACCGGAAGTCCAAAACCTTACATACGCATGTCATTTAAAAGTGCTATAAGACTATTGCATAATTGTTTCAGTGTTCCTTTCCGTTTCTAAAAAATTGCTGACGGAATTTCTGTCGAGAAAAAGAATAATAAGAAACATCAGAATAACAATAGGTCTTTTTCTACCGAAAGTCGAAAAGCCCTAATAAATGAACATTTTAGGTCCCCATCTTTATATCGGGTAAAGTGGGTTTCGGATATTGACATTACGAATATTTCCGGTGCCAACATTCTTAAAATGTCTATTTTAAGAATAAATAGTGGGCAAATATATTTTCCCAGTATTTTACTATTTTTCACTAAAAACGAAGATTTTAACCAAAATTTATTAATTTTACAACTTTAAATACCATATATCCGGGGTATTTTGCGTGTCACAAAATTTTCGAAAATGGGGAAAATGTGTAGCTTTTTTAATTTGCGTCAGTCGTTTTTAGCGATTTAAAATTTTTCTTATAGAAAATATTATAGTATATAATTTCTGCGTATTCAAAGATTTTGGAAAAAAGCAAAAATTATATCACCGCGAAAATTACCGGATATACGGTATATTCGAATGTGTTTAAATATCATAATTATAGTGAATGTTTTTGCATATTAGAATGTCAATTTGAAGTACAAAGATAGGAACATATTTTTTTCTCAGTTTCTACTTTTTTTCACTAAAAACAAAAGTTTTCATCCAAATCGCTTTATTTTATAGTTTTAGATTCTTCTAGACTTTAAGTACAGACCCTGAAACGTACTACTACACCACACGCTCGCTACACGCTCTCCAAACGGTTTACTCGAAACGCTGAACGGTTTACACGAAACGCTACATGCTTTTCCCGAAATGCTTAACGGTTTACACGAAACGCTGAACGATATACACGAAACGTGTCTCACACGAAAAGGTTTGCTTGCTTTGCACACGCTTTTCACACGGTTTGATTTTTGTTTCCATCGGGTCCTCTCAGATTTTTTCACTGAGAGTAAAAGTTGTTTTTAAATGGCACGATATAATAAAAATACTGATATTTGACAATTTGAAATAGATTTTTTATATAAATAAAAATATATAATGATATAAAAATTAATAGATCAACACTATTGACATTTAATGAAAAATAATTCATAGCAGAAATTATTCTACAGAACATGCACATACATGTATTCATCGCTCGAAAGATATATTTAAAAATCGTTTTAATGTCGTGGGGAAAATGAAATTGTTTCGTAAAAATGAAAATACAAAATACAGAAAATGTAAATGGCTTATTATTTTAAAACATTTAAATTAAAATCCGTATCATTACAAACGTAAATCGGTTTTTTTTTCGGCGGTTTCACTTTTAACTGGATACATGGTTATGATGTCTACTAAAACCTCTACCTAAATTGTGAAATTCATGGCCCCTGGGTCAGGGGTTCAGGACATGAGGGGGGGGGGGGGGGAGGGCACTATGGCAATATAGTGTTAATGCATATAATTTGTAAAATTTTTGTTCTCAATTCTCACACATTTGTATAAAAACCTGACTAATAATTATGTTTACCAGGAAGTCCTCTACTGAAATTTCCATTTTCATGTCCCGTCAAGGATGGGTTTTGACTCTAGGGCAGGGCCAAAATGGATGTATAGGTGTTAATGCATATAATGTTAAAAATTATCATCTTTACTCCCAAACACCTGAAAGGAAAACTGAATTCATGATTTTGTAGACCAGATCTTTCAGTTTTTTGCCAACATTATAGGTTTCACAGTTCTTTTTTAAAGATTTCAGGCAGGGAGGTGGTCGTCATTACATATTTAAATTTTTTCTACTCCAGTATATGAGGCCTAATTAATTAGATGCATATGCGAGACTCCTTCACAAGTTTGTGTATGGGTTATCTGTTATTCAGGTGACCGTTCAGGCCGATTGGCCCCTTGTTTCAACTTCTGTTCATCTTACGTGATCAGCCTCAGGACCTGTGAGTGTAAATAGGTTAAAATATAGATAGATCTATTTTCGGATATTTGAAATATATTTTTTAAATGTCCGAACTCAAGAATATTTAAACAATAAAATGCTTTCTTTGGTGATTCATAGGAGTATGAAGGTAGCGACATTGCAGAAAAAATATCTGCTATTCAGGTGACCGTTAAGGCCAATTGGCCCCTTGTTTCAACTTCTGTTCATCTTACGTGATCAGCCTCAGGACCTGTGAGTGTTAATAGGTTAAAATATAGATAGATCCATTTTCGGATATGTGAAATATATTTTTTTCTCTGCAATGATCGCTACCTTCATTACCCGAATGAATCATCAAAGAAAGCATTTTATTGTTTATATTAACATCTTTCTTTTAGCCAGTTGATAAATTGATTATGAAAAGAAAGTAAAATTCACTAAATTACTGTTAATGTACGTAAGTACGTTAACTAAAAGAAACAGCCAAATCGTCCCCTGTGAGACTTTGAGTCTGACGTCGTCATGATAATATCGTGCAGTCCGTGATTTTTCCTAGGTAGTTGTAGGTCTCGACCAATCGATACACTGGGCGTGTCAAGTTTGGTCCTGTCACTTTCTTGTCAGTTTCAGCTGCTGTAGATTTCGACCAATCAATAAACGGGGCGTGTAGATTTCAATCTGGCTGTTTCTATAGAGCTATGAATTAACTATAAGTTTCGACACAGGGCGAAAAACCATCTTTAAGCAAGTCCTTAAAGGTGGCTTAAAGGTGACTTAAAGGAGCTTAAAGGCTATACAACCTTTAAGCCGCCTTTAAGTCACCTTTAAGCAAGTGCTTATAGATCCTTAATGTCCAAACTTCTTTAAGCTACCTTTAAGCCACCTTTAAGCCACCTTTAAGCATCTTTAAGTGGCATTTACGCTCTCTTTACACTGCCTTTACACTGTCTTTAAGTGGCCTTTAAGTCAATATTGATCAAGCTGAACAATAAAAACATGTATTAAATGCAAAAGCTCTTTTATCTGGATGGGAGGGGGTCATCCGAGTGATAATATAATTTCCAAGGAAGGGGGGGGGGTGTTCCAGGCGGTTTTAATCGTCGCTCCATTAAACACAGATCGCTATCATCAGCACCGCTCCGATGGACACAGATTGCCGTTATAAAATTCTTTATAATTTTTGGGGGGTTTCAAAATTATTGTAGGGATGAGCGCAGTCTCTGTATATTAATATGTGCATAAAACTAATTAAAGTATGTTTGTTTCCTATTATAAATTAATCGGTGAAAAATCTCTCTCTCTCTCTCTCTCTCTCTCTCTCTCTCTCTCTCTCTCTCTCTCAGTTCATCTGGTTATTAAACAAAATAAAGATAATGAACCAAAAATGCATGATTTAATTTGATAATCGGTTTAAGGTTCGTATTTTTTTTTCAATTTTCATTATTTCTAACTCTATATCTGCTAGATACATGTTAAAGATGAAAAGACTCTCAACTGCCCTTGTTATATCGGGCAGGATATTACTGCTTTGTTTGTCTAGACATAGTTTTGTTCGTTTGTGTATATCTAATTAGAGTCTATTGTTTGTCCAACTTAAGAAAACCCCTGGAACTAACAACAGAATATACAAGATATACACAAAAGTTGTGTCGTGTGCCCAGGTGCATGTTTGTGTATATCTAATTAAAGTCTATTGTTGTCCAACTAAAGAAAACCCCTGGAACTAACACAGAATATACAAGATATACACAACAGGTGTGTCGTGTGCCCAGGTGCACGTCAGGGTTTCTAAAGGCGTCGAATCTTAGTATACGATAAGTCTAGTGAATAAAAGTTAATTTACATTTGTAATTCATTTTCAAAGTATTATTTCCTAGCTTTGGGTTTCAAAAATGTTACGTCTACAAATTAACGATACATGTATGTAAGAGTAAAATCTTGAGGCTAATTAATTAATGTACCGGTGATCATAAAAAGGGGTTGATTATTTAAATATATGTATAAGGGTAAATATGTCAAATACACCCGGCCTGGCACATCATACAATTGTATGTACAAGTCATTTGCAATTGCCACATGCAGTAAATACGTCACCGGTAATTGGTAATTTTGTTTGTTATAGAATTGATTGTTTAAAAATCATGTACATACAATTACATGTAAATATTTAAACATATTGGAAAGGCGCCGCGATCACGAAAACCGGGAAATTGCGGGAAATTGAACAAATACCCTAATAGTATCAATGCATTTAATAAAAGAAATGATTTCATTTTCTTTGTTACATTTTTATAGCTATAAATTAGATGAACGTATATCTACTCGGTTTAAATTTATTAACTAAGAAAGCCTACTATAGTGAACCTAACGGTTTCCATTAAGGTATAATATATTTTTGTTCACTGAAGACCAAGTTCCGTATTTCATTCTAAATACATGCATGCATGTAATTTATAAATTAGATATAATTGATTGTTACAAACTGAATGGTTTGTCAAAATCTTTTCAAGTAAACACATTCAATACAGTAATTCAATATCCACTGATATATAGGATATAAAAACGCTCATATATATGTAAGTTGCCGTGGCGCAGAGGATGTGTTGTGATGCTAGTAAACTAAGGGTCCTAGGTTCAATTATCGCCGTGGACGGGTTTTTTTTGTGGGTTTTTTTTTCATGTTTCTTTCTAGAACAAAAACCGTTTTAATACCTTTTCTTTAATAAAGTTAATACATTTTGTTGGAAATTAAGCACAATATTGAATTAAAAATTTTTTAATGGCTTAAAGGTGGCTTAAAGGTAGCTTAAAGGTGGCTTAAAGGTGGCTTAAAGAAGTTTGGACATTAAGGACCTATAAGTTGTCCTTAAAGGTGGCTTAAAGATAGTCTTTAAGCTGCCTTTAAGCCATCTTTACGCTTTCTTTAAGCCACCTTTAAGCAACACATATAGCTTAAAGGTGGCTTAAAGATCGTTTTTAAGCTACCTTTAAACACCTTTAAGCTATCTTTAAGGAGGACTTAAAGATGGTCATTCATCCTGTGTTCCGTAAGAAATAGAGGGAATAATACTTGGTAGATGTAAATATATATATATATATATATATTTATATATATATATATATATATATATATATATATATATATATATATATATATATATATATATATATATATATATATATATATATATTTTTATTTATTTATTTATTTTTTTTTTTTTCTAAAATCAAACGACTTTTTTCCAAATTGTAGAACCACAAATTGAGAAGTCTATATTCGGCCAATGGGAACAGGAAGACGATTTCTTTATTCCTACAAAGGCGTTTAAAGAAGTAGAAAAACATATAAAAAGCAGTAACCTGGTTATTGTGACTGGTCATTCCGGATCAGGAAAGTCTGCCATTATTCAGCATATTGCGCTAAAACACAAAAAACAGGGCTGGACCGTAAGACGAATACAAAAAATAGATGACATTAGGAAAGAATATTCTTCAAGTCAATTTCAAAAGGACAAAACCATTTTTATTTTAAATGATCCCTTTGGAAACGAATCTTTTGATGAAATATTAAATAATTCATGGAAAACATGTGAGGAAGAATTAAAGTTGTACATAAAAACAGCAAAACTTATGATGTCTTGTAGAACTCACATCATCAATGATGGTAGATTGGCACATTATCTCGTGAATCAATCACATATCATAAACATAGATGATGACAAATATAAATTATCAGTCAACGAAAAACGGCAAATTTTGACCAAATATACATCTGCTATGAATTTATCCGAAAAAGATCGTAATGAGATCGTTAAAGTAGATATGCATTTCCCGTTATTGTGTAAGTTATATTTTAGCAAAAAGGAATACACCAATAAGGGTATAGGATTTTTCACAGAGCCCGTGGAAGTGCTAAGAGAAGAAATAAAAGGGTTTAGACAAAACGACAAAGGGAAATATTGTGCGTTGGCTCTTCTTGTTCTTTTCAACGATGATCTTTGCGTTAGTGATCTTTTTAAAAATACGGACACGGAAGACAAATTCAAATACACGTTAAAACTTTGTGGATTACAAGAAAACACGTCACCTTATACTATAGGCGACCTCCTTTACTCCATTAAAGATTGTTTTGTCAAAAAAGTTGGCAACACGTATAGTTTTTGTCATGATTTTGTGATGGAAGTTACCACTCACGTTTTTGGAACAGATTACCCCAGAGACACAATAAAATACGCTGACAGCGGCTTCCTCAGAAGAAGAGTTCGACTAGAGAATAGTGAAGAGAACTGTGAAGAAAACAAAGATTCGTTTACTATTTATCTGAGTGACCAATACATAAAGGAACTTGGAGAAAGGCTTTATACTGAACTGTTTGCTGAACGCCTGTTAGATGTCGTACTCAACCCTTGTCTACGGAATGAAAAAGTAATTGAAGTACTGAAAGAAAATATAGCAGATCATCCAAACAATCTTCAAATGTTACTAGAAAAAAAACATCACACAATTAATAAAAAAACGCTTGATAAGAGCTCTCAAAGTGTACTGTCTAAAATTGAATTTTTGGCGTTGCAAAATGAAGTCTCTCCACTTTTTTCTCTGATCGTATTTTGTCATACACAACTATCACAATACTGCATACAAACTCTACAACAAAAAGAAATCGACATAACGACCTCTTTTCTATTTTCCGCGATGTGTTGCAATGGCTCAATAGAATTGTTTAATAGTGTTTTTAAAAACAATGCAAAAAAATGTTTGAAAAAGGCATCGGGAGGTCTTTACCCTATTCACACAGTATCTGCGTTCCAAAATCATGAATTACTCCACGTCTTGATTGATATCGGTGTAAATGTCAATCGAAAGACTGAAGTCGATTACGGTGGTTGGACTCCCCTAATGTTAGCAGCTGGTAACGATACCCAGGAATATGAGGATAATAGCTTTAGTGAATCAGGCAAAACAAAAACAGATCAGAAATCAAAAAGAAGAGATGAAACTGTACAAATTTTGATGCTAAATGGAGCAGACATTAACTTATGTAGTGAAGACGGAACCAGTCCTCTCTATTTGGCTTGTGCAAAAGGACATGATAGCACTGTGAAACTTTTACTGAGTAATGGAGGAGACATTAATTTATGTATGAATGACGGAGCCAGTCCTCTCTTTATAGCTTGTCAAGACGGACATGAGAGCACTGTACAACTTTTACTGAGAAATGGAGCAGACATTAATTTATGTATGAATGAAGGAGCCAGTCCTCTCTATATAGCTTGTGCAAAAGGACATGATAGCACTGTGAAACTTTTACTGAGTAATGGAGGAGACATTAATTTATGTATGAATGACGGAACCAGTCCTCTCTTTATAGCTTGTCAAAACGGACATGATAGCACTGTACAACTTTTACTGAGAAATGGAGCAGACATTAATTTATGTATGAATGAAGGAGCCAGTCCTCTCTATATAGCTTGTCAAACAGGACATGATAGCACTGCGAAACTTTTACTGAGTAATGGAGTAGAAATTAATTTATGTATGAATGACGGAACCAGTCCTCTCTTTATAGCTTGTCAAAACGGACATGATAGCACTGTGCAACTTTTACTGAGTAATGGAGCAGACACTAATTTATGTATGAATGACGGAGGCAGTCCTCTCTTTATAGCGTGTCATCAGGGACATGATAGCACTGTGAAACTTTTATTGAGAAATGGAGCAGACACTAATTTATGTACGAAGAAAGGAGCGAGTCCTTTTTTTATTGCTTGTCAAAACGGACATGATAGCACGGTGCAAATTTTACTGAGTAATGGAGCAGAAACTAAGTTATGTCTGAATGACGGAGCCAGTCCTCTCTTTATAGCTTGTCAAAACGGACATGATAGCACTGTGCAACTTTTACTTAGAAATGGAGCAGACACTAATTTATGTATGAATGACGGAGCCAGTCCTCTTTTTGTAGCTTGTGAGAAAGGACATGATAGCACTGTGCAACTTTTACTGAGAAATGGAGCAGACACTAATTTATGTATGAATGACGGAGCAAGTCCTCTTTTTGTAGCTTGTGAGAAAGGACATGATAGCACGGTGCAACTTTTACTGAGTAATGGAGCAGACACTAATTTATGTATGAATGACGGAGCCAGTCCTCTCTTTATAGCTTGTCAAAACGGACATGATAGCACTGTGCAACTTTTACTGAGTAATGGAGCAGACACTAATTTATGTCTGAATGACGGAGCCAGTCCTCTCTTTATAGCTTGTCAAAACGGACATGATAGCACTGTGCAACTTTTACTGAGTAATGGAGCAGACACTAATTTATGTATGAATGACGGAGCCAGTCCTCTCGTTATAGCTTGTCAAAACGGACATGATAGCACTGTGCAACTTTTACTGAGTAATGGAGCAGACACTAATTTATGTCTGAATGACGGAGCCAGTCCTCTCTTTATAGCTTGTCAAAACGGACATGATAGCACTGTGCAACTTTTACTGAGTAATGGAGCAGACACTAATTTATGTCTGAATGACGGAGCCAGTCCTCTCTTTATAGCTTGTCAAAACGGACATGATAGCACTGTGCAACTTTTACTGAGTAATGGAGCAGACACTAATTTATGTATGAATGGCGGAGCCAGTCCTCTCTTTATAGCTTGTGAAAACGGATATGATAGCACGGTGCAACTTTTAAGGAGCAATGGAGCAGATATTTAAGTATGTTAATAGAACGGAGCAAGTCCTTTCAATTAAGCTTGATTAAAAGGACATGATAGCACTGTGCATCATTTATTGAGTTATGGAGCAGATTTCAATTTATGTACCAAGAAAGGTGCCAGTTCTAACTTTATAGTTTGTTAAAATGGACATGATAGCACTTTTCAACATTTACTGAGTAATGAAGCAGAAATTAAATAATGTAAAGAGAACTGAGCCAGTCCTCTCTTTATAGCTTGTCAAAACAGACATTGTATCACTGTACATCTTTTACTGAGCTTTGGAGAAAACGTTGATTTATTTAAAGGAAAGGGGAGAAGGGTAGGTCCCCTCAATATATCTTGTCAAAACGGACATGATAGCACTGTACATCTTTTACGGAGTAATGGAGCAATCATTTAATTTAAATTAAAGAGATAGTGCCAGTTTTCTCTTTACAGCGTTTCAAAACGGATATCATACTGATAGCACTCTCTCACTTTTACTGAGTAAAAACATCAATGTGTGTATGAGGAACAGAGCAAGCCCTCCCAACATAACTTGTCAAAACAGACATGATAACACTGCAGCTTTTACTATGTAATGGAGCAGATATTAATTTGTGTAAAGTTTACGGAGCAAGTCCCCTCTATATAGCTTGTCAGAGTGGACATGATATCACTAAGCAATTTTTTACTGAGAAATGGAGCAGACATGAAAGACGGAACAAGTCCTCTCTATATATCTTCTTAAAATTGACAATTAACATTGACATTTTTACTGAGGAATGAAGAGGACGTTATCTATTTGTGTCAAAATAATGATGCCAGAGAGAAAGAGACAGACAGACGGAAAGAGACAGAGAGAAAGAGATAGATAAAAATTCTAAGAGAGAGAGAGAGAGAGACGTAGCCAGACAGATATTGTTAGTTATTTGTAACCAAACAGCCATAAGGTAATTCATGACTCTATAATGAAAATAATTAAAATGAAAAGTTAAAAACACCATAAAGAAATGAATATCGCGACGAAAAGTACTTTTCCGACTAGAAACGAGCTTCTTGCAAGCACCGATAAGGTATTCCGTCGTAGCTGCGTCATACTTGTGACGTAATACAAAAATTGATACCTGACCATGGTACAATATTAGATGTATAAACACTAAGTAAAAGAAACACAGTTTTATACTACATGTATATAAGCAAATACAGATCTTTAAAATTTGTCTATAGTTTGATTCGCCGCATGTTGTTTTTTGCATGTCCATTTTATTTAGAGAAACTTATTTAATCATCATAAATGACTCAATATAGAGAGAATATGAACAACGACAATCATTATATTCACACAGTAGTATGCCCAGTATGAAGGTAAAAAAACCAAACATTTTACGCGCATTTTTTATCGAACCAAAGCGCAAATGATTCTTTTAGTATATATGCGGAGATCCTGGAAATGTCACAGGGGGTTTTAAAGAATATTTTGTTTTTTGAGAAGGGGAGCTTGCGCGGATCAAAAAAATGGGGATTGAGTGTCTGACGGTTATTTGAGTTTGCCAGGGGATGTCCGAGGCATATTTTTGTAATTTTATAATGTACTGGTAATTGAAAGAAATTTCGCGGGGGTGGGGTCTGGAACCCTCCCCCTTTTCTTCTAGATCCGCGCATGGGGAAGACCGATGCCGGTTTTAAACATTTGTATTTAATAAATCAATTTCAAAACTATCGGAATTCCAATAATACCTCTAAACGCAGCTAAACGTAAAATAAGAACCATTTAGTCTCGGTGAGTATTCGGCCAACCTGCGTCCGCGTACAAAAGAAATGACAATTCTCAAGAAATATGAATGGACGATCTGGATCCTAGGTCATCCATCCGATTCTTTTTCAGACTAAGAGCTACAGACCTGCAATAAGAAGCTGTCAAACTCTTACTGATTATGTCAATTTATTTTGTCTCAAAGAATCAGGTTATTTTAATCAATGAAGTTTTACCTTAAAAGAAAAAAATGTTCTTGATCATGCATTTTATTATTCTTGACACTTATAGACCATTGTGGACAATATAATATATCTCCAAGAATATATATTAAAGGAGACCTAGTATTCCCTATTTAAAAGACTCTGTAATTATCTAACATATGTCAATAAAGAATATTATTAATTAGCCCTTTGATATAAATGAAAACAAGCACATATTACAACACACTTTAAGAATAAAGATCGCTTCAGCAACCTTATATATTATTATTGACCTATGATGGCAGGGGACAGTTTTTTTGATACAATTCATTGTAGCCAAGGGATGCATGTTTTCGGAACTCTGTAACTAGAATTTTCTCAGTTCCCATTCAGCACAAATACCTTTAATTCACTCTCTATAAGGCCGACACCAATTTCTGAAGAAAATTATTAGTGAAAACCTGTAAAATTCTCTACATACTGGTTTTTATGAGTTTTTGACCCTTTCATATTTTGCTAATTTTTCATGATTTTTCAGCCTTTTAGACCTCCCACAGCTAAATCCCTGCAGAGGGTTGACCTTCCGTACCGCGTGCATGTTGCACTTTCACATGTCAGAAACTTACCGGTGTATAGTTTACAATATCCCATCCACCTACTTTTCGTGCTATTCTATCTCCCGTCTGTAACTTGCAATTTCACTGTGTAAAGTCAGCACAACAGTCATAGCCGCGGGTTTTGCATTTTACTTCTGATTCTCATGTACCTAACATAACGGGCCTACATATTGCATATCAATTTTAACAACAGACACCCCTCTAACTAATGATAATCATTTAAAATCATTTCATGAATTTTAGCAACATTCATAAGCCTTCAAGTACAGCAATTCTCAATTTTACAAAAATAGTGACGGGTACTTAATTCGAAACTGTCCCTTGCTACCTTTAACATACACTAACATTCTCTGAAAAGCCATCTTGTCTGAAAATTAAAAGGTTTATGCTATTCTGAGAAAAAGTACACAACATTTTGACAATTTCATTGAGGTTTAAGAAAAATATGGCCATTTAAGTGAACCCACCATTTCCACTTTCCTCTATTTAACACAGATTCATAGGGCTCTCTATAAATAAAGCATCTTTACCTAATTTTTTAGAGGTCAACTGTTGTTCAACCTCCTTAAATAAGAAACCTTTTTCAATACTACATACATTTGCTTGATATTATCATGATAAAAGAATCACATCACTTAGAAATCCCTCTACATGTATACCCTCTCCCTATCTTTTGATTTTCACAAGAAGGATTAGTTTGAACAATTTAACCAAATATTATGAAACTTTTGGCAGTTTCCTTGAGTCATTTCTTACACATATTTGAAAACAACCATCACTGATATTTAAAATTGATCTTTTTTGGTAAATAAATGATTTGTAGCATTTTTATTCACAAAAAGTCATGTCGCCCTACATGTGATTTCTTGTTTTCATGAAAAACTAAGCCTATAATCATATTTAGTGGATATCTTACATATTCTGGTTTTTAGTCTCCTTTTAACTTTGCTAAATTAGTAAGACCTACAGGTGTGATGTGTGCGTTTAATTAAAATGAAATTCAAACACACCCGGGTACCTGGGGACGGATGAAAAAGCCATGAAAAATGTTCAAATTTTACATGTTTTTCTACATTTTTGATGCATATATGCAATAAAAGGGTAAAAATATGTTGTTTTTTATTCATTTCAAGAGTAATTATCATAGCAGATGTTATTTCAAGGTCAAATGTACATTTACAAATCCTACATGTAATGGTAATGGAGTCCATTGGAAAGAGGGGGTGGCTTTTTCAATTCTGTAAATTCATCTAAAATACCATTTTCTGATAGGAGGGAGCAAAAACTTGAGTTTTTTTGACATATTGTATACTTTGATAACTGCATTTGTCTACATGTAAAGTTCATATGAAATAAAAATATGCTGTTTTAAAAAAATTGGGTGATATAAGTCAGGTGGCTTAATATTATTTCATAAAATCAGACAGCAAAATGGCAGCAAATTCATAAATTTAATGATTTAATTGATAAAAACTGTTTTAAAGTATTTATTCTTATCTCAGTAATTAACTTAAGCCTATTAATAGTCATCAGGATAGGAAATACCTACTCTCTTAGCCAATTTACTCTAGTGGCGGTCATTCTACACATTTAAGAGGGAGTTACTCCCCTTGAATATTTTAGCTAATAAATCATGTAATGACATCTATAGCCAGGAAAATCATCCATTTTCACAAAATGTATTACTTATGGTACAAAATCCACTCAAAATTACAGTTAAAGGAGAAAATGAAAATACCATGTAGTCTTGAAGGTGGCAGGGGACAGTTTTTTTTATACAATTCATTGTAGCCAAAGGATGCATGTCTTCGGAACTCTGTAACTAGAATTTTCTCAGTTCCCATTCAGCACAAATACCTTTAATTCACTCTTTATAAGGCCAATCACCAATTTCTGAAGAAAATTGTTAGTGAAAACCTGTAAAATTCTCTACATACTGGTTTTTATGAGTTTTTGACCCTTTCATATTTTGCTAATTTTTCATGATTTTTCAGCTTTTTAGACCTCCCACAGCTAATTCCCTGCAGAGGGTTGCCCTTCCGTACCGCGTGCATGTTGCACTTTCACATGTCAGAAACTTACCGGTGTATAGTTTACAATATCCCATCCACCTACTTTTCGTGTTATTCTATCTCCCGTCTGTAACTTGCAATTTCACTGTGTAAAGTCAGCACAACAGTCATAGCCGCGGGTTTTGCATTTTACTTCTGATTCTCATGTACCTAACATAACGGGCCTACATATTGCATATCAATTTCAACAACAGACACCCCTCTAACTAATGATAATCATTAAAAATCATTTCATGAATTTTAGCAACATTCATAAGCCTTCAAGTACAGCAACTCTCAATTTTACAAAAATATTGACGGGTACTTAATTCGACACTGTCCCTTGCTACCTTTATATCTTAGGTCACCTAATTACGAATCAGAGAATTAACTGTTTTGGTTGAATGTTACAACAACATCATAATGTCAAATAGCGACAAATGTAGAGATATGTGGTTTATATGTTGTGATATTTCAAAGGCATTTGATAAGGTGTGGCAGAAGGGTTTAAGATCCTTTAAATAAGTAACATGTAATATACGATGCTATTTTCAACAAACACTTCATGAGTATGTCATTTTGTTAATACACAAACGAAAGTATAGCTTTTCAAGAATACTATAATTGGAAAAAATTATGACCTAAATACAACAGTGATCACGAAAATGATTCGATATGCAAACAATACAAGGAAAGCCCGAATCGGACCGTCTGTTCATTTACCTTATTAATCAATTGTAATAGTTCAATTTCACAATTTTCAGACTAAAGGGCTATATATGGTTTGAGCCTTAAATGGCCCCCTAAAATGAACATTGTCATTTTACTGTAATTCTTCGTTTTATTTGTATAAATATACATTTGAAGTTTTATCATAATTTTCATTTTGATTTTAGTACCCACAATTTAAAAATATGACATCTTAAAGTTTACCTTTTCCCGCCATTTTCTCATTTTAGCATAAAAACGGCTTGTTTTTAGGTAGTTTTTCTTTAAGGAAACATTGAGCGACTGCTTGAGCAAACGAAATATTTTCACCAAAGATGTATCTATCCAATACTTATAAGTGACAAAAAGTTCGTTCTTGTTCAAAGAGTCGCTCTATATAAGTGACATATAGGTCCAATGGGCCGGATGTTTATTCATTAGGGTATTATATCATATACATGTATCTTTATTTGTTTATAAAACACATGTCACTATAATAAATCACTTACTTACTTACATGTACTAATACTTAATAATATACTTATATTAATAATAAATTACAAAAGTATATAACCAGATCACAATATTATAATTCAGATACTCATTAAATGTTACATGCATATGTAGCTCTACTGTTTTTACTTCAGTTTTTCATCAATTGCACAAGTATTTAGCTATAAAGATATATGCATATTATACATATATATAATTTTGCAAGGAGATAATATGCATAGGCTAAATTTGTCCAACCCATATTGACTTTATTCTATGAAAATATGTTTAAATATAATTTAACCAAAAAACTGGCAAGCTTCAATTAGTGTTTTTTTTAAATTTATTTATGTGGTGAAAGGGGGGGGATTGGTATTTGTTGTAAGTATATATCTTGAATTAGAAAATAATAATAAGAAGAAGGTTTTAAATATAAGATTAAAGCAGTTGACTGGAGTCTCTATTAAGGTAAGATTTTCTTGGTAATAATATGTCAATTAAAATGGCTTCAGAATGAAGCCACACCTGTCAGATTGGGAAATCATCAAAAGACTTGTAGTAATTGCGCATGTTTCATGGTGCCAAAAGAAATTATGGCTTCGTTTAATATTTAATTGAAATGGCAAAGAAAGCAGAAGATGATTGGCCACAATTAGTTTTTTAAGGTAGTGTTTTGATATTAACCCTGGTAGTTAAATGATTTTTCATTGGATCATTTAAACCCAATTTGAAACCCTGTGTTTTATTGGTATTTTTTGGTGGAAATGGGTGGGATTTTTGTTCAATTCAGTTCTCATAATTAATTTGTTGCCTATAAAAACCCCTGTAATTGAGGTTATCTTTACCAGTTGCCCATTAACGTGACGAACTGATCGCGCTTCCCCTATTTCATACAGGTATGTAATCATATAAAACCATTTTTATTAACTGGGTCATTCTTAAAAAGGTGGATTTTATCAAGTACCACTTGTTTAAAAACCAAGTACTTACAACCGGATTGAGTTTATCATATTTTGTATCAGGCATATCATTATGTTTGTTTGCTAAAATATGTCAACAGTACATCAAATGAAAATCTATAAAATATAATATTTACAACCACATGAAAAGAAAACAGTCTTTGGTGTAACGCATAAGAAATATTCATAAATTTCATTAAATCTTATTGTTCATGCATTTGGTTTGGTGGTAAAGTAAAAAAAAAATAAGTTTTTCTTGAACTTAATCATAAAACAAGAATTCAATAATGTATATTCCTTAAATTTTCATATTTGGTTTGTGAATGAGAATTAGGCATCTATCTCATGACATTGTATTGCACACTGAAAACTTCTTTTCCATGTAATGTCTGATTTTTTTTTAGCAGACGCTTGTAAGTGACATGAAAAATAATCAAGGTGAAAAAAACCCAATATTTCTTGAAAATCTTTGAAAATAAAAACAAGGGATGTTACACTTAAGGCTATTATGAGGCTGTAATAAACCAAACTTGGGTGTTTGTATGTAGTTAATTAAATGAACATTTTGCACTTAAAACTTTTTTAAAGAGTTGTCTGCCCTTTGGGAAAATTTAAAAAAAATGCATTTTCTAAAAATATGTATGGTAAACTATGAAAGTTTTTAGCATATTCGAAGAAAGGGAACGCTTTTGCAGCAACCTTTTACCAAGAGAAATGTGAAATAATTACTTGTACTAAAAAAATATATTTAAAAATGCATTTTTCCCTATATACTTCAATGTTAATTTTACCATAATTTAAAGTTATTAAAATTGATATTTTCATAATACTTCAAAGGTGAATCTTTGTTATTTAATAAACTCCTTAACATCACTTCAAGATTTTAGTAATCAAACGTGCAATCTATTAGATATGAAATATGATAGTTATGGATGGACTCATAAAGTTGTGTTTAACTGGTAGGTTCAATATCTGCTTTCTACTGAAATAATACCCAGTATTCTCTACTGTGTCTTGTATTTGATTCATTTTGTTAAATGCATTATACTTGTTCTTAATATCGATATTGTTCATTCAGAGGAAAATACAATTTTTAATAGTTGTTCAATTAAACGATGTATAAAAACTCCAAAATAAAATGAAAAAAAAAATTAGAAGTTTTCTATATTTGCTCAATTAAACGATGCATAAAAACTCCAAAATAAAATGAAAAAAAAAAGTTTTTTTTTTATAATAGTACATGGCATTCCGAGTCTTAATATTAAACAACAACTCTATAATGTCTGGGAGTTCTAACATGGACAATTCAATGTAATAATGTTAACAAAATCGATATTAAAGTGCAAAAATCATGCAAAATTTTAACAGCATCACACACTCCACTATGTTGCGGGGTTCCAGCAATTTAAATTTTAAAACGAATTACTGCAAAGTTTTGATTTGTACTAAATAGCATTTTACGGATACTTTGTAGACTAAACAACTTCCTTGATTCATGAAATAAAAACAACATGTTTGTCATTGCTTGATATTTGATGTTTCCATGTAGAGTATTCAGCAACTTAAAAAATTACATACAAAAACTTTTATAGGACATTTTGTGTTTTCATATTGCAGGCGACATTATATAAAACTAGTAAGAAATATCATTGTAGGTCTACTCTTATGATATTTTGTTTATGAATTATTCCATATATGTATTTGTAGACTCTTTGGCTCATCGGAAAATGGATCGTAAAAGTTACTTTTCCTGAGTACAATTTATTGTAACTGCAAATATTCAATAAACTTTCTGAGATATCCCGGATCCATTAATTTTCAAATTATTAAGCACTCCTATTCTCGTTATTATTTTGTTAATGATTTTTCAATAGAAATTTTAGCTTTTAGGTTAAATAAGAAGTAAGGAAAATTTAAGCAAAAAGGTCAGGCTTAAAAAGACCTTATACAAAATGAAAGCATCGAGCTCCAAATGTTTACTTAATAATGTTGAATCATTAGCATTCTTGGTGACCCAATACATTGGTACATACATTTGTGGGTAGCCCTCATCAACGAAATTACATCTTCGACGAAAACTATTTACAAAAGATTGAGTTTCCCTACTGAAACCCGACGCATCCAAAAACACATCCCCACAAAAAAAACGAACACAAACCAAGAACATTGGCTCTGATGAACTTTTTTGGAACTTTAGTTTAACATAAATGATGAAACAGTAACAGTATTACTTTTTCAGAACTAAATGCCTGATTAATCTGAATGAAAGGAAAGCACGACTTACCCTTTCAAAGTCAATGATGACATATTTTACTGGAAGTCTGTGATGCAATAACAACAAGTACCTTCTTTTGGCTTTGTGTGCAGGCAGATGTGTATCGTTATTGTTGATCGTTATTGTAGATCATGTAACATTTGCCAAATGAAAACTTTACTAGAAAGAACAACAAAGTAACCACACGCTTGTGGCCGTACTTTTAAATGTGTAGCAGTAGACGTGATGGGGCGGATACAGCCACTAACGGGCTGCTATATTCTGACACTGCTGGGCTTGGTTACTGTCCTACTCAAATGTCGAAAAACGGAGAAAGTTATGGAAGCTCTTATTTGTATAAGTTGTATAACGGGTGTTTTGGAAGAAATGTTGACGATCAAAATAAACAATTGAAGTTAGAACTGAAAATAAAATTGAAGTTAAATTGATAGCAAAAACAAATAAACTTCTACACGACTTTTGACGACTACACGCACAATGTACCGCTTGATGTGTGACTGGCTCCGCGAACATTTCAATGGGACGTTTAAACAGATACGACGCCTCTGATTTTCAGACTGACCGAGAAATTGGTTCAGGTATACTGTAGGATCAGAAATATTTCCTGAGGATTAAATTTCTTTATTTTTGTTGGCAGCATATATCAACAAAATTAAATCCATGACGAATTTTCAACCCAAGTACAAATAAATACATAGTTCATGCGCAATTCATTTTAAGGATTATGATATGACGAAATTAAATGCCAATGAAATTATATTTGGTTTAAAAAAAAACGAAATTTCAACCCAACGAAAATATGGTCTTCTACAGTATATCAACAGCTTTATTTGACTATTATAACGCGACTCAGGATTGTTTAGGGTTTCCTACTTTCAAGCTCATGTATTGGCGCACACTGAGGGGGCCAATGAGAATCCTTACAAAAATTCTGGACTTTATCACGAGGCGTCCAAATATATATGTTTTCATACTTATTGCCAGTTTTGTCTATGCTCCAAATTAAAAAACCAAACAAAAAACATTCACATGCTTTGGACAAACATGTTCGTTTTTGGGTTTTTTATATTGATTTGTCGTCTAATTCATTTCAAAATGTGAATCTTATTTGATATATTCTGTTATCCAAATTAATTCCTTGTGCCACAGTCGAGTATTCTGAAACTTGGATTAAATTTAGAATTCAAGTAGTATGTGAATTTGTTTTGCATTATCGATCAAATGTGATTTTATTTTCATAAGACAAAACAAAAATTTAGTTTGAATAAGAAAAACGTCCTTAAATTTTTTTTCTCGTTACATTGGTTGTACATGTATACTATTCGCTTTCATTGTCGACCATTTCTTAAAATTGAAACTTGGTTTGGTTGTTCAGTGGTTAAACGTAGAGGGCGTCCTATAAAATCAATTTTATGTCAAACAAGCATTTGAAACATTTGCTGCAGTTTCATAAATGGGTTTCGTGTTTGAGTTGATGCAGAATACATATTGTGTAGTGTAAATTTATTTTTATTTTTCATTAAAATAGATGTTTGGAACATGTTCAGGAACAGTTCATTCCATTAAAACCATTGACTAATTTAAAACCAAAGAACATATGAATTTGCTATTAAAGGGGCATTGCCGCGATTTCAGTTAAATTCTATTTTTCTGTTTTTATTATTAACAATGCTCTATGAATGCATTTCCAATAATCAAATAAAATTTGAGGGTCAGTCGTTGAGTAATAAGCAATATACCAGAACAAACCTTTTTCAAGCTGATTTGGGTAGCTTTCTTTTCATTTTGAGCATATTAAATAAACACTTTCTGGCGTGTAACACATTCATTTTAGATCTAAAACTGACATTTTTACTTCAACGTTCAAAATGTAAACAAAAGCTTTGTTTACATAGCAAAGAATTGCAAGCTCTGTAACTCGCTTATAACTCAACGAATGAGAACACAATTTCAGTTGCCAATTAAGAATGCCCTATTGAAGCATTGTAAATATTAAAATAAAAAAAAATGATTTTTGACCAAAATCGTGACCATGCCCCTTTAAGGAAGGGAACATAAAAAAATGTGTATGAAATAAACATGTAAACCATAAATGCATTTTCAATGTCATTTATAATTGTTTGAGGTATCTATTGAATTAGAATTGTTTTTTGAATTTTTGCCCCGAAAGATAAAGTTCATATCATTCAAACCATTCTCACGATTAATCAGGATAACACATGACTTAAATATTATCATATCTTAACAGTTACAATCTGGCTGGGCTTTTTTCTATCAAATATTAAATCAACATCAATCACTCATCTTAATTATTGTTAATTACAAGAAATCCAAATTAACATCGAGCCATTAAATAAAGTCATCAGACATAAAGGTTTATACAATATTTACACAATTATTATTCCTTTGATCGGGATAAAACACTTTAATTACTAGTATCGGCATACTAGAGAATTTGAACAAAAATAATTTGCTTACATGCTAGCTATGAGTTATAAAAGGAAAACTGTTTAAATGTTACCAAATAGGTTGTTTCTTTTATTACAGTAATAGATTAACGTAATTTGTTTTTTTCACCCTTGTTTTCACTATCCTGCGAAAATATACCCTATTCACAAATTCTACCCACCAGGCAAACATGTCGAACAATAAAAAAAATGTCCTTCTAGATGTAGTTCAACAAGATACAGTTGCAAAGCGGAAAAAAAACTTGCATAGCTAAAAATACACACTATTCGGTAATAAGTCACTTGAGTCTTGGGAATATATTTACATGTATATGTTCCCTGTCGTTCTTTTTTTTAATCTAATATCTTATCTTAATAAACAAAGCATTCATTAATCCTAATGCCGTTACAGTAAAGTCTTCCTCAAAACTTGCTCAAACTTAAAAACAAATACTACATGCTAGAACTTCAAAATCAGGAAAAGGAAAACGCGTTGCTTCGTACTTCTGTTGTTAGAATAGAAATATAGTTTTAAAACAGAAATTGCATATACAATTCGTCTTGGTTTAAGTTTATTTATATATATTTACATTCCAAATATTTTTTGCATGTAAAGTGTGTGAAAAGGTACTGCAGTTATAAGACCGTAACACACATAAGGTACTCAAAGGTTAAAATGACGAGTTTTATTATGACATCACAAACGTTGAACGCTATAAAATGCAATGTCACAAGCGAGAATCAAAGTTCACCCTTTCGGCTGTTACAGTGGCTCTTCCATTAATTTGAACTTACCCTTAGGATAAAACAGAAATCTTGACCTATAAATCACATTTGCAGACAAGGCAAGAAGTTAAAAAAATGTAAATATAAGCATTAAATAATTATTTTTTAAAAGATATAGTCTCATAACTGCAGCGGTGTGTGGATACAAATTTTCATAACGTGCTGGCGCGCGTTACTCAATTTGTATGCACACACCGCTGCAGATATGAGACTATATCTTTCAAAAAATAATGATTCAATGCTTAAAACAATTATTATTTTACATATAAATTCAGTGTATATTTCCCCTTATGTTTGCATTGAAAGTATGCAACGTTCAATTTCCTGTTGATAAATTTAGCTAATTCATGCGCCAGGAGCACAAATATAAACGTCATCACGCGTTTTGAGCATATTCTTAGTGTAAGACACAGGATGAATCTCTGCCATTCAGTAAATTGAAATGCGACTGCAAGGTAGCTAAAATGTGACTGAATGGCATATCTCTGCCATTCAGTCACCTTTTCAGACCATTCAGTTATAATTCAGTTGACTGAATGGCAGAGCTTCATCCTGTGAGATTAATTAAAACGTTTAAACTTACATATCTGATTTATTATGTATTGATGGAAAATAATAGTTTAATCATATGTTTTCGTCAATAAAAATATTTCAGACAAGCTTTCTGGCACTATATTTGAAGTCAAGGAAGAGGTCAAAAAACTATGTTGATATTGCTGTTCCATGTATGTTTTTATATCACTGACTAAGAGCGTATATATTTCATACAAAAAGACATCAGTATGAAAATATAGATATAAGCATTGACTCCTTTTTTTTGGTGTCGTTGGACTTACAATGTATATACAACAAGCGGTGCAGACTAATTATATCTTCAATTTGTCTGCACTGCTTGTGTGCGTTAAAGGACCGACGACATCACAAAATAATTAGTCAGGCTATTATTAAGTTTAAAAATTAATACACTGTAATACATGTTAACTGGGATGGGCACGTCAGAAAAATCAAAATTTATAATTTATTCAATAATTGATTTGACGTTTTAAGGCATGGTTGTTGTTTTTTTTTTAAATTCATGATTTGAAGCAAGCCATCGTTAGATAGCTTAGTACGTTATTGATTTTCAGCATTTTATATGTTAATCCCATTTCAAACCGAACTGCATTCCGTGCTAGAAAGAGAGAAAGGATAGTCATATAATATTTTTCAACTTCATTAAGAATCTAAGACTATGAAGCAAATCCTACTTTATTTTCTCATCGCTTTTTCGTTTACAATTTACTGTGAACAAAGACACATTTTATTTGCGCGTGTCAAAAAGGAAGAATTCAACTCATCATTATCTGTAATTTATGAGGATGTTAACAGCGTTTTACTTTGTGGTGCAACGTGTTTCATTGATACTGTGTGTGATGGATTTGGTTTTAATACAAATAGTAAGCACTGTTTTGGAGTACATGATTTTGTAAGCGAGGGTTACTCTTATCAACCGGTTCCATCCATATCAAAAGAAGTGTTTTGGTATCGTCCAGGTAATAAGTATTTAAACACGTGCAATTTCATGCATTTCGAGGAAAATGATAATAACCTATTAAAAAATTCTAACAATAAGAACTAATTACTTGTTAGCATTGAACTCTTTACTTTACAGCAATTTTTATTCCCATGCAAATAAATATATAATGTAACAATTATGGTATAACATATAATGTCGTAACTTTTTAATAATAATTATTAATAAAAAAAAATATGAATTATAATATCATTAAAATTACAATAAAGGATTTAGAATCAATTTAATCAAGAAATAGATTTAAACTATTTTAAACTCTTTGACAGATTTTTTTTAAATTTGCAAGGGATATACACGTTCACATTCTTTAAAACGAGAAAATTTGGCGCATATGTATTTTATAGCAGACGCATTTGCCGTTGCATGGCACAATTAAATTTTAGCACAAAAACAAAATACGTGTCCTGTTTAATAAACGATTACACCGAAATTTAGCACTGTGTTTATTCAAGCACGTAAACACAACGATCTTGACTTCTAGCTAGCATGCACGGTAAACTGTCGTTGAGAACAATGCATTTACTTTGGTGTACCTATTGATCATATTCAAACAATGCTTTTCTTGATTTTTTACGTTTCTAAATAAAGTTCTTACTCCATTAAACCAACAAAATGTTTATTAGTGTAACTATATATTTCAAAACAATTCTAACCAAAGTCATATAAATGTATCAATGACTGTAAACATCTAATTGTTGGTTCAATTCTATAATTCCTTTCTCTATATCTAAAATGAAATACATTTTTGTAATCATTAATCTTCTTTTATAGGTGGTATTTAACACCGTGTTGTTAAACACGTCCTGTCGATATACACAAACAAAAAATATGATTTCGTATTAGGTCCTTTAAATGTAAACACATAGCGTAGTTCAATGGTTTAGACGGTTATCTACTATTCTGTAAGTCGTGAGGTGTAATCCAACTTTGGGTTTTATAATTTTATTGTTTTAGTATACGTATTTGTTGTTAGTCATCATTGAGAAATTTTTTATTGTAAGATGACTATTAACAAGCTTGAGAAAAAAAAACTATATTCTTAAAACGTTGTGTCAAAAATGAATATTGTCCAAAAAAGTAAGATATTTTAGTGATTTCTAAAATCTTAACTTCTGCTAATGATATGAACTACTTTTAACATAAACGGATTCTAATTAGGACATATTTTCAAAAAAAGATTTACAAATATATATACAAATAGAATACAATTTACCGAAACTTAGATGAAATATTTAATACGTGTTTGCAATTACAGTAAACATTTGTATTTGACTACCCTTGTGAGCTAAACTAAACTAATGGATATATTTTGTATAGTTTGTGGTACAAAGAGTTGAAAATAATATTAACACATCACATAGTTTATAACATTTAGTTGAAATTAATTATTTTTATTGAGCTAAAGTACTTAAGATATTACATTTAAAAACGGTTATCCGACAAATTATTAATTTTGTCACATTAAAACATGGTATCATACGATTTTAGGCGTTAATAGTTTTTAAAACAAGCTGATTTTCCACCTGTGATTTTTATTTATAAAATACTACCTGTTTCTCAGTTTTTGTCCCTTTGTCACTTTTTTATTTCAAGGAAGGGGTATGATTTACTGTTTAAATTATTTTAGCTTTAGGTTGCGGGGCTAACTGGATAGAGTTCAAAGGTCACTGCTATTTCTACGGAAAACATCAAACAGTTTCATGGTTTGATGCTAAGGTAAAAAAAATAACGTGCTATGATTTTCTACAATTTAGTATAGATGTGAATGATAAAGCAATCTAAAATACTAGAATCAATTTGAGAAAAAAATATTTCTATAAATACCTGCTATTATATGGGTTTTTTTTAATGCTATGCGTGTTTTAATATAACATTTATCAAAAACATATTCATTTAACCAAAGTTGTTGATTAAGATTTTGAATTTCTTAACAATCGTTCAAGTTAACGTCTTTGTAAATTTTGGAATGATTTTCCTTAATGAACCAGATGATAGTCACTCTATTATTATACTTTACCTCGATATCTACACTCAATTATAGAAGTTTGAATAGGACTAAACATCTTCAATCGGAATATTACAAATGGATCAATTATTCTCTCACCAACGTTAATTATCTTTTATAATTAGGCAGAGTGTCAGAACATGTTTTCACACCTAGTAGAGATTGATGACAAAGCGGAATCAGACTGGCTTGCTTCAACATTTCTTAATCCAGGTATTGGAATTGTTTTCCATCTCTTTTTATTGACAAAGCGAACAATCTCGAAACAAATTTAGTTTATCCCTAGAGCTATCAATTGGATATCCTTCTAAGAGCGAAGAATGTTTATCAATACATTTCAAATAAGTTGCCCTAAATACATTCAAGGAGAAACCAACCTTTTTTTAAACTTACACATGTCTAAAAGAGCGCAATTATATACAAAACCTCAAAAAGCTTTTAAACATTTCGATAACATTGAAGATCAAATCGTATTTTCTTGGCAACTGAAACTATCAATTTTACAATCACTATAATAGAGTTGAATTCTAAAAATCTAATAAGCAAACTGTATATTATTGTATCAAATTCATGACAGCATAAATTGTCATATTACACGATAATTAAAGTCAATGATCCTTATACACGTTTATCTATACTGTGTAACAGAGGAACTTATTTGTAAGTTTTTTGAAACACTCATATTTGTAGATCTTTATTCAATTAAAAGTATAATTTCGATCGAAAAAAAAATCTGCAATTTACATTGGTTAGTATTTAATTTTATTGACCGACTTTTCTTGATATGTGTTTTAAAATGTAATATATCGGGAGTTTGTTTTATTGTAGATGGTAATTATGCTACTTGTCCCAGTAACATATTTGGCGGTTGCACAGCATGGACCGGACTTAAGGTATCCGATCCATATCAGGACCAAATTTTTCCAACCTTGAAAATCCATCATGTATTTAATACTCTGATATTTATTTAAAGCATTTTCGAGTAGAAAATGATATACCGATAGAAATTTTCAAAAATAATATTAACTAAACACTAATTAATTAATGAAGATTGCATTAAGGTCTATGGAGACTTGCACATTTCTTCAAATAAAAAAGTAATTACTAAGAATATAAAAAAATGCTTTCGTGGAAAGATGTATTTTATCATTATGAATACAAAAACTATTGAAAATAAATTGTACACCGTGTAGATTTTCTTAGAATTAATTTCTATAGAATAAAAGCAAGGGGGATAACTCTTCAAAAATAGAAAAGGTCATTAATTAGGACACACTCTACTCTTACATCTTGATACTTAAATAGGAAAATAATGTCCAAGTATACTGAGTATTAAGGCCATACATATCTGTTGTGCACCCAGATTCATTAAATCTGAGGCTATTATGGATCGGATACCTTAACGACCTTAACATCGAAGGACAGTATGTATGGGACCATTCGAACACGCCCATGGTGTTTTTCACCTGGTATATATTTGAAATAAGTCTGGGTGATGTACGTGACTGTGTTGACATTCTGAGAAATGGC
Source organism: Magallana gigas (assembly GCF_963853765.1). Lineage (NCBI taxonomy): Eukaryota > Metazoa > Mollusca > Bivalvia > Ostreida > Ostreidae > Magallana > Magallana gigas. The sequence goes on along the minus strand of NC_088853.1, from coordinate 18,841,196 downwards.
CAATGGAACGACAGACCGTGCTCGGTCTTAATCCCATTCATCTGTGAGAAAGAGAATACCCACTTATAATAATGGCTAACAATACAAAAGCCGTTGAAATTTGTATTGTCATGATTTGTTCTTAGGAGTATACAATCATTCAAATTTGGGGGAAGGGGTCCGAGGCCATTTTTTTCTTAATTATCATGGTTTGCCTCAGTGTACTTCTACACATTTTCTTCTACATGATTGAATAAAAAGTGTTCTTCATTTAATGTTTGTGTTAATTTGTCAGTTTGAAATGGGCATACTTTCACAAGTCCACAAATAGTAGATTCTACAAATACATTGGACTTCCATTATCAGATTAAGATAACATAAGTGGGTGTTCATAGTTTTGCATGTGGGAAAACTTGATTTTCTAAGCAGAATAATTTTAAGGATCGAACTTTGTTTGCACATTTTTTAAAAAGACTATGTATGATGTGAGCTTAAAACGGCCCTTTAGAATGAACATCATCATTTTACTGTAATTCTGTGTTATGTATTTATATAGTTTTTTCATAATTTCCACTTTGATTCAAGTGCCAACAATTTAGAAATATGACATCATAAAGTAAACCGTCTCCCGCCGTTTTCACATTTTAAGCATAAACGGCTTGTTTTTAAGCAGTTTTTCTTTCAGAAAGCATTGAGCGTATGCTTGAACAAACAAAATATTTTTATTAGAGATGTATCTATCCAACACTAATAAGTGACAAAAAGTTTGTTTGTACTAAGCTTCGCTCTATATTTTCTATTCGAAAAACAATAAGAAAAATGTCAATTTTTTTACTGATTTTGATCGAGTTATAAAAATAGCGTCACATCTGATGTTATATAGCTCCAGAAAGTGCAAATAAATCAATCAAATAGGGGAAAATTTAAACTGATTTGAATAATGAGTACATGAACACGGCCTTTTTTTAACAAGTGAATTAAAAAATACTAAATTTTTTATCCCTGTTCCAAATATAAAGGTCGGACTAAAGACTGTTTTGAAAAAAAATAGGGAGGGAGCCCCCCCCCCCCCCCCAGTTTAAAATGATAAAACAATCTGTTCCTTTTTAACAAATTAATGTATAAAGTTAACTACTTGCTTTCATTTATACCAATATGCCAATCAGTCACTTTTAAGTTTCCTTTCAGTCATAGCACAGATTACTGATATTTTTTAACTGGCATCAGGTTTCTTGAATTCATCAAGGGAAGATAATTCCTAAAAAAAGTTTATTGTGCAAAATGACCAGCTTTTTATATGTTGTCAGTCCTATATTTCTGTTCGTACCTTATTTATTCTGTTCGTTTAAAAGTTATAACGAACGTTACTTTGTGAGATATTCTCGTAAGATACTTTTTAAGCACTTAAAAGATACATTTAAGGATTTAAGGATATAAGATGACTTTTTGAATATTTACTAGAATATATATTTCTATTCTAGGCATGATTTATTTATAGCATATACTTAAAAAGTATTTATTTAACCAAATTAAATGATTAAAATTTTGATTTTCTAAAGAATCATTTTAATTATCAGTGTCTTTGTATATTTCAAGTGACTTTCATTAAAGAACTAGATGTCAATTACTACTTTATTATACTTTGATATCTAAACTCAATTATAGGTCTTTAGATAGAACTTAACATTTTCAAGCAAAATAAATAACAATCAATAATTTTTTCTTTCACATTTTTCTTTTATCATTAGAGTGCCAGGGCATGTTTTGACGCTTCGAAGAGATTGAGGACAAAACGGGGTCTGACCGGCTAGTTTTGACATTAAATAAGTTTTATTATAGAACATGATAAAAATCCTTAAAGATATAAAATTCATCCCTAGAGCAATCAATTTAATTTTCTACTAAAACATTAAGATGTTTATCATGGCTTTTTTTAGATAATATGCCAAAAAAAATACACTCTAGACATAAAACTATGTTTGGTTGTTTTGGTATAGATTCACAGAGTAACGTACGTTATTACTTTTAAACGAACTGAATAAATTATGTACGAACAGACACATAGGACTGACAATATATAAGACGCTGGTCATTTTGCACTATTAACTTTTTTGAGGCGTACATGTATCTCAAAAAGGAAAATATTTTGAAATGCAGTATAGAAGAAAAGATGCTCAAAATGATGCACTTTACAAAATGCAACCTTCAAAATTTGGTTCAGCGGCTCTAATAAGGAAATAAGAGACTGGCCAAATAAACTTTTTTTCCTCAGATATCTCAAGAACGGTGACGAATTTCTAAACACTTGTGGAACAAAGCTCTTATCCCTGAAATAAAATAGTATCTGGCCCTTAGAATGTAGACCCTGTTTTTCTATTCTAAATCATGTTTGGCTGTTAAATAGCAAAATCAAGATCGAACATATAACTTAAATTCTAAAATCAGACGGAAGATTTCCTCGTTGCTTGCAACGAGATCGTGTCTAGATTTTTTTTTTCTTTAAACAATGAAATAACTTCTGTATGATTTAAGCGGGTTTTGAAGAGTGTTGTCTTCTGAGAGAATTTGAGTCTGACTTCAGCAAGATTATTTTGTGCAATCCTTGACTTGATTTTTTTCTTAGGTTGCTAAAGGTTTGGACTAACCAATATGTGTTTGTAGATTTAAATCTTGTCCGTTGATAAAGAGTAATGGATTACAAAAAAATTCCTTAAGATTATGAAGGAATCATAAACATGCCCACATTAGAAATCTGTTCAGTTTTCGTCATGAATGATGAAATAAATCATATAAAATTGTGATTATTAAATCAAAATTTAAATACCTGACATTTAATTTGTAGTAAAACCATTAATTGACACTGGCTGTGTTTATCAACAATTGCATTAGTGTCATGTTGGTTTCAATGTTACAAATGTTAATTCAGTGCATAATGATAGTTATTATCGTTTGTTCTGTTTGTTCCTTACATATATTTGTAGATTACGCATACAAGCAGATGATTTACGAGTTTGATTGAAGTTCAAACAGTTTTGAAGTTCAAACAGTTTTGAGATAACATATTAAGGCAATGTCTGATGCCTTGTCGAATTTTGTTTTGTGCACAATAAAAAAAAGAATGCATCAATCATTATCACATCTCTTATAAATCAATACAGCTGAACCTGATTTTAGAGAAAGTCCAATACAAATATTATCCACATTAAAATATTCATTATAAGATCCCTATTACCTATTTGACGGATTCATAATTTCATTGTACATATATAAACATGTCATATACGTAATTGTACACACGTGTTATTTACAAAACCTTAACAGCTGCAGAATATTATTGAGCGTTTATAAACCAACACATTTTCAATTATTTAATCTAATTAATTACTAGTTTGAACAAACTAACCTTTCTTTATATATCATTCTAAGATGGAGTGCAAGAAGATGTGCTCGTACCTGGTAAATATTAAAGACATAGAAGAAGCAGAGTGGTTGTATACAACATTTTTAAAAAAGGTAATGGAAATCGAATTAGCATATTTTCGAAGGAAAAAGAAATCAATTTACTTTATATATGAAACAAGTGAGTAAGTCTTTTTTTGTTGATTAATACTTGAAATGTTGTTTAAAGGAATGCGACGCACTAAGCAAATTATTAGAAAATATTACGTGTACATTTTGTTTTAAAGACATAGAATACTGTGGTTTTATTAATTTTCGTGGGTATCAATTTTCGTGGATTTTCTGAAAACCACAGTTTCAAGGATACTTAATTTCGTGGCCAATGATCCAAATAATACAAATTATTAGTTGAAATTGAACTTCAATGAACATTTAATTTCGTGGATTATCTTAACAACGAAATCCACCAAAATTGGTATTCAACGAATATTGATGAAACCACAGTATTAAGTCCTTTAATAACATAATTTTTTAATACCTCAAACTAATCAACTGTTTTCATAAAAAAAATGTGGATTTTTTCACCATTGGTATAAAATCATTAAATTATCCTAAAAACACGTTACAGTTAATCAAAAGGTAAAAGTTTAAAGACATAGATCTTGACACGGAAAACTAACCAAACTGGACCTGTTCCAATTCTCTATACAAAACGTATTTCTAAGTCATTATTGCACATTAGATAAAGTGCATGCAATGCCTGACTTTGCTATAGTTTATTTTACTAAAACTTGTTATGCATTATTACCATGCCCAACCAATTTAGGGGATGTTACAGTTCTATAGTGAGCTTTATATTAAGGGGTACCTGCAGTCAAGCCTACACATCAGTAATATACATCATTTGTAATTATTGTGTCGTATAATTCATCTATCAGAATTTAAAACAAAAACCACATTCAAATCGATGCAAAAACTCCAATCTTAAACTGCTTTTAAAAATTCATTCAAGAGAAAATAAAAGTAAGCAAGCGAAATCAACATGCTTTTCAGCCACCAGTTGCGGGGGGCACGATTGTCCGGATTGAGCTGTTCACCTGTATATCCGTAACTGGCAGATGGAACATCACCAGGGAACACCAGTGAGGAGGAGCCAGGGCCTAAACAAGAAGGGACTTGGAGGGGCCCTCCTGGACTTTTCATACGAAATGTTTTAATTGTCCTGTGTACTGTGTTGTTAAATGTGTATATTGTATGATGTTGATTTTTGTAACTGGTGGTTGCCTTGTTCGGTATAGGGGCATTCCTCCACAAAATGGGGGGATGTAGTCTATTTGTGGGAGGAGGGGGTGTATTTTCGTTGTTTTTGTTATATCGGGCTCGGCGTTCCGGTTTCGTCGGCTTTTGTCTCTCTCTTTCTGGAAATGTCAGTGTAAACACACGTGTGCAACCACCAGGGATCATTATATATTGCCCTTGTCTTTTATTATAAGATACATTGTTTTATACTTAAGTGATTGTTGGCTTATTTATTGACCGTTCAATAGTTTCTATGACCATATGTATATATACAATCCAACTTTTGGAAATTTTCTCGGCATTACACGAATGCATACCAATCGGATCAGGGTATTCAATTTTCCAAAAGTTATTTCAGTTAGATTTGTTCATGCTATTTTTCAGAAAAAAAACTACCACTTTACATAGAACTGCAATAACAATATTCATGCCCTTAACCAAATTTATATTTACAGGTTAAAACAAGACAGCTTGGGACCGTGTGAAAGCGTCAACTATTATGAACTGCTACTGACATGTCCAGATCCTGCCCAGCCAAGAGGAATTTGACGACGACGACGACGATGTGCCACTCTCTCGCCTACAGTTTAGCAGTGAAGAAGATAAAGAAGATGACATCCCATCGGTGGATTTACAGAGAAAGATGCGTCTGCTTCCCGACACTGGATCGATGACTGCCGAAGAGTACCTTGCCGTGGATGAAGAAGATGAAGAAGAGGAAACTGGACAACAACTGAAAGACGTCGACATCATGCTCCTGGTATCTAGAGAGAGGTGATTGAGTGCGTGGAAGAAGAAGAAGAAAAAGAAGTGCCTAAAGATATCAACCTGCGAGAGGGAGACGAGTTCATTACAGGCAGCATCAATTTCTTGGAGTAGACCCCTTTGAGTGCAACAGAAAAAGAGAAAGGGATATGCAGTGAAGCATTAGATATTCTGTGGAAGGTGATGGACATGGTTAGAAGACGACAGGCCAGTGAGCTCCAACAGAAGAAGATGACATACTTTTTCAGGCAGTGATGAAATTATTAACTTTTCCTCTGTAAATAATTATTAATGTGATTTTATGTAGATATTTCTTTATATGTAGTGCTTTATGTAAATGTAGTGCTTTTTTATAAAAATGTTATTTCATTATCGTTTTAATGCAGTGATTGTTATGTAAATGTGTTTGTTTGTAGAATGTAGTGCTTTCCTGTTGAAAAAGACAAACTGTAAATAATGTTTGTATTAATATTTTGTTTTGTTAATTTAAAAAAAAACAACTTGTTTTCTTGTAGTGCTTATGGCTATTAAAATAAAATATTTAATTGAATATTTTTTTATGAGCTATTTTTCCAAAAATATTCAAGGTGAATATCACATTTCAGATATCCGGAAGCTTCACCTATCCGGACGATTTGGCATGGGAACAAAAGTCTCCGGATAAGTGAGTCTCCACTGTACATTATATTTCTGAAAAAAATTCTGTAATTCTTCCAGAAGTGCAATGTCTCTTTCTCGTTCAAAATATATATACCCCTTATTCGTCCTATCACTGCTGGCTTGAAAAATCCCTGTTCGTATAAAGACCCCCCCCTGGTTTCCCCTGAAACTCCTGTACTTGCCATATCATATATATGTCCGATTCAATCCCTGTACGGTCTCTGACTGTTCACAAAACTGTCATTTTTTAAGATATCTGTTTATCAACTTAACTTTATTTAATTATTTAGATCACATGTGGTGATGATTTTGTTTTAGTTATGGCTAATTGTTGAAATCATTTTTGCATGCAACGGCGTTAAAGAAGACTTTTACTGTAAGGGGGATTTGATATCAATCTACATGTACAGCATTTGCAAAGTTAAAACTATCAATATATCCGAAATGTTTACGTATATACAATCACTTGGAACATGTTTTATCAATAACCATGTTAAAGAATGTCCAGAGTTTCGAAAAACTTCAGAAATAGTTATTGAAATTAACGTCCGCAAAGATATGTGGCACGTGATCAAGTTATAAATATACTCGGTCATTTGTTCACAAGTCCACCGGGAAATCATATGCGTAAATAGTGTGTGTAATCTTGTCATGTAGTTGTAATAATTTTATGTTAATTTTTTTCTAAATATTCTCAACCTATGATTATCACAAGACCATGTTTCAATAAGGTTTAAGTCTGCCATATATTACACATATTTTTCAAACGTATGTTCAAAATATTATTAATGTTCACATACCTAACAGTGGTATATTCTTATCTTCAACAACTTTTACCATATGTTTATACACTTAAAATAATTGTCGAATTTTCAACGCAGTTTTACCTGTGTAGTCTAAATTAAATAGTAAAAAAAACCCTGAATATTACAAAGCAAAAATCTCAATTTAAGATTTTTAATATCCAGTGTGCAATATAGATCTCGCAGATACACACATTCAAATGAAAAACAAGATTAGCTACTGGAATTGCAACCTTTCGCTTGAACTTTTCTCCAGTAGTTGTTGGTTCTACCATGCATGTAATGATTAGGATCACAAGCTTTTGGACCACCATTGTGCATTCTGGCATAACTCTCGCAGTTTGCAGTACAGCCATTTGACTTGATGTAACGACTCATATAGTTTTTCACACAGTTAGTAGAGCAGGTTGAATTGTCACCACACCAGCTGAGAGCTATCAAAGTATATAGAAACTATTTAATAATATGCATAATAATAATAAATATTGTTAGAAGTGTATTCTAATGAAAAATGAAATATTCGTACTGTATAATTTCTACATCTGTATTTATGTGTGTATTCAGAAAATATAGCCTCAGTCACAACTAGTTGGAAGTGTTTCTACGAGTAGTCTGGGGGCAAATCTTAATGAACATCTTGCAAGACATGCAAAACAATCTTACAATTTTGGAATTACGCATGATAGACATGCACAACAATCAACACGGTTTCCTTGAGACATCGGAAAACGTGCAACACTTAAAATAAGCGTACGAAAAAAAAAACGAAAAAAAAATGATTATAAAAAAATCCCGATATGGTCAAGAGAATTGACAATTTTATTATTCATCAAAAGAAAATAATTTCCCTTCTAAAAACGAACAAATACATTCTTTTTAACAAAAAAGTGGGAGTAAAAAAAATAAGGATAAGAAGGAACTAGCTATTGAAGTAGATTGTATGGAAAAGACAAAATATTATTAAAGCACTTTGACCTGCAATCATGCTATGATAGAATCAAATACACATTCAGAAAGAGGAGAATACTAAGGATATTTACGCGCATAGCATTTTTTTTTAATTAAGGCTTCTACAAAATACATCTTACTAGAGAAAATTGTTGTTGTTGATGGACTTAGAGCAGAAAACTAGGCACAGTTTTTGTTTTAAAATTACCAGATAGTAGAAGTATAATAATAGTAATTTTCGTACGATGATTTTCGTTTGTAAACGTGGTACTTTCTCTATTTTGAAAATCTAGATTATCATCTTATATGGCCATTAAAACTTTCTAAAATGTTTTTTTACATTATCTGAGGATTAAGGAATCATTGTTTTAGTATTATGAAGTGATAATTTTGCTCGGTGCGTGGTCAAATCAAAAAAAGGACTTAATAATAGATTTTATCACACTCCGACCAAAATCACCACCTCATAATATTCAAAGAATGATTTCTTGTTGCTCATATTTATATGATTTTCTGCAATTATACGATAAGATATTAGAATATTGACATATTTATGCCCTTTTTCATTTCCTTCAACTATGCAAACCCAGCTTGCGCCACAACATTGCGTCATCGATTCGTATTGTTATCACAGACAGACACTGAAAAATGCAAATCTAATATCCAAATCAGCTCAATTTTTGATGGTATCAAGTATGTTTTCCATACATTCTTCATTTGTGTAGTCGAGTTTAGCCGTCTATTAACCAAAGAAGCAATTACAGAATAAAAGTCTTCCTGTTCTTCAAATTTTCACGTTTCAATATCCACTTGCTTACAGTGGATTTATTATGCATTTTTATTTCAGTATATTTCTAAAGATAAAAAATTACTAAGTTTTTAACAGACAAACTAATCATTATGCATGAAACTTTCATGACGCAAAAAAACGTCGATTCGATAGTCTGTCAAGGGACTCACGAAATGAATCTTAGAACATAAACTGGCATTTGCAAGGCGATTGTGCGTCTTTTGCAGGAAAACTGTAAGACGCAAGTACAGTTGAAGCAGGCATTGCACGTTGCGATTAGCAACCTGTCTTCAAATAGTACCCTATGTGACATCTCCGACTTCCACGTCGTGCTTGCAATAACTTTAAAATTTTCTCTCGCCGTACTATCAGACAAGGGAGCCAGAACAGGCCATAATCCGTATCACCTTCACAATTACCAAACAACACGACCAGTTGTAATTGAGGCTGTGTATTCAGTTGGTAGAAAGAAATTCAGACATTGTAGATTCCTTACCAAATGCGAGGAAATAATTCCCGCGTAAAATCGCGAGAAGCAACTCTCGCGGATTAAAATATCTCGCTTTTTAGACAGTTTTTGAACTATACTAAATGGTACAAAATAATCGTGATCGTGATTTTATATTCTTGCGATTTTAAACAAAACAGCAGATTTGCGTAATTTAGTACTCAGGTAAAATAAGGAATTTACGGTAACTCAACTGAAGAAATGCAAATGTGTTTAAGCATTTTTATGAAATGTTTTTTTGTGATTTGCTGTTAAAAAAACCTGCAATCTGAACATATCATTAAAATGATGATATACTCAAATTGTATTGCATTCCACCCCCACCCCCCCCCCCCCCCAAAAGAGTTGCAATTTGCTTTGGAAACAAAAGTCAAAAGCCGATTTTTAAATGCTCTTGAAATAGTATCTCAATTATGACAATATGTTAAGTAATGAATTCTTTAAAGGAAAATAAAGTAATTGAATGTGCCTTAATCAATTTTAAAGTTTGTTTACACAAAACTGAATATAGTTTAAAGTTCGTAATCTGCAGGCATGGAATGAGAACAAAATTTAATGTTTTGAACATGCTGTTTAGAGCTGCATTTGATTTTTATTTATCTAGGCTTATAAATCGTTTAATTTTCACTGAAAGGTATGTGTATTTATTAAGATAATACACTACAGGTGACGAAAACAAATTAACAAAAACGAACCTTACTTTAATGTAAATACTATCACAAATTTTTAATATAAAACTATGAAATGCGATTGTAAAGCTTACATGATCCTGGACGTTTACAGTCGATCCAATAATTCTGTTTAATTTGGTAATATCCACATGATTCTGAATTCACGTCCCAGTTGCATCCTATCGCTTTGCACCCTGATTCAACCTTAACAAAAATATATTTTTAATCTGTTTGTTCCACATCACTGTTTGTATCACACATTTTTTTTTGGAATGACAGAAAATGAGTCACTAAAGTCAAAGCAAGTACACGTTTTTTAAAAAAAAATTGAAAAACCAAAGGTAAACGCTTGACAAATAATAACACATATTGTCATTTATCAAATTTTGTATAATAACGTATACAAAAAATAATTTGAAACTGCTTGTGAAGCTTTTAACGAATTGTACACAGAATTGGTGGCAGCGCAAGAAAAAACTACATTGAATACTGATTGTTTTCTCTTATTTCCTTTAAACTGATATATGGCAAACGTACATACTTTGCTAATATTACTATTATTAATTCGATTATTATCATGCATCAGGCTAAATTCTTACATATTTAAACAAAAAGATCAACATGTAACTTACTTCGCATATACACCGCAAACATCTCGAGGATATGGTACCTTAAAAAAAATAAAAAAAAACTGTGTATAAATATTTAATAAAATATACATTTTATGTTATATCGTAAAGTCTAAATTGTACCTTCACAATAAACAAAAAGCCCTGCAAAGACCACAGCAATATTCTGTATGTTTCTCATAGCAATAGGTTGTCTCTGTCTGAACGCTAATCGTTTTCTCCTTATATATATTCCATAATATTAGTGCATTTGTGTGATTCTTGAAAAACATGATAAACATGCACCAGGGAACTTCTTATTGGTTTAAATACAAAATATGAATTGTAAATTCAACACATGCTGGGTCAATTATATACGTTATATTATGTGACACTTTAGACAAATCAATTAAGATAAACAATCATACGTCTTACAAATTTCCATATAAATCATTGCAGTGAAGTCAAATATTTTACAACTAATTAATTAAAGTTGTTGTTTTCAACGAACATGTCATCATCATTATGTAATCATGAATTTTCGAGAAAATTCAAAACACATTTGATGAGCTCATGGTTCAACGCCGTACTATTGGTAACATTTAAAATTTCTCAAAACGGTATTAATCTATCATTCAAAGAATTAGTTTTATATGTTTTAAGTTTACAATCTTATTTATAATTGCATACGTTTAATCATCTTGTTTATAAAATTTTAATACTTTAAGACAAGCTAACATAAGGTTGAGAGATACAAAAGAAGGAAGTGGGTAGTGCACATTTTAAATCTTATCTGTTTTTATCGACTGTTTAAAGATATTCTTGTTGATGATTTACTTTGCTTTGAGCAGTATCATTCTGACACCTCGTTATTTATTCAGTTTATGTAATGAACTACAACAAATCAAATCACATTTTTTTCAAAATTAACTTCAGTTACTCTGTTACAGTCACCTTTATTCAACGGCCACACCCATGAGGTGCCAGTTAATTATCAACTTGCCATTTCAATTGTTTAATCATATTTTAACTTATTTGAGCGGCCACATATTTAACGCAGACAGTTGTCTTTGTTTTAAGGTCTCATGCTTTAAACATTCATGTATTCATCTGACAATTTGTCTTTTTGTCACATGACCAAGTGTGGCATTGAGATGCCAAAGAATGGATTTATGACAAAGTATTATGTAATGTGAATTCTGCTAGAATATAGTAAGATAATGAAATAATTGTTTTTAACACATGTTTTATGTTCTGTTTACATTTTAATACATTAATTACCATTTGCCCGAGGTTATTAAGTGTCAATCTTGCAGTAGCACTTTTAAAGTGTGTTTACATAAAAACCTAAGATCTGCATTTATGATTTATTTTGAGTAGCAGTAAACAAAATTTGTCCTCAAGATATCGGAGATTTTAAAGTGTGGAAAAATTTGAATTTATAAATTCTTTTCAGTTACCAACTTAAAAAAAAATATCAGAAGTTTTACGGAAATATCTGTAAAATAAATATCATTTTGTTCACTGATGTGAAACCTGGAATAAAAGGTCATCTGCCTTTGATGACCAGTTTGTAATTCTCTCACAGGTAGATATCTAAGAAAAAGATGAGACTGTGTATTTCTACAGTATTGTATTAGGTTTCCTTCAGTATGCCATTACTATATGTCTTTATTGTCCTCCTAATGAGGGTACAAATGCTTATGCTAAAAAATGCGTTTGCCATGTTGTTACATTTATATGAAAATTACATTAATTTATATGTAAGGTCGTATATATTAATTGAAATTAAAGAATTGAATATCTATTATAGACTTTGTTGGTGAAATAATTTTACCATTAATTTATAAAAAAAAGTGTAAGATGCAGGAGTTATTTAACTAACGTTATGTTCTGATGTGAAACATTTATTCAAAAAAATTTTGTTGTTGTCACTTTCAATATTTGAACAGGAGGAAATTCTGGTTAATCAAAAAAAGGAATAAAAATAAACAACCCCCCCCCCCCCCGAAAACTGAAATTAAACAAAAAATATAATAAATATAAATCTTTATTTGAATCCAAATTACTAAAAAGGCAGTACTTTTATGTGTTTTCCTTGAAAGTAAAACATTTACACACTTACATGATGTTAAAAATCCAGCGGTTTTTTTTTACATAATAATAATAACCAAATAACCAAAAGTACATCTCGCCTTCTAAGAGTAAAATGTTTTCAAGCCTTGCTATTACGGTAATAAACAAACTGGTGGGATAAATCCTATTTATCATGTTTATTAAAATTTTCGCATTGCATTTAAAGAGCTGCCCAATGACGTATTGCATGTCGATCATTCCTAAAAAAAAAATACTTGTCCCGATTACAACAAAAAATAAAGGTCCGTGTTTGCTCTGCTTCTGTCTTGTACTTTCTCTTTTGACTTTTGATTTTGAACACTGTTCATTAAAGGCCCTGTCACACCCAGTTTCGCACCCATAGTGTGTTCACGTCGTTTTAAAATTGATAGAATCACCGTTGGATCGCAAGAATTTTTTTTTAAAAAAATGTATAATTCCATCTTAATTTTTTACAAGTGAAGATGTCACGGCAACCAAAGAGTTTATACGGAGCTCCTGCGGCGTGTTACTGCGTTTCCTCTACTTGGCGATTGACTGTGCTCTCCCTAAGTATTTACGGACCGCTCATGGCGTGCTAAGAAGGTTGTTAACCCCATGTCAACTGTGTGCCCTGCGCGTTGTTTTTTTTTTAAATATTGGTGGTTTAATGTTCATTTGTACAATTGTATGAAAAACAAACAAGAAATAAACCTTAGAACTGGTATGATTGGTTTGACGAAATTTTTACACTAATTAAAATGTAACTTATTTCTTAATATTCTGAAAGACGAAATCTTAGTGAACTTGGCTACAATTAAGATCCGTTATAAGTTTAAAAAAAAAATGTCAAAATATCAGACCAAAATGACATAAATTTTATCTACGCCGTTTATAAGGTTTTGGAGTATTTGCAAATGCTATTTTTTTTTACAGTCATCTACATCAAGTTTGAGAATACGTCGCATACTATTGTACAACAGCCATTGTTCGAGTATCTAAGTAAAAAATATTTCTATAAAATTTCACATTCATAACATATATTTTTCAGCCATGTACGTTAAAATATATTTTTGAAAGCTTTGAAAATTAAAATCAATTATAAAATTTATAAAAAGATCTTTCATTTTTTGATTTTTAGATTTTTGCAAATCAATGCTTAGAGGCAAACCTTTCTATACATCTAAAATTCATTGATTTCTAGCATTTCTATGTAAATGGCAGCCCTAATTGAGTTGCATTTCAAGAAAAAGACAGGGAAAGGACAGTCAAGTGATATTTTTCTAGTGCACATAGAAATCGACGGATATGAAAAAAATCGTAGTTTATTTTTTCCTTGCTTTTTCGTTTAGAACAGAGACACTTTTCATTTTCCTTTGTGAAAAAGGAAGATATCAACTAATCATCTGCGGTGTTTAATCAGGATGCTAACACCGTCTTATATTGTGGTGTAAACTGTTTCAATGATATTTTCTGTGTAGGGTTTGGTTTCAACACAAACAGTCAGCACTGCTTTGGATTACATGCTTTTAAAAGGGACGATTACTCTTATCAACCGGTTCAATCAACTTCGGACAAAATCGTTTGGTATCGTTCAGGTTAAAAAAAGTATTGTATCACGTAAAACGCTCCTATATGTAGAAAACATTTATAAAACGTTTATCTATTTCAACATTTCTATAAAGGAGTAATCCATTTGTTTCTTTTATAAAAAAAAAAACAAAAAAAAAACGTTTGAGCAGTCTTTTTTGTCCGGGGAAATACACAGTGGTAGGAACGTTATTGTTGACAAACGACACGCACGATTCTGATACACGAACGATCAAGCACGATACATGAACGATCACGCACGATACACGGACGATCACTAACTTACTGAAGTTTCACGATACACGAACATAAACGATAAAACACCCAACCGAACGATTCTACACCACTAAACACGCAAAATTAAAATTAATTTTTAAGATTAGAATTAAGGAAACGTATTACTTTAATTTTTATTGCAATATGTTTGTGTTTTATTGAAAAGCGGCATGTACTTTAGTCATGCACTGTTTTATACTTTACTAGTTAACACTTTTACACAAATATAAAGGATTCACACACACACATTATATTTTTGTTTCTATAACAAATATTAACTTCTATCATAGGTTAAAGAAAATTACGTGTAATAGAAATGAAGATAATGCATAAACTACACGAACTAATTTACAGACGAGTTGACTGTTTATATATAATTTAATTCTCTTACGTACGATTTAATTATGCGGGATACAAGTACATTTTTTACCTTGTTCCATAGAATTTCGATTTTTCACATGCTATATTTTCAAAATTTACAGAACATAATTGATTTATTTCATTTTAAAGCGTCTAAAAAATTCGAACAAATGTTTATACAATCAACCAGATAATAATGCTTATCGTATTCTCAATTGAAAGAAAAACGTTGGGAATAATCGTTTAGTTTAAAACGGGAAATGGGTAAGCTTGGCCGCTTTCATTCAACGTGTCGCTCTTGCTAATGTGATTGAAATTATGTGTCAAGACACAATGGATGCTTGATATAGGCTGATTATAAAATTAAGCAAAACTAACTCGACCGAACAAAGGATTGAATGAGCTATGGAAATAAAAAAAATGTATTTAACGACGAAGAGAGAATGAATGTTAACAACTGTAAATGTTCTTATATAAAAAAAGGTTTAAATTCACGTTGTTTTACAAAAACTACTTGTTTTTGTTTAAAGAATAAATCCTGGCATTCCGTAAAAAAGTTACAAAACGAAAAAAAACACACGATCACGCACAAACACGCACAGTATAAAACGCAAACCAATTTTCCTGATACATGCACGATCCCGAACGTTACACGAACGATCACCCACGTTACACGAATTATTTAACACGATTGGTTTGTCAATAATAACATTGTTACCACTGTATCTAGATTCAAACTAGAATTAATCTTGTTATGAACAAATTGCATGTTTTTGGCAAAAACGTGTCACTGCGATCTCCATTGCTCGCTGAGTTGTCACAAGGTTAGTTTCTTAAAATTTAACATACCTTTAATGCTAAAACAAATTAATTTCAACCATGAAAAGCTATATTAGTGATACAACCACCCCCACCCCCACCCCCTAGTTTTTTTTTCTTTGCCAGCAGGCGATTTTAAAACCAAACAATTTCCAACATCTTAAAGCATCATTCCGTAATTTCAAACGTGTCTGGACGAAACGGTTTGCATACTAAGGTAAATGGGCGAAATTTACACAGGGGAAAACATAGTCTAGGAAACTGCCGGTTTTGTGACGTAAAAATCATATCAAATTAAAAAAAAAAAGGTTTTCAGTATACAGTATACAATGTTTTGGCCGACTGGTGTGAACTATAAAGGCTATTGTATTACAACTCCGTTATTGATAATCACGATTTTTTTATATTATTTTACAACTTGTTATTGTACAATTCTAAGAATGTTTTGCATATTAAAGAAGTTGCTTATACATGCATGATTTGTACATGTATGACATATAGTGATAACATTATTTTCGCTGTTAGTTCTTTTTGTCTTATTTTGCAATTTAAACATGAGATATGCTTGACTATTCATTTCAGGTTGCAGACCCAACTGGGTAGAGTTCGAAGGTCACTATTACTTCTACGGAAAGCTTAAAAAAGTGTCATGGTTTAAGGCTAAGGTAAGGTATCCCCTGATAAATATATCACCGTTCAAAGTTCACTGTTTAATTATAACTTTATTTTGGACTTTTCTTTTAAAATTTAACATCTGTTTCGTAATATTTTCTCATTCCTTGGACATCAAAGACTCATTGAGTTTATTTAATTATTTTATATCTGTGAACCTTTCACTCAGCTTACTTATGTCATCACTTAATGTCAATTTATATTCATTGTTCAAATTCCTTTATATAGTTATGTACAATTGTCAATCGGCAGTCTGGAATACGGCGGCCAGCCTCGGCCACGTCCGACTCACCCAGAGTCTTGAGTCCGGAGGCCACTACTGGCCATATCCGACTTGCTGTAAAATGTCTGTCTGTTAAAATGTTATAATGTTGCCATCGTTGAATCTCGTCCAATAAATGTGGAATCCTGCATCAATTGCCTGTTTATTTCTCTGGATCTGTATACGGGTGGACCTTCGGGAATACGGCAAACCTACCCTTCGTTTTTACCTTACGGCGTACAGCACGCCTACACCTTTTACCTTATACCTTTTACGCCAACATTCCCTCACCCAATTCGTACTGCACACGACCGATGCAGATCCAGAGGAATTCCTTAGCACCGTAAAATCTACGCGGTCACAATTGGTGTATGAATCCTAAGGATAATAACAACGCCCGGGGCTGCTGCATATATTTTGCAGTAGTCAGATCCTGGACCTCTTCAGCCAGCGAGTTTCCCCCATTGAACATCAACTCAACATAACAACGATGGGCAACAACAGCCACAGTCATCATGAACAGCGCAGATCTGAACACCGTGAAGTTCCAACCAACGTTGCAAAACCCTTTCATACTGTCTAAAGAAACCAAAGAATTCAACATCTGTTTCGTAATATTTTCTCACAGTTTATTTCTTACAACGTTACTTATTTATTTAGTGATTGACACTTTTCGGACTCTTTATGTGATTTCAAAGAGACAGAGTGCCACGTCTCAAGGACTGTTAATCTCTTAAAACAACATTGTGCAATTATCAGTTTTTCATTCCTTGGACATCAAAGACTCATTGAGTTTATTTAATTATATTATATCTGTGAACCTTTCACTCAGCTTACTTATGTCATCACTTGTCAATTTATATTCATTGTTTAAATCCCTTTATATAGTTATGTACAATTGTCAATCGGCAGTCTGGAATACGGCGGTCAGCCTCGGCCACGTCCGACTCACCCAGAGTCTTGAGTCCGGAGGCCACTACTGGCCATATCCGACTTGTTTGTAAAATGTCTGTCTGTTAAAATGTTATAATGTTGCCATCGTTGAATCTCGTCCAATAAAAACGGAATCCTGCATCAATTGCCTGTTTATTTCTCTGGAACTGTATTATCATAACGGAAATTATACAGAAATTGGTTAAAGGACATGCGGTAAATAGATAACGTATGTTTATTTAGGTTCATGGAGAAATGTGTTATTAAGTCCAGTGATGAGCCTGTCGATGCCGGGTCAGAAATCTAAATAAAACGCTTCTACTGACCACGGTGCGTCAGATCATTAGTATGCACTTAATCGCATTTACTTATAAGGTCCGGAGATCGGAGGTAGTGTCCGTGCATATAAAAGGGAGGTGCGGGGAAAGCGGCTCTCCAGTAGTCAACTGGAAGCTGTCTTTTGCCTCCTCTTTTTATACAGGTAAGATCATAGTAAGATACTTGCGCGGTTTTAATAAAAGTTAATAAAAATGATTCAGAAGGTTCAAGTAAATATAATATCTTATTTTCAGAGTTTTTGTAATCAATGTTTATTGTTATTAATTATACATTATATTATATTGTGGAATTTGATTGGAATGTTTTATTAGTAAACTTGAATAAAAGAAGTAGTCAACTGGAAGCTGTCTTTTGCCTCCTCTTTTTATACAGGGAAAGGGCTACTCCCCAGGTTGAGGAGGAGAGAATTCTGGGTTAATTAACGTGGCACAGACAACGCCAGGTGTCTGGTCAAGGACGAATAAGATCCCGAGGATCAAATTAACGGAAATATCGTATTAAGCAAAATCCTAGTACGATATAGTGGTGGAAATCCGGTCTTCGTCCAAGCCACGACGAGGCATCTTCATCCCAGGCGGCTTCCTTCGGAGGGACTACATTTCCGCCCTTCGATAGACACGAAATCAGCAGAGTCCCGGACCCGTCGGACGCACACAACGCTACGGACGACTATAACACTCCGAACGCAAACAACATCAACAACGAATTCAACGCCCCGGACCTTTCGGACGCACACAACGCCCAAAACCTTCCGAGCGCACATAACGTCAAGGACGGATTCAACGCCCCGGACCCTTCGAACGCGCACAACGCCCCGAACGCATCCCAGGCCTCCAAGACAAGCAACCCACCGCAGAACCTACCTCGAACCAGCCAGGAATTTGTAATACCAGAAAATACGGCTGCCAACTCACAGACAGCAGGTAGAAACTCATTTTTCTCTACCTTTAAAATGTCTTCTAACATTAAATTAGACAAATTTAAAGGAGATGGCTCTCAGGACGTAAATGCATGGTTTACAAATTTTGGGCAATGGGCAAAATTTCATGATTTGCCTGATTCTAAAATTATTGATGCTTTTCCGTTTTATTTAGAGGGGCATGCAAAAATTTGGTATGATTCTTTGTCACCTGAACAAAAAGTAAATCCTGCGACACTTACAAACTTGTTTCAAGAAAGGTTTAAAGAATTAGAAAACTTTTTGGATTTGTCAGTACTTCAAATGAAACAAAAGGGGACAGAACCTGTGGGAGAATTTTTGTCCAGACTGGTCAGTTTAGCTTCTATTAAAAATATTCCAGAAAAAGTTTTACTTTCAGTTGCAATGAATGGTTTAAGATCTGATATTAAAACATACGTTGTTACCCAGAACCCCAAAACAATGGAACAGTTAAGGCAAATTGCAATTTTGGCGGAAAAATCTCAACCAAGTCAAATTACAACGTTAGAGACGTATGAAAATTTGTTGTCGGAGATTAAGAACTTAAAAGAAAAAATTGAGACAAAGACAGAAGTTAATGAAATTAACCGTGTTATGCCGCAAACTCATGATTATTCCCCACAATTTGTAACGCAACAACCACCTGTTTTTCAGCAAAGGGTTAGATTTCATTCGCCGCCACAGCAGGCACCTATTTATCGGCCAAGACGGCAAACTATCAGGCTAAATAGATCAAGAACGGTCAGATACGCGTTGCCCGATGTCAATATAACACCTAATACACAGCAGCAGTCAACCCAACACCCCCGTATGATCGCTCCGCAATGTTATTTTTGTCTAGGCATGTGCATGGATAGATCCAGATGCCCCGCACGAAATGCTCTCTGTCATACTTGTAACAGAGTGGGCCATTTTTCAAGGGCGTGTAGACAGTCATATGTTGTACAACAATAGGAAATCGCGCCTATCTCCAAAACGTTCATTCCCAGATCCACTGTTCAAAATTATCATCAGAAAAAACAATTACGTTGGCAACAAAACCATTTTCAAAATTTTAACGATCAATACTTAAATTTAAAGAAAAATCAAATTCACAATTTCAAATCAACACAAAATTCTAATTTAAAACAAAAGAAAAATCAAAATTTCAATCAAAACAAATTTGGAGATGGGCAAGAGACAGATTCTGTTGATGTTTTAATTTCTTTTAAAGAAAAATGTTCTATTCCTGTATATGTACATACCACTCGGTTTAATGCTCTTTTAGATACAGGATCAACAATTTCAGCCATTAATTCCGACACTTTGAACAAAATCAAAATTCATGAAAATAAACTTAAAAATTCTGAAATTTCGTTTATCACCGGTGCTGGGGGAACGACACATACAGTAAATGGGAAAATCGAATTGGAAATAAAAATAGGAGGTCTTAAATTTAGGCAAATATTTTATGTCATTCAAGACTTGTGTCATCCTTTAATTTTGGGAACTGATTTTATGAAAAAACAAAAAGCATGCATTGATTGGGGTACGAAAGCATTGTATTTACAAGAGTTTTCTACTTATGTTAATATAATTAACGTAAGTAATGGTTTGGCCAGAGTCTCAAAAGCAATTACCGTACAACCGAACGGATTTGCAAATATTCCAATAAAACTCTCGCGCACTCAGAAAAACCATACCGTGTTATTAGAACCGACTGGCAATATACAAAAGCAGCTCGCAATTGCAAAGTGTCTTGTAATTAATCGGCCGAAGCGCGTGTTTATACAAGTAGCCAATGCATCCAATAAGAACGTATGCTTGACCACGGGCACGATAATAGCTACAGTGAGTACGATCCGGACAAAACCTATTTATTCCATAGACGAAAATAACACAACTATAAAATCGAAATATAAACATGTACCGTTAGACTTAACATCAACTGTGTTATCAGATCAGCAAAAGCAAATATTTCAAGAATTTATCAATCAAAACAGGGATGTCTTTGCAAATGATTTATCAGAATTAGGTAAATGCAACAATTATTATCATTCCATTATAACAGAAACGGAAAAACCTATTCAATCACAGCCCTATAGAACATCGCCAAAAGCAAAGTTGGAAATTGAAAAACAAGTTAAACAAATGTTGAAATACGATATAATTGAAGAAAGCATTTCCGCGTATGCTTCTCCGGTTGTCTTAGTTAAAAAGCCAAATAATGAATATAGATTTGCAATAGATTATAGAAAATTGAACGCGGTCACTCAACTTCAAACTTTTCCATCTATGCGTTTAGATGATGTATTCGATGCGGTAGGTCAAACCAAAGCTCAGATATTTTCAACTCTAGATTTGGCTTCGGGTTATTGGCAAATTGCCTTGGATGAACGAACAAAACATAAAACTGCTTTTATTACGCATGATAATTTATATCAGTTTAAACGAATGCCTTTTGGATTAGTTAATGCACCTGCGACGTTTCAAATGCTCATGAATATGATTCTAAAAGGTCTTACGTGGAAACATTGTTTGGTTTACATTGATGACATCATTGTATGGTCAGATAATTTTGAAAATCATTTAAAACATCTTTCTTTAATTTTTCAAAGATTACGAGACGCAAATTTGACATTAAAACCACTCAAATGTTCATTTGCAAAATCAGAAGTAAATTATTTGGGACATAGTATAGCAAAAGACGGAATAAAAGTAAATCCATCCAAAATTGACGCGGTAAAATCTTATCCTTTACCCAAAAATCAGCATGATGTTCGCAGTTTTCTGGGTCTTGCAAATTATTATCGGAAATTTGTCAAAGGTTATTCCAAAATTGCGATGCCTTTAAATAGATTATTGACAAAGAACACGCTGTTTAAATGGACACAAGATTGTCAAACTGCTTTTGATTCATTAAAACAAGCTTTAACGAATACTCCTATCTTGGCGTATCCAGATTTTCAAAAACAATTTATTGTATCTTGCGATGCATCTGGAATGGCAATAGGTTATGTTCTGTCACAAATTGGGGATGATGATAAGGAACATGTAATTGCATATGGGGGAAGAGCGCTTAGCAATACAGAAAAATCATATTCTGTTACGGAACAGGAAATGCTAGCATTAATATCAGCTATTGATCATTTTCGCGT
Organism: Magallana gigas; assembly: GCF_963853765.1. NCBI lineage: Eukaryota > Metazoa > Mollusca > Bivalvia > Ostreida > Ostreidae > Magallana > Magallana gigas. Next base: position 18,819,344 of record NC_088853.1, on the reverse strand, counting down.
TTATTTAATTAACAATAAATTCATTGTTAATACCGACCACAAGGCGCTTACCTGGTTAAAAACGATAAAACATACAAATGCAAGATTAATTCGATGGGCTTTAAAATTGCAAGAATATACATTTGATATTAAACATCGACCAGGAATAAAACATCAAAATTGTGATGCTCTTTCAAGAAGGCCATACCCAGATCAAGACATGTGTCAAAACACAAACGAGTTCTCCCAAGATGATGATTTGTTACCGTCAGAAAAAACAGAAATAACATTCATCTATGCAAATGAAAATTCTGAAGACATTTTAAAAATGGCTGAAAAGAAAACAAAATGTCAAAACACCACAATAAATGTACTATCAATTCAAACTCAAATTAAGAATGAACAACAAAATTGTCCATATTTTAAGCATATTTATGAGTATATACAACAAGGACTTCTTCCAGCAGATAAAAATCGTGCAAAAGCAATTCCGTATGAAGCAAATCAGTATGAAATTATAAATGATGTATTGTTTCATATATTCCAACCAAGAACTAAAAATAAGGCAAAAACGGAAGTAATTTTAAAACAATTGGCTGTTCCGGAAAAACTAAGAAATGATGTGATAAGGTCATATCATGATTCAATTGCAGGCGGTTGTCATTTAGGCGTTCAAAGGACATATGTGGCAATAAAACAAAAATACTTTTGGCCTAAAATGTATCAAAATATCTACGATTATGTAACGTCATGTGACATCTGTCAAAGGGTCAAACGAGATACGTCAGCTCGAAATGCACCATTACATCCCTTGCCAGTCCAAGGTACCTTTGATAGATGGCATATGGACATTTTGGCAGGATTACCAAAAACAAAACAAGGCTTTCAATACATTCTATTGGTAACAGATTCCTTGTCGCATTGGTCAGAAGCTTTGCCAATGAAAACTCAGGAGGCTACTGAAGTTGCTAATGTATTATACAAAGAAATTTTTACTAGGTATGGGGCTCCTAGGACTTTAGTCAGTGATAGGGGACAAAATTTTATGTCAAAAATAGTGCAAATCTTGTGTAAAATTTTTCAAGTTACACGACATGTCACAAGTTCCTATCACCCACAAAGTAATGTAGCTTGTGAAAAATTAATTCCACGCTTGCGCAATCTTTACGGGCTTATTGTCAAAAAGAACAAACACAATGGGATGAAATTTTGCCCAGTATTTTGATGGCATTTAGAATGAGTCCCTCAACGCAATCAACGGGGTTTTCGCCATACTATATGGTATTTGGAAAAGAAATGTCCTTACCGTTGGATGTTGCGTTATTGCCCACTGAGGAATTAAACAAAGCGCCTGATGCATACGTAAAGGAATTGGTCCATAAAGTAAAAATTATTCAAGAACTCGCAAAACAAAATGTAAAAGATGTCCAAAAAGTAAATAAAGAACGGTATGATAAGAAAACAAAGGTACCACAATTTCGGATAAGGGACCAAGTACTACTCAAAGTCATGAAACGTACCCCAGGAAAAAAACATAAACTTCAACCTAAATGGGAGGGTCCTTATTATATAATTAAGGTTAACCCAAATCATTCCTTTAGGTTGCGCCGATGTGATACTCACGTAGAATTGAAATCATCGGTGCATGCGAATCGCTTAAAGTTTTATAAGGATCCGCGAGATTTCAGACCACCACCTGGTAATGATAACGATGGTGAAGTACAAAACAACAATCAAAATAATGTAACTCGAGATAAGGGAAATAAGCAAAACTGTCAGAGTAATGTAAATGACAGAGCTAATCAAGATAAAAATAAAAACAAGCCAAATGGACAATGGCATGAAGTTGAAAAATTGTTGAAATCAAAATACATAAATAACAAAAGACATTATTTAGTTAAATGGGCGGATGGCTCAAAACCCACATGGGAACCGTCAAATAATATATCACAGTTTTTAAAACAATTGTATCACTCGTCGGTAAAACCAAGAAAAAGAAGACGATATTAATACAATTTAGCTAAGTAAAAAGCAAAATGAAAAAGAAACAAGAAAAAGAAATATACACGAAATGATTTAATATGTATGAAAGATATAAAGATAATCATTAATTTATGCATTTTAAGAAAAAGGGATATCGTTGAAGGTTGACAAGAATTATTTTGAGCCCATTCATTGTCATTTTTCTTCCATTATTTCTTCTATCAGGGCGCCCGCTTTCTTATCAAACTATTTTCATTTCATTGTAGGTATGGTGGGCACAATTTGGCTCTTCGTCTTCCTTATTTTTGCGAGTTTCATACCTTTTTCGATGCAAGATGAGCACAGACTCAATTATGGGGTGATGTTTCAAAAGCAGATTGATGTTGATTTTGCATCAGATACATGGGTACATACTTTTGAAATACCTTTGTTCTTAGATGTTACACTTCCTGAGCTTTCTAAGTGTACGTTAAAAAATCCAAAGTATTGTTTCACGTTGCATCAGTTGTCGGTCAATATCAAGGTCATCAGAACTAAGCTAAAAAGTCATCTTGACTCGGCTAAACAATTGGTGTATGCCTTAATTCCAGAAATAAAAATGCCGTTAAAATCGCGCTCTAAACGCGCTTTATTACCGTTTGTTGGGGAATTGTCAAAAAGTCTTTTTGGGGTCGCAACATCGAACGATGTCAATGTATTGGCTCAACATATAAACCAATTGACTAAAAATAATAACAAAGTTGCTAAAGCATTAAAACGGTATGGGGGAGATTTTTCCTCGTTTGTAACACATATTGATGAGCGATTGTCAAACGCCATGAAAGGAATGAAAGCGGAAAGCGTTACAATTAATAGAATGATCACCGAATTAAAACAAGTGGAATCCGAATTGCCTGCCATAACTTCTATATTTACGGGATATCTCATGAGGCATTTAAATGATGCGTTTTTATTGGAAACATTTTTAACAAATTTAAGAGCCTCGTTGTCTGATTTGGCTGAAGGAAAACTTTCTCCATGGATAATATCTCCAGAAGTTTTAATCAATACAACTACGGAAATCCAAACAATTTTGGATCAAGACAAATTAGGGTACAAAATAGTAACTACAGATCCCGCATATTACTATAAATTTGCAAAATTTACGATGATGCGTAACACTTCAGTTTTGTATCTTTCAGTTCAATTTCCTTTAGCAACGTATAAAAACTCATTTTCAACGTATAAAGTTTTGTCGTTTCCAGTTCCAATTAATAATTCTCAAAATCACGCCTCGCAATTGTTAGATTTACATGATTATCTACTTTTATCAACGGATAATCAATTTTATGCAACAATCTCAGATAAAACAATGTCCCAGTGTCAACGAACAGAAAAAGTTGTTCACTGTTTTCAAAAACCTAATCTGTTTTCTATCAATACAACAGAAAATTGTCTCTTAAATTTATTTCAAGGCAATCCTACTTTGATTAAAGAAGCATGTGATTTTCGGTTTTTAACTAATAAATTAAAACCTCATTTAATTCAAATTTCTGATACAGAACTTTTGGTTTATCAAACTCCGTCATTAACTATGCAATGTCAATCAAAGTTGTCAGAATTAGATGGTTGCAATTTTTGCATTCTTAATATACCATGTCATTGCACGGTATTAACTGAAACTAACAAATTTTTACCGCATGTAGCCAGTTGTGATTCAACAATGCAAAACGTAACAACCTTGCATCCAGTTAATTTGGCACTGTTACAACATTTCTTTTCAGAAGATACAATTGCTACTATCATGGCAAATACTACATTTAAAAACGTTGTTGATGTCAAAGTTCCCAATTTTAAACTGTATAAACACAAAATGCAAGACGTTTTGGCAAATGATAAAGTAATCGATCTTAGTCTAAAACAGGTTATCAAACGAACAAAAGAAGATAATAAAATTTATTCTAATTTGGCAGAGTCTTTAATTGATGGAGAAATTCAACTAGAAAATCCCTGGCCAACTTTAAATGACATTTTAACTTATATTGCGTTTGGACTCACAATTTTTAATACAATATGGCTTATCTTCCTCTTTTGTAAATTCAAAACATTAGCAACGGCTTTATTACTAACGAAATCCACAAGTGCATCTCCAACGTTTTATTTCACTCAGCCTACTACAACAATCGAAACAAACACACTTTGGGATGTTTTGCTAAAAGATCAAGTTCAATGGGATCATTTTGCAATAACTTTGTTACTAATCAACCTTCTGTTGCTTGCCTTTATTGTTAAAAAAATCTTTGGAAGACGAAATATTCATACGAATGTTTACTTAGAAATTACTAATGGAAAGGCATGCGTTACTGTTAAAGCACTTAGTGTTCCTCTCTGTTTATCTCATTGGCACGTGCAACCACCGGCTATGATTGATAACATCATCGTTTTAGGTTCATTTCGTCCTAAACTTGCGGTTAATTGGCCAAAATTTGCTTTTACGAGTAAATTGACCTCCACATCGTTACAAGTACCGGGATTAATCAGTATCTCTTACTATCAAGCATACAGGTTGAGAAAGATTTTAAAAGAATCGTATTGTGCATACATTGTAATGGCCCATAAAAATATATATTACCCTTTGAAAACAAATAATTTACCTAAACCGCCTTCTGTTCCAACTCATGACCACATGTATCCTAATGTGTTCGAGTAATATGGGCTGAGTTTCCCATGCCAAGTTTCAAAATTTTCATTTTTTTTAATTTTTTTTTCGGTCACCTACTTATATTATTAAATCAACACATTAATTATATTTAAATTAATAACGACATAATCTTAATTAATAATCTATTTTTAATTAAATTTTATAATTAAAATTAATTTCTTTATTTCTGGAACGCCCTCTTTCAGGTTTTGTTTTCTATATCAATGTTCAGTTTTTATCTTCCTGGGTCAAGTATGAAGTGCTGATACATCTTGATACTTTTTGTAAAGAATTTTGTTACACATTATACATATACACAACACCTAAGTCAATGAGAGTATGTTTAACGGTTTTCGAATTCATACTTTATAATAATAGGATATACATGTACATACCAGAGTATGTTTAACGGTTTTCGAATTCATACTTTTTATTGTAATTTTTTTTTTATAATTGATAGTATATCAAGAATAATTAATTTCCATTGGAAATGTGAAAACTGTTGGCATATAGGATTCTTTTAACATGTACACATGTTTGTCTTCATCCTATTGTTTTCACATTTTGCAATGAGTTGATGGTAAAATTACAACTGTTACTTCGGGAATACGTAACATAATAATTTTTTATATTGTACCTTACTACAGGGGTAGTGACGTACACTTGTATGATATTAATTTTGATGTCATGTTTGTATTTAATTTTATATCATTTTTTAAAAAAAGAAGAAAAAAAATTACTGTAAAAGTAATTGAGGTATTATTTGTACAATTTTTTTTACAGGACGTAACGTTTTGCATTTGGAATTTTTTTTTAAAATGCATCATCGTTGATAATTGTTTGAAATTTTTGATTGCGGTTAAGCGGATAGTGTCAATACAATTGGATTACGTATAAAACTAAACAATTGATATAAAAGAAAAACAAGTTCATTGTTATTGAGAATACACTATTCTAAGGAGGCTAGCCGTCTCTACCCGTTCATGCCCAGGCTATACTTTGTACATACATTTTTAAATTTCGATTAAATATTATTGCGTGGTGTTGTGTGATTTATTGTTACTCTTTGTAAAACTTTCATTGGCTTAATCTTGTGTGGTATATTTTTGTCTTAACATAGTTTTTTTTTTCTCTTTGTAGGTTGTACGAACCCCCTGAATCATGAGTTATTTAAAATATCGGATTACAAGATATATGATTCGTCAGTCCGAGGTTGTTTCTGGGTATAACTTATTATTAAAACATAAATATTTACATACATCTATCCCCGATTCAATCACACACCCTGTAATAATTCAAAGACTTTTTGATTTATTCAAAAATATTACTATAAAGAAATTAACTAAATTTATTTATTACTGTAATGTTCACTTAGAATGTGAAACTGAATATATTTATCAACAGTTGATTACATTCGCTGATTTTTTTTGTTTTGATTTACTTTTTACCTTATTAGAGGAATATACGTTAACACTCAGTAAAGGAACAACCTTCGACTTACTCGTTTTATATTTTGAATGTTTTGGCCTTTCACCGATTGCAAATAATTATTTGGTAAAGGTTTCTCATTTATATCGATTACCTAAGCAATTCGTATTCGACTTAATTTTGGAGGAAGGATATACACCTCTGCGATTTAGAAAAAATAAATTAAAAAAATCGGTGAGAGAACAATTAAGGTCATCTTGGTATGATCAACCTACGGATGATAGGTTTAACATTCATTGTGCTGTGTGTATGTTTGGTTGTCCAGCAACACAGCTGTGTGCAACAACCGAATGCTGTTTTGCACGGGTGCACAGGCAGTGTCTAGACAAAATTAACGCAGACACGCCGTGTGCATTCTGTGGGACGGTACCCTTCTGGCACCTTATTTATCATGTGCCAAGGCCAATGCTCAGCACAACGATTGTTTTACAAAAATCAGAGTTTTTAAAATATCATCCGGACACTGTTCAATTTCCTGACCTTGATCATTTTTATTTGGAAAATCTATTCACGGAATCTTGAGGACAAGATTTTTTTGTTAGTAGGGGGAATTTATCATAACGGAAATTATACAGAAATTGGTTAAAGGACATGCGGTAAATAGATAACGTATGTTTATTTAGGTTCATGGAGAAATGTGTTATTAAGTCCAGTGATGAGCCTGTCGATGCCGGGTCAGAAATCTAAATAAAACGCTTCTACTGACCACGGTGCGTCAGATCATTAGTATGCACTTAATCGCATTTACTTATAAGGTCCGGAGATCGGAGGTAGTGTCCGTGCATATAAAAGGGAGGTGCGGGGAAAGCGGCTCTCCAGTAGTCAACTGGAAGCTGTCTTTTGCCTCCTCTTTTTATACAGGTAAGATCATAGTAAGATACTTGCGCGGTTTTAATAAAAGTTAATAAAAATGATTCAGAAGGTTCAAGTAAATATAATATCTTATTTTCAGAGTTTTTGTAATCAATGTTTATTGTTATTAATTATACATTATATTATATTGTGGAATTTGATTGGAATGTTTTATTAGTAAACTTGAATAAAAGAAGTAGTCAACTGGAAGCTGTCTTTTGCCTCCTCTTTTTATACAGGGAAAGGGCTACTCCCCAGGTTGAGGAGGAGAGAATTCTGGGTTAATTAACGTGGCACAGACAACGCCAGGTGTCTGGTCAAGGACGAATAAGATCCCGAGGATCAAATTAACGGAAATATCGTATTAAGCAAAATCCTAGTACGATAGTATACTGGTGGACCTTCGGGAATACGGCAAACCTACCTTTCGTTATTACCCTACGGCCTACAGCGCGCCTACACCTTATACCTTATACCCTTTACGCCAACATTCCCTCACCCGGTTCGTACTACACACGACCGATGCAGATTGAGTAGAATTCTCTGGCACCGTAAAATCTACGCGGTCACAACTTTTTCACTAATTTGAATTAATAATAGTAAGAAAAAAATTTAAGATACGTGTATTAATTTGGGAAATATCTATAAATCTACCATTAATGGCTTTTAATGTTATGCATGCTTTATTTATAGCATATACTCAAGTACTATTTATGGAACCAAATTAAATGATTGAGATTTTAATATTCTTAACAATCGTTTTAATTTGTAAGTTCTTTTAATTGCTCTTCTTGTGTAATAGATTTTAAATTCGCTATCGTCATACTTTACCCCTATATATATACTAAATCAATAGACTTTAAAAAGCACTTTACATCTTCAAGCGGAATAACATTAATAGATAAGTAATTGTCTCAACAATGATAATTGTCTTTTATAAACAGGCAGAATGTCAGAACAGATTTTCTCACCTCCTAGAGATTGAGGACAAAGCGGAATATGACTGGCAGCTTCGAAGTTTCTTAATCCAGGTAATGGAATTGTACTCCATTATTTATATATCTATATATACAAAAAGCAATTTCAAAACAAATTAAGTTTACCCTTAGGGGTATTAGTATTTTCTCCTTTCTAGAACAAAAAATGTTCCTAAATCTTTTTTAGATATTTTGCTCTAACATACATTCCAGGCGAAACAGTTCTTTCTTAAATCTGTACTTTTTTGGTGGGAGGTAGGGGTTTAAAGAACAACGTCCTTAAGTTTATAATGTAAACATCTCTTTCGTATTTTCTGGGCTACCAACTTTAAAATGATAAATTTTACCAACACAATATAAGTATAGTATTGAAAACTGACAATCTAATAATTAAACTGTAAATTATTGAATCAGTATAATGGCACAATAAATGAGCAAAGCATCTTTTATTTATAATGTAAAGGTTTTTTTAATTAAAATATCAATTTGGTATCAAATGAAACAGCACAATAAATACAACTTTCTATGACAACTGGCGTGGATCACTGGATTGAAATTCACATGATATATGTTAATTATTCCCCAGAATAGAGGCCATAACAAGTTCAATATCGTATATTTTATTTTATGAGTCGTAAATTGAAATGCTTATTCAATCATACCTGAAATAAAAATAAAATATTAAATAAAAAAGCTCGGGTTAAAATTTAAATGACTTTTGTTTATTATGAAATAAATTATTCTTTAGATTTTATCGAGGCAGCAGCACTGTTTTATAAACATTAAATTCACAAATCATCCAGAGCATATTTTATTGTAGATGGTGATTATTCTAATTGTCCCAGTAATACATCTAACGGGTGTTCGGCATGGAGCGGACTAAACGACCTTAACATCGAAGGACAATATGTATGGGACCATTCAAACACACCCATGGCGTTTTACACTTGGTATACCTTCAAGCCTGAATTTGGCGATATACGAGACTGTGTTGCCATTCAGAGAAATGGCCAATGGAACGATAAAAAATGCACGGCCTTACTTGCCTTCATTTGTGAGAAAGAGATGAGCAACTTATAGGACACAAATAACAATGCAAAAATTGGAATTTGATTGCCCTGAAACGTTCTGAGAATAGAAAATCATTTAAATTTAGAGTGAGGGCCGCTTTGTCAATGATCAAATGTGTTTGAGTGTACTCTTACAGTTGTGCGTTCTCGTGTTTGAATAAAAAATAAATCCTGTTTTTAACTTATTGAGTGCATTGATTTTTGGGTAAGGGATACATGTGCCACTACTTACACAAAAAGTAGATCTAGACAGTTAACATGTATAGTGTTCCAATCATCAGATTAAGAAAAAGATACTGGGTGATTTATTATTACTTATCGAGTTTTCTGGCTGACTACAGAAACATATCGGGTTGGTCGATTTCATATCGATCTGTAGTTCGTCAATAACAAATTTCACACAGCAGAATGGTCTTGTATACAGAACGTTTCCTATGTGTGAAGTACAACTATGAGACTGGGTTGTGTTTGACACGTTTAATTGTTGCTAACCAACGGGTTTTTGACGATAAATGACAAATGCATTTGATTTCATCGTCAACGTATTCTCCTATGTTACTTGATTAGGCAAACAAAACGATTTTTTTTATTACAAAAGCGTTGAGTTAAAACCAAAGCATCATTGATTTTAAACACATTACCTTAAACCTCTCAAGTTAATAAAAAATTGTATTTTAAACTGCTAAGAGGGGGTATTTAACATTGTACACTTGTGGATCTATAACTGAACAACGATTATGAACAAAACAGCAATAAGTTTTCTTATAATTTGTGCTGTTACAATTCACGGTGAACAGAGAAATATTTGTTATTCGGGAGTGGACAACAAACACACCAATTCTTCGTATGCAGTGTTTTATCAAAATACAAGAAGTTTCCTCTCATGTGGTGTGCAATGTTCTAATGATGTATGTTGTGTTTGGTTTATTTACAATGAAACAAGTAAGCAATGCTTTGGAGTACATCATATGGATAATGGAGTTCAAACTTCTAAGGAGAGTACCGCGTTATCGAACACAACACATTATCGGAAAGGTAAGAGAACCTTTCGAAGGCACAACATCTTTCTAATTAAACAAAACCTAAGTTAAAAAACAGGTATGATCTTATCTTACTGTATCAGTCATATTGTGCCCATAATAAGAGTCTTCCTAATAACTGAAAATACTTATCAATTAACAATCAAGAAATAGTTACCATTATTCGTTTTAGACTTTCACGAGGGAAATTGTGACGTCCTAAAATGGCATTTCCCCCTAATTATCTTAGGTTCTCGGTGTTTTTAAAATAGAAAACTAGATCCGCAGCCGTTGCCCAGAATGACGCTCACACTATAACATTTTAATGTGATGCCGGTATCACACAACATATCTTGATTTTGTTGTGAGTGACAGCTGTGGATACATTTTTCTCTCAAATGACCTATCAAAAAATATGTCATTTTTCAGGATTTTTTACTACATTTTAAAAAATATAATGAACTTTTGAAGTCATTTGTAGTTGTTGTTGGTTTTTTGTAATGAATTAAGACGTATTACTTGGTCTTTATACGCATGGGATGCTCTCTGTATGAACAATTTCTAAATCCAGGCAAACCACTGACAAACAATTTAATATAACAAGATTATCAACAGTCTCGCTTGAATTAATCACTTTGTACGCGCTGTGGTCGTTACAACGACTTTGTCAGCAAATACACTGTTTCGCTAGGTTGCATGCTGACTGGCGTTATCATAACAATTGAAAATTTAATATTGATTACAAAATTGTCGTTGGATTTTTCCGTATACCTGCCAAGGCACACTGCGCGTGTGACCAGTCAGCAGAGGATTCGCACTTCTCTTATCTGGTCCTGTTTAATTGCTTTTTATCTGTAATGTTTGTCTTAAAACTTGTTCGTCATCCCCACATTTCATACACACGTGTTCAAGATATTATTTTTGTATGTTCAATTTAACCACTTTTTAAATTTTGGGGCAAATATAGACCTAAACGGTACATAATTTTTAGTATTCCTCATCAAAAATTGATTTAAACATTTAAAAATGCAAAAATTGCAGATTGCGCCTGAAATTGATATAAACAAAATTTAATTATTCTTCAATTCTAGGTTAGATACTAATTCCCGTTTTTATAAAGCTTATAAAACTAGCTAGTCTGAGGTATACAATCTAAATTATCTCTCATCTCCGGATTGCTGCATTAGCTTTGAGCTACATTTTTTTCAATTATCGATGTTTTAATATATCATTTGTTTGAATGTAGAATTGAAATGATGAAGGGATCTAGTACTTATACGCTAAAAAGAAATATGCGTATTTTAGTTTATTTATTATTTTATCTTATTGAACACATTTTATTCTAATCTCTCACAAAAATATCTAATCTTTCCAACAATTACGTCATCAATAATCACAAAAAAAATCCGTATGAAATTTAACGTAGACATAATTTTAAAATATGGGTATGAATTGACCACAACTTGGAATGTTAGGCTGTTTAGATTAAATGTCTAATGAGTTTTGGCTTTTATCTGATCGATGTAAATTGTTTTGCTAGTTATTTTTATAACTTTTGTAGTAAAAATCAATAGAGTGTTTGCTTTTAATGGATGCAATTTTTGAGGTTTGTTTGCACTTTCAGAATAGAAACATTTAGAAAAAAAGCTTTTAATCAAAATACATGTATATCTTGATTGCACTGGAAATTTCAAACATGTTTTAATTAAACACAGAGAGTTACTTTGGTAAATTGTTTAAACGAAACACTTAATCTAATTAAACAATTTCAAACTGTTTTTATTCTTATTATTTATATTCTCAATAACACATATATGTATAAAGTAGCTTAATGTGATTTTGATCATACTTATTTGATTAATAGCGTTGTTTTCATTTTTCATTTAAAGTCACATTTAAATATACGGCAGAATTTGATATATTTGTAAATTAACTTAACGAATTATAGTTATGTTTTCGAAATGGAATGATGTTTTCTTTGATGTTGCCAAACAGATTACACAATACTTGTTACTTAGATTACTTTATAAATAATAATAACAGTCATTTTGCATTTTGCATCGCAATTAACAGAGTTGTATATCTTGATAAGATTATATACCTGTATCTAAACCGTTTCTGATTGGCTTGTCTGTTGCAGGTTGCGAGTCCGACTGGATAGAGTTCAAAGGGCACAGTTATTTCTTTGGAAAACACACAGCTATTTGGTCAGATGCAAAGGTATGGTATAGACGCCATTATTTTGTTTTTCTTTAAACGATAAAATAAGTTCTGTATGATTTATGCGTGTTTTGAAGAGTCTGGCTTTCTGAGAGAATTTGAGTCTGACTTCAGCATGATTATTTTGTGCAATCATTGACTTGATTTTTTTCTTAGGTTGCTAAAGGTTTGGACAAACCAATATGTGTTTGTAGATTTAAATCTTGTCCGTTGATAAAGAGTAATGGATTACAAAAAATTTCCTTAAGATTATGAAGGAATCATAAACATGCCTTCATTAGAAATCTGTTCAGTTTTCGTCATGAATGATGAAATAAATCATATGAAATTGTGATTATAAAATCAAAATTTAAATACTTGACCTCAAATTTGTAGTAAAACAAATAACTGACACTGGTTGTGTTCATTAACACTTGCATTAGTGTCATGTAGGTTTTCAATATTACAAATGTTAATTCAGTGCCTAATGATAATTATTATCGTTTGTTTTGTTTGTTTCTTACATATATTTGTTGATTACGAATATAAACAGATGATTTACGAATTTGTTTGAAGTTCAAACACAGTTTTGAGATAACATATTAAGGCAATGTCTGATGCCTTGTCTAATTTTGTTTTGTGCACAATGAAAAAAAAATGAATCAATCGTTATCACATCTCTTATGAATCAACACAGTTGAACCTGATTTTAGAGAAAGTCCAATACAAATATCATCCACATTAAAATATTCATTTTAAGATCAATTTACCTATTTGATGAATTCATAATTTCATTGTAGATATATAAACATGTCAAGTACGTAATTGTACACACGTATTATTTACAAAACCTTAACAGCTGCAGAATATTATTGAGCGTTAATAAACCAACACATTTTCAATTAGTTAATCTAATTAATTACTAATTTGAACCAACAAACTTTTTTTATATCTCATTCTAAGATGGAGTGCAAGAAGATGTGCTCGTACCTGGTAAATATTGAAGACATAGAAGAAGCAGAGTGGTTGTCTACAACATTTTTAAAGAAAGGTAATGGAAATCGAATTAGCATATTTTGAAAGGAAAAAAAATCAATTTACTTTAAATATGAAACAAGTGCGTAAGTCTTTCTGTTGAGTAATACTTGAAATGTTGTTTACAGGAATGCAACGCACTAAGCAAATTATAAGAAATCATTACGTGTACATATTGTCTAAAGACATAGAATATTAAGTCCTTTGATAACATATTTTTTTAATATCACAAGCTAATCAACTGTTTTCATAAAAAAATGGATTTTTTCATCATTGGTATACAATTATTAAACTACCCTAAAAAAAACTTTACAGTAAACCTCGATACGGAAAACTAAACCAGAGTACACCTTAAAACTTGGATGACCAAAAGAATCCTACTTTAGGACAATGGACCTTATATGCTTTGTACCAATAAATAGCGCACATATAAGGAGTGATTTTTACGAAAATCGAATTTTCAGTATTACTTTAAACACACCAATACTCTATACAGAACGTATTTCTATGTCATTATTGCACATTTAAAGTGCATGCAATGCCTGACTTTGCTATAGTTTAACTAACTAAAACTTTTTTGCACCATTACCATGCTCGACTAATTTAGGGGATGTCACAGTTCTATAGTTAGCTTTATATAAAAGGGTACCTGCAGTCAAACCAACACATCCGTTATATATGTCATTTTTCATATAATTTATAAATCAGAGTTTAATACAAAAACTATATTCAAATCGATGCAAAAACTACTATCTTAAACTGCTTTTAAAAATTCATTCAAGAGAAAATTAAAGTAAGTAATAATGGGGTTTCAGCGGAAGTGACGTCATGAGGTCAACAGGAATGAAATTCCTTACAAAGCTTTATTAAAAAAATTCAATTTTACAGCCAAAAGAATGGAATTAGGTCTGACGTATCTAGTTATTCTAAATAATGTATATTTAAAAATTGTATCCGTACATATATATATATATATATAGCTTAAATCAGTTTTCTTTTTGAAGGATTTTAAAATTCACTTTTCTCCTCGTCTCTTTACCGATGATGACGATATCTTAAAACACTTGAATTAGCAGAATTATGTTCATTCACTTTTGGATTACATAATATCACTTTCAATATCACGTGTATATCTGGGGTATGTGTACAAATGGTAGACGGATCTGGCCCCGAGGTTATAAAACTTTTTCCATACTCGTACTCCAACTCGTACTCCGTACTCCAAGTATGTACTCCACTGAGTACAACTTTAAAATCCGAGGTAATGAAAGTTTTGGAGTACGTTCTTCGCTGAGTACTATTTGGAGTATGCTCCAGAAGCCGGTTGGGGAAATATTACGTCTCTGGAGTAAGACAGAACACAGAAATTCATGTAAATAGCCCTGGCTTGTAGGCAAACTGTACATGTATTCAGATTATTTATTTATCAGGAAAATTAAACACATTATTTGCATGTACATTATGCCCGTTTTCATCTGCAAGTATGGATATCTGTCTGTATCTATAATTTATAAACTTTTGAGCAGCAAAGACGATAAATTCAGTGTTGCTGGTAAAATTATCAACAAATTGTGTTTATGTCAAATGTTTTGGAAATGAGGGTAGGGGTAGATATAAACAACGAGGTAATTAACAGTTTCTCTCTCTCTCTCTCTCTCTCTCTCTCTCTCTCTCTCTCTCTTATAATTTCAAACTTCTATCATGCGTGTTATAATTGATTTAGTATTATCATTATTATTGTAATTTTACATAAACAAGCTTTCACTTAACAGTAAATTAGCCGAATTCTCACGCAGAATATATACATCGATCATACTTTAATGCATATCCATAATTGCTTATTTAAGAATAAAATTTGATGTCATAACGCCAAATTTGATTTTTAAATAATCATTTGTGGAAAGACACTAACATAAGACAGGATCCACTGCCTCACATTCGAGCGTTTGTAATCAAATATCAAACCAAATAATGAATTTCACTTTACCTATTCTGACTTACATATGTCTGTGCTCTCGGTGTATTAATTTGAAATAAATAATAAAAATCATGATTATAAGGTAGGTGATGTTCTGTGGTCAAAATTGTTTTTGATTTCTGGAAAAAAAAAATATCAAATAGTAGTACATGTAGATGGTTCGGAATAAATATCCTAACTTTCGGCAGTGAAATTCAATAAAAGTCGCGGCCTATATTAGACCAAGAACATATATAGATCTCTGCAGCTACATGTTGTATGTATGGTCACATAAGAAGCCAAGTAAGGTTGATTTTTGCTAACTTTAAGAGTAGGTTTTTATTACTTTTAACGGTCTTGATAATTTGAGATAAACAGAAATGAACATTGTCCAAAATTACTCTTAATTTAAGGCGTTTTTTGCCACTACAGAGAAAAGGCGATTTTTAAAAGCCATAATTTTTACAGACAGTAGCTGTTCTATAAAATTAAAAAAAAAAACCAATTGTATCGAAAAACCACAAGTACGAGTACGATTTGGAGCACGGAGTACGATTTTGAGTATGAGATCGTACTCAAGAAAGTTTTATAACCTCGGGGCCAGGTTAACAACGGGAGTTTCACTCTTTTTGACTATTTGATTGTTTCGTGAATAATTAGCTATTTAATTTTTATTAGAATAAACAGAAAAATGAAATAAACTTTGTAAATTCAGGCGATTGTAAGCAACTAAATGTTTAGAGTACATCAATTTGTAATTAAAGAATTATGAGACTATCAAAAAGCAACTAATATTCAAAACTAATGTCTTAATTGTTTCAAATGAAATCAATTTAAAAATGACAAGATATAAAATTCATCCATTTAATTTCTTTTTTTTTTACAATCTATGAAGCATTTATTTTGGAAGTTAATACGTTGATTATTGTTTTGGTCTTATCTAAGAAAATGTATCTTTCTTTCGGGCCTTCTGGACAGTAATAAAACTTCAAATACCTTGAATCGGTGTGCTGACACGAATCATCATGAAGTATGAAATGTTTGACGAAGAATGTATATACGTATTAAATGAAATTCTATTATCGTATTTTAAGAATCCTCTGCATTTTTAAATATTTCGAGACAGACTTCATCATGCAGCTGTTCTTTGACTTTGGCCATGCTTTGTTTATGAACACGTGTTTGTTTGTTTGTTTGTTTGTTTGTTTTTAAATGCATGCAACTCTGATTGTTAATGGTCCAAAAATCTGTTCAAAATCTGTCTCATACCAGAAATAAAATCCGCGTAACCTTTTACCCATTATGTTTTATCTATATTATCAATGTCATCATGGAAAAAATATCTGAAAAAATGGCAGTATTTACAAAGAAATACAAAAATGTTTCTTTTAAGTTTAATAGTCTGATTGAATATCGTGTGATAACATATGCTGTGAATTTATGTGGAAAGTGCGTTCCATATTTACAAATCGTTAAGCAAACAATTTACCGAATATACTTTTTTGTTTGATAAAATATTGGTTTGAATTCAAACAACGGTAAATATAGCCATCTAGGATTGATTAGGGAAACAATACAAACACAACGGCTTATATTTCTTTTTTCACATACTGCGGCGTTGACCTCGTGACATCACAGTTCATTTCGCACCAAATTGGCTTGATTAAAACACTTTTCATGTAAGAAATCAAGTTTTCCCAAAATGTATCGAAAAGTACTCTATAATCGCAGTAACATTTTCAGGAAGATTTTCTTTTCACATAGATCTTCTTTATTTTTAGAAAAATTGACCGGTACAGCAAGTTGCTTTTAACTCAAGTCGTTGGGAATGGACTATATCAAAAATCAAATTTCATTGTTGTTATTTCTACTTGACTTTTAAGTGTCTGTGTTATTTCTAATTGAGTTTTAAATGTCTGTGTTATTTCTAATTGATTTTTAAATGTCTATGTTTTTTCTTATTGATTTTTAAATGTCTACGTTATTTCTAATTGATTTTTAAATGTCTATAGTAACTCAAACTCATATATACAAATATATTGACTAAAATTACAGTTGTAGAAATAAAAAAGGTCAACCGTCCTCAATCTAAATTGAATGGCAATTCTGATTCTTGCATTGCTGAAATTATAGAATTATACGTTTTTCAATAAAACGCTAGATTTTTGTCTGCATTGCAAACCAATTGCTATTTTACATAATTAGATTTATGACACTTTGCCGTTGAATCTAACCACATATTATTGGTGAAAAAAAAAACCGCTTTACTGATGATTTTATATAAAAACCACCGAAGGCGTCGTAAGATTTCAAATTCAACATTATTTTTTCGACTCACTAATATTCATCATTTACATACACTCACAATTGTACATGATTGATAGGTTATTGGCAATAAATGTTTTGAGAGCTCAATATATTTAATGAGAATTCCATAACACATTACATATGGATATCGTCTTCACATATTTTATAACTTTAAACAAAAAATATATACAACTATTATTCTTCTGCAGATGACTGCTCCACATATATATTTAATGGTTGCACAGCATGGACGGGAGGTAACGATTTAAACGTAGAAGGAGAATATGTTTGGGACCATTCGAACACAACCATGGTCTTTACCAACTGGCATACAAACGAACCCAGCTTGACTTACCCGTCATTGGCTACAACTCGAGACTGTATCGATATTCTTAGGAATGGTAAATGGAATGACAGACCGTGCTTGCATTTGAACTCATTTATATGTGAGAAATCTATTGACTTTTGATCTTAAATAGAATATACAAAACCGGACATCGTTAAAATATGAATTTTATTCAAACATACATAATTAGGCTGTATCAGGTAACAGAGTATATCCAATAGCGTACAAGTCAAACTCAACTCGATTTCTCACCTAAAGGACATAGGACTATTGTACATATCCAAATCAAACTCAACTCGATTTCTCACCTAAAAGACATAGGACTATTGTACATATCCATTGACGCAATAACATATATGATGAGGGGTAAATTTTAATGTATTTGTTAATAGTGATTTATATAGAGTTACAGATTTGAGAATACGCTGTTCAGACAGATCAAGCTGTGTTTGGGTAATTAAGAATGGATTAATGTCTAGAGTGGTCAAGTTTTATGGGCTTTTAATTATTGGAGCTATGGGAGCTATTGTATGTAGAATTGGGAGCCAAGGTCAAGTTAGAGTTCAGACAAGATGATTAGAATTTTATAGAGATAGATGTAGAAATGGAGCTAATTAATTAATAAATTGGAGCTAATGATTTAAGATAATCATCAATTGGAGCCTAATAGTATATATATGATGAGCTTTAGAGATGAGAAGAGATGGGTGTAGAATAGAGTAAGGAATAGAGTTGGAGATTCAGAGGTGCACATGGATTAAACATAATATGTAATGTGACTTTTCTTTAGTGATGTGAATAAACTTGTAAATAGTTTCAAGCCGACTTTCAAATATGTGTAGATATAAAGAATTGCCGGTCACCTCCGTGACATATATATGAAATGTTTAAGATCTGAAAAAAAATATTAAAATGATTTCGTTGTTTTCTTTTTATATTTACATGAGTAGAAACGTTTTTAACTTTAATATGAATTATTATGTGTTTGTTTGTGTAATGATTACATAAGAATAATTGCAAATAATTCATTGACAATAACCATTCAAATATGAAATAAACTTCGTAATGGCGTAATTGCATGTATTATCTTATACAAACAAGAAGACATATGCCTTTTTGTGCCCTTCTCTTTGTTAATTATTGGATGAGAGGTACAAACGAATTCCGCAACAATTAGGCCACCATGAAAACTTATGATTTCACAGTATATGGCAGAAATACAAAACCATTTAGGTTTCTTGGTTCAATTCAAAGTGATAAAGAAGATAGAATCATTAAAAAAATCAAACTTTTCTTTTAAAGAAGATAATAAGAGTCCTAGAATTGATTATTGAGCCCTCTTAAAACGGATCGTTATACGGGGATACTTTTACATGGTATTGTAGCATTTTAAAAACCGTTGCACGAGAACGAGAATATCTTTTTTTTAATACCTATTTTATTTAGATTTTTTTTTGAAGCAGGTAATGGTGCACTTTCCTGTTTTGATTCTTTTTTTTAAGAAATGCTAGAGACCAGATACCCAACTGCATTGTTTATTTTACAAATCACAATCCTTTGTTAAGTTTGGTTCTTTCTACTTTTAAAAAGTACATGACTGAAATAAATGAAGATACAAACAAAAAAAATTATGTTGTTTTTGTCTTTATACTCCATACTTTGTTAAACATTTATTATTCAATGGCTGTCATTCGGGTTAATCTTTACAGTGTAACGGTATTGACCCTGTTATCAATTTATCTATTCAAGTTATTGTATCATAACCTTTGCTCTCGTGTTGTGTTGATAAGTATTCAGAAATTGAAATAAATTAGCTATACATGTAGAATGTATTACGGCTGAGCATGTAAATATTTAATATGATGTCGATACATTTTAATTTGTATGAATTAAATAAAAGACTAGTCTGACATATTTTTTTTCGACCGGAGAACAACACGCTATCACTTAGGAGGAATTATTCTTATCATTGTCTCCCTTTGTTAAAACGCTGTTTAAATCACCAGTGTACTAGCTGTTGTTGTTACTTATAACTCGAAAATATAAATAACATTATTGACGCCTATAATCCGATTTAAAAGTGAAGAAAGAAAAAAAAATAATTGGTTGGAAATCATCAGTGACGATTGATCAGCCAAAAAAAAAAAAAAAATGTTTCTGTGTTATCATTCAGTAAGAAACTAATAAATAAACAGTCACTGGTATAATTTGGTTTATACATAAGAGTCGCCAACATTTTATCAAAACCAACATTCTTCTTAATAAACCTGTGTGCAAACATCTCATAAGTAAGTAAACGATCTTTATTCTCGCTCAAAAATATTTGAAGTATACATTTTATTTTATTTTTTTCAATTGTGTTCTTAAAGTCCGATTGTGTTCAAAAATTCAAATTGTTGTTTATGAAGTTATGAATCCTGCATAAAAATTATTTTATGAATTTAAACGTCCATTTATATTGTATTAATGTCTTAATTAGCTCTAACGTTCTGGCTACATTAAGTGCATTAATTCCAAAGACTTACACGGGCTGACCTTTTTTAAAAATTCCATGGTAGTATAACCCTAGCACCTTGAATTTCTTGTATTGAAAGAATATAACTATCTTACCATAGGTTTTAATATGGAATGTCATTTATAGCTGGAATTCCCGCTATTGAAAGAATATAATTTTTTTTTTTATAGATATATTTTTTACTGAAAAATTCTGAAAACTTACCGTAAACAGTATTTACCTTCACATTTTTTAAAAAAAAGTAGCCAACGCATTATTATGTGTTTAATTTTTTTTATCAAAGCAAGGATGATGCACGAAATTGTTGATATTCTAAGGATAATTTTATAAAAATTAAGGCCCTGTTCCTTTATAAAACTTAATGGATGTTAGAAATATATTAATCAATACGGGAAATGCATTCATATTTATAAAACTCATGAACTGACTGTAATTTATCAATATATAATTTTTTCGCTTTTATTTATTGAAATCACGAGTTGCCATTTTCCGTTGATTGCTACTTTTAAAAGGCTTGAATGATTGTAATTTTGTAGAGGTGTGCCTTTTATAGAGAACAATGAATGCCTACCATCTATTGTATGTAATCTTACAATTTGTTAATAAACCATAAATCTGTACCTGTATAATTTACAACGTAATACCAAATGTTCTTGATTCTTTAAGGAAGCTAACGTTTTTCTCACACAAATTAAATTCAAATAAAATGCATCCAATGGTAGCATTTTAAAACATATCAACATAATTACTAGTGTAGAATCTATCTTATTGGAGTTCCGTGTTGTTATGCTTTGAATTTGTATTTCGTTTAATGGATTTTTTAGATGATTCACGGTTTGTTTTTGTCATTTTTTTTTCATTTCAAAAACAAATAAATAATCAAATGAAACATAAAAGACATAAGAGTTATTTCGGTCAAATAAAAAGAAAGAGTTATTAAAGAGTTGTTAAACCTCATGCTTTGCATGAGAATAAATAAATCAATTAATCAATTCGTTGACATTATACATAAAAGCATACATGCTATAAACGTGTCCGGAACAGTGACTCCATCGACATCATTGTTTACCCTTAGCACTCTGTCCAATCACTTAGCGTATCGTTTAATATAACCGTATTGATCCATGTAAAATACAATCATAAGAACAGATAAATCTTCCAAAATTTGCAAATTCTCATTGTTTGGACAAAAATGAATAAATAAATAAACCAACGGGTTAAATAAACCTCTGTTAATATGGTGTATGTTGAATTACTTTTTTAAAAAGTTTTTCAAGCCTTTTGTATGGATTCAAATATTTACAGTAAGTAATAAAATCGACCGAACATGTCGTTGCCACACTACTAACAAAAGGCGACATTTACCTCATTTACTGACAATACGCATGGATGTAAAAAAAAAAAAAACTGAAGAACCATGAACAAAATATTCATCTCTTTCCTTCTTGCTTTTTCGACAAAGTTAAACTGCGAACAAAGAGGGACCTACTTTTCGGAACTGGACAAAAAGGAAAACAAATATCCATTAGCAATATCTTATGACGATGTTGCTACTGTATTGTGGTGTGGTGTCAAGTGTTTAAATGATAATTGCTGTGCTCAGTTTCTGTATGACAAAATAAGCAAGCATTGTATCGGAGTCCATAATTTTGAGAAAGGTTTTATTTCCTTTTCCCAAATCTCCGGTTTGTCGGATAAAACAGAATTGTACAGAAAAGGTAACAACAAAACTTTAATTGGCATGATATATTCACAATAGGAGATTAATCTCACATACAATACAGGTATTTATTAATCAACTTTAAATCTTTGTTTAAAAAATTGTGATCTTTTAGCGAATAATCTGTAATAAGAACTCATCGACTTTATTAATTAAACGTTACATCTTTCTCATATCTTCTGAAACGGTGATTTTATATTTTTACTAGATTGAAAAAGAAAATTGTTTATATAGTCTGATGATTTTGAAATACTTAAAACATTACAATATTCTTTTATTACTTTAAGTATGTAAGTTCTGTGTCTTCTTGTTAGCTATGAAAATTAGAAAATACCATCAACTGACATTTCTTTCATCAATCGACTGAGCAAAATATACACAATCTATTTCAAATTCTTTAATCTTCAAAATCACCACGGTATTTACACAATTTGAAAACATTCAGCATTTTTTCTGTAAAATAACAATGTATGTATGGAATCTATGAAAATTGTCGGCTCAGTTTACGTGTTATAATGTAACTGTTATCATTTAAATTCTAATTTATTTTTAGAAAAGACTCAGGAAAAATCCAAACATATTCCCTTTTTACTTAATCACCTAGCAATTTGTATTGTGAAATGGCCAAAGTAAATCAATTTCCTCATCTCTGGTGAAACTGATTCACAATACATTTATTTCTGTCGATACGTGCACAAAGCAATATCAATGTTTGCTGATGGATGTTTTTATTATTAATATAATATATCTTAAAGTTACCACGATAGATGATGTTTACAGGTTGTGGTCTTGGTTTGACAGAGTTCAAAAGTCATTGCTATTTTTATGGACAACAACAAGTTACATGGCTAGATGCCAAGGTAAAATAATGTATCGGTTTTTTATGCTTTAAAATGAATTAAATTTTCAATGCAAAAATCTGAATATTAAACGGCATTGAATAGCGTTTAAACGATGTAATAGTTTTAAAACAAAAAGCTGACTTTGTGTTGAAAAAACTGGTTCATGCTTTCTGTATGGCTTTTTTTCTTTTTCTTTTTTTTTTCTTAGCTTTTTTAATGTATTCTAATATGGTATTGGACAGTTGTCAATAAAATGTGGATAAAAGTACATAATAATCAAAAGACTTTTCCTTTTAAAATTTTCAAATTCTACAATATTGGACCAAAACTATGTTCTTAATTTCTTTTTGAAGTGATCAATTTAATGCATCCTGGTGTAACTTATCACTTTTTTTATTCAGCTAGTACGTTGTTGTAACTGTTTATGAGCCCACAAAGAAATACGATTTTTATCAAAAATTATTCAATATGTTGCAATCGGTGTTTTTTTTATTTCAAATTAGTTAGAGTGTCAGAGCATGTGCTCCTATCTAGTAGAGATTGAAGACAAAGAAGAGGCAGACTGGTTGGCCCTGACGTTTCTAAAGAAGGGTATTTAATTGGTATTAGTTTACAACTATAAAATTACCGAACTATACAAATACAAAATGCATAAGTTATCACATTTATTTTTCTGTCTGACGACAACTGAAAGGTTATTGGCAAGAATTTGGTGTTTTTAATAAATGATTTAAAAGAATACTTCGCCTTTTGAAAATAAAAATACGCGTATAGACAGAGATTGGATTACATTTTTTTTTCTTTTAAGAAATAGTTTATCTTACGAGGAAAAGTCGTACAGCTAAATTTATTGTTTTATGAAATTTGCTAATTTTCAATACATACATATACCAAAGAGATATCTCCTTTAGTTGTTGAACATGTACAAACAAACCTACATCTATAACCTATATTACAGATGACTGTCCTACAGGTATCTTCAAACACTGCACAGCATGGACAGGGGGTAACGACCTTGACAATGAAGGTCAATACGTGTGGGACCATTCGAACACGTCCATGGTCTTTACCAACTGGTATAAGAACGAACCCAGCATATTAACTCCCTCCCAAGGATTGACACGCGACTGTATAGACATTCTTAGAAATGGTAAATGGAATGACATGTCCTGTTCATTTCTAAGCGCGTTTATTTGTGAAAAATAGATTGGTTAACTTTAGGGAATCATTGATTGAAAAAAAAGAAACGCAATGGCGTTGATGTTTAATGATGGTGAGTGCTTTAACTTCGTTAATTATCATTTTAATATTCCATGTGGTCAATTTCCTTAGATTGCCATTTTTAAGGCTCGTTAATATGTAAAAAAGTTGTGTTTTTGTTAGCAATAGATATTCAGCATTTGTAAAATGTTTGAACTTGTCTATATGTTTAAGTATGTACAATATACCACCAATATTAAGGGTGATTCTGATTGCTTTTTTTTTTTAATTATTATTTTTTGACAAATGTACTCTTCAAACAAATTGTAATATTTCTTAAAATAAATAATAGTCAGTGGTAATAACTTTTCAGCGTATTTATCTAAAATGATATTTTAGATATTGGAAGTGGAAAGAATTAGGAAATACAATGTTCAGAATTTAGATAAAATGTCAACCCATTCATCATGAAAACACAAAAAGTTCCTTTAATTATTTAGTTACATGATGTGATTCGACAAGCAAAGTTATTAACACGCAGGTGTTTGGTTATGAAGCAGACAATGTTATCGGAACTAGGCATATTTTTTAACAAGAAGTGATTCTGTCTTAATATTTGTACTATATATTAAGATAAGAAATTTGATATAAACACTTATTTGTTCTCTTTGATAACAATGGCTGGCTCCAATGAAATTAATATTTTTTTGTTTTTTTCTTCCTTATGCAACTTACATCTAACAACATACATATGCTTGTAATATGATAGTTTATTTAATAAAAATCGATCAAAGGACTTTACAGAACAATTGTACAGCTACGGAATAATTCAGTGGATACAGCTTTATCATGTCATATATTATGTTCTTGACAACTTAGGAATGCACATCTTTGTTATAAATGTATCTCCACCGTTTAGAATAAAGGATTTTAGAGTTAAAAAGGCATTGTTGCAATAAGTCAACATAAAGAAACCAAATTACGTTTCAAATCAGCTCTATTGCATGCACTTTTAATAACGGTAATATACATCAAAATTAAAATAGAATAAAAAAAAACAGAGTGTGGTTTTTTTAGGCATAAGATACATTTCTTAGTGGTTAAAATTTAACAGTTTATCAAATCAAATGAAAGATGTTTTCAGTGTGTCACCTTTAATATGACAGTGAATGCTATTTGATATTGGACCATATTAAGTGTTTCTATTACTGGAATGGGAAAAATTAACGAGAAAAAAAATGAAAAATGTGGAAAGAGGACTCATTTCATCATACCCATAGGTCCCACTGAAAAGTATCATAAGATAACTTTTTTTTTTTTCAGGGGAGGTTTGCTTGAGCATGTTTCGACTACAAAACATTGTTAAGGTGTATCTCTAAATTCCATTGATAAAGATGTTCAGTAACTAGTGTACTATTTTTATCGCAAAATATTTAATTAGAGCTTTTAGATATTGAAAAATCATTGGAAAGATTGCCCATTTAAAACTCACTGAATGTATGTGTTTTGATATACACCTATATGTAGAGGTTAACAATTTTTTAAATCAAAATTTTGAATGGTTATTGAATTTCACTATCACATTTTAAAAAGTGTTTTGTCGTTTGTTATGAAAACGAAAACATGCTGAATATTTACGGCAAACACAAAGGGTATTAAGTGATGGTTTCTATCGCATGTGACCTATATGGCAAAAGCAAAGAAGGCAAAACGGGATTTGATATAAAGATTATTACCAAGAGGTATAAAAGTATGGTATTGAACTATCGTTGACAATAGGTTGTAGTAAGAATGCCTGTCCAAAAAAAAATACTTCTTGCGTTAAAGTCTCATTCATCATTGTGATGAAAATACTACAAATCAAATTGAACTAAAATTACAGAAATGTTTGTTTAATTCAATTTTTTTTTAATTTATTAACAAAGAAAACGGACTGTGTCTTAAACATGGGTTATACCTTAACATTAGCCTACACCTTAAAAATATTAACTTCATGAACAAAGCTATGATCAGGTTTCAAAGTCCATGCAATTCAATCGATGATAGTTTTTGTGCACATAGTATGAATATAATAATTAACCCATTGGCTTAATTAAATCTCCATTAGTGCAGTATTTACTGAATGCCAATGTAAAGGTATTTGTCCTGTCCTTTTTGTGTATTCAAAAACAGAGTGGACAATATTGATGCTGGTGAGTAGGGTTGTCGGTTTGGTTAATTATTCATTCTCATTTCATAATTGACCGAATATGTTATACCAATACTCATAACAATGTAGTAGCTGACGAGGACCTGTGGACACACCACATAAACCAAAAAGTATGAATTGCTTATCAATCTGTTTTCTTCTGGCCTTTTTGTCATTGTTTAACTGTGAACAAAGAGGAATCTACTATTCAGAATTAATCAAAAATGAAACCATTTCCTCGTTAGCGATGTTTTATGACGATGCTGCAACTGCCTTATTGTGCGGGGTTAAGTGTTTTAATGATAATTGTTGCGCTCATTTTCTCTACGACAAGACAAGTAAGAAATGCCTTGGACTCCATAGTTTTGAGAAAAGTGCTATTTCCTTTTCGCAAATTCCTGGTTTGTCGGATAAAACAGAACAATACAGAAAAGGTAACTAAATGTTATGACATCATAAATTTACACAAAAAACATTTTTGTTAAGAGACATTCTTTCATCGATCAAGTTCATACTATTCTTTAAACTGATTTCAAAACCTTATTACAACCAATTAACTTATATATGAACTATTTATATAAAGTTTTTCTTCAAAAATGTATTTCGTATACTGGGACTGTTTTCAGAACTTTTCCCAAAGTGTGGAGGTCCCTTAACACATCTGTCAGTAGTTAATTTGGTCATTATTTGTCGACAATTGGAACACATATTCATAAAGATAGATAAAGAGCTTTGTTTCAACTTAAACAATGAAATATAAAAAAAATGAATCATATTTGCTAATGGGTGTTGACATTTTTTATAGGTTTTGTATGTTTGTGAGTACATTTAATTGACATTATGCTTATGATAGGCTGTGATTTCGACTGGATAGAGTTTAAAGGTCACTGCTATTTCTACGGACAGCAACAAGTTGCGTGGCCAGAAGCCAAGGTAAAATTATTCATAACCGTTATATAATAATTCCGTTACATTATTTCTTTTGCTTTAATATTGATACGTTATTTTTTACTTTTAGTTGGAATGTCAAAAGAAATGTTCGTACCTGGTAGAGATTGAAGATAAAGAAGAATCAGATTGGCTTGCTTTGATGTTTCTCGATAAAAGTAAAAAAAACAATAGTTCTATAATGTTCCTTTTTTAGTCAAAGAACTACTCTATAAAGCGTAACAGTAGTGCTTACATTAGTCGATATTTTTTGCTGTATTGATGCATTTAGTAAATGACTTGAAAGGACTATGTGCGGTATGGTCAAATATCTGCCACCGATTTAAATAGTATCGAATAAAAATCAAATCTTCCATTAATCATTATACAGAGGATGCCTATCACTTTAATCTTGATTTTTGTCATCATTGCTCATTCGCTGTTTCTCTATGACGTCAGCTAAATGACCTTATTCCCGCAATTTTGAAAACAAATGAAAATATTCTCATGTTTGCTTTATATTTTGCATTCGGAAGTATGGAGCGCAGGTCTGCCCAAGTACAATTTAAACATTTGTTTTTCTTCAGAAAGTTATACACATTATACTACAAAAAATGACATATGAGCAAGCCTGCGATCGATGTTTCCCAGTCGAATAAACATCGAAAAACATCCATATTTTGGTGACAAAACATCAGTTTATCAAAATAAGGCAATCTTTTTGACGTCATTTCTACATTATGACGTAACTGTGGTGATAACCTTTTACACCCTTATTTTCAATATGATTTTAAGTATCTTTCACCCGATTTTTAAAGCTTTTTATAGAACTTTGATTTTTGAGGCAAAAAATGCATAATACCGCACATAGTCCATTATTTTTACTTCGATAACGAAATAAAAAAATAATAAATTTAGCTTAAGAAATGTAGGTCCAAGAAACATTCAGACCACGGAGCTTCAGGTACACCATAAACAACAACTGTGTATTTTTGCACACAGAATGTTACGTTTCGCTTTCGACTTATGAACTTAATAAAGAAATAGGCATTAGCATTAATCTTTAATAAAAATATTGCTTATAAGTTACCTAAATGCTAAGAGGCCGGCAGTAAAACGGTAACGGACGATTGATTTTATTACAAAGTGGCTTAATTGTAAGCTTTTCAAAATGTGTCTGTATCGTGTTCGATATTCGAGTATATCGGATCGGTTAGGGTTAGCTTCGGGGGGGGGGTGTTATTTAGTGTTCAAATAGATGTTTCCGGGTTGAGACTGTCTTTGCGGAACTTTAGATGTTTTGTTTATCGAGAAAAAGCCCGTAAGTGTAATAGAAAAATAACAAAAAAAATGGTCAATGATAATTTGAAGGGTGAGTGTTTGTATGGTAAATTATGATTTATTTTTTAAATTGTAGGTTGAAACAATAAACGTTTTAACCCTGACGAGGACTTGTGGTTCTTTGTGTAACAGTTTATTCCTTTTAATATTTTCCAATATAGAGATTACGGGGGGGGGGGGTGGTGGGGGGAATAATATCACCAATGCAAGAACGTTTTAATGACCATCTCAACAATTTTTTCAATTAAACTTCTATATACTCCATACAAATGTTTGAGATGCTGAAAGATTTTGTATTTTGTTTATTCAGCTCTAAATATTTTATGGTATTGATTTTTTATTAGTTTTTGGCAAACACCAATGGAAAAAATTCCCGAATTCTTTCAAATGTCGAAACACTTAAAAATGAAAAAATACTCTATACCATTGTTATTTCATTGTAGGCGATTGTCCTACGAGTTTATACAAAAATTGCACAGCATGGACAGGAGGTAACGATCTGGATATTGAAGGAAAATACGTGTGGGACAACTCGAACACGTCTTTCGTTTTTACCAACTGGTATAAATTTGTTCCCAGCCAGGGTGATATACGAGACTGTATTGACATTTTAAAGAATGGCGAATGGAATGATAGGCCTTGTTCTCATTTAAATCATTTCATTTGTGAAAAATAGTTTGACCAGAAAAACAAATCTTATGATTTGAATATCTCGAAAGCGCTATTGGGTATGAATTCATTGCTACGATTAATTTTCCTTCTGAGATACCTTATTGATCATATTCTATCAGTTTCAAATAGTCGATATTTTTAAAGGGTTATTTGTATTTGATTTTGTAAATATTATTTTATGAATTGATGAATTATTGATTTAGACGATAAGTGGTCCTTCGAATGGGATGTTTATTTTTTTAGTAAATGGTACCTATTCAAAAAAGAGTCATTTCGCCTATTAAATGTTGTGAGCAATGGAGGTCACATGTTCTAATTTTGAAAACTACAGCAACAATAGATAGTAAGAAATCAATGTACATTTGTATAATAATATTTTTGTTTCATGTATACAATTGCTCAAATTAAAGAAATAAATGAAAAATACAAACATTTTTGTAGCATTATAGAAAAATAACTTTAATTCTTTTCATATAAATTATTATGCGAAATAAAGTTACATTAAAGCTAAAAAATTTGAAACTTCTGTAACAAAAAGTATATTGCAGTGTACATGTAGAACCAGCGTAGAACATATTCTGAACTTTTTTTGTTCATTCCCTATGTACATAGAAGAAAAGCTTATTGAAACAGTCATTTCTTGCTTCCAGAAGGTGTTCTCTTAAATTAAAAATCTCATATAAATTGATCGCAGACTAACAGTCATATAGATAATTGTTGTATAAATATATAAAAGCATTATTGAATACATTTATTGGCAGTAACATAATAGTTAAATATGTATGCTCCGAACGATCGATTCAGTGAGTTTTAATGGCAAACATAAAGGGAAGTTTTATTATTGAAAACAGTCCAACACAGATGATTACTCTGAAAATTATTGATTTTTTTTCTTCGTTTTCTTCTGTCAACAAAACCATGGTAAGATTTTCGTATTATGTCATAAAGTGCAGACACCTAAACAATTAAACACAATCGATATTCCATATGTTTATATATAAAAACCTTTTCAGTGATTTTGGTTTCTCAAAAGCAAAAGATAATGCAAAATATGCATTACTGTATTTACGGAAGAAATATAATGACAAAACTTTCAAATACATTCTTCTTGATTGTTTTGTTCATATTCGACTGTGAACAGAGGGAGGTGTACTATTCAGATTTGGCCAACAAAGAAGCACCATCCTCCTTAGTAGTGTTTTATGAGCGTGCCTCAACTGTCACCTCATGTGGTGTAAAGTGTTTGAATGATAATTGTTGTATAAGGTTTATCTACAACAAGATGAATAAGCAATGCGTGGGGATTCATGTTTTGGAGAAAAGTGGTTACTCTTACCAGCAGGTCCCTCCTATTTCACCCGTGGCACAGCAGTTTGTGAAAGGTAAAATCTTCTTGAATCGCGATGATTGCATACTTTTTTTCCTTTTGTTTGGTGCTGTTAAATATACAGAGTGTCCTCTGATTTTCCAGATAACGTTTCAGATTTAATAAATGTGATTTTCCAAAACCATAACATCACTCTTTGAAACTAATGACAAAGTATAGATTAATACATTTTGTCTGTATTATGTTCGTTTTAAAAAACTTGTTTTTAAATGGTTTAATTGAAAAGGTTAACAATGTAAAATTTATCAAACAAGCTATAGTTTTGTTACCTTTACCTTTTAATGAAGGAGTATATAATTAAACTATAATCGTAACAGTAACGTGGTGCAAAGAATCGGATCACGTCTTGTTGCAAGGTGCGGTTCATAGATTATCATTTTTTCAATGTTTCTTTAAAAGTAAGTTCATGGATTGTTTCCTATGTATGATAAAAAAAACTTAACTTGATATTTTAACTGTAAAATCCTATCACTGAACTCTATTTAAAAAAACTACACGATACAATATTTCGTCATTAAACGAGTTTGCTTCCTATGAAATGATTTCAAGAACAGATTTCTATTTTATAAAATAATATTTAAATGTTTATACTCTCATTGCATAAATGACCTCCAGTATTTATAAATCATGCTTATCAAATACCGTTCATGTGCTCAAATTTAAAGTACCAAAGAAATTATTTTTCATAAAACACAAGGAAAAGCTTTTTGTACCTATTCTAAAATAACATTTGCGCTCTTTAATGGATGCCTCAAATATAAATAAACTATAGTTAGATTTTATCAACATTAAACCATTTTACAATGTATCCATTGAAAGCTTGAACGTTTACATCATTCAAATCATATATGATTCTAAGAAAAAGAATTGCAAAGAAAGAAAATCGTATATCTATATATGACGACCTACGCTGATTATGGGCATAAAAAATAACATTAAGTGAATCGAAAAATAGAATTACAATTATTATCACAAAATGTTAAACAATCACATACAGACTCCACTTCCAAATATTTTGCTTTTGGTATTTTTATTCAATGTTACTGGTACCTCAGGTTTATTGTAAAATGGGTTCATTGAATAATGTTGTCTAATTGTTAATCGTGTAAATTGACGGTTTTATTTTACAAATGATGATTGATAAAATGTTGCAATCAAAATATGACTTGATTGAATTGGATTTAAATGGAAAGTTTAGTCAACACATTTTGTGTCAGTGGATAACCATTTCATTTAATAACACTCAATCAATACAATCTGTTATCCTTAAAGATAATGCTAAAAACTGTGATATTTTTGAAAAGGTTTTGCATATTTTGTTGAATTTCGTTTTATATTTTTTTTTATAGTTGAAATATATTCTCCTTGAAAACTTAATTGCAAAATATATTTTGCAAGTGCAATTTACGCACTTATGTTTTATGTACTCGGATTCGCATTCGAGGCATGTCTGTGTCTCTTGAGCGTTTAGAATTGTATGATCTATTTTAGGTTGTGGTTCTGACTGGGTAGAGTTCCAAGGTCACTGTTATAGCTACGGACAACAGACAGTCACGTGGTTTGATGCAAAAGTGAGCTATATCTTTGTAATCATTTTTAATGTCTTTCTTTCAATTATCATGAAACATTTACCGTATCATAGAATAATGACATATCATGTTTTATGAGCAATGAGATCAAAGGTATATATCATGGGATTTCGATAAGAGAGAAAATTAACATACTTAGTTTTTTTATTTTCAATTAACTTTTCAATTTTTTAATATTTATTAGATAACTACCAAATATATAGGATTTGTGATATCATTACGATTGTGATCACTGTTTTAAGGTTATAAATGTTAATCAATTATGAATGTTATGTATATTATCGTTAAACAGTAAACGAAATGTTTAATATCAAAGATAACAATACATGTACACATGAGCTCAAAACCGACACGGCACATTTCCAGAAAATGTAATCTAAGAGTTCGTTTTATTGTTAAATACTAGCTGAGGTGTCAAAACATGTGTTCCTACCTGGTAGAGATTGATGACAGAGAAGAGTCAGACTGGTTGTTCAAGACGTTTGTAGAGAAAGGTAATCTAATTGTATTAGAATGTTTCTTTACAAGAATTAAATTTATCTATAATCAATATCATACAATAAATTTTTTTGTGATATTTGACAGGTGTTTATTTCAACAAATGTGTTCATTAAGAAGATTATATGAGAAACTTTATTTCAAAACCTTACCAAAGAAAAAAAAATACTGCTAAAAATGTAATTTCATGTCTTATAAATCTTAACATGGTAAGTTAATAGAAGTTACTTACTGTTTTCTTTTTTAAAATGCATCTTGACAAAAGGATCACATACCATTGCTTATAAACTAACAACATTAATTATCAATGCTACTAATTCAAATTATAAAAAAAATAATTATTAAGACAATAGTGACCTCTGTTTGCTTATATGTAAATGGTCATAACTTAACATTTCGTTGCCAGAGTAAATTGGGCAAAAAAATCAATTTTGTTCAGATTTTATATCTTCAAATTTGTATTCATTAAATATGATCATAAGTCACAGCTGAATTACCTTCTATGATTTGCTGTTCACTGGCCCGATAATTTACCATTGAGCTCTGGTGATAAACAACGAAATCGATTGATAGAATTCAACAAAACATTTAAATCATTGGATAGTATCCTTTATTTTCTTTTATACTGAAATACATAACATAGTATCTATCGTGACAGATAATGTATCAACACTATATTGTTGCAGGCAGTTGCTCTACTAATTTATATACATCGAATTGCTCAGCATGGACAGGAGGTAACGACCTTGTCAATGAAGGTCACTACGTGATGGACCATTCGAACACGTCCATTGTGTTTACCAACTGGCATACAGGCGAACCAAGCTTACATGATCCGTCCCAGGCCCCTGGTCGTGACTGTATTGATATTATTGGGAATGGCAAATGGAATGACAGACCTTGCTCTCATAACAACAAATTTATTTGTGAGAAAATTATCTAACCTCCGAATAAAAGATATGGCTAAAGTCTTAAATACTTTGAAATTTTGTTTGATGAATTAATTTTGTTTAAGTTACTGAGCATTAAAAAAAATTAAAAGAAGCTATATGTGTAGTACAGTTTGCGTTTGAAGAAACACAATCGTCTAGCAATTTACAAATACATGTAGAAAAAATACAAAATAAACTCTGTTAATCAAAGTGTTGGTTTTTTTATTGTTTCAAAAACGAGGCTATATCATGTGAAACTTCAAAAATAAGTTTTTCATTTAATAATGTGTTGATGATGCTATCTTTGTTTGGACAAAAATAGTGCGGACAAATAAATATCTGCGTATCACATCCATTCTCCTTATGAAGATATTTTATCAAATGCTCGCTAGAGTGCAAAGAGTGTGATTAAAGATTTAATAAAAATGTTTCTGGGTTTTTACAAGCTATTAACTCGACATTAAGTACAAATATATTATTGTTTGTCAGTAAGTTTTGTCTACAAAGTCAATATTAATCCGTTCAGTACATTTAATAATTCAACATACTACAATATCTCTTGCTCTGAGTTTTTTTTAAACATTAGGAAATACAATCGATTTGTTCTCGTTAAGGAATTCAATGTCAATAATAATAATTATGATAATTGCGATGCGAAAGACTTTGATTTTTTTAAGAGAAATGATTCTCGTTCTTCAAAGGTAAAATAATTACATGGACCGATATTAATCTTCCCTAAATAGATTTGTCTGTTTGTTTTAATTTTATTTTTATTTTACCTGATAAAATGAAGGCGTTCCTTACAAAAAATTTCCTTTGATATTTTGGTTGTACAATAAGTAACTGAATATTGATCGTGAATAAATAATTTAATAAAACTAATCAACGTTTAACTGATCACATGTTAAATGGTGTATTTCCCGATTTGATGTAATAATCATGGTACTGACATATATAATAATTTATTATAAATTTATACATACATATAAAGATAATTTACTTTGATTTGACATAATTCTTTAAATAGCTTTATTCTCCTTTCATATTCAAATTAACCCATATTTGTTTTCAACTTCTCAAAAACATTTTATCGATATACACCACTGATATACAATATAAGAAGGAGAACACAATTAATGCTTCATGTTATTCTGCCATTTTTTGGGAGTTGATTTTAACCAACTCTCCTATGCAGTTACGCAGGCAAACCGAAAGTGAAACAGTGTTTGGACCTCAGCACAAATCATTGCTGCTGAAAAGACTTATTTCTTGAAAATCATTGAAAAATTCGATGTAATGTATGCTAAAGCATTGTTTTTCAAGGAAACTTATTTATAAATACCTTGAAAATAGTCAGATTTTAAATGGTACGAACAATTTAAATATTTTTTTGTCTAGTCGAATGTATTTCTACTCCAGAGTTCAATATAGTCTCGTTCAACTCGACGCTCGGCTGTCTCCGTTAATCCTTGTCGAAGATTTACGGTGTCAGCCGAGCGTTTGGTTGAACAAGACTAGAGTTCAATATTGCTTGGATCCGTACAATTTTCAAGAAATATTTCTATTACTGATACATAGTATGATTGAATTAATTTTTATCTTTAAATATTAATTAACATGATTCATATGGGGGTTTCTCGACATTCTTGTCGAAAAAGTCCAAAAATTCATATTATAATTATAAAAATGTGAGTAATTCAACTTCATGAATTAGAAACTACATGTACTTGTCATGCAAAATAACATATCATTGATTTTAAAATAAATAAACATCGACAAAATCAACTCCCGTCAGTTCTTCAGTACTTTGATTTATTCACCTAAACATGATACATCAGATGTAGTGAGTTTTACAAACGCGTAGTAGAATTAGCATAACAGCTAAAACACTGTTATGATACCGGTATATCCAATGAAACAATAATCCAACCTGACAGAAATTTAATCTAGGTAATCATGCGACATAAGTTCCCGATCATGGCAGAGCATTTCAATTTGTTGCACATCATCGCGCATGCTCAAACTATAAATTTGAGATTTTAGTGCAGTGACAGGTTGGACCCCAAAAAACAGCAATGTTAAAAATGTAGAATCTTTTGAAATAACAACGCGTTTCAACTTATTTTCAATAAAAGCTAACAGCTTAACAGTCGGGTGATAAACTAACAGTCTGAGGGTAGTATATTTACGCTTTCTATGCATCTTTTTTTTTTCTTTTTTCCGTTTTTTTTTTTTGTTTTTTTTTTTGGGGGGGGGGGGGGGGGGTATATCTATTTTGGATGTTCGAAATGTTACTTGATATCAATGTCCGTAAGCAGTTAGATGCAATAGTTTTTTGTCTGATCGTCTGTGACACGTGTTTTATGATTGATAGGGTTTTATCGATTGAAATCTTATTCATAGCTTAAAAATATCATGTTTTCAGCCAAAATTATTTCTTAAACGTTTTTTCGAAGAAAAAAATAAAGATTTGTCTAGAATATGTATTGCATTGTCCTCTATATGTTAAAATTTTATGTACAAAGAGTTCCTATTGATCTTTAAAATAGTATACATCAAAAATTTCAACTTTATAAATTAAATATGGTAAACTTATTCCTGTTCCCGTAGAATCAGTTCTTGCATATTTCTTTTATTATACTTTCATGTGCTCAATGCTGAAATCTGATTGATTTAGACGCGGTTGATAATCCGTTCTATTACCCTTAGTAACACACTTAACAACGGGTAACACTATATAAATAGTGCCTGTTTGGGAGGGTAACAGTTGAAATTGACACCCCGAGAAAACCATTGTCAACCGACGCGAAGCGGAGGTTGACAATGGTTTTCGAGGGGTGTCAATTTCAACTGTTATCCTCCCAAACAGGCACTATTTATTTTGTTATACTGAATGTCTTTTTTAAAAATTTTAAGAAAATTTTACTGCTTTTATATAGGAATAACGTGAATTCTACAGCGAACCGTACGCGCATAATTTTCGCGCATGTAACATTTTTTAATATTACCCGTTGCCAAGTGCGTTGCTAACGCTGAGAGTAATAGTAAATATTATTAACTGCGTCTTAACCAATCAGATTTCAGTATTTAACATGAAAGTATAACAAAACGAATTGTTACATGCGCAAAAACTATGCGCGTACGGTTTACCTAAGAATTCACGTCATTGATACATGTATATAAAACTAGTTAAGTTTCTTTAAAATTAAGACATTCAGTATGATAAAGTTAATAGTTCTTGTTTAAGAGGCTCAGAATTGAAATTGGCACCCCTCGAAAACCATTGTCAACCTCCGCTTCGCGTCGGTTGACAATAGTTTTCTCGGGATGTCCAATTTAACTCTTGCCCTCCTAAACAGGCACTATTTATATAATAAAATACACCAGAGCACAGCAAATAATTGTAATGGCATATCATGGAAATTTCAAGACATAGTATACAAATGTTACACCATAACATACACATTTCATTTATCAGAGCATATTACGGGCTTACATGTACCATAGCATATCACTGCATAACAAACAGCAAAATTGCAATTTAGATTTAATAGTTTTGTGTTTTTATGAGATGAAATCGTTGACAGTTTTTCTTCTAGCATTTCCTTTTTTCATTAGATTAATGTAGCAATATTTTAAACAATTCATATCTTATAAAGGGTTTAATTTGGAACTTGCGTAAAGAGATATTTATCAAAGCCGACTCACTAAGCTTGGAGTCCCCATCTCTGCTTTCCCAGCAATTATGAATTGGAGTAGAAATGGTGATCTACTGTTAGATTATCTTTAACCTATTTGCTTCATGTTGGAAAAACAATGTACAGATATTGGATTTCCTAAACAATTATAAAGTTCATCAAAATATGAAATCATTATTGCCAAAGAAAGGCTATTGTTTTGTCAACACATAGTGGGTGATAATGTATAGAGACTTAGAATTTATGACCAGATATTTAACCGGATCTTAAACCATAATTAGGGTTGTTGGACTTATTAAAGGATTGGATTTATGAGGCATTACCATAAATACTTGTACATGAGAGCAAATATGTTTTTAAATTTCTTGAGGTACACAAAATCAGAGTTCTACCTTCATATGATAATCAACAACTCTAATATCTTTTGATTTTTTAAGTGTGTCATTTGATATCATTTTTATCTCTTTGTTTACTTTATGCAACAATATGAGTTGTTGTGTAAGAGGACTTCAAAAATTGTGAATGAAATTTAATAAAAATAAGAAATCGATTTTTCAACATAAAGTTCAGATTTTAGAAATGTATTAATCTCAGAATCCTTCAATTGTTTATATCCAAATAGAATTATATCTTTTCTTTAATAATATATGACGCTCATTTTATCTTAAGTAATACTTATGAGTTGTCTATAATTTATTCTTATTGATAAAAAAAACACCAAAAAACAAACAAAGAAGCTGTCATGCAGTCTGATGATTTCTTATATCCTGACCTTAAATTCGGATGGACAATGAATGTTTATTACAGCAACACCTATTGTTACAAAAAGTACACAAAAAATATATATATGACACATGTATATTAAAATTCTAACTCAAAGTTGAATTAAAAGAAAAATATTTAGATCAATATTAATCCTTAGCTATGTAATTTAATGTTTTGGATCAGCAAGATTGGATCAATATAGATCCTAGAAGACTGAGTGCACTGGTGTAGAGAATTTATAATAAAGTGGTTGCCTGTCAGGCTTACGGGATGATATTTGCTATTATCAATGACAGAGTGTTCAGGTTCACATTAATTTAATTACTTATTTTGATAATTTTCTATTACTGGTATCTTATGTACACAACATTTCTTACAAACTCTACTTACCTTTGATACTGCATGTATTCTTGTACACTCTATAATTTACTACTTTTTTTCTAAAAAGAGTTCA
This sequence comes from Magallana gigas, assembly GCF_963853765.1. NCBI lineage: Eukaryota > Metazoa > Mollusca > Bivalvia > Ostreida > Ostreidae > Magallana > Magallana gigas. Next base: position 18,780,724 of record NC_088853.1, on the reverse strand, counting down.
TTTAGCTAGGCTTTTCAATAAAAATACGAAAAAAAATCTTTTTAAATTAACGGTGCTTTATTTCAAATTGAGGGCTCAAAATCATCATTTGCAACACAAATACAGTATCCTCTGTAAAAAAAAAAAAAAACAACAAAATACATTCCTCGCCAATTGTTGTATTTACTATGTAGCCGACTACTGCCTATGTGTGATACTGTAATAATCATTTATTAACAGTTTTATGACCTTTCAAATTACCAATCAATCAGGTTTTCCGTAGAAATATTCGTTACTATCATTTATTAATAGATTTTAATAAGACTTGAAATGAATTGTAACACTTAAAAAAACGCACTTGCTGTTAAGTTTTTCTATTCCAACAAGTGCAGAAAGTCAGTTATGTAGTATTGCTTATGATAAATTGGGACCAGAAAAGAAAGTTTTGGTATAATCATTTAAGAGCTTCAACTGACTTCGATGCTAACAAATTTAATCCTTATTTTTATTAAACTAAGTTCACCTGTGAAGTGTTAATGCATTTTAATGGTTTTACAGCTATTGGTGTAATCATGACAATGCTGTTTATTACAAATATCTTAATGAAACGTTTATTTTACGCGAGTTTTTCTCCTCTCTTTGATTATATATGAAAACAATGCTAGGACGCGCCTGCATTGGAATCGGGAGTCTCGGCATAAGTACGCTGTCCCCATTAATTCTAACATTTGTTGTTCTGTTTGGTTTTTTTTTCTAATTGTAAATTATATTTACTCTCTATATTGTTTCTAATTGAAAGGATCAAATCCTCCTTTTTTAGTGCATCCCATAAAATCGATGTAAACAATACATGTATTACCTGAAATTTAAATCTGCTTTCTTTAAGAGTTAAACAATTTGATCTTAACGTCATCGTTTAGTTGGTAACCAATGATTACGACGTGTCATAACCATGTTCACCCTTTCTAAACATCCCAAAGCTGGGTTCATTGGCAGTATATCTACACAATAAGACAATCTTAAATTAACCATTAAATCATGCTTAGGCTATTGTGTTGCTTTCTTGTTGCTCTATTTTTTTCTGTCCAATGTTTGCAAAGACAAATACTGTATTCCAGATTGGACAAAGAAGTGACCAACTTTTCCCTAACTGTGCTTCATGAAATTGCTAGTCTTATTCATTGTGCAGATCTTTGTTCTAGAGATGACTACTGCATGGAGTTCGTTTACAGCGAAACAAGTAGACATTGCATTGGACTCCACTGTTTAAAGACGGATAACTACGCGTATCAGTATGTCTCCCCGACACCTTACCCAGGACTTTATTTCGGAAAAGGTAAAATTTTATTTATGATTATTTATTTTAAACCATTTACCCTCATCTCAAACAATCTGATAAAGGTAAGCTTGATTTCTTCCTTTTACAGTGAGCAACTGGGTAGCATATTCCGGTCACCATTACTTCTATGTGGAAGAAAACGTTACATGGGCAGAAGCCAAGGTATTTAAACTTATCAATTAAAATTAACTTTAATGTAGAACTCGTTAACCGATGTATTTTTATACCATTTGCACTTTAATATGAATTGACTGAATGTACATTGTATCAAAACAATCACATCATTTTTAAAAACGGTAATATTCTATCATATACAGTTTTTCTTAATAATCTGAGATTTAAGTAAGAGAATTTTCTTAAAATAAACAATTTTTATATACAAGAAGGCAATATCAGTCTTGACACGTCCTAGTGTTTATTCCGATGTTGCACTAGTAATGGAACACATTTGTAAATATTCAGACAAAAAAAAAAGTACAACCAGAATTTACTCACATAATTTAGATAACTATTAAAGTAATAAACGTAAAATCGCGGCAAGCATATCTACAGAGATGATTTTCAGCGGGCATACAAATTAAATCCTGAAACAGAGAAGCGAGTTTTGCGAAAATGAAACTAATTATTTTTAAGTAGTGTTTCATTAATTTTTTTGCAATTTTCCGACAAAAATCCTTTAATGACTTTTACTTTATCCTTTCAATTAAGAGGAGAGTTCGAAACTCTTTTTAAAAATATAAAAGAAAACTAATGAGTAATCGAATAGAGAGACAGAAAACAGTTTATGAAAGTCTAACCCATTAAATAAGTATGTCCTGTTCATGTCATCTGTTTAATAAAACTACTCTTATGGTACTTGCATCAATTATACAGAATATGCTGACTTTGATATAAATGATAGAACGACCTTGCCAGCAAACATAATCTTCCGCTAGGTCGCATGCTTACTCACGCTTTTCATAACTATTGTTAGGCCATTATCAATCACTAATTTTTCTATTGATTTTTTTCCGTTTTCCCGATTATGACAAAGAGTACACGGCGGATGTGAAGGGTTAGCAAAGGTTTTTGGTTTTTTTAGAGATCCGTGATTGTTTTCTCCTTTTTTGTACTTTTCTTTCTGACCGTTGGTTTTGAACACTATTTGTTGTCACTACATTTTATTCGATTAAATATTATATTTGGACGTTTAATGAACCCTCTTATCTAGACAATACTGCACATTATGATTATTATATTTATTAAGTTATTCATTATATAAAACGTGTACGGCGGGAAGAACAACTTTTGGTCTGAGTTTCAACCACTGCACTAAAAAAAATCCGGTTCGTTGCATAGTAATTTTTTTTTTTTCATCCAGAAAACTTAAGAAGTATACCTTCCTTGTGTGTAGTTTGTGGCAATAAACTTATCTTTTGTAATTTTCTCTATTTAACCAAAAAAAAAAATATTTTATCAAAATAAATAGCTGGAATGCCAGAAGATGTGTGCATATTTGGTTGAGGTTGAAACTAAAGAAGAATCTGAATGGCTTGCAGCTACATTTATTATGAAAGGTAAACTGTCTTTGTGTTACATTGGTTTGAATTTCTGCACTTAAATCATAGAAAACGAAAAGTGGATGGTTTAAAAGTTTAATACTAGCAGTATTGAAGGTTGAATGTTCCAGAGTGGTTGCTTCCTCATAATCGTAATGTAATAAGAAGGCCATGATCAGTTTTTGCATTTAAAATAGGTTGCGTTGTTTTCAGTGCAAATAATTTGATTAAATGATTAATATAAAACATTTCTCTATTTCAGACAGTTGTTATTCGTTTGCTTTACGAATATGTTCAGCTTGGACCTTTGGTAATGACATTGACACTGAAGGTCAATTCGTATGGGACCACTCGAACACAACGATCGGCTTCTACAACTGGTCCCCAAATAATCCCACCAAACTATATCCCAACATTCAGGATTGTATCGACATATATCGAAATGGGGAATGGAATGACCGACACTGTTCTCATTTTAACCCATTCATTTGTGAAAAAATATCGTAATGATTCAGCTTCATTCGAAAATACATTCTACGCCATGATTTATTCTAGTTAAATCATTATTATACTGTATGCGTGTTGTTCAACAACCTCTTTTGTGTAAAAAAGAAGAAAACAATAATTACTGTGTAGATTGAAATCGTTTTTTAAGTAAGTCACAACGTTAATTCTTTGACAATATTAATGATGTAAATAAGTTAATGTTTTCTCGCTTATAATCGGTTTAAAGTAATTTGATTTTATCCTAAATTATTTTTTATTTGCGTATAACGCAGGTACATGTATAATGAGAACATTTTTCAAGGGCCCGACTAGCACCCTGTTTCCCATATTGTAGCCTCCATATTTGATAAGGATTGGGCCCCAGGAGAGTCCAGTCGACCCTCAAAAATGAACTGGAATTCGACACTATTAACAGACTTATCTAGCTTGGTAAAAAAAAATTCGTATGACACAGTTATAATGGGACAATATTTCAAGGGGCTGGCTTACATATATGATAGGTAAGGATTGGGCCCTGAAAAAGTTCTGTCTACCCTTAAAAGAAATTGGGTCTACACGACCATTAACAGACTTAGCTAGCCTGGAAAAATTAGAGATTTTAAATAATTAACTTATAATGGTAATATCTTTCAAGGGGCTGGCTAACACCCTGTATCCTTTATCTCGGCTTTCATATCTGATGAGGATTGGACACCTTTAGTTGATCATCAAAAGAAATTTGGTTTACACGACAAATATAAATATGGTTTATAAATAGCAATTTTCATATTAATGGGTATTTTCTGAATATTTGGCATTTAAAAAGCAGTTATTTTTGTTTATACAAAGAAACGTTCTCGCAATTCAATTGTCACAACAGTAATTTTTTTTAAATTAAATATTATTCTGAAAGTGAGCAGTGATTTACCATTGCATATATTACATGTAATACAATTTTATATATGTAGTAGGAATTTTTTTTCTATAGTGTATAAAATTGATAACGAAACAAATGGTTGCGTAATACGTTCTTTAATCAGGTGAACGAAGTGTAACAAATATTTAAATCAATAGGAGTATTTGGTCGAGTTGTGTTATTTATCAAAACATGTATCGGAGGTCACTTAGTGTGTTATTTTATATCGATTTGCATGCCATATGATTTATTATATACTTTGTGAGTTTCATCGTGTATATAAAAATGTGAAAAGGTCGACGGTTGAAATCCCGGTGTTGCCACTTTATGTGGGTTGTGTCCTTAGACAAGGCACTTTATGTATTTTTGTCTTAGTCCACATTGATAGAATTGGATACCGGCTCAGATTGGAAGTTAATCAGCGATGGCCTGGTGTCCCATCCAGAGGGAGTTTATGATTTTTATCCAATAATACCACGGAAACCAGGAATATTATGTCACAATCAATAGATTTATTCATTCTTACTATTTTCCTATAGGGTACCTCTGATTTTTATTCTATGTTCATATCCTTTTTGGTGCCTCAATTTTATCAATTCAGGTATTGGTCAATATTGGACTATACTCGGACTGTTCTATTTGTTTACTATGATGCTATAAATACCCATGTTTTGGTCAGTGAGCCGGGGTCCATTAGCACGCACTGCAGTAGTAACACGATGTATAGCTAAGTGTATGTTTTACGGTAACCATCTCCATTAGGGGTAAGTTCGTTTTTCCTTATACTTTAGTCTTGTTTGTAATATTTAAGACTTTAGGTAACTGTTCTTATACGTGTTCGATAGTATTTTCGTGTTAAAGTTTTACATACTTGTTTATTTACCGTAGAGTTATGGTGCGTTTGTGTGACAAGCGTGGTTTGCTAGTTTATTTGTGAGTTTCTATTTCGTAGTCTTATACGGCGTTATTGGTCATACATTGACTGTTTTGTGATGTTAAGGGGTCTTATACACTTAACTTTATTGCATGTTAAGAGGTCTTATACGCTTAACTGTGACTGTGTTTGATACGTTAAGGGGTCTGATACACTTAACGGTTTTTCACAGCGAGTATTGTTCGGTGTGATTGTATGGCGTGCAGTTGCGGTAATTAGGTAAATAAGTATATTGTGAAAGTGAAACGTTTAATTGAAAATATTGTTATTTATATATAATTAAAAGGTTCCAGCAAGGCTCCAGCAATGTCCCAGTGATGATTCGGCCATAGTCACCAGTGTTCCGGTATTGAACATCTTACCACCCGTGTAACCTCCTTCGAGTATTCACTTACTACGCTGGAAGCCGGTGGACGAAAGCCGTCATCTTAGGACGTGGTACCGAAGGAGGACACATTGGAGGAACACTGGAGGGACACTGCTGTCCAATATACCACCATAGGACATTGACGAATCAGATATTAGAAACATTTTTTTTGTTAATATTTTGTGTGTGTGTGAATGTGTATATTTGTAAATTTATTGATTTTATATATAGATAAAGATTGTAAATACTTATTGTTGTTTTCATTGCTTGACTGGTTAGACACACGACGGCTGTCGTGACAATTGGTGTCAGAAGTGGGATAATTATGTCTAATCAGTCAGCAAATAATGGTCATTTTGTTTTTGTCAATTAGTTTTTGAAGTGTCTAATATGATTTTTTTTTCATTTAAGGTAGCTAGAAATTGTATGGAACCCCGGTGGAGAACGGTTACCGTTGCCTTGTGTATGGTTATATTTTTCCTTTGAGTGTTTAGAGGATAAGTACATTTTTGTTTGAAATATTTATTAGCATTTGATTGTGTAGTTGATATATTTTTGAGTATATTAAGATGGACCAACCAACGTTACAAGAATTAACGGAACACGGACAGAAAATGGAACTCAAGGGATCAGATCTCCAGAAGTTCATACGAGATCAGCAAGCACACTATCGGGAGTTACAAGCCGCAGAGAGAGAACGAGAAAAGGAAGCGAGGGAGTACGAGTTGAAGAAGCAGACTCTAGAGATGGATAGAACTTGGTAGAGTGCCTAATACCTTCGACGGATTGTATGATCTTGTGCTTCGGGATCAATTCCTTTCAATGTGCAACAGAGATTTATTATTGTTTTTGAAAGAACGTATACCCAAAGACATTGATGAAATGTGTAGGCTAGCTGATCAATATAAAGAGGCCCGTCATGTTAATATTTTGTCGTTAGTACATTCTGGCAGGAAAGAGTCTACTACTGAACTAAGGAACGGATCACCAAATATACAGAGAGACCAGAAGGAACAGAAAAGTACGAAAGATGCAGCAACAACAGAAAAACAGGCACGCTGTTACAGATGTTCCAAGATAGGACATGCTTCATTCCAGTGTCCACAGCAACGTTCACGACCTAGAGAAGATTCGCGGAGCGGACATCCCTACCAAACACCAGGTAAATGTTCAGCATTTACTTCCGTAACTACAACAACGTCTGTCTCGAGTCCAAAGACTGATAATTTAGTTAGTACATCTTCTTGCAATGTGACAGCTGCTTTAGAGAACATGCCTTCTTGTGATGGTAGACTAAATGAACATTCAGTTAGTGTGTTAAGAGACACGGGTTGTAACGGTGTAGTGGTTCGTAAAGACTTGATTTGTGATTTGCAGTTGACTGGTAAGTGTCGAGAGTGTGTTCTTGCAGATGGATCCAAGATAAAAGTACCAGTTGCGTGCGTGAGTATTGATACACCTTACTTTATAGGAGAAGTTGAAGCATGGTGTTTAAAGAACCCTTTGTACGATGTTATCATAGGAAATATTCCAGACGCAAGAGATCCAAAAGATCCAGATATGAGGTGGAGTCCAAGTACCGCCAATGCAGTGTTAACTAGACAACAAGCTCGCCATGTAGGTAAAAAGACTAAACCAATTTGTGTTCCAGATATTATTGATTCTAGCGCGAGTCCAGCCGACATATTACGAGAACAAGAAGAAGATGCTACTCTGGAAAAGATCCGTGGTTTAGTGGGAAAGGATACAGATGCGGACGCCAAAGTTCATTTTATAAGAAAGAAAGGTATGATATATCGAACTTTTCAATCGTCTAATGTTGAAAATGGCAAAAAGCTCACACAGTTATTTGTTCCTAAGAAATTCAGGACGAAAGTCTTAGCCCTCGCACACGAAGCTCCGATGTCAGGACACCTAGGCATTAGCAGAACGATTGACAGAGTATTAGCAGAATTCTACTGGCCGGGAGTGCAGTCAGATGTGAGGCGATTTTGTCAGTCATGCGACATTTGTCAGAGGACAACTCCAAAAGGTAGGACTACAAAAGTACCTTTGGGTAAGATGCCATTAATTGATGAACCTTTTAAACGTGTTGCTGTAGATCTGGTCGGCCCTATTCAACCAGCAACGGACCGAGGGAACCGGTACATCTTAACCCTGGTAGACTTTGCTTCACAATACCAACAGGCAGTGACGCTAAAAGGTATAGAAGCTGAAAGAGTTGCAGAGGCTCTTGTTGAAATCTTTTGTAGACTTGGAGTACCTGTCGAGATGTTAACTGATATGGGCAGCCAGTTTACTTCGGAGCTGATGGCCGAGACAAGTCGTCTACTTTCATTTCGACAACTGACGACAAAACCGTACCACCCCATGTGCAACGGTTTGGTCGAGCGTTTTAACGGCACGCTGAAGCAGATGCTGAGACGACTCTGTGCTGAGCGCCCTAAGGACTGGGACAGATATTTGTCTGCAGCGCTGTTTGCCTATCGTGACACCACCCAAGAAAGTCTCGGATTTCACCTTTTGAATTGGTTTATGGTCACACCGTCAGAGGTCCAATGCGGATTCTTCGTGAGCTATGGACAAAAGAGGTAACAGATCCTGATATTAAAACAACTTATCAATATGTTGTAGATTTAAAAGATCGTCTTCAGTCAACCTGTGAGTTAGCTAAAGAGAATCTGGAGAGATCGTCACAGAGATATCGCACCTACTACAACAAACGGGCGAGACAGCGAGACATGAAAAAAGGCGAGAAAGTTCTTGTGTTGCTTCCTACCGCTAGCAACAAGTTACTGATGCAGTGGAGAGGACCTTACATAATAGTCCAGAAGGTAGGGAGTGTAGATTACAAGATTGATATAGACGGAAAGCTTAAGACATTCCATGCTAACATGCTGAAGCGATATGTTGATAGACAGGATGATGACAATATTAGCAGAGACATTGTAGGAGTAGCAGTTATCGATGTAGAGAACGACAGCTCAACAGATGACAGTGATTTAAATTACTCTCCGTCACATTTGAATCCGGAAGGTCCAGAGAATGTCAACATCAGTGATGAACTTGGTGAGAGAGAAACTCGTGACATTAAAACTTTGCTTTGTAAATATTCTGATGTTCTTACAGATGCTCCAGGACTGACTACTTTAGCGAAACATGAAATCAGATTGACAAGTGAAAAGCCTGTACGCACAAAGCCATATCCATTACCCTTTACTTCACGTGAAACTGTATGCGAAGAGGTCAGGAGAATGCTAGAAACAGGGATCATCGAACCATCGACAAGTCCTTATACATCGCCGATTGTTATAGTCAAGAAGAAGGACGGCTCCAATAGATTCTGCATAGATTTTAGAGCAATTAACAGAATAACAGTGTTTGATGCAGAGACGATTCCGTGTGCGGACGATATATTCGTGCAGTTGGCAGGCAGTAAGTACGTGTCAAAATTTGATCTCTGTAAAGGTTATTGGCAATTACCTCTTGAAGAAACGTCAAAGTGCATAACAGCTTTCCAGACACCACTTGGACTGTTTCAGTTCAAGGTTATGCCGTTTGGTCTGGTCAACGCGTCAGCCAGTTTCAGCCGTTTAATGAGAAAACTATTAGAAGGTATGCAGTTCATTGACAACTTTATAGATGATGTTATAATATATACCAAGTCATTTCAGGAACATCTGCAGATTGTGGAGGAGTTTTTAGAAAGACTGCGCGCTGCAAACTTGACTGCGAAGCCAAGTAAGTGCTATATTGGGTTTCAAAGTTTAGAGTGTTTGGGACATATAGCAGGAGAGGAGAAACTTCTTCCAGTACCAGAGAAAGTCGCAGCTATTCAGGAGTTTTCACCACCTACCACTAAGAAACAGGTTAGGTCATTTTTGGGACTAGTTGGTTTCTATAGAAGATTTATACCTAACTTTTCAGCTATTGCAGCCCCACTGACAGATTTGACACGGAAAGGACAGCCTAACAAGTGTATCTGGGGACAGCAGCAGGAAAATGCATTTACATCGCTGAAGTACGCACTCATGGTAACACCTGTGTTAAAATTACCCGATATTAGTAAACCATTTATATTGCAGACAGATGCGTCAGATGCAGGTGTTGGTGCAGTGTTGTTGCAAGAGGAAGATGGAGTGAAGAAACCGGTTTTCTACGCTAGTCAGAAGCTGAAGTCGCACCAGTTATCCTACTCTACGATCGAGAAGGAATGTTATGCTATAGTCTGGACGGTCCAGAAGTTCCAAAGGTATTTATATGGAAAAGAGTTCCTACTGGAGACCGACCACCAACCTCTGGTTTATCTAAGCCACGCCAAGGTATCTAATGCTCGTTTAATGAGATGGGCATTGTTATTGCAACCATACAGATTCCGGATCGTCGCAATTAAAGGTTCTGAGAACGTCGGTGCAGACTGTCTTAGTAGACTGTAAATATGTTACAGTACATTTTGTGTATATTTTATTGACATTTTTTTTTTATTGATTGTGTTTTTTTCAAAAGTCTATAAAACTTTCTTGGATAGGGAGATATTGTCACAATCAATAGATTTATTCATTCTTACTATTTTCCTATAGGGTACCTCTGATTTTTATTCTATGTTCATATCCTTTTTGGTGCCTCAATTTTATCAATTCAGGTATTGGTCAATATTGGACTATACTCGGACTGTTCTATTTGTTTACTATGATGCTATAAATACCCATGTTTTGGTCAGTGAGCCGGGGTCCATTAGCACGCACTGCAGAAGTAACACGATGTATAGCTAAGTGTATTTTTTACGGTAACCATCTCCATTAGGGGTAAGTTCGTTTTTCCTTATACTTTAGTCTTGTTTGTAATATTTAAGACTTTAGGTAACTGTTCTTATACGTGTTCGATAGTATTTTCGTGTTAAAGTTTTACATACTTGTTTATTTACCGTAGAGTTATGGTGCGTTTGTGTGACAAGCGTGGTTTGCTAGTTTATTTGTGAGTTTCTATTTCGTAGTCTTATACGGCGTTATTGGTCATACATTGACTGTTTTGTGATGTTAAGGGGTCTTATACACTTAACTTTATTGCATGTTAAGAGGTCTTATACGCTTAACTGTGACTGTGTTCGATACGTTAAGGGGTCTGATACACTTAACGGTTTTTCACAGCGAGTATTGTTCGGTGTGATTGTATGGCGTGCAGTTGCGGTAATTAGGTAAATAAGTATATTGTGAAAGTGAAACGTTTAATTGAAAATATTGTTATTTATATATAATTAAAAGGTTCCAGCAAGGCTCCAGCAATGTCCCAGTGATGATTCGGCCATAGTCACCAGTGTTCCGGTATTGAACATCTTACCACCCGTGTAACCTCCTTCGAGTATTCACTTTCTACGCTGGAAGCCGGTGGACGGAAGCCGTCATCTTAGGACGTGGTACCGAAGGAGGACACATTGGAGGAACACTGGAGGGACACTGCTGTCCAATTTACCACCATAGGACATTGACGAATCAGATATAAGAAACATTTTTTTTGGTTAATATTTTGTGTGTGTGAATGTGTATATTTGTAAATTTATTGATTTTATATATAGATAAAGATTGTAAATACTTATTGTTGTTTTCATTGCTTGACTGGTTAGACACACGACGGCTGTCGTGACATATTAAAACTACTTTTATTGGTCGGAGAATTAAAGAAATTGCAAATACGTCCTAAAAGATTATTATCCTCTTTACAGAATATTAAATGCTATGTTAAAACCTAATACTGTACATTGCAGTGAGCGTTTTAATTTAACATTAACACCTGGCATTTAACAATATATTATTGTATATTTTAATAAAGGAATAACCACGTGAGCTATAAACGTTCATGTTATCTACATACTGTACCCGTGTAACCAAGCCCAAAGTCATACCTCGACTTGTATACGAAAAAACGAGCTTGCATATATTTTGTTGAGTCTGTATTAATTAACTGGTGTTCTCCTCCTTTTTTCGTTGGCATAAGCACAGTTATCGGGGTATAGGGAATTAACAGCTCAATCAGATTGAAGGAGGGCTTGACCGACAGAAATGATTCAGTAACTTTGCTAGTAAGCTAGTTTGTTTTTCCTATGCTTATAATGCAGTGACCGGGAGTTTCAAAATCAACAAAAATATGTATAATACATTTCCAATTTTAAAAAAAAATGCCAATCAATATTTGTAGCAATTTGTTCGACGTTAGTATACCAAATGTATTTGTGATGTATAGCTTTTGAGTTTCGATTCTGAACTACTTGTATAACACATTTGAGTTGAATGAATCAAAAAACATAAATAATAATGCAGAGCCCAACGTCATGAAAGAAAACCCATCATTGTATCTTTTCGACATAGTATTAACGACATACCATTTTTTCCATGAGCTCAAAAAATATATATACACGAATAAGTATCATCATGATACACATCGAAAATCTTAAGAAAAAGAAATCTAAGATACTCTTAGTTGATATGAAAATACATTGATGCAACGATAGTTTAAGAAAATGAAATTAATATCAATTATATTCTACACAGTTTTGGTAAATACTACACAAGCGCAGAGAAGCTTCAAAACTGACCACTAACAGCCAATCCAATAAAAACTAAATATGCATGTTAAGAATTATAAAAGAAAACAACAACAACACCAAAACAAACAAACAAAAATCATGGGAAAATGTGTTTCAAAATTGCACTTATGATCACACAACTTGTAAATGTGCAGGCAAAATAGGAAAGTGAAGCACAATTATCAAAATAAGATAAAGAATAGATACATTTTATACGTGTCATACACATTAAATATGTGATTTTTAAGAGTTAAATTATAAAAGGAAGGAATATTTTAGGTCAAATGCTAATCATGGTTACGATGGTATGGTATGCGGTTATAAAATTAGCGAACACCATTGTAATAGTACACTTACAATGTTAGCAAGTAAAGTATTCATTTAATATGTTTTACGGTGCGACCGTTGGGGCGAGCGCAGCAGGTGATCAAAAATGAATTATGATAAATCAATAAAAATAAAAGTAGTGACGTAAAGTACACGTAAATGAAGAATGCAGAATAAAAAAAATATACCAATTTTCCAGTAAATTTTTATTATTCATAATTCATAAGATTTTTAATTTATTTATATACCAATCTGATTAAAATCAGATCTTAATAACGCTCCGAAATTCTGATAGTCGCTGAAAAAAGTGTAGCGACATCAGAATTTGTCGGAGCGGATCAAGAATATGATTTTGATCAGATTGTTTATATACTGGTCGCACGCCAGTATAGAATTTATCTCAGATAAAATGCTGTTGAATAATAAAGATTTTAACATAATGTTTTAACATTATATTTCCTCTTTTCTTGCAGCAGACATTTTTCTTAAACAAATAAAAATTGACTGATCACAGAATCCCCCCTCCCCGTTTAAAAAGAAATGAAATTTACGTATAAACAAATTTGTTGATCACATAAGGAAAATGGATCCCCCGGTAGCATGTAATACCGTTAATAGTAGTGAAAATAAAGACACTTTTGAGCAGCTAAAGAGCTAAAGGCATACCACGCACTCCCCATTCCTCACCCCGATTAGAATTTTCCTGATTTTGAGAATTTTATTTTTCCTTTTGCTTGTGAAGATTTTTTGAATGATGTTGCCACGCCCCATTTAAAAAAAACGTTCCTGGAAATTACCGTAAATACAGTGAATAAAATAAATGTGAGCATTCATCCAAATGAGAGCAAGTTACAACTGTTTCCTATCTCTGAAGAAATGTCTCGATTCGTTAGCTCTGCAAGATTTTGGTATTTATAATTCAGCAGATTTACAATAACTACTTAGAGTTGTTTCCCCTTATTGTGACGTCAAAGTTCACGTCGGTCAAGTGTAGTCTGTCTCTTTGAAACCACACTAGAAAAAACTACGCGAAAAATATTGATTGTTTACTTAAAAAACATGATGTTCTGGAAATTACACAATTTATCTGTTTCTCAAAAGTTTTACTTTGATTCTCGCGAGATGGTATCCAGTCTAGTGCAATCGGCAATCCTCGGCTGATTCCGCTACGCTCCATACATGTCGAGTGCGTGAGACATCCCGAGTAGTTCCGAGTGAGTCTAGTGAGATCGGCCGACATTGAGGAATTGCATTGTGGGTCGAAATTTACTGACTCCGAAAAATTCTGTCGGATCAATGTGCAAGAAATCCATTGTGAAAGGACGATAACTCCGTTAGTCTTAAAAGTAATGGAAATTGGCGTTGTGTTATTTACAATGCATGTACATAGTCTTTTATCTTGTTCTCGTGAGAGTGTGAACTGGGAAACCATAATTACAGGGAACTACTGGGACGATTAAAACAAGGCATTACTGGTCCGATTTACTGACGCCAAAAAAATCCGTTGAATGAATGTGCAAATAGTCCGAATTTTCTATTCACACACGCCTTGCCGGTAGAGCTCGCTTCGCGCCGGCGCTGCACGCCGGCGAGCTGCGCTCGCTATCATGATTGAGACCTTCTTTACTCTTTTAAATCATCAAAGGAAACGTTAACTGCTTAGTTATATTAACTTAAAAAACTTCTATGACGTCACCCATTGTATTTAGTCATTGTTTATTTTCACTATTCAATCAAAAGTTGTTGGATATCCAACAGTGCATAAAACAAATAAAAATGACAAAATGTTTAAACGTGTATTTCCAACATAAATCCAAATTTATAACACAAAATATTGTCATCCATAAATGTATATCTAATACGTCACGAATGATATTTCAGCAGAAATATCCTTTTCCTAATTTTGAGAGATTTGGGATCACATATAAATCACTTCCATTAACGCTTTTAGACTTCCTCTTTGAACCTTGAACTATATCACTCCTTTTCATTAGGTTTAACAATATAGGGAATAGTATCGCATACATATTATAATACTCCTATCAGAATTTTTAACAAATCATTGTCTGTTCATTTTCGTTTAATTTCTGAGTTGTCCTTTCTCCTTGCAATCTAAAATATCATTCAAACGGTGTCCGTGTCTTTCCTGATAATGTAGATCTCTATATACAATGAATGTACTTTGGGTTAAAAAATTCATCATCTGAATTAAGTCTGCTCAGTACAGCGGATTGTTTTACTTTAACATGCACACCTGTTCACTCATCCATGAATAAAAGGTGTGTTTGGTTAGGCAATTGTGTATGGTACTTTTGGAATCATAAATGAGCTAGATGCTTTTGTATTACAGCAAAGTTGGATAGATGAATGGGTCAATTCCTTCTTGACGTTCAATGGAGGACTTTTTTTTAAGTAAGATAAATAACGAGATAGTGTTGAATAGTTCAGAGACAACAGCTCCTCGGAGGGCCTTCGGCCCTCCGGGGGCTGTTTTCTCTAAACTATTCAACACTATCTCGTTATTTATCCATTACATATTTATTTTTTTTGGTCAATGCAAATCTTGAGAGTTACTCTGTTGATTTAGCTTATTTCTTTATTTTTAACAAACATTTATTTTTATTTGTGCACCTTAGGTAGAATACCAGAAAAAATGTGCACACTTGGTTGAAATTGAAACTAAAGAAGAATCTGATTGGCTGCCGGCTCCTTTTGTTGGTAAGCCCCATAATGTTACATTTACTTAGTAATAATTGTTAGTAATAGTTTCTTGTCAGCTCTGGCCTTATAACTGAGATCATAAAATGGAGGTTTTGAATGTTTAGATAGCCTTATACAGAAACCAACATACGATATGAGCCTGTAATTTTGAAATATAATTTTACAACGTAAATGTGTATAAAATGTAGATTCATGATGCATCATTAAAAATCAAATATCGAAGATGTAGTTAGATGCAGAGCTCAGAGTTTATATTTTGTCAACTGAGCTGGAGTCTTGTTATTGTTTGGATATTTGTTGGATTGGTGTAAATTTCTGTTAAAGCTTGCTCTTTCCTTAATGATGATAACAATTAATTTTTTAACACATTTAATCATTTAATCTTGTTTGTCACATTATGCTATTTTGTAAATGATATGAAATTTCTTTACATTACATCGGTGTAAATATAATCAAGGTTTTTTTTTTTAAAGCCAATGAATCGACTACTGCATTTTGCTGGTAACATTTCTTCTAACTTACAAATGTTGTTTAATTATTCTAAATGTGCCAATAATTCATGTTTTACGTAAAAATGATTTTTTTGTAAAATCTGAATTCGTGTCTAGGCCTTTTGAGGGTTTTAAAAACGTACAAATGATGCTGATTAAATGCTGATGCATATTAAAGTATGCAGCTGTTTGATATTGCCTCTCAGTGACAGCTAATTAAGAAGTACAAGAAAACATTCTTTAATTTCAAATAGTTGTACTTCTAGTTGTTCAGCTTAGATTGATGGAAATGACACTGGACTTGAGAGTCAATACGTATGGGACCACTTGAACATGAAGATTGGCTTCTCTTACTGGGTTTGAGGTGAACCCAGGTTAGCTAACCTTCAGCAGGCCTCGACTCGTGACTGTATCGACTTAAATACTGGGAAATAGAATGATAGACCGTGTAGTTATTATAACTCATTCATAGTAAAACTAATGCTTAATAATTACACTGCTCTCTATGTGTGGATTTTTTTCATAGGGAAAGTATTATTGATATACAGGTGCGTTAAACCTGAACAAGACTGGTTTGTTAATGGTCGTTAGACTTTTTAATTTGCGGGTGCTTTTTATGGTAGATAATAACTATGCATTATACTCTGACATCGCATTTTTATATATCTTTGGATTGTTATCCCGTCTGGATTTTATAGAATTCTTTCCTTATACATTATCTAATCCGTATAGTATGGTCGATATGAAATTAAGGCATATATCATTTTCATTTCTCATTAGGGAGAACCCGAATTATTTAATAGTAGTATCTTATCAATATGAAGAAACAGTAGGCGTAATGGCAAATCACAGCTAATATGTACGATCCTCTCAAATCTGGATGGGTTTGCATGGGGCAAAAATATCTTGTAGTTCATATAAACATTGACTTTTTCGGTTAACAGTTTTTTTATTTTTTTTTAGCATCTGCTCAATAGATGAAAAAATTGTATACGGCTCTATATTTTTCATTACATTACAACACTTTTACCCCAAAAAAGCTACAATTAAATATCAAACAGAGATAGTCAGTAATATATATGCATTGCATTCTTACATAACTCGTTTTTACGTAACAAGTATATCCTCTCTAAAATTTAAAGGGGTTTCCATAGTTCATGATACATCACCGATGATTATTCAAATATAATTTTTAAGAATTTAAACCTTTTAATATTTGAGTCTTCGTATGGTTTTCGGCAAATAACCCTGGTTTGAAACAGCGTATCAAATTCTAATTTCTCATTTGGGAATAGCAGAAAATGTTTTGTATAGTAATTTATCCATATGGATCAAAGGCAATAACCAGATAAAGAAACATTAATAATTCAATTTGTGGGACACGATATTTGATTAATAGTTTGACGTTAGATGTATACGGCCAATACATTGCACATTTTTTTTAAATAAATGACAGAACATTTATCTCTTTTCTGGTATTCTGTATAATGTGTAGCATGATGTTTGAAGTTGTGATTTTCTGTCTTTGTTCATACAAAAGACTAAAAATATTGAAATACATATGAACATTAATAATTGTATTGATTTATTTAATGCTGTAATATAAATTGTGTCTTTGATGTATGGACATCTAACTTCAAGCAGTTAACTGACATACAGTTTAGAGCATGTCAAGAATATCTTCTAGTTTTTTTTTGGGGGGGGGGGGGTTGTTGCTCTCTTATTTTCTGTCTATGGTCTGCAAAGACATACGTGATATTTCAGATTGTACAAAAAATTGAGCAACTCCTCTTAAGCAGTGCAATCGAGGGGGGATAGCTAGTCATACTCATAGGTTTTCTAATTAATCTTATGATATTCAATATTGCCTTGTAATAAATTATTAATTCTCACCCCAAGTTTGCTACTGTAAAGTATAATGCCCTTGTTCTCACAGTTCATCTAAGTACGTAGACTTCTATTCTCAATATTAATTTTATATGGAATAAAACAAGGTGAAACGCCAAGGTATTGAAAGGAATCATTGAAATGAATTTTTTTCTATTACGTTTGAGTTTGATCATTTGATATTTTAATTATTTTTTTTAATTTTATTTTATTTCAGAGAAATTTTATCTATTAAAACAGGTAACTGTTAAAGGGAAATGTGTCTATGCTTTTAATTAATTTACTGTATAATTGTCACAGGCAAACAAATCAGATTATGAAATAGTTTACCGAGTTCTCCCCATTGTAAAAATAATCAGGATTATTTGTTTTTGTATCAAATAGTCTGTATTAATTTTGAGACACACTGTATATTCGGAAAAAACTCGGTACGAGCTAACCATTGGCTTATCCGGAAGCCCTTGCAAAAAACCCCATTGTTTTCATCGAATGGGGATATGCGCCTCATACATCATTTATCATATCCTAACGAGGATTCCATAAATTTTTTCATTGATCCCACTGCATGCTCTGTCAAATATTCCAGTATCGATGAAGCAGCAGACATGATTTCAAAGTTAGGGGAGGGCTCTCTTATGGCCAAGTCAGATATAAAGTCCGCATTTAGACTCTTACCTAATGCTCCAGGTGATTTCGACTTGTTGGGTTTCCAGTTAGAAGGTTACTTTTATTTTGACAAAATGGTCCCATTTGGTTCGTCCATAAGTTGTGCACTGTGGGAAAAATTTGCTCTTTTCTTGCATTGGCTCACTCAAAAACACACACTACCTGGATGATTTTCTCTTCTGCGGACCTAGACAAGATGCGGTCTGTCAAAATACACTTGACAAGTTCAAGTCACTATGCCACGAAGTGGGGCTTCCTATTGCTTTAGAAAAAACTGTAGAACCAACTACAAATCTTATTTTTCTCGGCATTACTTTCGACACCCACCAATGACATGACCATGTCTCTGCCATCAGACAAATTAGACAAGTTAAAGTCAGTTATCAATTCTTTTCTATCAGCAAAAAAAGTTACTTTTCAAGAACTTCAGTCACTCATAGGATTACTCAATTTTGCTTGTAAGGTGGTAGCTCCGGGACGTGCCTTCTGCAGACGCCTCATAAATGCAACTATTGGAATTTCAAAACCCCATCACAGAATCAGGCTTAACAACAATATCAAGCAAGACTTGCGCATTTGGCAAATTTTCCTCAATTTTATAATGGAGTTTCTGTTATTAGAACCCAATTTTTGGATAGTCAATCCATACAGCTCTTCACAGACAGTGCAGGGGGTAAGAATGGGGGTTTTCATATATATTTCGGTGGTAGGTGGGCACATGGAACATGGCCTCACGCTTGGTTTTTACAGGGTCTTACCAGGGATATGACTCTTCTTGAAATTTTTCCAGTCCTAGTAACAATTACTATATGGCACCAGAGTCTACAAAACACTAGAATCCTTTTTCACATTGACAACACTGCAGTAGTCCAGGTGCTCAATACACTAACTTCCAAGTCCGATAGGGTCATGTATGTGGTTAGAAAACTTTTTCTTCTGTTACTAAGACACAATATTCAAATCAAAGCAACCTATATACACACAAAAGCAAATTGCATTGCAGATGCCTTATCTCGTTCACAGTGGGCCAGATTCCGAAGGCTTGCACCGGAGGCGGACCATTGGCCCACACCTCTACCACCTCACATTTGGAACATTTGGAGCAAGAGGCATCAAGACTTCTATACAGATCTTTGGCCCCAAACACCCACCAGTCTTATAACACCGTTTTAGCAAAGTTCAATCAGTTTAGAGCACAGTATGACCTGGTCCAAATCTGGCCTGTACCTACAAACCAACTCGTACATTTCATTGCTTATTTATCAATCAACAATTTATCATACAGACCTATATGTCTATATATAAGTGCAATGTCCTACCATCACAAAATTTTGGGTGCTTTAGATAACACTAGGCATTTCATAGTTACCAAGTCTCTCGAGGGTGTCCGGCGGTCAGTCGGTGTCAACAAGGACATTCGACTCCCCATTTCAATCCAATTATTTACAAAAATTATCCATTCCCTCAAATCAGTATGCTGCTCACCCTATGGGTCATTACTTTTTGCGGCAACATACACTGTTACCTATTTTGGCTTCTTACGAGTCAGCGAAGTTCTTGCATTGCAAGCAAATCACATTTCTCAAAATCAGTTGGGTCAGTTTTTCATTACTATTAGCTCATCAAAGACCGACCAAACAGGCAAGAGCTCGGTTGTGCAAATTCAACAGCTACCTCAAACTCATTTCTGTCTATCATCAACAATCACTCAATTCCTCCAAGCTAGACCCCCGAGAAAACCCACTTTATTTGTTCACATTGATGGCTCACCAGTTACACGTTCCCAATTTCAGGCAGTTTTGGACAAGTCACTCTCTTTTTTACAGGTCAAAGGTCACTACAAGTCTCACAGTTTTCGCATAGGCATGGCTACTGAATTGGCAAATCAGGGTTTTTCTAATGAAAAAATTCAAGAATTGGGAAGATGGACATCTAATTCCTTTCTTACTTACATCCGCCCACATAACTAACATTAGGTTTCCAGTTACATTCCCAATTTATCTAGCACCGCTGTAATTTTGACAACACTACATACACACACTCAACACATACACCAGTAGGACTCAACACTAATTTTAACAAAGCCTTTTTAGATTTGTCAGCCTAGATTGTGGGGTCCTCAATCCCCTATTGGGCTGAAATTGCAGCAGCGTATAGACCAGGGGGAAAAACCTTAACCTGCAACCACCTGTAACCATTCAGTGGAAAGGTATCCGTGGACTACAATGGGACGATTTCGACAAGACGGTAACATCAATGTCAAAATATCTGACTCCACCAGATTTCTTCATCATTCACCTCGGTTCAAATGACCTAACCAAAGATCAAATGACCTCTAAATTGTTTTCTGAAAATGCACAATGTTCATTGTATAGATTGCATGCTTTATGGCAAAAAAACAACCCTCATCTGGTCTGCCATCCTACCTAGAAGATATAGGCATTTTGCCCCTTTGGGTCTGGGAAACAGAATCAATAAAAAGCGGGTTAGAATTAACAAGTGCATGAAAAATTTCATGGCTGACCAGGTGGGGGGTTGTTACATCGGCCATGACCACAACATCAAGGCAACCGAGCTTGAGTTGTTTCGATCAGATGGCACACACCTGTCGAACACTGGTAACAACATATATCTCAACAATATTCAATGCGCTCTACAATATTTCATTGATGGACAAGGGAACCAGTATCCAGTGGTTAACTGAAAAGCAACTGTTCACAATCCCATGCTTCACTTATGTACAATTGTTATGTTAGTATTCAGAAAGTTCTGATGCTTGCCTTGCGCCCATGATAGGACCAATGTTTTGGCCCAAAATTTAATTTTACTTCAAAGCATAATGTGCTGCCATATTTGGTATTGGCCTTTGTTTCATGCTCTTTCAACTTCATGTACAACCTAAGGCAAATATAAATATTAACCGTCTCTGACAATTTTGCGTCTTTATTTACCAGCATCTTCACAAATTATGGCATGTATATGTATTAGTTTTACAGATATAATATTAATATTATCAAGGGTTTTGTGGGGGACATTGTCCCAATGTCTGTGGCGGAACTGGGGAGTCCGCAGTGGTATGTGTTGACACTTTATGCTCCAAAATCTGGGTGTCTCCCCCCACTTGCTTTCAAAGCTAGGGGATAGTATATAAATTAAATCATTCAATATGGTTTATAAAAGGCAAAGTTATTACAGTTAACTGCGCCATGTGGTTACGATCTAAAATTTGGATTTTTGTATAGTGGGGCCTACACTGGGTATAGGTGGGGCCACATCCACCTCACTCCAGTGAGGGGATGCTACAGACTGGTGCATGTAATAATTGGTTGATAAAGTAGCCTTTGTCATGCAAAGTTCTAAACCAGGTAGCACTGCAGGAGACAGGGTGAGAAGGGCAGGTCTCACTACCCTCCTTAGAACGCTGGGGATCGTTCAGGTTCGGGCACTGATGTGTCATACTCAGGCCCACAGTGTGTCCCTACATGGGTAGTTAAACTGGCACACTGGTCGGCTCCCCAGTTACCCCACAAAAAATCATTATGCGGCCAACATCCACCAATTGTTTGTTATAGCGGAGTAATAAATATTTCTCACACTATTTAATGTTTAAGTTCTATTTCATAATTCCTGAATGTTGCCACGCTCTGTGTCTTTCAAGCAAATATAATGTATAGTGCTGGGTTACATGTAGCTTGGTGAATTCAATAATTAATTATAATTTTTAGGGGTATGTGAATAATAGTTTTGCTATTTTCTGTAAAAACCACAATGGTGACTTCCTATTTCTTTTTTCGAAAATATTGTCAAGATAAACAAGAAGAAAAAATGTATAATTTTATAGAGATAAAAAACATAAGTATATGGGAGTTGGATTATGGCAAGTTTCCAAATCTATATAAATGTATTTCTTATTTATGTGACTTAAAAAAATTTTCTCAAAGAAAAGAAATCAGGAGGAGGGGGTCTACAATACCCTGGCTTCGGCGTCCGGACCTGGTTTAAAAACAAGTCCCTTTTCTAAAGCACTGGCGTCGGAAGCAAATTGAAAGTGGGTGGGCTAGACTAATCCTCAGAAATATTGAGAAAAAAGTAATTCCCAAAATCATGAAAATCCTAATCCGTTGGGGGGGGGGGGGGGGGGGAGTATACCTATACTTCCAAAAAAAAAATTTACTTACCCCTATTTTCTTTCCCTCAATCACGAAATTCCTAATCCGTGGGGGGGGGGGGGGGGGGGCTAGTATGATTCTGAATCCAACTTCTCAATCTTTCAAAGTAAATTTATTACCAGATATATGGTATCAGAACTTATGCATTGACATCGCTGTATTAATTACTTGCTTATGGAATGACTCTACAAATCAACCAAATAAATAATTGATTACTGATAAAATAATTACTTTAATAAATAGCATTCTAACCCTTTATTTTAATTAATAATTTATTTATCTTTCACACAAGTTGATAAAGTTAATAAACTCTCTTACTTTAGGTCTTAGTCCCAAGTCTGTCTTAAATATAATAATATAAATATATCAGACCGCTCTCAACAGTAGTCACTGGAGAAATTAAATCAAACACCCCAAAATTACTCTACCTTCAAAGAATTCAACCTTTAACCTTAAAACCAACCAACCAAAGTTAAGAATTACTAGACCATGAACAACACTCTCTACTTTATTTGTATGGAAACCCATAAGTGACTTTACCAAATAAATAACTTGAATATAACTGTATAATACGGAAACATACGGCAGCAATAATAAATTTATTCAAACAACCAATAAGTAAGATAACTTGCAACCTGTTCTATCACACATAAACCAAAGAGCCCGAGATTTAGCGTGAATGCAATGCGTCTGTGCAAGATTGTAAAATCCAAAAAATCCAGATGATTTCCGGAATTTTTCGAGGAATTTCCGTTGATTATTAATTAGCAAAGCTTGAATGATAAAAAATAAAAATTAATTGGTAATCGTCAAGTACCAATGATGTTTAAAATATATAAAACAAAAGATAGTATTCTTCCGATTTATCGGGATTAAAGCACAAAAATTCGAGTTAATTATTTTAATATAGTAGTATAGATACTATCTTTACCAAACTTGCATAGATGGTGTATTTTGTAATACCTCTGCACTTGACATGCTTGGACGCTGGACATATGTTTAGGATGTTGGAGAAGGTTAAGGATATTTAAAACTGATAAAGTTTTCCGAGCAGGTGCCTCTTGATATCAGTTTTTAGTTAATATAGTTATATCATAACAAATCACAGACGGATGATGGAAGTTGTGATCTTAAAGCACTCGGCAGACTTTGATGCTACATCTAAGCCATAACTTTTCAGTCAAAATCATATCATACAAGATCATTTTTGCTGTTACTTAGTGTGTCAATATCAGTTTAACATATATTGTTATTCTGAAAGTTTAGAGAGCCAGCATATGGCTATACAACACCTCATAGTGATTATCAACGTTCCTTGTTGTATAAATAAACTTCTATGTCAGGAAGAACAACTCTAACACTTAGTTAATACCATCACTATCGACTTTTAAAAATGTACTGTCATTGCCATCCTTTACCGATAATTTGATAACTGTTAATACTGATACAGTGTTTACTGATACTTATTGACATTTTTGCCGACAATTACTAATATTATATGCGATTTACTTGATACGCACAAAGTCCAAGCTCCACGACCCAATGGTCTTCCTACTGTTACTATAACCGTTTGGTCCTCATTGGCAATGAATTGTAACTGACCAATCTCACCTCTGTCTATTTAGAGGTCCGTGTTGTTTTGCTTTGAACTTGTATTTTGCTTTAAGGATTTTTGAGACTGTTAATGCCATTTTTTTTCATTTTAAATATTTTAAGAATTGGGCAAAATAATTCAATTAATTTTGTTAGCATTCAAAGATCGTGAGTGCATTCTAAATGCATCATTCTCTGTAAGCTCTGTGTATATGATGATGCAACTCATCCCTCGCATGTGGCTGAGGAGAGTTGTCTAGCATGGATTGGCTAGCGAAATGCGGTAAAATAATTCAGAAAACAGTAGACAATTTAGCCGCCCATGCTGATACTCTACCCAAAAATCGGGAAAAAAATCTTTGGACGATAGTGAATTTTCGAGAAAGATCCTCTAAATCATATTAACATTTTTAATTTAACTATAATATTATTTATAATGTGAAGGGAATCTCACAAAGCATCAATGGTGCAAACCTGCACAGGATGAACCTCTGCCATTCAGTCAACTGAGTGCTAACTGAAAGGTTTGGAAAAGTGACTAATTGGCACAGCTATGCCATTCAGTCACATTTCAGTTACCGATCAGCCACATTTCAGTTAACTGAATGGCAGATACAGTATCCATCCTGTGCTGTCGAACACTGGAAACAACATATATCTGAACAATATTTAATGTTATCTACAATATTTCCTTGACGGACTAGGAAATCAATATCCTGTGGTTTCTTGAAAAGCAGCGATATTCTGTCCCCAATCCAATGTATTAACGTAATATGTACAATTCTTTTGTTAGTATTCAGACGGCTCTGATCAATGTCTGTCTACTATAATATGACCATTGCATTGGCCCAAATTGTTTAATTTTACTTCAAAGCAAAATATATGTATTGTGTATTAGGTAAGCAGACAGACAGACAAAGAATGGAAGTGCTAGAATGCTAATTATTGTTCGTGTTACTAATTATTTCTATACAATCGCCCTTTTTCTTAAGCTTAACCGCCCATCGAAGTTTTGTTTTTTTTAGAAAGTTTATAGTATTGCTCTGCAATGTACAAAACATGAACAAATGAGACTGTCCAACAATCATCGCCTGCAATGTTTTTTATACACATAGTTTAAAGAAGAAATGGCATACATTAATACAATGTATTGTACTCGCTTTCCTCAATAACGGGGATATGCGTGATGAAAACGCTGTTCAATATTATTTCTCTTTACATTGTACATTGCTATTTCTTTATTAGGCAAGAAAATCAATACAGTGTGTGTTTGATGACCAAATGTGCGGATCCAGGAAACATTTCTGAATGGGAAGTGGGGGGTGTCCGATGGGTAATTTTGTTTTCCAAGGTCTGAGGCCTATTTCGGAAATTTAACTATTTAATTTTATTATTCTGACTTTTCCAGGGGGCGGAAGACACCCCATTCTACTTGCGTATCCGCACATGAATGGGTATGATTTTTCTAATAGACAAAACAACCAACTATATTAAACATACGTTTTTACAAATATTTTACTTTCAAGTTGAAAAAGGGTTATTTAAATGTTATCCAAAATGACTGCATAAATAAGATTGTAAATAAAAGGATAAGCCTAAAATGAGTTTTTTTAAAGCTGATTGGTCCGATTTCATTATTTTGTTCGCCATTGTGTATGTCTTAAGATGAAAGAAAATAACGCATGGATATTACAGATCTGTTTTATTTGATTGGTGGACCAAAGTATTAGCTCTTGCCATGTTGGACTTAATACATGTATTTTGTTGTCGTGATGTTATCGTTCTTGGAGGGGGGGGGGGGGTATCCGTGGCACTTTACGTTGGTATTCAATAGGCCCAAATAGGCCCTGCTACATAGTAATGGTTAACACTAAATTCAAGCCTTTAAAAGCACTTCTGATTTACAGCCGATGAGCAACTTCTCGGGCCTTTTCGGCAGGCTCGGAAACACACCTCAAATAAATTAACATTACCGGATGTCAGATAAAAAAAAATGAGCGGCTTCAAATTAAAAAAAAGTATCGGCTAGACAGCTTTATAAGTCGCTTCTGTTTTATATTTTAGGGTATTATATGTTTTACGGTGTGAGCGTTGGGTCGAGCGCAGACGGAACCACACTTCTGTCTTCATTGTTTAATGCAACCCGTGGACTTGCCCTAACCAAAGAGCTTTGGCTTTGTCTCAAAAACTTTAACCACCGCAAGGAATTCGAAGTTATCAAACTTTTATTCCAATTGTCCCTTCCTAGGCTTATACACTTAAACAAATTACCACTTAGCATTAATAAAATGTTAAACAGATTTATTAAAATATTTTGATAAACACAAGGTCATATGGTTTTTTTATGTAAATGCAATTATGTTTTATCATTTCTTTACCTTTTGATAATGATCATCAAAATCAGTAAACAATAAATTGTGTGTCTGTGTTATTTCTCTTTTTGTTCCTTGTTGTTACCTGTGTTTTAATTATTTTTCTCTGACATCAATCTTTTTAATTTTTGTACGCTAAATAAGCGTTGCAGACATGTGCCCTCACCCTTTCTTAGTGTGTGATAGCCAATATTATTGAAAGGTTTGACCACATATGCAACTATAACAAATACATGTAGATATTTTCACAGGTTAATTTTTTTCTTTTATTTATTCTGATCATTACAAAATGACGTGGCTGCACGTAGATCTAATAATGATTGGACTTTTCTTTTTTAATAATTTTTTGTCACCTACCTAACGTATGCATATATGACTGGATCAATATGACAGTAAATTTAGCATGGCACTTGCATGTGTATTCACTAAGCAAAAAAATTATCAAAACAAAACAAATAATCCCATGAGTACTTCCTACACGTCACATCCAGTACAGATGCTTGTTGCGTGGACCCTTAGGTCCACGCAGAAAATATATAAGCGAGGTTAAACCGGATGCTATGGGGAAAATTCAGCCTGCGCATGCGCTAGCCTGGTTCCTGTGCGTAAAGGGTAGCTCAGGGAACCAGGCTAGGACACGTTTATTTGAATCGGGATAGGGATTCCGTGCCATATGCACACCTAAGTTCAAAGGCGCTGTAATTGTAAAGTTGTCGGTAAACAGTACAGAAAAAAGTATTCCTTTTAAAGAAATGATTGGCATGTGATATGAACTATCAGTATTATGAAATAAGTTAATGTTATGCCAAAACTACAACATGCATCAAATAGCATAATTTGCAATATTTTGTTGTTTTCCGAATACACATGTAACTTAACTTTACATTTATAGTAGGCGAGGCTAGAGAACTTCCCGATTAATTTTTTTTAAGCATTTAAGTATGATTGAATAATTATGTCACTATAAACGTTTAAATCTCAAGAAAAATGCATCAAAATATGAAATTTTTAATTTACACAAAGCTGTCACTGCATAGTGAATCGTAATGTGTGCGCAACTATTATAGTAGAATTCACCGAATGCCTGATACTATACATGCAAACTTCATTCATAGATAGATCAAAATTATTTTAGAAATATGAATCCTTTAAATTCTGAGATAAAAAGTCAGGGCTATACATACAAGACGATGTATACGTAATACAACGTACAAATTTAGTGGTTTAAAGCAGAGGGCTAGAGTCGGTGGAATCTCTGATAATCTTAAGGCTTTCACGTTTTCGTTGGAAACACATGTAAATGGTCCACGTATTGTAGTCCTTTTTTAAAGGACAGCAACTTGTTCTACCTATAAATGTATCGCGGGGAATTAAAGCGCGAGATCACTTTGACGTCAAACTAAACTTTCTTCTGCGCTCGACAGTTTTCGTAAATTGTCGGACAAATTTGGGGAAGGAAATGACGTCATATGTCAGCAAAAGTTCAGATAGGTACGGTTTTTTTTACCTAAGCATATGTGTTGTTTATTAATGTTTTTAAAAGGATTTTTTATTGTTAAATGAAAATGATGTATGCGATTTAGAGGTAAGAATTTTCCGTAAAAACGCTTCCTGTTCCACCATTTTGCTATGCACCGCAAAGGATTATTGAGATATGTAGAACTTTTCACGCGAGTCCACAATTTTTTCTTTGAACAATGCGCAGATTTCACCTCGAATTTCCTCCGTTCGCACACGTTGTCTATGGAGCTCGCTACGTGAGCAGCGCTTCCTTTCATTTATTTAAATGAAGTCTTACTTACATCTCAACAAATCGTAAAATGTGTTGAATTATATCAAGTTTTATAAAAAGAGGGGTTGTCATGGACGCCAAGGTAATACATCCGAGGTGTATTTCCAAGCCTTCAGGAAAGGCCCGAGAAGTTGTGCTTGCCGACGAGTCCGGTGTAGTGTTTCCAAAACGTACGCTCCTTTCCCCTGAAGTCCGGATCAGTCTTTATTAAAGAGAGGGTAAACATGGGTAGAGTTCTCCACGAATGTCCAGAGGTTATCGCTCCAGCTGGTCTTTCAGCAGACAGAGAACATTATTCCTTTAATGTGAATCGACCATA
This sequence comes from Magallana gigas, assembly GCF_963853765.1. Classification (NCBI taxonomy): domain Eukaryota; kingdom Metazoa; phylum Mollusca; class Bivalvia; order Ostreida; family Ostreidae; genus Magallana; species Magallana gigas. The sequence goes on along the minus strand of NC_088853.1, from coordinate 18,752,248 downwards.
CGTCAATGCATTGTGCCATGCACCTGACAAAGAATAGCCAATAACTTGTAAATACGTTTAAAATTCACATTTTAAACTTTATTACATGAAAGCTTATGGATGCATACGAGGTTTTTAATTATATGGAATGTTTTCTTCATAACACTGTGACGGCACAGAAGATTTTAGAAAACGTTGGAAACGTGAATAATTTTAAATTAAAACATGTAATGTTTAAAATTCAATATCTTTGTTTTTTTCTGGAAAAAAAGTCTAAATTCTATTTTAAGAATTGTTGTATAGTGTCATGGCTATTAGAACACTATTTAAACTAAAAATCGTAATTTTGTTCCATACGGTCGAGTTTTTATTTGTTGCATCTCAAATGTTAACTACAAATAGGTTTGAAAAAGCATTGTACACGCAAGAAGCACAATGGCCTTGGGTATCACGGAACATTTTTATATACAATTCATTGTAGCCAGGGTATGTGTGTCTTCGAAAGTCTTTTACTAGAATTCCTTTATCTACAATTCAGCCCAAAACCCTTAATTCACCTAAGAATTTTTAGAATTTTCTTCATACTGGTTTTTCAGAGATTTCGATCCTTTTATATATTGCCCATCTGTTTATGATTTTTCAGCTTTTTAGACCTCTCCCAGCTACATGTATTTCCCTGTAAAGGATTGATGTTCCGAACCGTACTTTACATTGAGGGCCTAAATATTTTATACCAGCTTTAGGAAGAGACATTCCTCTAACTAATAATAATCATTAAAAACCATTTAATGAATTTTAGTAACAGCATAAATTCACACTCGTAAGTTAAAGTACAATAATTGTGAGAATTACAAAAAATATTGACAAAACTATCCCTCGCTACTTTATTAGTGAGCCAATCATTGAATCACACAATCAGATACTGAGTATATCAGATCTGCACCTTCATGCTTAAACATGTAACCATGATAAATCCCAATGCTGCTCTCTTGACGATGTTTTTACCCTAGATCAAAAAATGCATATATTATGAGTTGTATATCACCTGAGATCGTTCTTAAAATTACTATGAATTAATGAAGGTATGATGTCGCCATATTACTTTTGATCGTTCCTAATGGCATTTTTATACCGGTCTGTTGGGTATGTTGCTTTCTAATTGACGCATCAAGTTTAAACGGACTTCTGCATTAATTATACTTCAAAGTAATGAAATAAAAATACAAAATGTGACTCTTGCTGCTATAGTAACAAAACAGTCTTCCATTCCTAATGTATTAAACAGTAAAACATAATACTGCATTCCTCGTGTAAAAAGAAAAAGGATATAGTATATAATGTAAAGGATTTTTCAGTTATTGTTATAATATTAAACAAAACAAACTCAAAAAGGTCAACTTTGAGAAATTCCTGTGACGATCGGAAGCTACGCCGGATCAAATAGAACATGGCGAACATATCTCCATACATTGTTTTCTCTTTTCTCAAAGTTGGTTGTTCAACTTTTTTGTCAGTCTTAAGATCTCATTGAGAAAAGTATTTTTATATTACGTGACCGGAAATTTACATCTGGAAGTGATCAAACAAATATAAAGTAAATTATTTTTAGAATGTTTACTCTCAATACAAAACTGTTGATTAGACTAAATCAAATTTTCAAAGAAAAACGGAAGTGATTGACGACAAAAGAAAATGCGTTAATCACATCTTCAATCCAATGCCCATCGCCAGTTTATGTTTTGTGTCTTGATCTATTACAGTTTGTAAGATCACGTGGATACATTTTTTTTTACAAGAAAGCTAACTGAGATATTTGAGATATCTCGCCAAAAGTAGATTTTTTGTTTATTAAATCATGTGTAGATGAACAATTGTATTTTATTCATATTTTTTTTTTACTTTAATGCAAAATAACTTATATTTTAAAAATCAACTTTCGGAAAATTTCATGGGATGACCGGAAGCTACGCTTGATAAAACAATACATGAACACCTATAGGTCTATTATTCCAAAAAGTTTGATTGCTCAAGTCTTTACCCTTTATGAAATCTCGTGGACATAGGGATTTTTGTATTTGGGCAGGAAACGGACACACGGGCATGCTTAATGAAAATATAAGTTAATGTTTCTTTTTTTATTTATGACGTACAGCTCTTATCTATAAAGCTAACTAAAACTGTCAAAGAAAAAAAGTTAAACTTATAAACATCTTGATTCTTTTGAACCCTTCTGGGGAGGACCGGCAGAGACGGTCGACAAAATATAGCTAGATACGTAATTAAAACATTATTTTCTAAATAGAAGCTACGATTGATAAAACAAAACAATGTAAAAACATGAACACCTATAGGTCTATTATTCTGAAAAGTTTGACTGCTCAAGTCTTTACCCTTAATAAAAATCTCGTGGACACAATTTTTTTTTGAAATGGGGCAGGAGACGGACACACGGACATATATAGAAAATATAAGTCGATGTTTCTTTTTTATTTATGACGTACAGCTCTTATCTATCAAGCTAACTAAAACTGTCAAAGAAAAACAGTTAAACTTGTAAACATTTTGATTTCTTTGAACCCTTCCGGGGAGGACCGGAAGAAACGGAAAAAATGAATTTTTTTAAACATTTTCAATCAAATATCTATCATAAAAGTAAGCTTTGTGTCTTGATCACTTACAGTTTTTTTTTTTAGGTGTCCAGAGTACAAATTTTGTTTACAAAAAAAAAACAATTAAGATATCTGACGAACATAGAATAATTTTGTCTATCTAATAGTTCAAAAATACAAGTGTAAGAGGTTATACTGAAATATACATTCTGTATAAAGCAGATTAGATACGTATTAAAAACATGGGTTTTGGTTTTTTTTTACATATAATCCAGTGAAAATCAGAAGTGACAGATGACAATTTTAACGCAAATTGGCTCGCCATTTCTTAAGGTATATTACTCCTACAAGTTTGGTGTCTCAAGATTTTACCGTTTCTAAGATTTTACTCGGACAATCTATTTCCTAAGATGTACAAATCTGACGACCAGAAGTGACTTTTACATCCTAAATCGCAGCTAAAAATTTCAGGAAAAAAAACACCCACCATCTCTGAGAAGTTCTGCCGACAAGAAAGAGGGCAAAATAATATTTTTAAAAAAGAAAAAAAAAGAAAGAAATAACAATAACTTTAATAAAACTCTATATTTAGTTGAAATTAAAATAGTATTTTTCGTAGTATCTTGCTCACATTGGTCTGTCTTAATTTGCAAGCATATCGAATATGTGTTCAGTTTTTGAAGAGTGTATAACTTTTTGAAATTTAAATTGTTTTCCCTAATATGCCTTTAAGGAAAGTGAATATTCTTTTTTTTAAAAAATACTCCTAAGAAATGAAATGTGCATATCTTTTTTAGCTCTTCTAAGCTAAAAGCTCAAGTAAGCTTTTCTGATTACTTTTTCCGACGTCCGTTAGTCCATCCGTCTGTTCGGAATTTTTTACATTTTCGAATTCTTCTCCAGAATCACGGGGATTCATGTTTACTCAAACGAAGGGCCACTCCCTCTTACAAAGGGGGATAATTAAAAATCATAAAAGATTTGTTCGCATTTTTCAAAAAGTTTCTTCTTAAAACAATTTAACCAGAAAAACTGAAACTTGTTTGGAAGCGCCCCCAGGTAGCAAACACTCAAGTTTGTTCAAATTGCCTCTGTCAATGTGACGTTATTTTCTCCACAGAAGTAGCAGTTACCAAAATATTCCACCCAGTTGGACTCTAAAAAGCAATGGACATCAAACCTAATTATAGAATAATGTTTAAGAGGAGAGTGAATTATTAATTATAAGACATGATATATTTTATTTAAGCAAAATCTGAATCATAAATGACAGTTAACCTTTTCCGAAATAAAGCATTCGGGGAGATGCCGGGCACGGCATACTGATACGAGTAGCTTTCCTTCTTTACACAGTGAAGTCCAATACCGTGTCTACGTGTTTCGCTGTAAAAGAACTCCATGTAGTAGTCGTCCGCAGAATAAAGTCCTGCACAATGATTAATACTAGAAACCTATCCCAAAAGCACGGCTAGGGATAAGTTGGTCACTTATTTTTCCAATTTGAAATACAGCATTTGTCTTTGTAGACAATGGATAGAAATTAAGAAAGCAACAAGAAACCAAGAAAATAGTCCAAGCATAGTCTTAACTGTGTTAAAGTTTGGAAAAGAAATTGTGATATAATAAAATTACTATATTGTAACGTCGAAACATTTATTACAAGTATTGATAAGCGGGTTTTTTAAGTAAAAATAACAAATTAATATCAAAATTCAAACAACACAGAAAGAAATTTGAACAATGATTCTTGGTTCTGGTATTGCTTATAGAAATTTTTTCGGGTGTACTCCAAATACACAAAAACTCATTGATATGTTTTCACTTAATTACATTAGTATTATAATTTTCAGCATCACAACACCCACTTCTATGTTGCCATGTTAAATTTTAAATTGTCTAATTGTGAAGATAGCATACTGATGATTACCACCTCGTGATGTTGTGGAAGGATAAACGTAGTTGTGATACGTTGTAATCATTGATTACCATCCACACAAGGGCGTTGACGTCAAAATGAATAATTCTTAGAACTAGATCTAAATTTGGGGGAATAATGTTTACATCGATTTTATGGGATGTGTAAAGAAAAGGGAAGCATTGATCCTATCAAATCCAGACACTATAAAGAAAAACCACGACTTACCAACTGAAAAAACAGTTAGGACAACTAATGGTTGATTTGGTAGGGGCGATATACTTGTGTGTGCAGTTCTGTGAAAATTTTAAGTAAAACATTACAGCTTAAAATTACTATATTATTCCACTTCTATTGAAATTCTTATTTTTAAAATTGCGCTTATTTTGCAATAGAAATGAATTTAAAGTTTTAGACCTTGCTTATGTTGAAGTCCCTGGTCGGTCCTTAGAGGTCATAATGTAATATTTATATAAGGAATAAGGAATCATTCTTTGAGTATTATGAGCTGATAAAATGTTTATATATACAGTTATACGAAAGTACTCCCTGCCGACTGATCATTTCAATTTTTCTGTATATCTTAAAACTAGCTGAAGTTTGAATTTTTTTCTCATATTTCATTATATATTCCTAAAAAAAAACTTTAGAAAACCATCCCTGAACTTTTAATGTTTCGTAGAAGTTAAACCCCTTGAGCATTCATATCACAGATTGCCAATTACCTTAAGTGCAGAGAATCATATTTGTACTTCTCATTTGGAAATAGCTGAGTAATGTATTAATATTTAATTCATTTAAAATTACACTTAACAACACCTTTCAGTATATGAACTCATGTGCCACGATATCTAACTAATGATAGGATTTTAGATGTCAAACAAGATAAATTGTTATAGCGAGCGCAGCTCTACCGGCAAGGCGTGTGTGAATAAAAAATTCGGACTAGTTGCACATTCATTCAACGGATTTTTTTGGCGTCAGTAAATCGGACCAGTAATGCATCGTTTTAATCGTCCCAGTAGTTCCCTGTAATTATGGTTTCCCATTTCACACTCTCACGAGAACAAGATAAAAGACTAATTATGTACATGCATTGTAAATAACAACGCCAATTTCCATTACTTTTAAGACTAACAGAGTTATCGTCCTTTCGAGTGACGTCACAATGGATTTCTTGCACATTGATCCGACAGAATTTTTCGGAGTCAGTAAATTTCGACCCACAATGCAATTCCTCAATGTCGGCCGATCTCACTAGACTGGATATCATCTCGCGAGAATCAAAGTAAAACTTTTGAGAAACAGATAAATTGTGTAATTTCCAGAACATCATGCTTTTTAAGTAAACAAAACAGTATATTTCGCGTAGTTTTTTTTTTTTTAAAGAGACAGACGACACTTAACTGACGTGAACTTTGACGTCACAATAAGGGGAAATTACTCTAAGTAGTAATTGTAAATCTGCTGAAATATAAATACCAATATCCTCTCAAAATCTTGCAGAGCTAACGAATCGGGACATTTCTTCAGAGATAGGAAACAGCTGTAACTTGCTCTCATTTGGATGAATGCTCACAATTATTTTATTCACTATATTTACGGTAATTTCCAGGAACGTTTTTTAAATGGGGCGTGGCAACATCATTCAAAACATCTTCACAATCAAAAAGAAAAATAAAATTATCAAAATCAGGAAAATTCTAATCGGGGTGGGGAATGGGGAGTCCGTGGTATGCCTTTAGCTCTTTAGGTGTCTTTATTTCCACTACTATTTACGGTATTACATGCTCCCGGGGGATCCATTTTCCTTATGTGATCAACAAATTTTTTTTATACGTAAATTTGATTTTTTTTAAACGGGGGAGGGGGAGTCTGTGATAAGTCAATTTTTATTTGTAAGTTTAAGAAAAATGTCTGCTGCAAGAAAAGAGGATATAAACTGCAGTGTACATTATGTTAAAATCTTTATTATTCAACAACATTTTATCTGAGATAAATTCTATACTGGCGTGCGACCAGTATATAAACAATCTGATTAAAATCAGATCTTTGATCCGCTCCGACAAATTCTGATGTCGCTACACTTTGTTCAGCGACTATCAGAATTTCGGAGCGTTACAAAGATCTGATTTTAGTCAGATTGGTATATAAATAAATAAAAAATCTTATGAATTATGAATAATGAAAATTTACTGGAAAAATAGGTATATTTATTTTATTTTGCATTCAAATTCATTTCCTTTACGTCACTACTTTTATTTTTATTGATTTATCACAATTCATGTTTGATCACCTGCTGCGCTCGCCCCAACGGTCGCACCGTAAAACATATTATTAAAATATGACATTTTTTCATCAAACTTTTATGATGTTTAGCATGATGTTAGTGATTCAATTTTATTCTTCAAAAATACATTAAAAAAAAAATTCTTGCATCGATTTATTTAATGGTTTAATATTAGTTGCATCTGTCTTGTATGAACATTTCATTTCAAACAGTAAACTGTCATACATGTGATGCCATGTTTAGAATATCGTGTTTGATTCTTATTGCTATCATATTTTCCGTCCATAGTATGCAAAGACAATTTCTATATTCCATTTTGGATAAAGAAGTTACCAACTCATCCCTAGCCGTGCCTTATGGAGAAGTTGCTAGTCGTGTTTATTGTGCAGGGCTTTGTTCTGGGGACGACTACTGCATGGAGTTCTTTTACAACACAACAAGTAGACAGTGCATTGGGCTCCATTGTGTAAAAAAGGGAAACTACTCGTATCAGTTTATCGCCCCGGCTCCTCTCTCAATGCTTTATTTCGGAAAAGGTTAATGTTCATTTGTAATCTTTATATATATATATATATATATATATATATATATATATATATATATATATATATATATACACCTTGAAATCAATTATTACTCATCTAAACCAATATGTTATACTAAATATATTATCTTTATTTCAGAGATCAACTGGGTAGAATATTCTGGTAACTATTATTTCTATGGCGAAGAAAGTGTTACATGGGCAGACGCCAAGGTAATGAAATATATATATTTAAAAATTTTCTCTTACGCAATTTTGATTAAATGTTTGAGTCTTTTGTTTCCTTTTTTCAGAAATCTTATTTCTTTTAAAATATAAGTTTTTTGACATAAAGAAAGTTGCAAATGCTCATTAGTGGTAAGGTTTACCACACAGGTAGTATACACTACAAGTATGAGATAAATTACCAGAATCGTTTATGTCCCTCAATATTATTTAAATATTGACACTTAAAAAATATTCTTTACGTCATTAATTTGTGAATAGTTTTTGGGTTTTTTTAAATTCGATACCAGTGCTTCATTTGTTTTTCATAATCTTACACTTTCATTATACAGTAAAGGAAGGTCAAATATGAGTTTATAAAACAAAACCTGTCAACGCATTTTATTGCCTTCTCTTTTTTAAATTGCTTGGTATTGTTTATCTGCGGATGGAAAGATACATCTTCCAAAAAAGTCCATTAGCTTTTTAAAGTGACTCTATTTTCGGCAATTTATTCATTTTTGAAAGTTTTTTAAAACTTTCTTTTCTCACGCTATATACTAAAAGAATGTTTTTCATGTGGCTAGCAAAAGAGAAATTATTAACTATGATATTTCATAAGCAATAAGGAAATAAAAAATAGTTTATCTACATACATGTACTTTTCTTTTATTGTTCATATATAACACGCGTTACCGACGTCAACAGTATTATAGTCTGTCCCAAGATATTTATGCAGCACATTTGGTCGATTTTTGATAAAAATACACATACCTCTGAAAGAAGTGCAATTTAAATAGTTGAAAGGGATATTTTCCAAGATAATTTCATTGACACATTATCATATTTCACTCGGAAAAAAATCACAGGAACGAAAACAGATTCCTTACGGAGATTTATAATGGGGAATGTTTACAGCTTTTCTTAATTCGGAATACACTCGGAATACATCGCGCAATTTTTCAACGGGCAATACAAAATTTCCGTAGACATCACATTTTTTAGCATTGTATTGAAACCTGATAAGCTAACAGGGGCGTTTCAACTGAGAAATCTTGGAAATTTTTCATACATTTGAATGAACATCGTTTGAAACCTGGGGTATTTATAAATATCAAACAATTAAGCCAAATGTGAATCCAGGATATCTTGGGACAGAGTATAAACAATACACAACAACAACGTAACTACTTTTTATTAACAACCGAATAGTATGCCATACGACTTGGAACAGTTTACGGTTATTAAACCGCAATGAAAAAACCCTTTAATTTCAATTTGGGACAGTGTACGCTTTGTTAACTGCTACATGGAATCGTCGTTAAAAAAGGAGAAATGATTCGTACATGTAAACTTATATATGGACATTTAATTCAAAATATCTTGATCACAATTTGGTATAACCATGATACACAATTGAACTTTTTACGAAAATGAAGTAAAAATACTTAATAGTTTGACCAAATATACATGAAAAATCGGTGGTTTCAACTCGAAATCAATTAAAGTTATAAAAATGCATCAGACAGTTTTGGAAATACTATGCAGACGCAGTGGCATTCAAAAAGTCTAAGAATGACCACTACCAGACAGCCCTCTAAATACGAAATATAATTGTACAATATGAATTGTGCATGTAAAGAAAGATAACCCTGACTTTTAAAAACATAGTTGTTCCTGTACTGTCTCGGTGCCAGATTGTGGTGTGTCTGGTTTCGTTTTTACCTTGGTAACACCTTTCTATTTTTTCTTAGTATAGTATCTCTTATTAATACACTATTAATACACTATTTATTTAGTTTATCTCTTTATTTAAAAAAATGTTGGTTTTTTTCAAACGCAAAATAGCTGGAATGCCAGAAAAGGTGTGCACATTTGGTAGAAATTGAAACAAAAGAGGAGTCTGATTGGCTTGCAGCAACATTTCTATTAATAGGTAACAATTCTTTATGCTATCATACCGCATCTGCTTTTTAAATTGATACAACGTTTACTTGAACTGTGAATTGTAAGATAAACATTTTTTATTTGATGCATGTTATTATAAGAGTACAAAATATATTGATTGGTAAAATGTGATAAATATAATGTATTCAAAAATTTAAGAGCAGCAAGACTACATTTATACAATTTTATATATATTTCATATGACTGTTTATTTCTTTAGGGAGGTGAATTGTATTTGAGGGGGCTAATCATTGATTTAATTGACATCGATTAAATTGCACCTGAAAAAAAAAGTTGTTGCACTTTTTTAATTAATCAATTAACTTGCAAGTGAACTCAAATAAGAATCAATATGACGACAGTCAGCATATTTAACCTGTTTTGCTGTAAAGGTGCTTCGAAAATATTGTGTTTGTTTAATATACATGACCATATCAAAATATTTCTAACATTTAATTGACATATAATTTTTTTCTTCAGACGATTGTTTGCCAGATATTTATTTCGCGTGTACGGCATGGACAGGAGGTAACGACCTTGTCAATGAAGGTCAATACGTGTGGGACCACTCGAACACGTCCATGGTCTTAGCCAACTGGCACACCAATGAACCAAGCCGACTTGACCAGTCATTTGCCCTCCCTCGTGACTGTATCGACATGTTTAGAAATGGTAAATGGAATGACAGACCTTGCTCTTATGGCAACCAATTTATTTGTGAAAAATAATTTAACCTTTGAAAAAAAATATATGACATAAGACAACAAAAGTCATTAAACGTTGGAATCTTGTTCGATGAATCAAGTTTAATGAAGTTACACATACAAGTTAACTTGTTTAGGACGAACACGTATATAACAACATGTTAGAGAGAGCAAATGCTTTGTTTTGTTTTCGGCGACCCCGGTAAATTTCTTAACAATCTTCACACTCTGATTATTAAAGGTATTAAAAGAATGTATTTGTGAATCTGTTCTAGTCATCATTACGAATTCGTGATACGGATATAAAAAGTTACGGATATAACGAAGTAAATTCATTGGTCCCTACAATTTTGCTATATCCGAGTTTTAACTGTACATATAAAGCAATATAAGGAAGCGATATGTGAAGCAAACTTTAAAGAAACAAAATTTACAACTACATGTATGAAAAAAAATTTCAAAGTTAAAATCTGTATGTAAAAGTTAGGTCTTATTAAGTAAAAATTACGCGTTTAAGAGGGTGCCAAGTGATCAAAACGACCGACCCCTTTCTTAATCGCGTAAGTTTTATTTAATATAATCAAACTTACTTAGAACATAACCCACTTTTTCATGGTCTTATCAAAAGTTCAGCGCATGTCAGATATTATCTCCCTTTTGTTGTGGACTCTCTTAGCTGTCAATCGAAATGTGACTCACTGTGAAGTTAGAGAAACTCTACGCGATGGAAAACATCACAAAATACAATATTTAGGTACAGCTAATTTGATGAAAGAGTGGGTTGTGTTTTTGGTTACATTGTGTTTGCAAAATAAACTTTTTTAAACGCAGTGCTTGCTTTTTTTTTGTTTAATAGCAGGTCAACATTATTTAATTAAAAAAAGCTTTTTGATTTATTATGCATCAATGCTGCAATCGTTGTTTTTGAATAAAATTATACGAAAAAGTAGATATTGGCTTGTCACATCCAATTCTTTATAATAAATATTTGATCAAAAGTTCTTTGCTAAATTGCATAGTGTGTGATTGAAGATTCCCCCAAAAAATGTTTGTGGGGTTTTCGTATTTTTACAAGCTATTAACTCGACATTAAGCACAAACATATTATTCTGTCAGTTTGTCTACAAAGAGAATATAAATCAATACGGTCAATTTTACAATTTAAGATACTACTGTTCTCTCGCCCCTTTTTTTTTAAAGCGTCTGGAAAATAAAATCCTTTTGTTCTCGTTGAGGATTTCTCAGTCAAGAATAATAATTGATATAATAATTGCGATGCACAAAAGTTTGAATATTCCAAAAAAAATTGTTTTTCAGACGTAATATAGTCAGATAAACTAAAATTTTACTTCGTACTTCGTTTGATAGGGCTTCTCTGTTTGTTTTTCATTCTTTTTTTCCTTTTTTTTTGGTCTGATAAAATGAAGATGTTCCTTATGAAGAATCGCCTTTGATTTAATGGTTTTACAATACGTAACCTGATATTGATTGCGAATGTCTAATCTAATATTAATAAATAAATACGCTTAACAAATCACATGTGAAATGGTTTATTTCCCGATTCAAAGAACTGCATTTAGATAGATAATTCATTTTAATTAGAAATAATTCCTTAAATGTGGGTTATTCTTCCTTCATCTTCAAATAGTGCATTGATAGTTTTCAACTTCTCTTTAAAAAAAAATCATCGATATACGCCCACTGATATACAACATAAGAAGGAGAACACTGTTGATGCTTCATTCCTTTCTGACATTTTATTCAGCTATACAAGATACATCAGATGGAATTTGATTTACAAACGCGTTTTTAATTTAGTATGACAACTAACACGTTGGTATATCCAATGAAACACTAAACAAACCTGCCAAAAACCAATGAAATCATGCAACAGAAGATCCCGATCATTGCAGAGCATTTCCCTATGGTGCGTGTCATTGCGCATGCGCAAATTATACACTTGAGATTGTAGTGCAGTGACAGGTTAGACTCCAGAAAACAACAATGTTAAAATGTAGAATCTTTGAAGTAATAAGACGTTTCAACTTATTTACAGAAAAACAAATTAAAAGCTTAACTGTCAATTGCTTTCTATTCATATTTTTGGGGTTTTTTAATTCTAGTTTAGATGTAAAAAACGTTACTTTATATCAATGTCTACAAACGGTTTGATACAATCAATGGTTTGTCTGATCGTCTGTGACACGTGTTTTATGATAGATATGGTTTTTATCCATTGAAATCGTATTTAAAGCTTAAAACCATCAAGTTTCCAGCCAACATTCTTTTCCTGAAGAAAAAAAATAAAAAAAATTTGTCTAGAAAATAACACAGATTGCATTGACCTGTACATTTTGAAATTATATTTACAAAAGAGTTCACTATTGATCTTTAAAATGGCAGTTTTATAGCGTTTCATTGTTTCCCTTTCCCGTAGAATCAATTCTTGCTCATTTTTTTATAAAATACACCAGAGCATAGCAACTAATTCTTATAGCATATCATTGAATTTTCATGACATATTATACAAATATCGTTGCAAAACAAACATGGATTTAATAGTTTTGTGTCTTAATGAGATGAAATCGTTGACACAGTTTTTTTCTAACATTTTTCTATTTTCATTAGATTAATGAAGCGATATTTTGAAGAAAATATATGTTACGAAATTTATTTCTCACATCCCAATACACATTCCCTATTGCAACAAAAGTCCACATCATACACCATAACAAGAAGTGAATTTCCGTTTAATACATCGTATGATGATCATTCGCTGTGTACTAAGATATTTTATTATTCATGTATTCTTTGTTTACAATTAGGCCTACCAATCAATGTCGAAATTATCGGCGAGAAATTATCCCGAGTTTCCTCGACGATTCATTTGGTCTTATTTATACTTCCATGCATCGTCAAACCCTTTCGTTTCATTGAGTTCCTCAATCACAACTCCCTCCATTGCCTTTCGATAATAGATATCGTCAAAACGCCGTTATTCACGTGTTTCAGTTCTCCCATCTTGTTTACTGCTTTCCCCATAACGGCGGGTTTGTATAGCATGCGTTATGACGTCATAACGGCCGAGCCCGATGCCTTAAATAACGAGCTCAGCTGTTTGCACGGCAGTTGGTTTGGTCTGCCACGGCAGATCAGACGGTCGAGTCCACATCTGGACAACATCCACACATTGGAAATGACCATGGAAATATCCCGTTGGGTAAATGCTGAATAATTTAGCAGTGGGAGCTGATGCAATAACCTTCTTTTATTAATCAATTTATCATATTTAAGTATATAAGCTACAGGGGGAAGATTGTATAGGAACGGGACTCCCGCACGGTTAAGCGGGATATTTAGAGCTATATTTATTAAGGGTTTTGACTATTTGTAATATTTGTATTTTAATCCCATCAAGTAGGGAATTAATTTATGTTATATTTACACTCCCAGAGTCTTGGGACTATCCTCGTTTAATAAACTGAAATATCTATATTTTATTTGAATCCTGACTTTGAGTTTTCTTTGGTACCAATATACAGATTTGGGAGACCCACAAGTTGCGTTTCACAACATCCCGGGTTATATATAAAACCCAACTTCAGTAAAATATAATTTATAAGCGGGACAGTTTTAAAAACGCAACATTGGTGTCAGAAGTGGGATTTTCTTTTATTCCCATATTTATTCTGATTGGACAAAGAACATAAACTCAAAATAACATTTTTTTTAGTAGGAATTTTTCTATAAATTTTTGTGTGAAAATGTCCCGGGAGAGTAGTCCATTGGGAGATTCCGGTGAGATAATCTTCAATCCAAGATCAGTTGGGATAAGTGAAGATGCATCTCAAGGGGGGAGTGACTTCAGAAATTCTTGTTCTCCCGATTTATCATCAGCTCCCACAGCATCTGAAAATGTAAATGAATTATTGTTAAAAGCTATTGAAACAATGAATAGGGATGTGGTTTGCATGAAACAAGATTTGGGTGAAGAATTGTCCCACATTAGGGAAACGTCCCGAGGTTTACAAGAGAGAATTGGGATGCTGGAAAACAATGTTAATGTAAATTCCCAGTCAGAGTATGGGAGACATACAGAACATGTAAATCCCAGGCATTTACCATTTGTAGGGGCAGGGGAAAGTTTCCACTGTGACAGAGTCCCATATCCCCCATTTCAAAGGGTCAATAGAAATGAAAACAGTCGTCAAAATATGGTGTTCAATCCAAAGCCCACAGTATCTCTAAAACCTCAAACATATGATGGGTCTGAAGATTTTGAGGAATATTTATCCCAATTCAAAATACTGGTTGATTTGCATGGGTGGGATTATTGCACCAAATCCCTTTATCTGGCCAGTAGTCTTACTGGGAATGCTAGAGCAGTATTGGGAGAGCTAAGTGAAATTCAAATAAGGGACTTTGATTCCCTAGTCAAAGTTCTCAGCATGCGCTATGGGTCAGTGGAAAGATCAGAAATGTTCAGGGCAAAACTAAAAAATAGAGTAATGGGAACCAAAGAATCTCTATCGGAACTATCCCAGTCTATTAAAAAGTTAGTCCGTCAAGCCTATCCTACAGGTGACCCAAACTTGTTAAACATTTTGGCACTCGATCATTTTATAGATGCCCTCCCAGATCCTAACATGCGGTTACGGCTCAGAGAATCCCGGGTAAGAGATATAGGGGAGGCTGAAATTATGGCCATAAGATTGGAAACGTACAAAATGGCAGATGCCCAGAGGCAAAGACCAATAAACGTTGTTTCTTCCAATGCCCCAAAAGATGAAAATAAAGAAATTATATCTCTCCTGAAAAACATTCAGGATACCCTAAGTCAAACAAACCAGAACTCCCAAAATTTTGGTAGACTTCCACAAATGCAGAGAAATCCCAGTTTCAGAAATTATAATAATGGGAGAAGTTATCAAAATAGGTATAATGGGGGAAATAATCAGTTCAGAAACCATAATATGGGAATCCCTCAGTGGAAAAACCATAGGTTTAATGACAGCTTTCACTCTCAAAATAGAGACCAGTCAAACGGTCAAACGTCGGGTTTAAGGGGCGAAAGTCGGCGTCCTATGGCAACAAGCCTCGGAAACAGTCAATAAAGAAAACTAAAGGGGAAGATCCAGTATCAAGAGACAAGCAAACAGAGTGTACAATTGAAAATGAAAGTATTGAGAAGAGTAAAAATAATCCCATCTCTACATTTCCTAAGTCAGTTCCGAAGAGCATAATAGTGGGAGATGTAAAACAAGGCAATGAAGGAATTTTTATAACAGGGAAGATTGGGAATACTAATACAACAATTTTAGTGGATACCGGATCAAGTGTGACAATTATTAACCCCAAATTATTAAGAGAAGTAGATTTAGAAAATAGATCAGATTTAGTTATAACTGAAAGTAGCCTTAGATTGAAATCAGCTAAGGGAGATGACATCCCAGTAGTGGGAGAGTGTACACTCAGTATTTTCTTGGAAATATGGAATATTTCCACAATGTAGTCATAGCGGAAATTGAAAATAGTTGTATATTAGGAGTTGACTTTATGTCAAAGTTTGCTTGTGGCATTTGCATGAAGCAGAGATTATTTAGGATACAGGGAGTAGAGATCCCTTATTTTAGTGACCAATCAGAGATTACGGAATGTAGCAGAATTGTTTTATCAGAGGATTTAGTTGTTCCTCCCAATTGTGAATTTGTAGCACCCGCTAGAGTAGAGAGCCCTAATTTTTATGGAGGGCCAGCTATTGTTGAACCAGTAGAGAAATTTATGGAGAAGAAAAATGTACTTGTGGCAAAGTCATTAGTTAAGGTGTCAGGGGAGAATGTCCCATTACGATTTTTGAATTTTAGTTGTGAGAGTTTAAAACTTTACAAAGGGAGTGTGGTAGCTACAATTGAAAGAGTTGAAGACGTAGATGTAGAAAATGCTGATACAGAAGTAGTTAGGTCAGTGTGTTACAGAGATGAGGGGGATCCCTCGGCTTTACCAGATCATTTAGAACAGATTATTGACAAGGTTCATGAGAGCATAAGTGTGGAAGAGAAGCAAAAATTAGCAAACTTTTTGAAAGAATACCAATCAAGTTTTTCATGTTCATCATCAGATATGGGAAAGACAGACTTAGTTAAACATTCCATCAATACGGGTAATGCAAGACCCATTAAACAACCCCTAGGCGTATTCCCTTAGCCAAAATGGCCGAAGTGAGAAGGGAGATAGATGATATGTTAGAAAGGGAAGTTATTGAGACATCAGACAGTCCATGGAGTTCTCCCATAGTCCTTGTTAAGAAAAAGGACGGGACAATCCGGTTCTGTATAGATTATAGAAAAATAAATGATGTCACTGTTAAAGATAGCTATCCTATACCTAGAATTGATACTACGTTAGATGCGTTGTCTGGAGCAAAATGGTTCTCCACTATAGATTTAAAGAGTGGGTATTGGCAGGTGGAGATGAAACCTGAAGATAAGCCCAAAACTGCTTTTCCAATCCCGGGGGGTGGTCATTGGCAATTTTTGAAAATGCCATTCGGCTTGTGTAATGCCGGAGCCACTTTAGAGAGATTAATGGAGAGAGTATTGTCTAACCTCTCCTGGAAGGTCTGTTTGGTGTATTTAGATGACATTATTATATTGTCCAAAACTTTTGATGAACATTTAGAGAATCTGACACAAGTTTTTGAGAAGTTAAAGGGTGCAAATTTAAAAATGAACCCAAAGAAATGTATTCTTTTACAAAAAGAGGTATCCTGTTTAGGAGATACTGTTAGTGAGGAAGGGGTTATACATGTAGTAGCTACTGACCTTCCACAAATAGAAGAAATCAAGCACGAGCCTATCCATAAAAGTATTAATGAAGTACCCAGTCATCGAGGTCCTTGCTTGTACCATTGGAACCTTATCGATAAAGCTAGACCATTGTATAACTTGATGGAGAAAAACATTGAATTTGTGTGGAACAAAGACTGTAATAAAGCCTTCGACAAATTCAGGAGAGCCTTGATAAGTACTCCCTTCAGCATACCCAAAGGAGGAAAAATTGTCTACCCTAGATACAGTCATTTCATGCATATCTTTTACAACATACACCATAGCATATCATAGCATTGAAATCTCATAGCATAGCATTAAAATCTCATAGCATAGCTTTCAGAACTCCATTCTCCATATCATATCATAGCATACCATAGCATAGCATTAAACATCGGGATCGGTTAAGAAAAAAGATCAAATTTTAAGAATGAAAAAAACCCAAAACGAAACAAGCAACAAACAGCTTAATTTGCTTTATTTTTTAAATTATATAACATTATTTTCATTTATTGAAGCTTCAAAAAGGGTACTTTATTAACGATAAGGAAGCGAAAATGAAATAACTGTCAAAACGGATCGGATGTTAATATAACTCGCATTTTCTCGACCCACGTGTCGCGCAGATCGGTTGCGGAGATGGGGGATGGATTTATCTTACAGTTTCTGTTGAATCAAGGATACTTAATGTTCTGAATGAGGTAAGTTTTGTCATTTACAATTTACTTTTATCGCACTAATTGTTGTTGTGATTCAACAGAGTTCCGGATATACTTGTATTACAGTAAATCTTACAATCACTCATGAGCATTTGCACAGCATGTGCAATTTAACAGCTGTTTATAGGCCTATCTCAGATGTATTATTCATTGAATATAGTTTACTGGCAAAGTTTAGCTCCTACATCATATGTTAGTTATTTTTGTTTAATGTAGAACCCTGCCACATAGGTTGATAAGAAAAGAAATTCTGTATCAATTGCAGAATCGATTCGAATTTCCTCGGCGATTTGAATTAAAAAATCTCACATATTATTGATATACCGAGGCTACCGAGCTAATCTTGTAACTTCATTTCCTTGTGTTATTTACTCAAAACAACTCGTAAGCATCTTGGTTTATGGGGTCTATGTTATACATTGATATATACAAGTAAACCAAAATCAGGCACAGAGTTTAACACTGTTGAAGACATGTTACATGCACTTACATACATGTAGTACACGTGTAGGCCTACAGAGGTGTGTACACTAAAGCACGATAAAACAGGAGATTTATGAATCAGTCTATCCACCTTGAACATTTGTTTATTTTTCTCATTTTTTCTATGTATACATTTTTACTCTAGACATTATTTACATTTTTGATAGTTTGTACAGGTTTTGTAGTCGCGCAAGACTGTCACTTGTATATTGTTTTGTAGATATATTAATATAGAAAATATGATCATCTTAAAATAAATGTAACGTGTAATGATAATTATCATGATTATTTTGATTTACATGTGAACTTTTAATTCCTTAAAATTGAAGTGTGATGGAATAATGGTGTATGTCTATATTAATATGCATGTAAAACACTCAAAGACAGCATGTAAAACACTCAAAGACATGTATGATATGATAAAGGTACATGTATCCCCCTCCCCTTTCAAGTGTTACTATTATTTATGTACTATATTTCATCGAAATGCCATATTCCACATAATTTAAAATCTAAAGTTGGTCAATATACCAAACAAAACTTCAAAACGAGTAAACTATTTTTTTTTCTCACTTGTAAATAATGTGGAATAATAATGCAGTATATAGCATGAATAGTCAACATTCAGATCAAAGCTAATTGTTATAAAAACACAAGTGTCAAAAACGAGGGGGTAGGTGTGTCGCTCCTAAATGGTAACTTAGAGGAGCATATAGGAAACAAAGGAGCTACTACGCAGTATCTGTGTTGACCGGTGATACACAGAGAGAAGCCATACATAGATGTCAATTTCATTTTTTAACCTTTGTTGATGACCTAGCTACATTGCATTTGATTGGATGATACTGTATTTTAACAAAGGAGAAACTTTTTGAGTTGAGGGCTGATTATAAGAAAAGTTACAGTGATCAAGTTCTGAAGTATTTTGACTAAGTAAGAAGACAATGCCGCGATTCCCATCTATTATAGGTAATGTTGCTTAAGCTTCATGCAATTGTAAAATTCCCTAGGCTATATAGAAAAAACATATTACACTTAGCATTTTTCATATAAAAATGTTACATAATCATGTGCATGTTCAAGTTTCCATTGAATATTAACTAAGATGTGAAGCTTTTAAAGACTAGTATGTGTATTTATGATCATAATATGTGATTGTACATAGTACACACATGTATTTCTTACCTCATCCACTTAAATGCATTTATTGACAAATATTGTACAAATTATTCATGAAAATTAACATTAATTGCACAGTATTTTAGGAATATTCTGTCAACATCAGATTCTAAAACCAAAACATGTATCTGTTAACATGATCAATCATTTACTTTTACATATTTACATTCAACGTGTAAATTAGTTGCATGGACAGGAAAATTTATTTCTAATTTAGTGTCAGTTAATAATTTATGTTTACTGATTTTTTTTCCTTTACCATGTAATTTACACAGTCAGACAAATTTGGTATGCTCTACTTATTCTGTTAAGTCTTGATTGTACCAAATCATTTAATGAATTATAGTTCTGTGCTTATAATTGTCAGCATGAACAAATCATAACTTTACGGTACATGTGCACATATAATTTGGGGTACATGCATGTACACCACCCCCTATCAATGTCACAGTGATTTTACATTTTTCTGGAACATAATTACATAAATTCAATGAAGATTTTTTTTTATCAACAAACATGATCAATAATACTTTTTCAATTACTTTTGATTACTCTTAATTCAACATAATTTTTGGTGATGCACACATTATATGAAATAATTAGTGTTGTTTGTATTATAATTAAGATATAAGAATGTTTTGATTCATTTACCTTCATGATTTTCCACCCCCACTCAAAATATAAATCATTAAATTGGTTCACATAAGTACACAGTCAGATAATCAGTTGGTCACTGTTATTCACATTGCCCTGCAGATTTTTAGAATTTGATATTTAATCTAATGTATTAAAAATTTACTAGAGCTCCCTGATGATTAATAATTATTGAGAGAGAGAGAGAGAGAAAGAGAGAGAGAGAGAAAGAGAGAGAGATAAAAGAGGGGAGAAAAAAGGAAGAAGAAAAAACTGATGTTCATTTTTTTAGATTACGGTAATACATTTTAAGTAATTGTGCCTAGCCTCATGTATATATGGTCGTGATTGTTGAAATTATTGAGACATAAAACTTAACAATGGATGGATTTATTTAGAGAATAAGATATCATGTATTCAGACAGAACAAGAAAAAAAGCCAATCTAAAATATTGTTTTTTTGGAATTGTCTCTCGCCTAATTGAAATACCCTCTGCTGACAACATTTTATTAGCAAAAAGATTAGAATTTACTTTTTTCTAGTTTTTTTTTAATCATACAAATGAATGTTTACATAGCTACAAGATCATTCAGAATTTTATTTTTTAACAATTTTTAAAAGGTTGAACTTCTAGTTTGAGAAAAAAAACAATTCCCTCCCTCCTCCCTGGGTCTGAAAATTCCCAGGTGGTATTTCAGAACAATTTTTTTTTAAAGGAAGGTCTATTTAACAATTGTTTCAGTTTTTAACACATGTAACATGAAACAGTTAAATGATAATACTTATAATGCATTAAACTGATAAATTGAATGAACTTTCAAAATAATATGTCTGTATCACCATCATGTTTTATTAAGATACCGTAGTGCATTTGATATTTTGAAGCTAAGTCGTTCTAAATAATGCAGACAGTGTATGTGTGAGTTACTATCCTTGTCCAAGTCCTGATTTACAATGGAAACACAGTGTTACATTGCTTCTTATCCTTACACAAGATTCAGTGTATTGAAATGGTGTTTATAACAAAAGCTATAGTGGCTATAAAGCAGAGGGGGGAGTTTGAGAAGTCTAAATCTTGTGTTAAATTTGAGTGATCTTCAGAAAGGTACTTCTAAAAACTATTGATTGGACAAACATCTTAATTTTGGTGTTAAAGGGCATTTTTCACAGTGAAATAAGTATAGAATGTAAATTTCATTAAAAAAAATTTTGGTTCAGAATATCTTTTATTTAAAAGATATTATTGGTACTTAGGGCCCAGCTCCGCAGGCGCCCTATAGTAATCAGTCCGTCCCTCCATCTGTATGTCTCTCCCAGGGTTGCTGTTAAGGCCACATTTTCTTCTTAATCAGACCCTGTGCGTTCATAAACTTCCTCTTCTATTTTTGATTTATTTCTCATATTTTAAATAGTTTTAATATATAAATCAGAAACAAGCTGGAAAAATATAACTGTCCGCACAATGTACTGCCTACAAATTTTCATTACAATTAAAAATAATTTTATTATACATGTATAATCGCTCGCCCGCTCATACTTTTTTCATTGGATGTCAGAAATTAAGTTGGTGTGGCCGAAAGTTCTGAAAGTTTTGAGGCTATGTATAACAGTCTACGTGTTACCAAACAGCTACATCTAAATGGAATAACAAAGAAGTACAGTTCTGGTTACCAGTAACAAAATGATTGATTGGTAATCATTCGATCAACACAATGTGAAGTTATCACACTAAACCATGGCTCATTGCACACAAGTGTCATACAGTTACCGTAGTTGTTACCCAAACAATAGATTGAAATGCATATTTTGCTTAAAACTGCTCAAGATCAGCATGTTTTGACTGTTTTTGCTAAAGCTACACGGTACATGTACAAATATTGGTTAACAGTTTCCTTACAATTATTTGTCTGTTAAACTAACTAAAAAGCAATTTAATCTCTAAAAGGTGGCTAAATAAACCCACAGCATTTCAGGTAGGTAAACATGGTAAAGGAAGCTATGTAAAGTTGCTAAATCTGGTGATTGTACTTGACCTAATAAAAGCAGTTGTTGATCAAAATCCTAATCTTCTTTGATTAGTGAACAACTATAATTTACAAACTAACAAAAATACACAGGAATTTTTACATTAAAGTTTCATATACTGCAAACACACGTGTGCATTTCATAAATTAAAGAATTCGCACCCGCACACATTACAGGAATACTTGTATACATGTAACATCATATGAAATACCGGCGAACATTTACATACCCTCACGTTTTTCCTACTAATGAGCTGACATGTCCTATTTCCAGTTTTGGCTTGCCATCCTAGGTCTTTCCTCACTTTCGAGATAAGCGCAGGTGACACGTCTAAACCAACACTGTCCTTCAGTTTCTCTCGCATCTCACCACAAGTCAGTTCATCGTTTTCCATTTGCCACATCTGAATAAGGTCTTTGTGAATTTCCTTCAGTTTCGTCTGGCCGATCCCGGGCACTCTTGTTTTCCTCACAAGTGTCTGATCGCGATCCCACTTCTTCAGGAACATGTAAATCCCCTGTCTACTCACTTTCACACCGTATCTCAAACAAAGAACACTTCGAATCTTCCCCAGACTTCTTTCATCTTTCCTAATTGCTAAAATCCTTCTCTTTGTTTCCACTGACAATCGTGCACCTCTCTGTTCCGCCATTTTCAACTTTTTGTAAAATTTAGGATTGATTTCAACGAAACGAAAAACGATTTTTTTGTAAATTTTCACGTGTATATGCATCAACAATATAAATTTGATGGATATGTAAATATACTTTGCTATTTTAAACAAAAATAAAACAGTTTAATATAAAAAATATCTCATTTTTTAATTTTGTTTGCCTTTTTGATAAAACAAAAATTTGGAACTCTTCATACAAAGGAGGCGCGTTTCTTCAAATCTCATACCATACCATAGCATAGCATACCATACCATACCATAACTATCTCTTTTAAATTTCTCATAGCATAGCATAAAAATCTCATAGCATAGCATACAAATCTCATAGCATAGCATACAAATCCCATACCATATCATAAAATTGTAAAAGATATGCATGAACTGACTGTACGGACCAGTCGTTTAAAAGCGGATTTCAACTGAATAAAGACTGTGTGATAATTTTTCAGAAGCAATGAAGCCATTTGATGTTTTAAGGAAAATTACCAGGACTGAAGTATTTGTGAAGTACCATCAGGAAGTGTCTGTCATCACGAACAGCTGAGGATGGATCTTTCAGGAGTTGGAATATTCTGCAAGTGAAATGAAACAATGGTGATATGATATATTACATGTTTATTATTACCTGTGATACTATTTGTATATGTGTTGATATTATTGATGATTTGTTTTATATGTATTGTTATGTTAAAAACAAGTATAATTACCCTTTTCTACGTTAGGTAAGGAATTCACTTGAGATCAGATGGTTGATACCATTCGAGGACGAATGCTTTTCAAGGGAGGGAGCTGTGTTACGAAATTTATTTCTCACATCCCAATACACATTCCCTATTGCAACAAAAGTCCACATCATACACCATAACAAGAAGTAAATTTCCGTTTAATACATCGTATGATGATCATTCGCTGTGTACTAAGATATTTTATTATTCATGTATTCTTTGTTTACAATTAGGCCTACCAATCAATGTCGAAATTATCGGCGAGAAATTATCCCGAGTTTCCTCGACGATTCATTTGGTCTTATTTATACTTCCATGCATCGTCAAACCCTTTCGTTTCATTCAGTTCCTCAATCACAACTCCCTCCATTGCCTTTCGATAATAGATATCGTCAAAACGCCGTTATTCACGTGTTTCAGTTCTCCCATCTTGTTTACTGCTTTCCCCATAACGGCGGGTTTGTATAGCATGCGTTATGACGTCATAACGGCCGAGCCCGATGCCTTAAATAACGAGCTCAGCTGTTTGCACGGCAGTTGGTTTGGTCTGCCACGGCAGATCAGACGGTCGAGTCCACATCTGGACAACATCCACACATTGGAAATGACCATGGAAATATCCCGTTGGGTAAATGCTGAATAATTTAGCAGTGGGAGCTGATGCAATAACCTTCTTTTATTAATCAATTTATCATATTTAAGTATATAAGCTACAGGGGGAAGATTGTATAGGAACGGGACTCCCGCACGGTTAAGCGGGATATTTAGAGCTATATTTATTAAGGGTTTTGACTATTTGTAATATTTGTATTTTAATCCCATCAAGTAGGGAATTAATTTATGTTATATTTACACTCCCAGAGTCTTGGGACTATCCTCGTTTAATAAACTGAAATATCTATATTTTATTTGAATCCTGACTTTGAGTTTTCTTTGGTACCAATATACAGATTTGGGAGACCCACAAGTTGCGTTTCACAACATCCCGGGTTATATATAAAACCCAACTTCAGTAAAATATAATTTATAAGCGGGACAGTTTTAAAAACGCAACATATATTTATTATAAACGGTTTTATTAGGAACTTAGTAAAAAGATATTTGTCAAAGCCGACTTATACTGCCCATCCGCTGTATGCTCTTATCTGAAATCTGAAGTCAATAAATTTTGCTAATTAATATAAAAAATCTGTAAATTGTGTATAATACATGAATTAGCCTATGCTTGGAAACCTAATTTCTGTTTTCTAAGCAATTATGAATTGGAGTAGAAATTATGACCGACTGTTAAATCATCTTTGACATATTTGCTTCATGTTGGAAAAAATGTGTCAGATATTGGATTTCTTAAATTAAAAGTTCATCAAAAAAATGAAATCATTATTGCTGAAGAAGAGGTTTTGTATTGTCAATACATAGTGAGTGATAATGTATAGAGACTTAGCATTTATGACAAGATATATAACGGACCCTAAATCACAGTTATTGGACTTATTAAAGGATTGGATTTAAGAGGCATTACCAGAAATACTTGTACATGAGAGCAAGTGTGTTTATAAATGTCTTGAGGTCCACAAAATCAGGGTTCTACGTTCATATGAAAATTAACAACACTATCATCTTTTGATTTTTAAAGTGTGTTATTTAATATCATTTTTGTTTCTTTGTTTTCTTTATGCAACATTGTGAGTTATTGTGTAAGAGGACTTTAATCATTTGTGACCGAAATTTTATTAAAAGAAACAATTGATTTTTATAATCAATGTATGCTGTATTTTTCAACATAAAATTCAGATTTTAGAAATGTATTAATCTCAGACTCCTTGAATTGTTTATATCAAAATGGAATTAAATCTTTTCTTTAATAATATATGACGATCATTTTATTTTAATTAATGCTTCAGAGTTGTCTCTAATGTATTCTCTGTTGAACAAAAAACAAAACAAAAAACAAACGAGCCGTTATGCACATTCTTATTTTCTGATATTAGATTGAGATGGACAATAGATAAAGATTTTTTTTTACAGCAACATCTATTGTTACAAATAGTGCACAAAGAAATATATATGCGAAATATGTATTATAAAAATCTAACTTATCCTGCTCAAAAATATTTAGATCAATATTAACTTTCAGTTATTCAATTCATGCTTTGGATCAGCAAGATCGGATCAATATAGATTCCAGATGCGGTTATTGATATTGAGAATCAATAATAAACTCGTTGCCTTCCAGGCTGACGGGATGATAATTTGCTATCAATAATGAGCAAATTTAAAAGATTCACTTTAATTTAATTACTTATTGTTTTTTTGATTTTCTATTAACGGTCTCTTATATACACAGCATTTTTCACAGACTATTAACCCATGATACTACATGTATTCTTGTACACTCCATAATCTCACTTCTTTTTTTCTGTAAAAAGTTCATATAGGTAGGCTTCTCTAAAAATTATGTTTTTAATAAACTTCCTTCAATATGATGGTGCTATATTTCAAATTGACGGCGGCTCAAAAGCATCTTTTTCAACACAAATACAGTATCTTCTTTAAAAACAAACAAACAATCCTTGTCCATTGCTCTATTAACTATATAGCCGATTACCGACTAGGTTGTCTCTGACAAATAACAACCAGGGTTTCTTATTGCGTGGACCCTGAGGTCCACGCAGAAAATATATAAGTGAAGTTAAACCGGATGCTATGGGGAAAATTCAGTCTGCGCATGAGCTAGCCTGGTTCCTGTGCGTAATGGGTAGCTCAGGGAACCAGGCTAGCACAGGTTTATCCGAATTGGGATCGGGATTCCATGCCATATGCACATGTAAGTTCAAAGGCGCTGTAATTGTAAAGTTGTCGGTAAACATTACAGAAACAAAGTATTTCTTTTAAAGAAATGATCGGCATGTGATATAAACTGTCAGTATTATGAAATAAGGTAATGTTATGCCGAAACTACAGCATGCATCAAATAGCATAATTTGCAATGTTTTGTTGTTTTCCGAATACACACGTAGCTGAACTTTACTTTTATAGAAGGCGAGGCTAGATCAAGTACTTCCCGATTAAAATTAGTTAAGTATTAATAATTATGTGACTGTACATAATAGATGGTTGTATAAAAGTTTAAATCTCAAGAAAAATGCATCAAAATCACAAAGCTGTCACTGCATAATTAACAAAGTAGTGCGAAGCGTAATGTGTGCGCAAATAGTAGATTTCGCCGAATGCCTAATACTATACATGCAATCTTCATTAATATAGATCATGATATTTATTTTTTTAGAACTATGAACCCTTTTAAAAATTCTGAGATTTAAAGTCAACTATATATATATATACAGTGTACATAATACAAAGTACAGATTTAGTAGTTAAAAGCAGGGGGCTAGAGTAGGTGGAATCTGTGATAATTTTAAGGCTTTCACGTTTTCGTTGGAAACGCATGCAAATGGTCCACGTATTGCAGTCCTTTTTTAAAGGACAGCAACTTGTCTCATTATAGATCGGCAAAACTCGGAGATCGGCTGCAGCTGGGATTTTCAGCACAGTCACTGAATTGGGCTGTGTGTTCTAATTTGATACTAGTTAAGTGGGGAAAATTGTTATGAACTAATTTACTATTATCAAAGAAAATGTATTTAGAAGAAAATGATTTTGTGTCACCTGTCCTTTAAGCCTTTCATTTCCATTTCTCATAGCATGAGTAAAAATCTCACAACATTGCATAGAAATCTCCCAGCATGTCTTTAATTTTGTATACCATGGAATAGCATAAAATTGTATAACATATGCATGAACGAAAGTAAGACCCTCCCCCCTTTAAATACATTTTTTTCCTTTGTCATATGAGTCGGGGTCAAGTCGCGCGTTGTGGTTATCGTGTATTGGTCTCAGGTGACCGATATATAACAAAAGGTATAAAAATTCAAGTACAATAATTTTCCAAGTAAAGATTCTGATTTGTAAAAATCGTGACCCCCGGACTAAACATTGGATCCATACGGTTTTCAAAGTTTAACATTGAAATGCATTGGAAAACTGTTTTAATATCTTTTTCTCAAGAAACACTGCACCAGAAATTCTTATGTTTATACAATGGCTTGTTTATATAGTGAATATTGCAAATTGTAAATATCGTGACCCCCGACCAAAAACTTGGTCCACAGGCAGGGTTCAAATTTTAACATACATAAGAAAATGTCTAAAATCCTCTTCTCAAGAACTACAATGAAACAGTTTGGAATAATACTACTTCTTGAGAACTTCAACACAAGAGGTTTTGAGATTACCATGCTTGCATGGATAAAGTAGATTCAATGTTTTAAATTAGTGACCCCTTGATTAATACTGAGGACCCAGGACAGGTTCAAATTTTAACGTAGAAGAATATATGCAAAAATGTTTTAAAATCTTCTTCTCGAGAACCATAATGCTTTAATTTGTCAGATTACTTCCTAGTCATTATCAAATAGTGTAGATACTAAGTTAAACATAGACGTATAGAGGGTAATGTATAATAATCTTCTTTGGAAAGCTACATTGCTTCAATTTGTGAGATTACTATGATAGAATCCTTAAAATTTGTAGATTTTAAATTAATATTAATAAAATCGTGACAACGTATTTATTACTGGAGACCCAAGAGGGGTTTGAAGTTTAACATAGAAATATTTTACGAAAACGTTTTAAAAATTCTTCTCGAGAACAACAGTGCAAGTGTGAGATTACTATGCAAGCATCCAAAGATAGTGCAGTTACTAAATTGTTTATGCAAACCATAAACCACAGATCAATACTGGTGCCCAAGAAAGGGGTTCAAAGTTTAAAATAGAATTAGCATATGCTATAAAATGACCAGAAATACATCATGATTTAAAGCACTAAAAACCGCGATGTAGATGGAATTCTTAATTACGATGTGTTTTTGGAAAATCATTTAAATCATATTCTATCGGCTTTCATGGAAACTAAATTTGTTTAATGGTTTATATGTGTTTAATTTTGTAATTATTTTTTATGTATTGACATATTATTGCTTTAGATAATCATTGGTAATTGGTAAAGTATTTTTTTTTTAGTAAATGGTACCTAGAAAAAGAAACACGGATCAGAGTAATTAATTCAGACCGAGCTTTGGGATCATTCAAGTCTTTATAATTCATAGTATCTAAGCTCTTATCCCTAACCATTTGATTAAAATCTGGCGAAAAAAAATGTAATATTGGAAATTATTTTAAAAAAGGAATACTATGAAATCAATGTATGATGATGTTTCAACTCTAGGTACAGAGAAGAGGTAAATCAACCAAAAGAAAACAAAAGAATTTTATAACAATAAAGAAAGATAACTCAATTTTATCCTATGAATTGATGTGTGGTAATGAGTTTCCTTGGTGTTTTCAAAAGAAAGACATCTGAATGAAAGGATGTAAATAATCCCACGATATCCAAACTAATCAAATGCATGACACATTCGAAATATGGGGTTTCTAAGTTAAAAAAAAAACATCCTTAGTAATGTTAAACAGCTCTGAAATAGCTCGTATAAAACACTAAATAAGTAAATAATAATAGTTTTAAAGTTCACTTTTTTCAAAATTAAGTCTTATGAACTGACTTTGATTTTATGTTTCATATTTTTATTTCATAATAACATTTTCCTGACAAAATAATATATAAGAGTAAAGAATATATTTTTGAGATGACCATATTTTTAAATGAGAAATGAATTTAATCACATCACAATTTATTCGATTAAAAACATGGGTTAGACAGTGTACGTTTTACAACTATAATTGTACAATTATAAAAATATGCTGGTTTAATCAAGTTTTCACTCGTATAAATAAATTTGAAATCGTATTAATTTCTTACCATTTGCCTCCTATTTTTTTCATGAAAAGACAATATGTTATAGTCAAATCTTTATTTAATCGTACAAAATAGATCAATTAGTCGTAAGATAATTCAAATATAAATCCAATAGAACTAATAAATTCTCCACGTTCGCAATATTGTAATTTTCATATACAGAAAAAAATCAGTCAAAAAAAGAATGTCACAACATTATATCATAAAGGAAACATATGTGGCAAAATTGCTTATTTATAAATGCATGAATTCAATTTACTCAATAACACGATAGAGGGGTGGTTACATTTGTATCCTCTTAACTATAAGTTAAGCAGGCTTTATTGACAAACATTTAACGGAAGCCTTGTAATTGAAAACAGTCAAAACAACTGCTTCCACTGCAAGTTTATCGAATTTTTCCTTTGTTAACAGTACCGTAGCTTTTCCTTCTTTTTTTCATAAAGTCGTGACTCTCTACGTATTGATTACAATCAATATTTCATATGTATATAAATATCTGAGCTTTCAAGAAAATTTTATATTCTCCAAAAGCAAGGATGGTGCGAAATTTAGTTTAACAAGTTCACGGAAGTAAGATCATGACAAGACTTTCAATTCTTTTTCTTTTGACTTTTTCGTTCATAATTTACTGTGAACAGAGGGAGGTGTACTATTCAGATTTGGCCAACAAAGAAGCACCATCCCTCTTGGTAGTGTTTTATGAGCGTGCATCAACTGTCATCTCTTGTGGTGTAAAGTGTTTTAATGACAATTGTTGTGTTAGGTTTATCTACAACACGATAGGTAAACAATGCATGGGATTTCATGTTATGGAGAGCGATGTTTATTTTTACCAGCAGGCGCCTTCCTGGTCTTCCGAAATGCAACAGTTCAGAAAAGGTAAAAAAAAAACAGAGTTTTAAAGCACAGTTTTTTTCTTTTATCATATAGCCATTTTTCTTTTCTTTTCTTCATATTGTCAACTTTTGAGAGTGTGATCTGATTTACCACGTCTCCCAAGTATGGTTTTCAGAATTCATATTACCACTCTCTGAAACAGACGACGTAGAACACAATTATTATCGTCAGCATTTTAACGCGTTTTAAAAAAGTACATTAAAATATTGTTTTAGATCAAAAGGTGAACAATATGGAATTCATTGAACGATCGTAGTTGTTGTTATCGATTCCCATTTATAGAAAGGTATATTATAACCCTATAATCATAAAAATGTCTTGGTTTCAATGACCAGAAGACGTCTTGTTGTTGGACGCAAATCACCAAATATGTTATGATAATATATATCTTTAGAATTACTCAGGTTCAGATTTCAGTGAAATGCATTGTTGCTTAGTTCATGGATAGCCAATTCTTTCTTGCTTGTTGAGATGCTTAAGCAATTTTTCTATGTTTGATAAAAAAAATACTGAGTTCCATACTTAATTTGGAGCCTATACATGTATAAACATTAGCGAATAAACAAAATTGTTTCATTGAACTTTGATTTCGACTACAATATTCCCTTCTAACAATTTTTTTGGACAATTTATTTTTATGCGTATACTTTTAATGAACGAATGACCTACAGTATGATTTACTGTAGGTAATTGATTTACTATAAATTTACCCAGTTTAAAGTACCAAAGAAGTTATTCTTCATAAAACACAAAAACTACCTGTTCTGTTCTTTTATTAGATTTTTGCTGTTTAATGTTCACTACTGTAAAAACAATTACAGACTTAAACTGGATTTTATCAACATTAAGGATTTTTTTTGTCAATTGAAATCTTGATCCTTTATATTATTTAAATTTTATTTCTTAGAAAAAAAACTTTCTTGGTCGCTTAAAAGAGTATAAAGTTTCATAAAAAGGAAGAGATAATCTTTATTTAAAAAATATTCAATTTCATTTTTTTTGGGGGGGGGGGGGAGATGAATCTAAAGATATCATGTTGATATGTTTTGGTGATTAATGTGGGCGACATTGGAGAAAAAAATACAAACCCGCTTTAGTGGCTTATGTAATCTGCTATGATTGGTACCTTCATAACCAGCATAAACCATTGTTTCCGTTAATAAGGGGAATCATTCGTAGATGAAAATATATACATGTATTAAACATTTACAAAAAGAAATCTTTATTGAGTTTTACTTTTTTAAAACTGATCGACTTTTAACAATAAGGTAAATGTAATGATTGTGTTTTTCTTAACTTATGTAAAAGTAATGTAATACATTACTTTACAATGTAATTTTCCCTAAGCCTGGTATGCACTGTATCATATAGTTTGCAAAGCCAATGTATTGTTGTGGCGTTACTACTTATACTATCTTATTTACATCTTAAAATATATTCCACGTGAATTATTAATTGGAATTGTATTTTAAGCAATTGCAATCTTTAAATTTTTTCACATATACGATAGTTCAATTTACTGGCATACTTGTATCGTTTAAGCTTTTATATTTGTTTGATTTTTTTAAGGTTGTGCTTCTGACTGGGTAGAGTTTAAAGGACACTGTTATTTCTATGGACAGCAGACAGTCAAATGGTCAGACGCAAAAGTAAGTTATAACATTCTCATCATTATCAATTTTTTTCTTAAAATGTATGTATGTATGTATGTATGTATGTATGTATGTATGTATGTATGTATGTATGTATGTATGTATGTATGTATGTATGTGTGCACTCCATTTCAATTTTCTAGCAAATGAAAAAAAACCTTCCAATAGAATTTCCGCAACGTTTGCACAAATATGCCTCATTGTAAAAGATTAAAACAAATGCAATGTCATATTAATTGGTCAAATTTTTATGCAAAAACTTAGATAAAATTACACCATTGTAAAGGAAGGGGGCATACATTATGACAAAATTCGTTCAAAACTAAAAATATTTATCATAGATTGCACACTTCTGTAAAATAACAAATAAAAAATGCATGTGTCTTTCCAAAACATTAATACTATCACAAATTATTCTTTCATTAAATCAATGTCATGATCAACTTTGTATACGAGTTATCAATCGCAATTTCTGAGTAAGAGTAATCAATCACCTAGAGCGAAAGTAGCGTGACAGAACAACGTCACGGTGAGTTAATAGAGTGTGTGTTTGAATGTTTGTTATTATCCCCTCGCGCAACTCGTTGCGAGGGGGATATAACATCGCTGCTGTGCGTGTGTGTGTATGTATGGATATATGTGTGTGTGTCCATTTCAGCTTTTTTAGCGAAATTTAAAGAAAACCCTCGCATGCATGTATATCAAACTTCGTAC
This sequence comes from Magallana gigas, assembly GCF_963853765.1. Lineage (NCBI taxonomy): Eukaryota > Metazoa > Mollusca > Bivalvia > Ostreida > Ostreidae > Magallana > Magallana gigas. Next base: position 18,719,648 of record NC_088853.1, on the reverse strand, counting down.
ACTCCATACGCATGTTTAAAGGACAACATCCTATTTATTTACAAGGAATTCCATTATATATTTTTTTATGATATCGTCAAAATTACAACACTAAGAAATTTATGTACGACTTCCGGTTCGTGAAAGTAAACATTTCAAATCAACAACTTGATATATTGTTGGATGGAAGCCCTGTTAAGGAAAGAAGCAAACATTTTTGAGAAATGGTGAGTTGAAAGGATGTCCAAAGTGAAAAACTAAGGGAAGCAGGAGATTAAGTTCAACCTGATTTTATCGAATCAAGCAGCCGTCTGAGCTGAATTGCGGGCTATATATAACGAACTACGTAGAGAAAAATAGGTTCATAATTCAGAAGAGACTTTGTCCAATATCGTTAACATGATTAACCGGGCATTCATTTCATGGTAATCACTGAAGATATTTTACTCTTTTTAAAATTTACGACATGTTAACTCTAATTTTCTCATAGAGCAGACTATAAATCGCCAGATCTTAGCTACGTTTCCTTTTCAATATGAAACTTAAATTTGCCTACACTAATATTGTCTACATGCGTAATGCATATCACTGGATAGAGAGAATTTAAGTATATTACATAAGTTTATATAAGTTTAACACGTTTGTGGTGTGTTTTCTCTAGTAATGGGAACAGTTGTACAACCACGCAAATACATGTACGCCCATCCCCCATGGATACACACAGAGCGTGCATGGGGATAGGAAAAAAACAAAATATTTTAATTCAAATAGTTTTAAACAAGTTAAATATTTTGTCTCTTCAATTACATGTTTATTTCTGAATAATGCACTTCCCCGCACAATATTTTCATTTTGCGAGGGGATGCTTCGCTTTGCGGTGCCCTTGTTTACTGTATTATATGTAAGTTTTTGATTTATAATGAAATATGGATTAGTAGATGAAATAACAACGTTTTTTATAAGATAAGTAAATATCATTACAGCATACAAAACAAATAATTGTAACAAGTGTTTTTCACAGATAACTTAATCTGTGTTTTACTCTTCTATTTTCATTTATCGCTTTAATTTTTGGGAGTTGATTTTAATCAACTCTCCTATGCAGTTATTCTGGCAAACCGAAAGTGAAATAGTGTTTGGACCTCAGCACAAATCATCGCCGCTGATAAGACTTAGTTCTTGAAAATAGTAGAAAAAATTAATGTAATGTAAGCTGAAGCATTGTTTTTCAAGGAAACTTATCTGTAAACACTTTGAAAATAGCCAGATTTTATATATTACGAACAAGTTAAATATTTTTGTAGTCTCATATATTCCTAAGCCAGAGTTTAATATAGAGATTTAATATCGGAGATTAACGGAGACAGCCAAACGTCTGGTTGAACGAGACGAGAGTTCGAGATCAATAGTGCTTGGATCCATACCATTTTTAGAATTGTTTCGATTACTAATACATAGTTTAAAATTCATCATTAAATATCACACAACATGATTCAAATGGGGTTTCTCGAAATTCTTGTCAAAAAAGTCTAAAAATCTATATTTAAAAAAGCGCGTTATTCAAATACAGACTAGAAACTAATTGCCATGCAAGATAAGTTGATTTTAAAATAAATGATAATCGATAAAATCAACTCCCGTCAGTACTTCAGTACTTTGATTACATTTTAGATAGGAAGAAACACGTTTAATGCAGATTTGTTCAAACAAAATTTGAGTAAACTTGTTAAAATTAGACCATAGCATCCGATATCTTATATAATCAGGAGTATTGGGGTTCCATATTCGTACGTAATGATAAAAAGCGACAAGATAATTTCGATGCCATCGAAAATTTATCTAATTTTTTTAAATTATCACTTTTAGCTATCATAAATTGATATTAAATCATAGCACTAAATATTTTGTAGGCGTGATCCCAATGTAAAAGCGATTATTGTTTATAAATTTTAAAGTAAAGTAAATTATATACATTTTCGTTTACAGTAAACGGATGTTTTACACACTTTAACTAGCATCAGAGGTAGCAATGTGTATGAGTTCAATTCAGACAATGCACATTTCCAGAAAATGTATTCTAAGAGTTTGATTTACTGTTTGATACTAGTTTGAGTGTCAGAACATGTGTTCATACCTGGTAGAGATTGAAGACAAAGAAGAAGCTGACTGGTTGGCCATGACGTTTCTATACAATGGTAATTAAATTGTATTAGTAATTTTCTTTACATTCTTTACAAGAAAATTAATATTATGTTAAAAATAATATAAATCAAATTTGTCTTTATATTATGCGATACTTGAAATTTGGTAATAACTATATATAATGTGATGCATATAGAAGATGATAAAAAAGTAGCTCTTTCATTTTAAAAAAAAATTGAATAAACGGTCAGTATATAAATTATGACTTAAACTTTCAACCATAGAAAAAGAAAACTTAACTCAAAAAACCTATAGATAGCTTGATTGCAGATTTTTTATATTTTTTAGTGTTTCTGAACGAAGGTGGATCCCTCTGTCTCATTTTTTAAAACAATGTATCAAAGTAAAATAAAAGTCATCCTAGAGTGAAAAATATATACAAAAACTTTGACATCAAATTTTCCATAATTATTTTCAGTATATTGCACATTGGTGAATCTTTAACAATGATTTCCTTTTGTTAAATCATAACAAGCTTTAGGCCTATATGTGTTTTTAATGTAAAAAAATGTTTAAATTTAAGGTTGTAACGTACTGGTCCTAATAAGCCTTTAAAAAGTCAAAATCATACACTCCGCCTCTTCCAAATATACACAAATGTCAACGATCTAGATATGCCAGTGACAATATTTTCCAATAGATTACAATATTACTTCTTGATAATGAAAGCTACAGTGGATTTTCTTAAATGGTGAAATACATAACATTAATAATAAACAATGTTGTATTGTAGATAATTGCCCTACAAATCTTAATAGGGGCTGCACGGCATGGACCGGACTTAACGATATGGACATTGAAGGTCAATACGTATGGGACCACTCGAACACGTCCGTATTCTTTACAAACTGGCATAGATATGAACCAAGCTTATATAATCCGACCGATGCTCACACTCGTGACTGCATTGACATGTATAGGAATGGTGAATGGAATGACAGACCTTGCTTTTATAACAAACCATTTATTTGTGAGAAAATAAACTTTTGAACTCAAAATTAATGAAGACATTAAAATCGTGTTCGATTAATCAATATTTAGAATTAAGTCAAAACAAAGAGGCGAGACGTGTAGTGCGTTTCAAGTTTAATCGAACAAAATTGTAAAGCGAATAAAAGATTTCGTTCGTTTTATATTCAGCCTGATGTTATAAATAAAACTTTAAGTACAGTACCGATCAGACACAACTTAACAGAAAGTAAATCTCAACTACACCCTGACTACTTTCGGGGTTTACTCTGGGTTTACTGAGGTGGACCAAGAGTAAACCCGAAGTGAACCCAGTATGGAGATATTTCTTAATAAATAATTTTTATCAGAAACATGAAATCCAACTTTGCAAAGTTGTAACGCGCATGATTGACGACTCAAAAAATTTACTTGCTTTTCACTCGGAATTAGGTACGAAAAGTAATGTCATTGTTTGTTCATAAGTTTTGTCTACAAAGAAAACAATCCATTGATCATTTTAATTATTCAAGGTACTTCTTTGTTATCTCGTCCCTGCATTGGTTTTCAAAACATTAAGAAAAATGAAATCGATTTGTTCTCGAAGATGAATCCTCTGAAAATATTAATATTCATGATAACTGTAAGGCAAGTAGCATTGATTTTGTCTGGGAAATTGAATCACGCTGTTTTATAACGTATTTTTCTGAGATAAAGTGTAATTATACTTCCCTGATCAGGTTTGTCGAAGCTTTCCAAAAAACCTATGATTCCACGACGATTTTATGGAGGATTTCTGTGTTTATCCTGTTTGTTTAATTGTTGGGTTTTTTTTTTGGGGGGGGGGGGGTTGGTGGGTGTTTTTGTTTTGTTTTGTTTTGTTTGTTGTTTGTTTGTTTTATTTATTTTGGTGAGGAGGGGGGGCTAATTAAATGAAGGTGTACTTGGCTTAAAAATTACCTTTAATTAATAGGCTGTACGATAAGCATTTTCATATTGATTATGAATACATAATATAATAGGATTATTTAGCGCTTAACAAAATAGATTTTAAATGATATATTTCTTAATATGTTATTCTAATAAAAGTCTTTACATATAGATATATATTGAATTTTATTTTTAAAAATTTGACAAAGATTTATAAATGCGAGTTATGCTTCTTTCATCGTCAAATAGCGCCTTACTATATTTCAACTACTCTTGGAAAGTTTATTGATACATACCTATAATTTACAGTATTGGAAGGAAAACACTATTCATGCCCACCACATACAGGTATATATTTTATTCACCCAAACAGATTACACTAGACATGAGGTTTTTTACAAACGCGTTTTAAATTAAGTATGACAACTGATATATATATATATATATATATATATATATATATATATATATATATATATATATATAAGTTATTATTGTGAAATTAACCAAAACCTACTTTCACTTTCGATAAACAAGCCCGAAATTGCAAAAATGAGGTAGGGTGGTGGACACACTTTGGTGTATCCAAGTAAGGGATAGTCTCGATCAAAATATATGCTTCCAATGAAATACTTTTATGATCGCGGCTATGTTAAGGTGGTCCGAAGGTAAATATATATCTAAAAATGATACCTTTTTAATGATCGAAACATACTATAACCAAGCGAGTTTCTTTAACATTTTATTACATAAATTAACAGTGACATCCAACACTATATTTAATGTATTTTTGTGACGTCATATTTTTTCCTTACGCACGTGACGGGTGTATTCTAACGCAGTAAATAATCTATAAAAATCGCATCGGTGCAAGTCAATAATGACATTAAATCAAAAATATTTTTATGAAAAATTCTTCGATAAGTAATGTATTTTGCAGTTCTTGCTGGGAGATCATATAAATATTTCGTTTTTTTTTTAAATATTGTCAAAACATTTCGCACCGCCATCGAAATTAGGCACATTTTTACCTTGTAGACTCAATTTACACAAAATCAGGTCAATCGGTAGGTTCCCCCAGCAAGATTCACATTGGTACTTATTTTCTCTCCCCATTTCACGTAAAATATACTGAGATTGTTTTTATCTTTCACTTGCGCCAAGCCGTTTTTTTTTTTGCATATACATATCACCATTCATTAGATTACACGTGTCAGCGGGAGTCTCAAAACCATTAGTTTATGAATAGTTATTTACCTATTACGAAGCTTTAAAACTGTTGATTTTTTTATACTCCATATCGGTGATATTGAATTTAGTATCACTAGTATTTACAACAGTGTCTATGTAAAGGAATGAAGCGGTTTTATTATGCACAATGAATATCACTTATTACTTTACGATACATTCCCTAGGAACGATGGAAAGGAATGCAGATCGTGACGTCAAAATTAACTATGACGTAATATCTTATGAAGTACAGAAAGTGACTTTCTGCATATCGCTGTGAAATTAATCGGACAGACTTAACATAGACGCGATTACGTAAAGAGTGAATATAATAACTGTTGGTCTACTTATAGAATACATAAAAGTTAAGATTCGACAAATTTGGAATTAAAAAAATAATTCAATTCGTTTTTTTAGTAGGCGATTAAAGTTATGATACTCATTCGCTTGTGAACTCGACCTCTGGTGAGAGAATGGGATAGAACTAGCATTCTCCAGAACGGGGTTACCAAGATTGACTAATTAACGAAAAGTGTAGGACCAGTTCATCATGCATCGCGGACATATTTCAAACGTTTAAAATATGCATGTAAATAGATAATAATGCATAACCTAGCGTGTTTTAATTTCATACATTTTTATACTGCGACAGATCAGATTGGTTGGGAACTTTAGATATAAACGTTTGATATTTGTAAACATGAATGCCATGATTAATGAATAGATTATTGGTTTCTACGTCTAAATGGATGAATGGTGTATGCAAACTCTGCACTTCGGTTTTAATTTTATATTTATTTGCAATAATATTCTGTAAAAAAAAAGATTCCTGGAAGTTGTTATGATTTAATCATGAGTCGTCAAATAAATAAACTTTAGTTCGACAACAAATCATCCTACAATGGTGACATTTCAGATCAATGTGGGGTTGTGTATTACCCTGTTCTTTAAAAAACTATAAATTCCTGTTTTTTCTGTCCTATTACGAGGACTGAATGGTCGTGACCAATTTTAGGGCTATATTTATCTCCTTGTGAAGAAGAGATTTGTTAAAACATATTAGAACGTGCTCAAATTCTAAAGCTAAACTATTTGGATCAATAGTGCACCGCGATTACCCTTAGTAAACAATATTTACTTTTGGTCAACCTGCTGATTCGAGAGTGTATATTACCGATTTCTAGTACAATGAAAGATGTGCATCTCTAGAGTATGGATATTATTGAGCATATTGATAATCAATACCACTCTCAATCCTGCCAATTGTCAAAACGTTTGGCAAGTCAAAAATATTAAGTAAACTACTTAGTTAATCATATAATTGACGTAACAGTCTTGTGAAGGTTGGATCGTCTTTTGGCCATTTTAAGAGTATTAATATCAATCTTCTTGAGATGAAGGGCCTCACATATGTAAATATACAGAACAAATATAGAAATTGAGACCCGAAATATTAATATTTTCATTGTTAAATAATGGAGAGCGAAACTCTCTATATATATAACGTTCATATGTGAGATTAATGAGAATTTTGGATATAAAACTATACTCTATATAACTTGAAAATCATCGTTCAAGATGGCGGTCCGTACTCTTTGCCATTTTGAATCTTGCGCTGAAATCTCGTTAGTGTTTATCATTTAAACGTTTGTGTTGGATTTTGGAGATAGACACTGCAAACGCATAAAAGTTATAGATAACCCCCCCCCCAAAAAAAAAAAAAAAAAAAAAAAATTCAGAATAATTTGCCAAATGGGAAATAATATGCTAATGGCTTCGCCCTCTAAACAGTTAGTTTTTAGCTATACAAATGATATTTTATAATGTAAGATAATTTTATCGCATGATATCCTCCTACAACCGAATAGGGGTGAACAATAAAGGATAATCTGAACATGAGAGTGGACTTTTGGCATTAGATTTTTCTCTACTCCACGCATGAAAAAAAAAACTGAATATGATGCTAGCCTCATGTGAAAATACAAATAATGACGGCGTTGCTTTCAGTCGGAAATAACCAGTAAAATATTTAGTCTTCCTGAAATTGTTACAGGATATCGATATCAACTATTCAAAGCTCGTTGAAATGGCTCAATATTTCATCCTCGGTAAATGGTATGTATTCCATTGCATCGCGTTCTTTTGTTGTGGTTAAAGTAGCTTGTGGGTTTGCTGACGTCAGTATAGGATTCGACGTAAAGAGTTGACCGTCATAACAAACTTATACAATTTTTTAAAATGACAAATTATCTTTAGAAACATAAAAGGAAATTTTTCAAAAAGCTTAAATGTAGTTTCTACAAACATTTATAATAATCAAGTGCTTAAAATTTAAATACGTGACTCATATTTGTACATTTTGTTCTATAAGGTTTGAGAATGCGTTGGAATTCCTCCATTTAAAATCGTGTTTAGATAAGTAAATTAATTGAACTGTATGTATTATTTTCACTTTTTTTACAATTATAAATTCTGTATTTTCAACTACAGTTCTAACAGTTCATATTCTTTTGGCTGAAACTAAATTCTTTATACGAGTAGAAACTTATTATGTCAATAGTTGTTTGTCAATTATTTTTGCATTGATTGAATTTGGACTTGAGTTTCGGTTTTAAAACGTTCTTAACAATCATCCTGCCTGTTGTATACTAAAGTCTGTCCTAATTAAGATATTTATGCTGCACATTTGGGCGATTTTAATAAAAATACACATAACTGTGAAATAAGTGCGATTGAAATAGATGAAAGGGAAAATTTCCAAGACAACTTCATTCACACATTATCATTTAAAACAGATTTCCTACGGAGATTCATAATAGGGAATACTGACATCTTTTCTCCATTCGGAAGTCACTCGAAATTCCTCGCACAATTTTTAACATTATCATCCGGGCTTCATTATGGCTGATGCAATGCAAAATCCCCGTAGACTTTCTATTTTTAGCCGTGTACTGAAACTTGAGAAGCTAGAGGGGCGTTTTAAAAGGGAAATCGTGAACATCGTCTGAATCAATAGGTATTTATAAATATTGAAAAATTTAAGACTATAGAAATGTGGAATCAGAAAAGAAGTTTTTGCATGGAACTTTGAGTTCCGTACATTTTGTGCGTGCTGTCAATGTAGTTATCTCGGCTAAAGTCTGTTTTACAAAGAGATTGATGTTTTAATGCTAACTCAAGGTTGATTTATGACAATCATAAGATATAAATACCATTGTTGTCCGCAGAAAATCACCACTTAGACGTACTATTGGATGATCATACAAAACTCTAGTAACACAAAACAATGTTTATTGCAAAACATCTATTACTCAGATTAAAAAAACAAGTTCTTTTAAGTATGAAATAAATGCTCTAATTGGTGTTGATTTATTAAATTATGAATCAACTATATCAAACCGCATTTTAATTTGACTTTTAATAATTCAACAACTTGTTTGAAGATTTTTATGACATTATTGCCGTCTTAAGAAATGACAGGGTCATGCGCAATTTGCTATGATGGGATCATTATGACAAAATTTCCTCAACTTGAATTTAAATATTCTAAATTTTCTATTTGTAATTTTAGTTACCCTTACATTAAAGTTTTCGACTCTATTTATTTTGCATTATCATCAACAGGTTCAGATCTAAAAAAAAAAAAAAAAAAAAAAAAAAAAAATTTTGAACATACCATTGAGAGTTGATCGGCACTGTTTAATCATAATTAGCAATTGAACTCATTTTGGCGATACTTAATTATTTTAACACAAAAACTACCCGTTACCTTTTATTACTTTCTTCACAAAAAAAACAACACAAGAGTAAGATTTTTTGTCTTTGGAAGCCTTCCTTTTTTGTGTAGCAAGTTATGTTACAAATTTACAGTATAAAGCCAGAAAAAGACGTGTATGGATAATGAATGTCAGCAGATCCACTAAAAACTGCAATCCAGACTTTATCTCCTTTATGTAGCTTCATTACTCCTATTTTGCTACTGGATTGCCAATTATTGGACTTTCCAGAGTTGCAGTGATTCCATGATTTAAACTGGTCATTAACAGTAAGTGCGGTGTGGGCATCTAAGCCGAACCATGCAAAAATTGTCCAGTCGAACACGTAGATTCCGCCACAAGGAATCGTGAAGATTCCAGTAGATGCGTCATATCCCGATCCTTTGTTAAGATTAACTGTTTCAAAAACAACCCGGCCTTTGGTCGCAAGGTTCTTTATTTGTTTTTCCAATCGAGTATCAAAGGCAACATCATGATTATCTTGAATAAATATTAATTGTACATGAACTATTATGTTAAAATCAACCCTATAAAATTTTCGAAAATCGTGATGTCCTTATTGTTCAGATTAGTAAATTGAAGTTATCAAAATGATATTTGAGAAAATTACTTTCATTCATTTTTATTTTTTTTTTTAGGGGGGGGGGAGAAGGGGGTATCACATACGTACGTAGTAATCTTAATGAATACATATTATCCTTTAATTGTCAAAAATGTATGCAACGACAATGGAAAAAGATTTTTCTGGAATGTCCGAGATAATGATATAATAATTTATGTATATTAAACAAGAAAATTATTAAATAGGAAAGCATCATCAAACTACAAAAATTCGAGTGCATATTGAAACTTGAATAGTAAATTTGGTAAATACTTCTCTTTGTGCTTTTTCTCTCTAAGTTTTTTTTTATTCATAGCAAACCACAAACAACATTTTCTCTATTTTAAATAACGATCTCATCATTAAATCATTTTGATGGCGAACTTTTGTCACAGCAGGAACGTGTCTGTGTAAGACTATATTTATTGGTCATTAGTTGTAAGTAAAAAAACATAGGTAAAACCGTAATTCCTTGAGAACAAAAAGTAAAATAAAACATTCATATTTTTATGACATCAATGCACTTTGTAACACAATTGTATCTATAATAGAATGCGCTGTGAACTTGCAAACATTCTAAGATACATTGCTACAAACATGAAACTAAAAAAAATGTAAAATTAAAAACGAGCGCTTATTTTGTTTTTAAAGTATTTCAAAAAAGCGTAAATGACAAAAAAGGTAAAATATCTAAATACATGTTTTCAGTACTCACTTGCAACGTAAGGAACGATTGTGTTCAAACTGGTAACTGTTTGTGTGATATAGATATAAATAAATAAATAAACTTGTAACAGCTCGTCTCATTAAACTGTAATGTAATATCAAAGTTGTTAGAACAAATGTAATACACGTTTAAAACGTTTAGTGATTTTTTTTAGTTACGTCTCTCCAGTAAGTTCAAAATTAAAAATAAATAGCACTAATGTAAATAAGACAAATATACCCCTTAACTTAGTGGTAGATTTAGAAATCCTACAAATAAATATCTTCATTTCAGGCAAACGTTAAAAAATATAAATGTTGCACATATTTTTTATCCAACATGTTAACTTAAAAATTTATATAAATACATTTACATTTAAGAATTTAATCAATCGTAAATTTTAAATATTAACTCATAAACCATAAATACATACATGAAATTACGTTGTTGATTTAGAACAGGTGTAATAATTTCGACCCAAACTGAAACTTTACCCGATTATCATTTTTTTAAATATTCAAAATTAAGACAATTAACTTGGGTAGAAGTTGGACCCTAGACCATTGAATTTATGTTGAGTCGCATCGTAAAGTTTTGATCATGAATTTGGTTCTTAAATTAACAACAAATAGTGTATATTAATGAATTGAAAAATGTTACAGTATAGGAACAGAGTGTACAGTTTTGGGTAGTGCTGTTCGTCGAAGCAAGAAAACAAATACGTAGCGCTGCGTACAATACTTTCATCGTAGATTGAAAATACGTAAATAACTAATACCTGGACGGACAGTGTCTTGATTTTTATACGGTGGTAAACTAATCGTTTCCATCCTAAAATCATAAAGTGTCTATTTAGAAAAAAAAACTTATTGGATCAAAACCATACAAAAATTTAATAAGAAATTGAATTACAATACCTAAAGAAGTGTTTCTCATTTTCTTTCACAAATAAATGTTTCTTGTTGTAAAAATATTTTTCTAATATGTTAACTTTGAGGCAAGAAAGTTACATGTATGAAGAAAGCAATAAACTCTTTGAAAATGGAAGTTTTTCTGACCATACTTCGATATTGTTTACTGTATGCGTAGCTCTTACCTGTCTCTACGAATAGCTCTGATTCGCAGGAAAACAACTGCACGCGTAGTTCCAAACATTACAATGGGCTTTTCTAGGTTCACACTGCCGTGTGATAATTAATACTACATTGACAAATCGAAACTAATCGTTGAACCTTTGTATAATTTAGACTTAGGTACGAGGTGATGCGAGTCGATACGTGCGTATGTGATTTATTGAGGTTTGAAACAGTAAGGTCCAAATAAACATATTTGTCACGATACGCTTATTTATGCTTGTTCAATTTATAAAATGTTACAAATAGCTGAAATTGAATTTGATTTAATTTCTTTTAAAGAAAAAAAATTATTCTTGAGATAAAAATGTTTTAGTTGTATTATTAAATAAGATTTTTAAAAATTCATTTTTAAATTGTTAATATTACTAGATATAACAACACGGTGTCTTCCCACTTAAGGTCAAGATCTAGTAAATGATCCCAGACTGTCTTTTTGGTGCTAGAACCATTATGACGTCATAATTGATTTGATGAATTTTTTCCCGTATTTTACGGCTTTAAAGATATTATATAGAAAATATAACAATATTTTGACATTCTATATTTAATCATGGGAAAAGTAATCCCGGTACCTATATTTAATTTGACATCATTTTAAAGAGGAGGTCAAGAGCTCGTTAAATACCGTTTTTGGAGAGACTGTAGGCATTGTAGATATATTTCATTAGTCAAAAATGAACAAAACTCTGAGATTTGTTACTTTTATCCTTTATATTTCATAGACAATGGTTGTTTAAAACATGATTTTTCATTGTGTCTACCAAAAATTTAAGCCCCGGTACAGCCTATGAAACAAAGATATTGTTATAAAGCAGCATTAAAAGAATTTATATCTTGAATTTCATAAACCTGTAGGCATCTTTGATTTACTAGATCTTGACCTTAACTAAAATTCTGAATTTTTTATGGGTGATTGATTTTAGCTAAGTGGAAATGGTGCACAGGTAAGGGTTTCAAAGAACAAAGGAAATCAATTACAGGTGAATTATACATGTAGTATGTTTAATTATTGACCACAAGAAAATTTGTAAATAGATAAAAATTAAGAGTGTGTTTATTAAGGGTTTTAAATCATTTAAACAATTTACTTCAATTAGTTTGCCCTTCAATAAAGAATGTGTCAACAACACACTATGCCCCCATGATAATCTAAGTATCAAAACAATCTATTGTTATAAGAAGTGCTAAACACCCCAATCCCCACCCCTACGCCATGTCCCAATAGAATAGAGGACAGACATGCACCTTTAAAACAAAATGAATGTACTGTCCATCCATGATGAAAATCAAAATCACTTCCAATATTATTACCCATTTGAAAATAGTTTCTCTCTCTCCCCTCTCTCTCTCTCCCCCTCTCTCTCTCTCTCTCTCTCTCTGTTTTATATTTAGTACATTAGTTTGGACTGATAGAAAATACAAGATTCATGTATTTTTTCTATTATTGCACATAATATATCCTAAGATAGAGATTGCCAAACAATCATTCAGTCCCAGTTTCCACTGCTCCTGTAAAACATTTATTTAGTATAGCTGGGAAGATTTTAAAACCTAACAGGATGCAGTTAAAAGATGAAACCTTTGAAACTTTGATCAATAAGTGCAACAGCAATCTTTTGTCTTAAAGTGTCCTAAGAATAAAGGTTTATAACTGGGGGAAACCCTATGTTTATAAATTGATACAGTTAAGTGTGCAAAATAATAAAGATTTGTGTAATCTGGGGACACATCTCTAATTAGCCTTTAATAACCACAACATTATTCCATAAATTGTTTTTTGTTATGCATGTAATTATGTGTCTCTATTTCATACATGACATTGTACCATGCTAGATGTCTATAAATATGTATTTACTTATGTAATTTGTTGTTCATAATGCCACAAGATGATGATATATTGAGCAAATAAAGAATGACCCTTGTATAGTCATTGAATTTGAACCTGATACTGAACATGAACCTGTAGATATGTTAAAAAGTGTTTTATATTTGAAACATTTGCAAATCCTCTTTACTAGGTTTACTTTTTTTAAAATAAAGTAATGGTAATGGTAATGCATTACTTTACTCATGTAATGGTAATGTAATGCATTACTTTACTCATGCAATGGTAATGCAATGCATTATTTCAAGAACATCAAGTAATGGTTATGGTAATTTAATGTCCAAATTTATGAAGTTATGGTAATGTAATGCATTACTTTACAATGTAATTCGCCCCAAGCCTGGTTGTAAGTATAGATGTTGATGGACCGATCGGGAGACGAAGAACATTGCAAGATTATTTTACCGACGAGTTTTAAGTGAAACTTCCAGCTGATGTGACAGATTTAAATAAATAAAAGATTGCGACGATGTGTACATTGTGTATTTTTTTTTTTTTATTGATAATGAGAAACATACATAACGTCAGGTGCTTGTGCTAAATGCCTATAATTTTTTATCTGGAGCAAAATACTGTACATTTCAGCACTTTTTCTGCAATAAACACTTGTTTGCGTGGACGTTGCAAAGTAGACATTTTGTTGTGTCGCCAAAAAATGGAAGAAAAGTTTATATTAATAAAAATAATATTAAACTCACAGCAACCCTGATGTGTGTGGGTCATACTCATAGGTCATTTCGCTTACCTTAACAACATTACACACATAAAACGATTCAGTATGTGAAAGTTCTTTCTTATATTCATCTTTGTAAAAATATGTTTTCGGAGTTCTCCTTGCAATTCCTGTATGCCCCCCCCCCCCCAATCTTTGAAAACAATGCAACGTATCTGTGACAAAAAACTAGTTTTAGATTTCACGAAGACTCCCTACCCATTTTAAAGGATTATTGCAGAATTACTATTATTCCATTAATAACTCGCTTTTTGTAACATTAAAAATACATGTAAATTATATTTGTTTAGTATCTATTATCTAAAATACCGTATAACAATAATCAACAACGTAAACACCCATGCTCTGAATATACTATTTGCATCAGTATCTTAACCTGCATGGCGTAACTTAGATGTCAAACATAATTTCCCAAAAGATTCATCCCTATACATGTAGCTGAGAAAAATCATTTCAGAATTCACCCTTAAAATGAAAGGTGATTCTGCCTGCGAGGGGTGTTGAAAAAAATAGATTAAAAAACAGCATGTAAGTTATATCGTCCCTATGCACCCACATTTTGAAATTACTCAACTCAGTTCTCAACTCAAATAAATGAAAGACGAGTGCATAATTCTGAAGTAATCTAATTTTCTCAGTTAGATGAGGCGATCCTGATTTCCCCAACATTCGTAATAACACGAGGCAACGTGAATGATTTCTGTTTGCTTAACCATTTTTGGGGTGATAATTTTTAAACACATACACAAACTATATACTAGGAAAATAAATACTGCAACCTGCAATTCTCTGGGGGTACCTAGCATGCACCAAACACCAAATGACCACAAGTACCTACATAAGGGATTCTTTTAACTCCTAACACCCTTTGCACCTTATTATTTTTTCTCAAATTATTTGTAGTGATTACATATATTGTGTTATTTTACCTATTTGGGGGGATTGCAACGTCAATATTTGTTTTCCATCGTTGAAAAATTATTTGAAAATAGTCCATTCATGCCATTGTTATTCTATTTAGTTAGTTGGTTAACTTACCATACTACACCAAACTTCTCCAAAACAAACTTTACAATGCTTTTAACAGAACTACGCGTACAGTAAAATGACAATGTTTTGCGCTACGCATACAGTATGAAATTATCACAGCTCGTGATCTTCTGGTGATTTTTTCTACTTTTATTTGCAATAGCATAAGAAGCAAGGTCAGTGTTTTTTTTCTTGAGATGTATACCTTTATATGTCCTCAATTCAGTTGTAATGATTGTATTTTGTACATAATAATGATTTCAGTCTTGAAGTGTGAACCTGAGTACTGATTATCAAAATGTTCACTTATAAATCATATGGCATAGAGAATATATACAACTTTTATACTTTTGCCAGTTCATTATCGTTACGTATTGAATTTTTCCAGAAGCTTTTTAAATCCTCTGTTCAAATCATTTGATTAGAATATTACACTGACACTGTCTTTAACTGTACGCAAAGCTACGTGTTAAATTTGTTTACTCGCTTAGACGAATGGCGCTACCAAAAAATGTACACTTCCGTTCCTACATTGTGAAGATAACATTGGCTTTAAATTTAAATTATAAATGTATATAACGGTTGGGAGTGGTTTCATTTCTCAACTAGGGCTCATATTTGAGCATGTGGCGTTGTCCTCAAATTTTGCATATTTGGCAATTGTTAATATCATATTCAATTCAAAATATGACTGTCAAGAAGATATATTTTGTGAGTTACTACATGTATCTGTCCATTTCCATGTAGATAAAGATAGTAAGGGCAAATTGCTTTTTAATCTTTATGAATATATCTAAATGTATACACTCAAGCATAATTTCTGGCTGACTCCTACTGACATAAATGATGAAAAGCAATACAGTACATGAAATAATTGATTTAGCAATGCATTACTTTTTAAACTACAAAATGATTTAATTGCAACTACAACGGTTATTCAATAAAATTCGCTGTACAAAATGAGACGCCAAGCAAAATTTAGGCACAAAATTGAATTTAGCATTCAAATGGACTGATTAAGACTGAAACTTTTCATTGTTAACAATCTCTAAATTATGGATGATTAATAAAAAGAATAAAAAAAGGAAATATTTTGGTAAAACATACATGCAATGCAGCATTAGGAAATGACCAAATAAGGTACGGGGTAATCAAATCCAAAAAAGCCCGAAGGACATTATGATATATTTGATCACGCCCAACTGTATTTCATAATATACACAATATTCAAAGACTGATTCCTCATTTTTTTATATTCATACAATATTAACAGTTATCCGATTAAATTAATGTGTTCACGAGAAGAGGGCCACTATCTTTAACTTGGTTTAAGAAAGGCTTTGTATAATATTTTGGATAATGTAAACATTTTTTCCGGTTTTGCTTACTTAGATTTTACTATACAATATTACTAATATCGCATAACTTATGACACAGGTTGCAAGTCAAAACTATTTTTGTATTGGGGGGATTTCTCTTTGCATCATTAAAACAATGGAAATACAGTAGTGACATCAGCAATAGAACCCAGTTCTCATCATCGCGAACAACAACATGTGTTAACTAATTAATATTCGTTTGTTATTTGACTGAAACATTTTATCAAGGTATGCACTAAAAAACTTAAAAGCGATTAGTGAACACCATAGTGTAACGGATTTTTGGAAAAGTTTTTGGATATAAGTTATACTGTATGTATTTGCACTGTGTTTTTATATTCAGCGATTTTATAGCTTTAAATTGAAAACTGATGTATTAAAACGACGCAAATTTATTAATTTAATGCTGATCTTAGAAAATACCTGTGCAAAAGTTTCGGTTACTCTGCCCCGAATTTGTTCAATTCATTATCCATCTTAACGAATACCACCAATCGAAAAAAAATAGTTACATTTTAAGAGTAGATTTAGAGATCAGTCTTTAGGGGGTTTTTTTTCACCATTAATTTGATAAATTAAGATAAAATTAAACTTTACAAATTTCTAGAATTGCGTGTAGATGTACTCTGTATAAAAACATCTAATAATCTGAAGTAAAATAATCGTTGAACTTCTCAGCTTCGTTTCAAGCTTTAATTCAATGTACTTTAAAATATTTATACTTGCTTTAAAAATATATATTTTTAGATAAGCCATTTGGGTAAAAATTCAACCTTGGCAATGCAATGTAATATATTTCATATTTACATTGTCCAGTGTATTTGTCTACGATAACACTCCGAATCAATGTTGTAACATATACTCCAATACATTTCATCAATAAATATTTTACATTTAATTGTATAATTACTGAAAATTTATGAAAAGATATAAAATATAATAAATAATAAGGAGTCATTTTGTGAATATCATGAGGTGATCAAACACTCGCTCAAAAACGCTCGGATGTGATAAAATCTATCATATACCTGATTAAGCTTTAATGGATTCAATCACCCCTGACCGTATTTCAATTTAATTATCTGACGATGCTGAAGGTTTGATATTCTCTCTCTCTCTCTCTCTCTCTCTCTCTCTCTCTCTCTCTCTCTCTCTCTCTCTCTCTGTATTATTGATATTAATGTGCACGATTGCATAACTAATATGCTATCTGGTATTTTAGCATCGATTTATTTTTTAAGCATCATGATTTTGTACAGTTGTGTAACCAAAGTTTTGGTTACAACAAACTGCTAAAATCGCAACCATTATATTAGGTTACAATCTCAAAATATAAACAATTAAATTGACAATTCATTGATCATAAAAAATACTCTGAGAACTTTTCAATAATTTTTATTTTTTTTACAGTTTATAGCCAGAACAAGACGAGAAAGTTGAGTGAATGACAGCTTGTCCTCTGAAAACTGCAATCCAGACTTTATCCCCACGTTGTAGCTTTAGTACCGCCATTTTGCTACACGATTGCAAAATACCGGATTTTCCAGAATCGCAGTAACTCCATGACTGAAACTTGTCGTTCAAAGTGATTGCGGTGTGTGCATTTGATCCTTGCCATGGAAGAATTGTCCAGTCGAACACGTATATTCCACTTCTATAGGCTGTGAAGATTCCGGAAGACGCGTTATATCCTAATCCATGGTTTGAAACAACTGTATTACAACTCGTCCGTTTACACCAAGATTTTTAATTGATGTTCCCACTCGCGCATCAAAGGCATAAAACCGATCATCTAAAATAAAAGTTATATGCATGATCGAAATTCTAGTAAATGTTACTTTTTAATTGCTAAACAAAATAAATTACAGTTCAAATTGTATTTCAAAGCATTGTGTCAGTTTCATTATTTATGGGGATTTTTGACATAATTATATAAAAGTTAATCAATGCATGTTTAAAATCAACTAATCAAATTTGCTCTGGAATTTTAAAAATAAAAACGCCTGATATGTTGTTTTGTGTTTTAATCTTATTGATGTTGTTTAGTCAACAACAAAATTCAATTACTTGGAAAGTAGTACCAATCTGCACAAAGTAGATCTCATACATATCATTAAATACTAAATAGTGTAAATACCAGTATTCGTTTCATTTCTACCATTTTTTCTCACGAATCCGACGGCAAAGCAAGTCTCCTCAACGCTTTTATAATCCTCTCTGAAAATTTTCAAGCCTGGTTTGGGTGAAACTTTATCACATTGTCCCCATTGTATTGAGAGTAAGAGGATAACGATAGCCAAAAACATACTGAACTAGATAAAAAATGGCAAATTTAATTCAATGTTAGGAATAAACTATTTCTATTAACAACAGAAAACGTCAGAAAACATAAACAAATGCTGATAAAAGGAAACAGATATTTTATCAACTATTTTACTTTTCTCTCATATTTGTAAATAGTAATCTTTTCATATGCAGATATTCTTTTGTCGTGGCTATGTTTATTTATTCATCTATTTATTTCTTTTTTTTACTTATTCTGTGGGGATCGGTTAGATTTTTTTCTCAATAACATATACACATATTTATGTAAACAAAAATAAAACAATATACATGTATCAATTAAATTTAAAGGCATCTTTCCCTTCGATGAATCATATGAATCTAAAGATCTCCTATTATAGAACATATCATTTTTGACGCCCTAAGACAACCATAATTTATAAACTATTTTAAAGCATAAAAAGATTATGGACAAATATTCGCTCATCAGAATTGAGAGTATTGTGAATGCGGAACTGTGTTACAGCTAGAGATGGCCATTAGTTACAGAAGTAGAACATAAGTAAAACTGTAACAGTAACTCTAATTCCTTGAATGCAAAAGGTACAGAAAAGCAATAATATTCTTATAACTTCAATGCACTTTTTCACACGAAAGTATGTATAAAAGTGCGTAAATTTGTAAACAAACTATCATTGTTTCGAATATGAAACGAAAAACATTTATGTAAATAAAAACGGCCAATCATATACTTTAGAAATAAATTGCAATCATATTATGGTAAATTGACAAAAAAAGATAATACCTAAATCTTTAATTTTCAATACTTACTTGCAATGTACAAGATGATTGTATTCAACCTTACTAACGTCTGTACGCGTGGTTTTTAAAAGAACTTTCATTTTTATTTGAAATATATAAATGCAAGCTTTGTAACAGCTTGACTCATTAAACGGTAAATTGATACTAAAATTGATAGAACAAATGCAATACAAAGTTCAAAATGTCTAGTGATTTGTTTTATTTACATTCATTCAGTAAGTTTTTATTACAGAATATATTATAACAATACATGTTTTGCAAACAAGACAAATGTAAATTGAAAAAACTACAAAATGCCTGCACCAGGGTACTTACACCTTTGGTATTTCAACACAGGTGAGATTTTACCCAAAGGTATAATTGAATTTTAATTGATAAGTTATTATTGTGTCATTAATCAAAAACCTACTTTCATTTTCGATGAACAAGCCCGAAATAGCAAAAATGATAGTAAGGTGGTGAACACGCTTTGGCGGATCCATATCAGGGATAGTCTTTATCAAAATATATACTTGCAATTAAATAAAACTGAATGATTATGTATAGAGTAAATATATTTACTGTGAGCCTACTTAGAGAATATATAAAGTTAAGATTTGACAAATGTTGAATAAATAAAATAAGTCATTTCGTTTCTTTAGTAGGCGATTTTAGTTTTGATACTCATTCACTTGCGAAGCACGACCGCTGGTGAGAGAATGGGATAGAACTTTCCAGAACGGGGTAACCAAGAACGCGGATTGACTAATTAACGAAAAGTGTAGGACGAGTTCATCATGCATCGCAGGCAGATACCTTGGATCGTACTTTGGCTAATACGAAAAGTTAATAAATAAAATGGAACAATTAAAACGATATAAGAATTAATGGAAAGAACTTTCCAGAACGGGGTGCCTAAATTGACATCATGGTGGAAAGTGTAGGGCAAGTAACCATTGGGCAGACACTTTGAATCTGACAACTTTGGTTTGAAACTATGCATACAAATGGATAATAATGCATAACCTAGCATGTTTTAATTTCATAATTTGTGTGTATCACGACAGATTGGTCGTAAAACTTAAATATTAATAGATTTATAATTAATAAACATGAATGATTAATTAACAGATTGTTGTATTCTACGTCTATATGAATAAATTATGTATGCATAAAACGGGAAGTTTAATGGGAATCCCCCCCCCCTCCCTCCAAATTGTTTTTCAAAACAGTATTTTATCTGAAATTCTTATTTGGATTTTTGAGATGGTTCACGGTTTGTTATTGTCATTTTTTCTTTGGAACAGTAATAGAATCTATATTGAAAATTGACCTAAAGAACCAAATTTAGAGAGAGAGAATGACACTAAATTTAATACGCATTCACTAGTTTGAAATAAATACAATAAAAAAAGGTTTTTTTCAGTCAGCTGGGACAAACAGGATTAAGACCACGTACATGTATATATTATCCATTTCAGTTTAGATTTTCCATCCCTGACCTCTCCTCTAAATATCAAACAATGCAGTTTGTTTTTTATTTCGATTTAAAAGAATTGGACAAAGTATTTACAAAAATGAACCCAAAGAAATGGTTGAACATATTAAGCATTATATCATAATGTGTCAAAACTGTGAGACATATTATATGACGAATCCATAGTTATGTTGACATCCCCCCCCCATAATTTTCATTGCTATTGGAGAGGTAGTTCAAATATTAAGGCCGCGATATGTTGATCCATCTCCTACAATTTGTACCTCCAATTCCCTTTGGAGACGGTGTTCAAAATATTATATCTGCGGTATATTGACCCCCATCCATTTTTCTGTGTTATTAGAGAGGGGGTTTTAAATAGTATGGCCGCAAATATTGACCCACCCTCCCCTCCTATTTTCAATTCCCATTGGAGATGGGGTTCACAATACATGTTTTATGGTCGCAATATTTTGACCCCCCCCCCCCCACCAATTTTCAATCCAATTTGTTTAACCTTCCTCATATTTCCAATGTCAATGGAGAGGGGGTTCAAAATATTATTATCTCGATATATTGAACCCCCTTCTAATTTTCATTGCTATTGGAGAGGGAGTTTAAAATATAATTACTGCGATGTTTGACCCTCCCCCCTGCAATTTCCATTTCCCATTAGAAAGGGGGTTCAAAATACTATGGTCGCGATATTCTGAACACACCTCTATTTTTTACTGCTCTTGGATACGGGGGTCAAATATAATACTTTTTTTTCAGTGCTACTGGAGAGGGGGTTAAAAATAGTATGGCCGCAAACATATTTAACCCCCCTCCGATTTTTTATTCCACTTAAAGAGGGGGTTTACAATACATGTATATGTATTTTGGTCGCAATGTTTTGCCCCCCCCCCCCCTAATTTCATTGCTATTGGAGCCCCTCTCCAATCAAAATATTATGGCCGTGATATTTTGACCCCCCTCCTATTTCCAATTTCAATTGACGAGGGGGGTAAAAATATTATGGCCCCGATATTATGAACCCCCTTCTATTTCCAATTCACATTGGAGAGGCGGTTCATAATATTATGGCCGTGATATTTTGAGCCTCCTACCTATTTCCAATTTCCATTAGAGAGGGGTTCAAAATATTATTGCCCTGATACTTTGAACGCCTTTATTTTTCATTGCTCTTGGATAGGGGGTCAAAATATTATGGCCGCGATATAATGAAACCCCTCCTTCTTTCAATTTCCTTTGTAGAAGGGGTTCAAAGTATTTTGGCCACGATATTTTGAACCTACCTTTTTTCAGTGCTATTGGAGAGGGGGTTCAAAATATTATGACCGTGATATTTTGAACCTCCTACCTATTTCAATGCCTGTTGGAAAGGGGTTTCAAAATATTCTTCAATAGCAAAAAAATTAGAGGGGGTTCAAAATATCGCGGCAAAACTAATTTGAATTTACTCTCATATTGCAATGAAAATCAGAGCAGTTCAATATTATATGGTGGGGGGGGGGGTCAATATATTGATGCAATATTATGAACCCGTGTTCAGTATATCACGTTGTTCAAAATATTTTATGACACCGGAATGCAAAGACATTTATTGATTCTTAACATTTTTTTACTTTCCTAGTTCCGCAAAAGATCCGAACCCGAACGGGTTTTGACTGTAAACACTTGTGCACCACAAGGTATGTTTCTTTAGATTATCATTCAAAATTGCAGTATCATGACAAATATACCAAGATTTAGCTGAAAAAATGCTACGTTTTCGAAGGTGCTAAAATGCCACACATATTACTATAGTTACTACTCAACAACGGCTCATGCCATTACAATGATGCAATTTTGCTGGGATTGCATTGTTATATACTATTAAATCACAAAATAAATTTACCGAAGCATAGCATGTTTGTTCATAAAAAAAGATTTGAAATTTTCTACTTCATATCATATTATGTCCTACTAGATAACTTAGTCTCCCTTTTTTTAATAAAATCAAATTCTACATCTTTACTACAAACGTTTTAGTTAAGTAAGAAAAGTGTATACTGCTAACAGGTCTATAGTTTTTAAAATTTCTTGACAATCATACTGCATGTTGTATTCTAGAAATGTGAAATCAGATCAGAAATTCATTTCATGGAACTTTTGAGTTACGTACAATTTGTGCATGTTGTCACTAGTATTATCCCGGCTTGAACTCAATAAAAAACTCTAATCACACAAAACAGGATGTCAATTGCTTTATGACATTAAAAAAACAAGTTGTTTTTAAGTATGACATCAATGCTCTAATTGGTGTTGATATCAAACAGTAGTTAAATTTGGCTTTTAATAATTGAACAACTTGCTTGAACTTTTTCATGATATTGTCGTCTAACGAAATGACAGGTCGTGCGCAATTTGCTATGATGAGCTCATTATGACAAATATATTAGATGTACAAAATTTGCTCAACTTGAAGTTAAATATTCAAATTTTCCATTTGTAATTTAGTTACCCTTACATGAAAGTTTTCGACAATATTTATTTTGCATGATCATCACCAGGTTCAAATCTAAAGAAAGATTTTGAACATACCTTTGAGAGTTTTGACCGTCACTGTTTAATCATAAATAGCAATTGAACTCATTTTGTCCATACTAAATTATTTTAACACAAAATCAACCCGTTACCTTTTATTACTTTCTTTAAAGGAAACAACATGAGAGTACTATTTTTCGTCTTATGGAAGCCTTCAATTTTTGTGTAGCATGTTATGATACAAATTTACAGTTAAAAGGGGAAGGAAACTAAAAATATGTTGTTCAATAAATCAATTAATTATCATCTTCTATAATTGTAAATCGTATTTATTTTCATTAAAAACCCCGGAACAATGAATAAATCAAGAAAATCGATCGCTTAATTTAAATTTCCCGCCGCCATAAGGGCTGCCATTGAACTTTAATCTATGAGGTCACAACATCTATTCCGGTTTGTCTTATCAACATAACTTCAGTATTTATTTAGTAAATCATGATATTCGCTCTAAATGACAAGTTCTGGAAAATTTGAAA
Source organism: Magallana gigas (assembly GCF_963853765.1). NCBI lineage: Eukaryota > Metazoa > Mollusca > Bivalvia > Ostreida > Ostreidae > Magallana > Magallana gigas. Next base: position 18,695,488 of record NC_088853.1, on the reverse strand, counting down.
CAATATTGATTTGAGACCGTTCTTTTACCTTTGCAAACTACAAACTAACGTCCAATGGAGCATGTTCGTTGAAATCTAAAAGCGGAGGTTAGTGTCGGAGAAATCTCTGCGTAAATGTGGAAATTGTCAACGGATGCTAAGTATCATAGAAAATGTCTGCCGTCGTTATTTCGACAAGGTAATTCCGACTTTAAAGAATGAATTTTAAACATCCCGATTACAATTATAACATTTATTCAGTTAGCGAAGAACTTGACTTGGAATAAAAAATTTAATCGATGTCGCTTTCAACTTTGAATGATAGCAGATTAACAGCTGTCATTTACTTAAAAAAAATGCATATATTTATGCATACAATGATACATGTATTTATTCTTTAGATTGACGTGTGAACTCAAACAATATCAATTTTGTTTAGTCGATTATTTGAGTAACAGAAAGGCATAAACCAGCATTAATTATATTCAGAGCACTGTGTACATTCATTTGTATATGTAAACCAAACCGGAATAGATGGTGTGACGTCAAAATAATTAATTTTTTTTGCTTTTTAATACAAAAGAGTTCTACATCATGTCAGCCTCCAGTAAATACGATTTCTCCAACTTCAAACGTTCATTAAAGCTAAATTACGTATTTTATTTTCAAAACAGCATGACCACATGTGATAAATTTTACCACTTAATTAAAATAAATAAATTATGTTTTTGACTTTCCTTCCCCTTTAAAGCCAGAATAGACGTGCATAGATGATGAATGTCAGCTGACCCATTATAAACTGCAATCCCGACTTTATCTCTTTTATGTAGCTTCAGAACCGACATTTTGCTACAAGATCGCCAATTATTGGACTTTCCAGAGTAGCAGTGACTCCATGATTTGAACTGGTCATTAACGGCGAGTGCAGTGAGGGCATACAAGCCTTCCCATGCAAGAACTGTCCATTCAAACACGTAGATTCCCCCGCTAGGGACCGTAAAGGTGGCAGGGGATAGTTTTTTTGGTCGAGGAAATGTGAGGCAGATAGTGCTCATATATGTGATTTAATTTTTCAGTGGATTTTTAAATTTGCTAAAATTGGTTTGCATGCAGGGGACACATGGTCCCAACTCTTGAGAATCTTTAAACATTTCAGAATAAAACAAGTACAACTTACATATAGCACTATAGAGAATAGCCAGGGACCGTCTCAAAATTTTCTGAAAAATTGCCCTTTTTTCACATTTTCACGGGTCCAGAACCACGCTCCAGTCCCGAGCAACTGCCATAAACTACCATAGGATTGGTAGCTTAATGTATACCCATGCAAATAATCACCAATTGATGGGGGGTCAATCACCTTCTTTTCGAGTGAAATTTCGTGTTCTGAACCCACCCTACTTTTCAAGCACAAAACCGAAAGTGAAAATTTTGGCCACAGTTTCGTATTTTCATTCCATATCTGATGAAAAGTGCTACCAGCAATAAAGTGTCATATATCAATGAAATTGACATGAGCGCCTCTATCCACAAAATGAATGCAATAAATATTCTAGCAATTTATACCCCTCAAATAACCAGCCAAACCTCAGGTTCTCCCTTTATTTCAAAATTTTGACCGGGTCTTTCGTTCGAAACTATCCCCTGCCACCTTTAACTTTTAGAGTTTGTTTCTCTTTAACCAATTCACTTTAAAATCAGAAAGTTCTTGCAATTCTGAGTAAAACCTTTCAAATTTGGTCTGATTTCATTGAAAAATAAAAAAGTTATGGCTGTTTAAGTATTACCCCCTTTCCCGGCTGAATCACCTTAACCTGTTTCTGTAAGGTTTTTAAGATACATCATGACTTCTTTCAACCCAAAAGACATTTTTTCTTTAAAAATCAGTTATAACAAGAAATCGTTATCCTTATCTGATGTAAAAACATTGAAATATTCACATTTAGTAACTACATAAAGGAGAATTCAACTCATATGTATCACCTATCCCCCTGCAAATGGGAATAAGAAAAAACACATTATTACTCCTTGCAATCAACTTTTTTGTTTCTAAATGGTACTAACAGGTTTAAAAACTCTGTTGGAACACAAAAGCAACCTATTTGGAACACAAAACCTTCACTTTCATCTTTTCAAAAGGGACAGGTAACTAGAAAATGGCAATCAGGCATCTTACCCGAGGAGTAATTTCCCAAATATGCTGAACGGATGATGATGAAACCTAATTTCTCTGTTTATTCTTTAACCAATACCAAAAGATCTAGATTTATTTGTTATAAAGATTGAAATACATGTTTTACATACAAAGAAATACCAAATTTGAACATCATGACCACACCCCCATAATGAGGTGGGAATACATGCAAATGACAAATGGTTAAAAAATGCACACAAATTCTATTTTTCATGGTATATTTTCAATAAAGAAGAACCCAAACATATGTGTTTTGTTTTAAATGGGAGAAATTTTATGTGTGCATGAGATTTTATCAATAGAAATGTGAAATAAAGGCTATTGCCCTTTTTTCACATTTTCACGGGTCAAGAACCACGCTCCAGTCCCGAGCAACTGCCATAAACTACCATAGGATTGGTAGCTTAATGTATACCCATGCAAATAATCACCAATTGATGGGGGGTCAATCACCTTCTTTTCGAGTGAAATTTCGTGTTCTGAACCCATCCTACTTTTCAAGCACAAAACCGAAAGTGAAAATTTTGGCCACAGTTTCGCATTTTCATTCCATATCTGATGAAAAGTGCTACCAGCAATAAAGTGTCATATATCAATGAAATTGACATGAGCTCCTCTATCCACAAAATGAATGCAATAAATATTCTAGCAATATATACCCCTCAAATAACCAGCCAAACCTCAGGTTCTCCCTTTATTTCAAAATATTGACCGGGTCTTTCGTTCGAAACTATCCCCTGCCACCAAAGACTCCAGTAGATGTGTCATATACCGATCCTTGGTTTAGATTAATAGTATCAAAAACAACTCGGCCTTTGGTTGCAAGGTTCCTTATATTTTTTTCCAATCGAGCATCAAAGGAAATCCCTAATTCAAAAAGGGGTTTATATTTTTTAAAGATATAGATAATTTTTTCATACAAAGTAGTGAGAGGGTGATTAATGTAAATACCTATCTTTGTATCATTTCCACAGCTGTTTTTCACAAATCCGACAGCAATGCAAGTTTCTTGAACGCTTTTATAATCCTCTCGGAAAAGTTTCAAGCCTGGTTTCGGTGACACTTTTTCACACTGTGCCCAAAATACTGAGAGCCAAAGGAAAGCTAGAGCCAACAACATACTGAAATCTGATCAGAGATGTACATATATTAGTAACCAAATAGACAGAACCTCAAAACAACTCAAAACCATTGACGGGAATCAGACATATTTCTTCTTTCTTTCTTTTTAACTTCAATATACAACCTTAAGAATGTTAGTAATAATGTTCTAGTAAAATAAAAATTAAATGAATTATGCTATCCTGAACAGAAAATTTTAAAAGATGTTAATACTAGTAAGCAAGCTTTTTAGAAGATCAATGTTTAGCAGTTTTGAATAGAGAGGATAACAAACTTGTGATATATATTAGATTAATTATTCAAAAACATTTTCCTAAAAAAACTTTCTGTTTGAAATTCATAGCAAATCACAAACAATAGAAGACTCTATAACAACGATTTTTTTTTATAAATCTCCACTCAGAAACATTGAGATCAATTTGACTATGAGCGACTATACTATATGGTTGTAGGTATTGAACAGCTAAGAATATAGTTCTTTCAAAGCAAAAAGTAAAGAAAAGAGCATATAAAATGAACATATCTAAAAGAGCAATGTGCGGTGAATTTGCAAACAAACAAAGATGTTACTGCTACGAGTATGGAACAAACCCTTTCTTGTAAAATTAAACATAAGGATCATCTACTTTAGGTTACATATAATGAGGAAAAGAAGGGGAGGCATATTTCAAAAATATTCCTCAATACTTACATACAATGATCATTATCTCTTTTATGTAGCTTCAGTACCGACATTTTGCTACAAGATCGCCAATTATTGGACTTTCCAGAGTAGCAGTGACTCCATGATTTGAACTGGTCATTAACGGCGAGTGCAGTGAGGGCATACAAGCCATCCCATGCAAGAATTGTCCAGTCGATCACGTAGATTCCGCCAGTAGGGACCGTGAACACTCCAGTAGATGCGTCATATCCCGATCCTTGGTTTAGAACAACTGTATCAAAAACAACCCGACCTTTGGCTGCAAGGTTCCTTATATGTTTTCCCAATCGAGCATCAAAGGCAATTCCTAATTTTAAAAAAGGAGGTGTATATTTATTTTTTGTAAAAACTGTCAAAATGATATTTAAAGCCACTACTTCAATACGTTTTTCACTGAGGTTATTTTTATGAATATTGTGTCATGTTATATAATCCAGAGAGAATGCAGAGAATGTAAATGGCAAATAGGAGGCAGTCATACTTGATTTGATTCTATTAATAATGTTTCAAAATTTATATTCTAGTTTCTGTTTAATATATGATAAATAAAGCGTCATATATCAGACAAGACATATATAGATAATTTTTTTATACAAAGTAGTGAAAGAGTTATCAATGTAAATACCTATCTTTGTATCATTTCCACAGCTGTTTTTCACAAATCCGACGGCAATGCAAGTTTCTTGAACGCTTTTATAATCCTCTCGGAAAAGTTTCAAACCTGGTTTCGGTGACACTTTTTCACACTGTGCCCAAAATACTGAGAGCCAAAAGAAAGCTAGAGCCAACAACATACTAAAATCTGATCAGAGATGTACTTGTATTAATAACCAAATACACAAAACCTTCACACAATTCACTTTTTAAAAAAACCAGATGCGTCGGTGATGGAGAACAGACATATCTCTTCTTTTTTTTACTTCAATCTAAAAACTGAAGAATGATAGTAATGATATTCTAGTCAAATTATATTTAAAAAAATTAAATTATGCAATTGAACAGATCAATTTAAAAAAAAGATTTTAATACTAGTAATTAAGAAGCTTTTTCCAAGATCAAAGATTTTAATACTAGTAAGCAAGCTTTTTGGAAGATCAATGTTTAGCAGTTTTGAATAGAGAGTTAACAAACTTGTGATATATATTAGATTAGTTATTCAAAAACATTTATCTAAAAAAAACTTTCTGTTTGAAATCCATAGCAAATCACAAACAATAAAAGACTTTATAACAATTAACGATTTTTGACTCCACTCAGAAACATTGAGATCAATTTGACTATGAGCGACTATACTCACTGGCTATTGGTTGTAGGTATTTGTAGAAATATATGTACACGATGCTCCATGTACATATGTACAGTATATTAAATTTTAATAGGCTGCCTTGAGTTTAGACAGCCGTATAGAATATTTGATATATTTTAACACGGGATGTACACTCCCTTTTCATAATAACATTTATAATTCTCACCAACGTAGGTATACAAGGATAAAAGTATTTCTTTTTAGTAATATTTAACAGGAATATTACTTTCGTAAACAAGATTTAGTAAACCAAGCTTTGCTGGATTTTAGGGAAATCAAGGAATCAAATGAAGTGTTTCAAACCAGTTCTAAAAACATATAATTCAGCAACCTTCCACCCAAAGAAGGGGGTTCAAATGGCAAATTTTGTCATTTAACATTACATCCCGCGCTTCAGGGATTTTTTCCTGAAGTTAGAAGGATGTGAACAGGAACAAATGAAATATCCAAAGGTCATCATCAGCAATTATTATCTAAATGTATATACGTTACTTTAAAAAATAGCAAACATCAATAAGATAATTTTATTTAATAAATGATTCAAACAGAAGGATTTGAAAACAACTGAATCCACATTTGACAGGTTTTGTAAAAAAAAAAAAAAAAAAAAGCATTTGTATACAGCTGCTAAAATAGTCGATCTATCAAAATATCGAAACCAAAGAAAGCGTTTTCATCGTGCCTCAATCATTTATAGAGGATAGCGAGAACCATTTATACTATAAGGACAGGAACAGTTGGAAACAGTGTATCCGGGCCTTATGTGCCAGCGGGCACGATGAGGTTAGAGAAGAGGTGAAAATGCGCTGTCTTTAACGCCGTCGTCGTCATTTTATCACGAGTTAACACTTAAACTTACCAGAAACACGCTATTAAATCTTTAAAAGCTTTGTTATAGACAAATAATTGGAATATTTGAATTATCAGCAAATTCAAATGCATTTTTTTTAATTGGAAAAGTAGTTTTATTTGCAAATTTAATGTCGTTGATTTTATTTTAAATTTTTGTTTTTGACATTGGGCCGCATATCGAATTCATGATCTAGCATGCTTTCATTTCAATCATTTAAACTCAAACAATATTTAATTTTCAAAACATAATTTGAATGCAAATTACTTTCAAACCTTTTGGCACAATTTTCATCGTCCAATGTCTTCGATTAAATGAATAACGTCACTGTCTATGCTATTGTGGAACAACCCTTGTAGTACGCAAAAAAGATGGGCTTATAAATGTTATATCGCGTATTGTACTATGTTTACCGTATAACTGTTCATTTTCTCTAAAGCATGTATTTTAACCTTATTAATCTTTTAATTTTCGAAAACAATAGTTCCATCAAAAACCCTAAGTCTGATTTAAATTAAAAAAGAAATTTCAATGTTCTGCTATTCTGCAAGGGGCAAGCAGATATTTAAGCCCGTTAAATCTAGTCACGGTATTTTTTTGTATTGTGCATATTAGCAATTTCTTTTCAGTAGTTGAACAACGTCTTTGGGCGATCAATATCAGATTCAAACACAGAGATGAAGTGCAGTATTTTTGCAGTGCAGTATTTTTGCAGTGCAGTATCCTTTATATGTATCCCTTTGCAGTACTCTCTCCCTACATGTATGTCTCACTCTCCCTCTCTCTCTCATCTCTTTCTCTCTCTCTCATCTTTCTTTCTGTCTCTCAATGACTTTGATGGCAAAAAACCCATTTTATTCCTCTAAACATATTTTGATATAACATGTGTCTATTAACAGTTTGTAGCCAGAAAAAAACGAGAGGGTAACATCGTTACACGTTAGGATGTAAATATGTCTAAGTTATTCGTAATTATTAATTTTAATGAAATAACTAGATTTATTTCATAGAAAAATTTGTCATTTTCTGATAGTTTAAACATTAATGAGTACTACAAAAATACTGAACCCAATCCAGAAATTAATTCAAGTCGTTTTTTTTTTCAAAAAAGATGCGCCGTACTTTGTCTTTAACCTTTCCGTTTCCGTTAAGTCAGCAACAAAGTTAAAAATTTGGAATGTACTACCAAACTACAATAATTAGATTTCATACTTATAAATAAAATTCTTAATAGTGTAAGATCACGTATTAGTCCCATTTTTATAACTTTTCCTCACAAATCCAAAGACAAAGCACGTTTTCTTCAACGCGTTTTTATTTTCAAGTCTTGTTTGGGTGACACTTTATTAAACTGTCCCCATAGTACTGAGGGCGACAGGATAACGATAGCAGACAGACAAACAGACTGATCAAAAATGATATAAATTATTTCACTAATTATTACGATTAAACAAAATGTTTTTATCAACAACCACAAACTTCAAAAACAATATGGTGTGTAAGTAAAAGGAAACAAAAAAATCATATTAATTTTTTAGTTTTTTTCTCTTCACATAATCTGATAAACAAATGGTCTATTGACAAATCATCGCTACTGGCCAGACCATAATTTATTTATTTATTCAAGCAGATAATAATAAACAATGCCTATCCAAGATCAATGTTGAGCAATTTCTAAAAGATAAGATAACAAAGTAAAATATAAAGATATAGGTTTGGACATTTAAAAATAAAAGTGAAAATAATTATCGGAATATATTTCTATATAAAAACTTTACTTTTTTAGCCATAGAAAACCAAAAACAAGAAAGGATTTTATCTCACTAAACAATTATCAACATTAAAGGTAGTTTGAAAAAGGACCTTTGTTTCAGCATAAGCTTGTCTGTTAACGGCAGTACTCGTTGGTCATTGGTTGCACACCGGTTTATAGAACTATCTTATACATGTACATTAAAAGAAGTTTATGTTGTGTTCTTTTAAGATGTAAAGGTTCCTAGCCCAGTCCATTATACTTCAACTTCAACTTTCTTTATTGCGTAAGACATACATCTTTTAGCATATGGAATTTTTTAAAAAGAATATGTGCAGCACATTACATGGATTTACTAACAAATGGTAATAGTAATGAATATTTAGTACAGTGATAATAGCATTGGAGAATGTACAATTCAACACATCGATTTAATTACAACAATTGTTTTTAAAAATAGTATATCAGTCAACATGTAGTTTGAAGGCATGATGCAAGAATTTATACAAACATGATCTTTTTGAAGCATAAAAGCAAAATAGATTTTCATAAACAAATTTCCATCTTTGACATTTTTCATTACTGTAAGTGTAGTCTGTCTCTTACAGGCCTTTTCATGTATATTTGTTACAATAGTATATGATAAGTCCAAGTTCCATCAATCTGAAAATGTATTCCTAAATGTATATGAGCATTTGATTTTTTTTTTATATAATCACCACCATAGCGAAATTATATGTGTATGATATGATAAGTTCTCTGCTTTCTTGTAAAGTTAACATTAATCGTTTTTCCACTATTAGAATCAACAGCCCAAAATTAGGACCATATAAATTTTATTTTTTCAAGATCCTCAATAAGGGGCATAGAAGGGGAAATAATGTCATTATCAACAATGGCAAACAGGGATATTGTATCATCAGCAAATATTTCAATGTTATTATTTATGCCATCATCAATATCATTAATATATATCAACAACAAAAAAGGGTCAAGCACTGATACAATGTGCTGACCCTTGAGATATCGCAGGCTTATCAATTTCAATCTCAATACCACTTTACAATGGTATAAAGAGACTATGAAATACATAAACTTTTGAGATTTTCTAATTAAATAACAATTATCCCAGCATGTATAGTTTTATAAATAGATGAAAATCCTTCTAAATTCACTCTATGTTAATTGTCTATCGGTAAGATAAGCTTCAATCCACCCCAGGATATTTGCACTAAAAAGTAAATTTTAACTAACTAACATGCTAAAATATTTATGTACATGTACAAATGTAGTTTTTACACAAACATCACTTATCGTAAACATGTAAATCTAAAGATTAAATAAGAGTGAATATTAAATTTACAAGTAGACATGTATATTTTAAATATTTTTCCTGCACCTATGAGACAGATTCAAAATTCACAATAGGACTATTTATATTAAGCATACAAACAAGGGAGGTAGTCAATCGTCTTACTTTGGAAATGAGATATAGTCCAAGACACAAAATTAAAACTTACATGCAAACTTTAACAAAGGTAAAATAATTATATGATTACAAAAAAGTACAAACTGGACTTTTTTAATTGAGATTATAATAAAATTTTCAAGATTACTATGAAGAAATGTGAATTGAATTTTAAATTGATTGCTTTTTATTAGGGGGGGGGGGGGTATTCAAATGATTTTAAATTTAATTTTTTTTTCAAAAGGCATTTTAAGGATCTTTACCACTATTTTTTTCAACCGTTAAACGCCAGTTAAAGAGTGACGGGAAGTAACTCCAGGAACAGAATATTTAATCAATGCCATGTCATATGACCATGCATTTCAGACAAGCTCTTTCATGTTCTTGAATTGAGTGTGGACAGCTATATAGAATACATTATAATTTTCACACAGGTATGTATTCTCTCTTTTATAATCACGTTTAATTCACCAAAAACGTAAGTGTATAATGATATTTTAAAGCATTATTAACACTTACGGGATTCTACTTTCGGTCTACATTCGGTGTCAAAGCCTACGCAGTTTGCGTGGCTGTTTGTCTTTGTGTGTTGTTGATTCGCTTCAAAAACAGTCAACATGCGTTTTTATTATGTAATTACTCTGTGTCCTTAAAGATTATTTTCATGAAAATGTTATCTTTGCGATAAGAAATTATTGAAATTCATTAATAGAAATTCAAATATAGAACAAATAACATCTATAAATGTGTAAATATGACTATGTTTGGCCCGGAACCAATGTCATTGTTTATTAATCTTCAACCTCTTCTTAAGGCGAATAATCAAGTTTCTCTCATTCTATGCATGTTTAAATCATAATCACAAATCGTTTAAAATCTGATGTATTGGCAACCATTACTGTTCAAATTATAATTACCTTCATAACATTGTACATAGAGAAGTAGCTCGGTTTTCATTATGTATTTTTCATACACTTATTTTTATATATGCTCATTTGTTACACATAAATATAAGACTTCAATATTTATTTGTAGAGCGGCCATGGAGCAACGTTCTACAGCCCAGGATGTGCACAGATGTGACCTTTGTGAGACCATAGTACATAGTTACTGTGACTTTTCTCATGTCAACCTCTGCAAACCCTGCATAGGAGAACACATATCAGATGGATATGACAAACATAAAATAGTCCCTTTCAAGGACCAAAGATCAACTTATATTTATCCAAAGTGTAAAGCACATGTTCAGAAAAATTGCAGATTGCGACATTTCTGTTTGTTCTTCGTGCATTGCATCTGAACAACACAGGGGGCATATATTTATAGATATTTCAGAAGTATATGAGAAAAGGAAAAGACTCGTTGAAAATGATATAAGAAAATTAGAAGAAACAATTTCTCCTAAATACAAAGAAAAGGCACTCTATTTCGAAACGCAACTTTCTAATCTCGATGGAATATATGGGAAACTTAGAGCAGAAATTACCAGGCATGGTGAGCAATGGCATAAAGAAATCGACATCATTATAAACAAAATGATAACTAAAATCAGGGAGACCAAAGAGAGACACAAAAGCCTATTACAGACAGATTTGGATAATACCAAACAAAAACTGGAATCGATGAAGAAAGATTTGTTGCAATTAAGGGATATCACGAAATCGAATGAAGTGTCTCAGACCCTTGAATACAGCTCAAAGATCATCATATTCAGCTTACCTCCATCAAATGTGGAGGTAATACTGCCAACATTCAAATCAGAGCCAATAGACCGCGAAAAGCTTTTTACTTTGTGTGGACAGATCACTCCACTGTCTTATGAAACCTTCGAACCTTTCTTGACAAATGTGCATGTTTCAAGTACAAACAGAATACGCGCGATACTCAGGAAGTCAGTATCTAAAAAATAAACTTCTCCCGTTTTAATTAGTTGTTTAAATTGTTCTCATATAGTGGTTATTACTTTTATCTTAATGTATTTAATACACCAATAAAATCATAATTATAGTGAACACACAAAAGTACTCGTATAGTGGTTTTCATAAAACTCATGAAATGTAATTTTATAATTAATTTTCGGTTTCAAATAGTCAGGTTAGATAAAGCTGATATGTTTAAGGAATTATTCCTTGAGTATTATGAGGTATTAATTTCGGTCGGGTCGTGGTCAAATCCAATGAAGCCCGAAGGGCTTTATGAAAGATTTATAGATTTGAAAAATATCGAAGATCAAAACGGTTTTAAAGAAAGTGTGGATCAATCATGTTTAAGGAAGATGTTCGGGAAAGTGAACGTAAATATAAGAAAGTCATGGACAAAAGCATGAAACGATATAGAAAAAACTATAATGACAAAAATAGAAAAACTTATGAGCAATGACCCGAAAATATACTTAAAAAAAATAAATATAAAAGAACATAATCGAATAAAATGTTACGTTAATAGTAATAAATTTTAAGAGTACTTTAGAAATATTATTAATAAGGATGGTGTAGAAAGTAACGAATTCGTACCACAGGTGGAATCAGGCGCAGATGAATATTTGGATGAGGTTATAAATGAAGAAGAGGCTATAGCCAGTTGTTAAAATAACAAAAGTGCCGGAAGTGACTGTATTTTTAATAAATATGTTGAATCTTCAGCCAGTCTTATGTTGCCTATTTATGTTAGATTATTTAATGTTGTGTTCGAAACTGCAATATTACATGAAGCTTGGATTGTGGGTAATATCCTTCCAATTTATAAAAACTAAGGTAAAGATAAACTCCCAGAAAATTATAGACCTATTACTCTTCTTAGTTGCATGGGTTAATTATTTACATCTATATTAAACGATTAAACACATATGCCGAACAGCGAAATATTTTGAATGAGAATCAAGGTGGTTTCATATCAAATTATTTTACTATAGACAATATATTTACTTTACATTCTTTGATTGAATTATCTCTGATGTTAAAAAAAGAAAATGTATTTGGATGTATGTAACAATGTATGGAGAGTAGGACTATGGCAGAAGCGGTATTACTGGAAAATGGTTTGATGTTATAGTTAAAATGTATTCTGAATGTAAGTGGAGAATAGCTGTAAACAATAATTGTTCTGCATATTTTCAGTGCAGAATAGAAGTACAACATGTTGTGAATACATGTATATCACAATTTCATGTTTGTTCCTAATATGGACATTGATGTTTTTGTTTACTTTCATGTTTTTATAAGTTTGATTAATCTCCTAGTAATATTAATGTATGTCCGTTTTTGTCAGATCAAGGTTTTTTGTTAATGTTTAATCTATTTTCCGTTTTTGTCCGAGTCTTTACTTTTGTCAATACAGAACGAGAGGCAGTAAGTGAAGCAGAAGACAGTTAGCGAGTTGACGAGAGCAGAAGAGAGAGATGAGAGAAGAGGTTTTAAGGAGTTAGATAGAGATAGAGTATAGTACAGGGAATAAAGAGTAGTATAGTTAGGGTTGGGAAATAAGTAATAGGGTGGTTTTTTAAACAGTGCAAGAGAAGAGAGTGTGTTTTGGTGTCAGATTGTGTAAAGTGTGAGCAGAGGTGTATGTGTATGAATGTGTTGTTTGTCAGTTAACTTTAACGATGTGGTAGGTTATTCATGTATATTGTTTTCAGTCTAATATTGTGTTGTATTGTTGATTTATTTATATGTGTTTATTAAATGTAGAAAAGGAAAAGGGTGTTTTTTTTATTCAGCATTACCAAGACTTCAAGAATAGCCCGCCACACAACACGGGAAAACTCTTACGCCATTTTTGTTTGCTTTATTTTTTAATGATGTAGACGCCTTTTAGATAACATCTAACAATATTGGTGTTTCTACAATATCATATGAAATTGAACACGACTTTCGGATATTGTTTAAGACTGTTAATTATTTTGTATGCTGATGATACGATTTCATTCTCAGAAACACCTGAAGATATTCAAAACCAACTTAATAGTTTCCTATTATAGTGTAAAAAAGGGAAACGAAGTAAATATTGGGGAAAAAAAACAAAAATAGTTTTTTCACAAAAGGACGGATAAAAGATAATGTTTTTATTACAATGGTAACTCAGACAAAAAGAAATGTGCAACTTATAGAGTACTAAAGCTATGTACGGGATTCTGAAAATTGAACACGACCTTGGGATATTGTTTAGACTGTTGATTATTTTGTATGCTGATGATACCATTTTATTCTCAGAAGCACCTCAATCAATTGCATCTCTCTTTAGACGATCAGTTACATTTGTTTGATAAGATCGTAGTTCCTATACTGTTATTGATTGTGAAATATGTGGATATATTAATGTTGATAAAATAGAAAGAATATATGTTAAATTTTGTAAACTGCTTTTTCATCTTCAGATTTTCTACTCCCAGTTATACGCATGCTATATGGAGAATAAGGGAGAATACCATTAGCTGTACATATCAAGACAAGAATTATTGCATATTGATTAAAAATTATCACTGGAAAACAGTCAATATATTGTTACATAATGTATAGTTTACTTTATGCTAAATATGTAAATAGTAAAAAATCCAAATGGCTAAAGAACTTGAAACCAATTTTAGATGACACTGGGTATAGTAGTATTTGGATGAATAACCAAGTAGTTATTGATGATTGGGAAACTAAAACCTTAAAATAAAAGCTAACAGATCAGTTTCAACAAAAGTGGGATTCAATCTGCTAAAATTCTTCAAAGGGTGTTATATATAAGTTGTTTACTAATTTAGACTTTAGATGCCAACCGTATGTTAATTGTAATTTAACTCACAATCTCGGCATTTCATGAAAGCTGATGATTGAAATAATAAAAGATAGTGTGAAACCATAGTATTTCACTTAGTGCCAAAAATTTGGTCTTTGTAATTGGCCTTTGTCTCTTCCTGTTAGGTTCAAGACTACTTTCCCATTAATTATCACATAGAATTACAATTGACACATGCAGTTAATACACATCCTTGATATGGATTCATGGAGAGATCTTTGCGTTTTAATTCATAAAAACTATTATATCACTAATTTCTGAGATATCTTTGCAATTCTCTTAGATAGCAAACATTGGTTTTTTCGCAAGTTCTTTATGCCTCTTGCTAGCTCTTAACGCAACGTACATATGTAGATAAAAATATTCTAGGGTTCTGTGGTTGCCCTATTATGATTAGTCTGTTCGATCGACATCACTTGTTTGGACCTGTTTCTCTATTCTCCTGACTCAATCTAGCGCATACTTCACCCTCACAGAGTGCCTTTCAATAAAGGAGGTGCTGTATCAAGTAAATTTCTAAATTAAACGTTAAGGTCATAGTAGACCCACGAGTAATTTCATTGCCATTACATATTTTCTCCACTTAGCCCAATCTGTATCATAATTTTCTTATATAGAGTCCAATGAATTACAAAGTTAATGGTCATATCATTATTCTCTCTGAAATTCATTTTTGAGCCATATGCCCCATCTTGTTTAGACAATACCAAAAGATTGGCTTAGGTTAAGTGTGTAACAAAAACATGACATTGGTATTCGCAATCTTTACAGAATTGTACAATGCATTTGAATATTATATACGGATAAATTACACCCTACGACTTCAAATACTCATATTTTTGCCATTCGATTCCTTTTTGATTGAAAATAATTTTTTGCGTAAACATACAAAACAATTTTTGTGGAATTGTAAATCAAAATGAAGCGTGCAGAAATTTAATCCACCAGAAGGAAAAAAATAAATGTTTATTTCATTATGATTTTCTAAAAATTTACATTTTTGTATTGTTATACATGAATGGTATAAAAGTTCTGATTTTTTTAATAATATATTTTAGTTATTGATGATTTTGTAGTCAATATGTGAATCCATATGATATTTTTCATTAATAAATTGAATTCAATTTCATTGATTAATTTTGAATTCGTATTCCGATGGCTTGCAAAGGGGGGAGGGTACATATGGTGGGTCTATTTTCCCTAATTTTATAACAGTCATTTAAAATATTTCGATCACCCTGCGTTTCGTTTTTTTCTTTTTAAATTCATATTTTTGTTATAGTCATGAAAAATAAAAAAAAATTAAATGCTTTCTTTGGTGATTCATGCGGGATATGAAGGTGGCGAGATTACAGAAGAAATACATAACCCGCGTTATAGAGCAATTAATGTATTTTTTTGTTATTTAATTTTTCTTTTGCGATGATCGCTACCGTCATAACCTGCCTGAATCATCAAAGAAAACATTTTATTTATTATATTTACATCTACATGTATCTTTTAATAAATGTACATCAGTACGTTAGATTAAAGACAAAGCCCAATCAAGCTATGAATTAACTATAGGTTACCGTAAGAAATAGAGGGAGTCGTAATCGGTAGATGTAAAGAAGAAGGTACAGTTTCTTTTAATATTTGCCCTAAAATTCAAAAGTGGTTTAAATCTAATGAAAATACACATATGCTATCTTGAACATGTATGTATATAAAATACCAAGTTATACACTTTTATCTTGATTCAAATAATAATTATGACTTTAACATTTTGGCAAATTTCTAAGATTAAGTCAAAAATGATGAAAAATGGCACATTTTCTCATAGTTTTTTGAAGAGGAAAATGTGTCCGCAGCCGTCGCCCACAACAAAATTAATATATTTTATGTGTCATAACATGATAAATTTATAATGTGAGTTTCATCGTGGGCGACAGCTGCGGACATAGTTTTCTATTCAAAAAACAACTGAGGAATTGGTGTCTTCTGCTTAGTTTTATGAAAATTGCGGGAAAATGCACTGTTTGTGACGTCACAATTACCCTTGTGAAAGTCTTATCAGTAAACTATTTATAGATTCTTAGTTTATGAATATGATTGTGTAGATAAATGTTACATTTCCATTTTTTGTGATATTTTTAAAAATTACTCTAAAACAGGGCAAAATATGACTGAAACTGTACAATGAAATGATTTCTTTGATGATTTCTGCAGAGTATGAAGGTACTGCAGAAGAAACACGTAATCAGAATTATAAAGCGGGCAATGCAAATTTTCTGCTACGTTCATAAACCGCATGACTTATCAACGGAAGCTTTTATTGTTTATATTTACATCTTTGTTATAAAAAAATGTTAAAAATTGATCGCAAAAATTATGTAAATTAAGTAAACTATTGTTAATGTTTATCAGTACGTCAGAAAAAGAAACAGCCAAACCGTCTTCTATGGGAATTTGAGTCTGACATCCTCATGATTAATTCATGCAATCCGTGATTTTTCTTAGGTTGATGGTTTCGACAAATCGATAACCTGGACGTGTAGATTTCAGTTTCTACAGAAGTGATATTTACAATCAATTTCCGTAAGAGATAGAGGGATTCATTGTTGATGGATGTAAATATTTATCTATATGTAGAATGTATTATATATAATTAAGATAATGCGTGACATAATTAATGTACTTGTCATCCTCTATGAGGGATTTATGCGCATATACATATATTTCTTAATACTTAGCTTTTATAATCGAAGAAAATTAACAAACTGAATATTGATAAACCGAAAATTTTATATAAGTTTTCTAAAACTGTAAACGCTTATTAATTAACGAATCTATCAAACGTGGACCCAGTTGTTGCGTTTTCAACGCCCTTCAGTTTTGATGTTTCGAATCATGCATACGAGGGGTGTTAGAAAAGTTTGCGGACAAAGTGATTTGCGGCAAAATTACTGTGTACTTTGTAGGATGGCCTATGTTTTATTAAATGACTACCAGTTGAAAATAAAGATGCAAAAAATCATATGATTTTGAAGTTGTTTTCAAAAGATACAGCGATTTATATTTTGCATGAATTGGATTTAGGGAGCATCATGTCATATTTCCACGACTTCAGGACTTCAAACTACTGAAAGGCAATTTAAACCTGTTACTCTTTCTCAAAGTAAACATCTTTTAGTTCACACACTTTTCATGCCATTAACCTGTTCATAAAATGCACGTTTACACCACTATTTGTCAATTTTTTGTATAATGGACGTCTTTTGTGTCATATAGTAGATACTGTCTTCTAGACACTGATACTGGTCGCTATTTTAAAATGGTCATAACACCATATTTTATTTTTAATAAACATTTGTGGGAAGACAATACTTTAGGTCCGAAAATCTCTGTCGACTTTAGACGAAATCCATAGGTGCAAGACCCGGTTTGTATGGAAGGAAGGGTGGTTGCGGTGTTGCAAGAGCTAAAGATATCAGTATTTCCATTTTCAACCCTCCAATTCCAATTGTGAGTCCAATTGTAAGCCTTTGTCCTATACAATTAGCAACATCTAAGAACCTTTTGGTCTCCATCGGAGAATTTTTTGCGTGCACACAAATTATAATGACGGCCCGGTGCTCCAAGGTGTGCATTACGTTAAGGTTTTTGACTCATTTTTCTAGCATTGGTTGTCCATATTCGGCGAAAAACATTCAGAAATTTTTCAATTATTTGAACCTTTCACAAAATAACCTTCATATCTTATCGTGATCGCATATGAAATATCGTTTATGTTAATGTACTTAAACTGTACATTATCTTAATAATAAAAAAATGCGTACAAAATATAAAACAATTAAAAACTGACATGCTCCGTGAAGCATATCTTATCAAAATAATTAATCAGTGTATATTTTATGGTGCATTCAAAAAACAGATCTTTAAACATTTCTTAGAAAATGCGTCAAGATTAAATATGAAAAGCTTCGCTGGTATCATGCAATAGTCCGCTCACAATCGATCTTGTCCGCGAACTTTTCTAACGACTTATGTCATATTTTTCAGATTCATATGCCGTTGTATGTACATGTACATTTGACTATATGTACCTATGTAATATGCCTTAAGAACTTATCAGCGACATGTCAAAGTATATAAGCACTCAAGTTTGGTTTTGTTTTGTTTCATTTCGATTTTATTTCGCACTTTACAATTACCCGATAACTAAGTCTTATATTTTTGGATAAAATCAAATTCTACATGTCTACTAAAAACTTTTTAATTAAATAGGAAATGTTATACTGCTACAAAATCCCCGTAAACTTTCTATTTTGAGCCGTGTATTGAAATTGACAAGGTAGGGGAAATCTTGGGAATTTTTAATACTACTGAGTGAACATCGTCTGAATTAATAGGTATTTATAAATATTGAAAATTTTAGGAAAATATGCTGCAAAAATATTTTGGGGCAGGCTATAGAAATGTGGAGTCAGAAAAGAAGTTAATTGCATAGAACTTTGAGTTCCGTGCATTTTGTGCGTGTTGTTATTGATGCTAGCCCGGTTTCAGTCAATTTCAAAAAGAGATTTATAGTAAGTAATGTATAAACGATAATTTAAGCTGATTTATGACAATAAGATATAAGTATTATTGCTGCCCGCAGAAAATCACGACTTAGACGTACTATTTGATGGTCATACAAACCCCTAATTACACAAAACAGAATGTTAATTGCTAAACACCTGTTTTTTTAAGAGATTAAAAAAAACAATTTAAGTTGTTTTAAAGTATGATATCAATGCTCTAATTGATAATTATGAATCAGCTATATCAAACCGTATTTGAATTTGGCTTTTGATAATTGAACAAATTACTTGAAGATTTTTATGATATTATTGCCGTCTAAACAAATGACAGTTTCGTGCGTAATTTGCTATGCAGGGATCGTAATATGACACATTTCTAAGATGTACAAAATTTTCTCAACCTGAAGTTTAATATTTAAATTTTCTATTTGTAATTCTAGTGACCCTTACATTAAAGTTTTCGACTCTATTTATTTTGCATGATCATCAACAGGTTCAGATCTAAAAAAAGATTTTGAACATACCATTGAGAGTTTTGATCGGTTCTGTTTAATCATAATTAGCAATTGAACTCATTTTGGCGATACTAAATTATTTTAACACAAAAACTACCCGTTACCTTTTATTACTTCACAAAAAAACAGCATGAGAGTAAGATTTTTCGTCTATGCGAAGCCTTCCTTTTTTGTGTGGGCAAGTTATGATACAAATTTATAGTTCAAAGCCAGAAAAAGACGTGTAATGATGATGAATGTCAGCTGGTCCATCAAAAACTGCAATCCCGACTTTATCTCTTTTATGAAGCTTCAGTATCGACAGTTTGCTACAGGATCGCCAATTATTGGACTTTCCTGCGTAGCAGTAACTCCATGATTTAAACTGGTCATTAACGGCGAGTGCAGTGAGGGCATACAAGCCTTCCCATGCAATAATTGTCCATTCGAACACGTAGATTCCGCCACTAGGGACCGTGAAGACTCCAGTAGATGCGTCATATCCCGATCCTTGGTTGAGATTTACTATATCAAAAACAACTCGGCCTTTGGTCGCAAGGTTCCTTATACCTTTTCCCAATCGAGCATCAAAGGCAATACCTGATATTAAAAAAGGGGTGTATGTTTTTTCTTAAAAATCTGTCAAAATGTTATTTTAAGCCACTACCTATCAATATGTATTTCACTGAGGTTTTTTAATAAATATTGTGTCATGTTATATAATCCAGAAATAATGCAGAGAATGGTAAATGGCAAATAGGAGGCAGTCATACTTGATTTGATTCTATTAATAATGTTTCAAAAGTATCTTCTAGTTTCCGTTTAGTAATCTATATAATAAATAAAGCGTCATATATCAGACAAGTAGTGTAAGAGTGGTTAATAAGATGATTTTTCGTAAATAGTAGTGAAAGATAGAATAATGTAAATACCTATCTTTGTATCATTTCTACAGCTGTTTTTCACAAACCCGACAGCAATGCAAGTTTCTTGAACGCTTTTATAATCCTCTCGGAAAAGTTTCAAGCCTGGTTTGGGTGACACTTTTTCACACTGTGCCCAAAATACTGAGAGCCAAAGGAAAGCTAGAGCCAACAACATACTGAAATCTGATCAGAGATGTACATGTATTAATAACCAATACACAAAACCTTCACACAATTCACTTTTAAAAAAAAACCCAGATGCGTCGGTGATTGAGAACAGACATATCTCTTCTTTTTTTTTTACTTCAATCTAAAAACTGAAGATTGATAGTAATGATATTCTAGTCAAATTATATTTTAAAGAAAATGAATTATGCAATTGAACAGATCATTTTAAAAAAAAAATTTAATACTAGTAATTAGGAAGCTTTTTTCAAGATCAATGTTTAGCAGTTTTGAATAGAGAGGATAACAAACTTGTGATATATATTAGATTAATTATTCAAAAACATTTTTATTAAAAACAAAACTTTCTGTTTGAAATCCATAGCAAATCACAAACAATAGAAGACTATAACTATTAACGATTTTTGACATATCTCCACTAAGAAACATTGAGATCAATTTGACTATAACGACAATACTCATTGGCTATTGGCGGTAAGTATTGAACATAGGTACGAATATAGTTCTTTCAGTGCAAAAAGTAAAGAAAAGAGCTTATTTCAAAGACATAAAACGAAAAAAGCAAAGGTGCGGTGAATTTGCAAACAAACAAAGATGTTACTGCTACGAGTATGAAACTAAACCTTTCTTGTAAAATTGAAGATAGGGATCATCTAGTTTAGGTGAGGTAAAATGAGGAAAAGAAGGGGGGGACATGTTTCAAAAATATTCCACAATACTTACATGCACAATCTACAAGTCGATTGTGTTCAAACTGGCAAACTATTTGTATGATTTCAAAGACAGTTCATGTTTATATATACTAGAATATAAGTGTAAGCTTTGTACAATGTAACAGCTTGCTCATTAAACTGTAATTTAATAATAAATTTGATAGAAAAATTGTAATACAAAACCAAAAAACAAAGAAGTTGGGTATTTCATTTACTCTTATCCTATCAATTCAGAATTAACAATTTATGACACGCTAGCAAACAATTCAAATGTAATTCTCAAATGAAAAATATAACATATTATGGTTTTTTTCACAAATTTAGTGGTATAAAAAACAATTATAAATTAAAGATTATAATTTTTTGCATAATTAGTCAAAGATTTTCTGAATCATTCTATGGAAAAATCTTTTTTTCCAAACGGCTTTTGAAAGGAATTTCTTCAACATTTCGTCTTGAAAACAAATGTTAAAACAGTAATCATGTACGGATCTTGAGGGGGGTCGAGGGTTCAGACATCCTCCTTAAAAAATCAAACTTATTAAATTTCCATGGTAAAATTACGAAATTAAAATTGGCCTCGGAAACCACCACCCCCACCCCCCCAAAGAAAAAAACGGCACACAAAGTTATTTGTTGGACTCCTTCCCCCCACCCCCACCCCCCACCCCCCGGAAAAAAAACTTGAAGGTCCGCGCAAAGTAATTTATGTACAAGAGGCTCCATGTACAATATATTTAATTTTTAACAGTATGTATGCTCCCTTTTCATAATAGCATTTATAATTCTCACCAACGTATAGGTGTACAATGATAAAAGTATTTCTTTTGCGCATATATTTAACAGGAATATTACGTCGTAAAAAGGATTTAGTAAACCAAGCTTTGCTGGATTTGAGGGAAATCAAGGAATTAAATGAAGTGTCGCAAACAAGATCTAAGATCATATATTTCAGCAACCTTCCACCAAAAGGGGGAGGGGGGGGGGTCAAATAGTAATTTTTGTCATTTAACATTACATCCCGCGTTTCAAGGATTTTTTCCGAAAGTTAGAAGGATATGAACATGAACAAATGAAATATCCAAAGGTCATCATCAGCAATTATTATCTAAATGCATATACATTTCTTTAAAAATTAGCAAACATCAATAAGCTAATTTTTATTTAATTAATGGTTCTCGCTATCCTCTATGAATGATTTAGGCACGATGAAAACGCTATTCTTTGTTTTGATATCTTGAAAGATCGACAATATTATTAGCTGTATACAAATGCTTTTTACAAAACCTGTCAAATGTGGATCCAGTTGTTTTCAAAACCGTCTGTTTGTACGATGTAGTATTTTGAATCATGTTTAAAACAGGGAAAATGTCATTACGCGATTTGAATACAGATACTAGTATATTAAATTCAATTTGAAGATTTGGACTTTGCAGACGACCTTGCCCTACTTGCTTCAAAATTCTATAAAATTCAACAAAAGCTACCAAAACTTAAAGAAATTACAAGACAAGATGACCTCAGAATTAATAAAGAGAAGGCTAAAGTAATGAGACAGATGTAAGAGAAGCAGTCAATATCGACTAGAAAAACCTAAAAGGTGTGGAAACATAACTCTAGTACCTAGGGGGCATAATAACAACAACAGGATATGCTGACGAGGACAGTAACAATGGACTTGGAAACACCAAATCACAATTTTGAATGCTCAGGAAAACCTGGATCTCGACAAAGTTTGCCATTCAAACTAAAGTAAGATTATTTAACAGCCTGGTCTTGACGTCTTATTATATGGCAGAGAATACCGGAATGGAAAACAACAGGGAGGGACAAGAAAAAGATTAAAGCCTTACAAAATAAATGCATGAGATAAATCCTCAGGGTAAGATTGCCATATAAAATTTCAAATGAAGAACCCAAGTAATCGACGTAATATTTATAAATAAAGGGAATTGGATTGGCCATGTATTAAGAATGCAGAACAACAGAATGTGAACCAACGTACTGACATGACATCAAGTAGTAACAAGTAAGCCGACAAAAAACAACATGGCACAGAACTACAGAGCAAGAAAGATCACAGCTGGGGTGTAATAGCTGGACGTCACCGAGGGCAGCAGTCAAAGAAGGAACAGTTGGAAACAGTGTATCCGGGCCTTATGGGCCAGTGGACACCATGAGGTTAGAGAAGAGATAAAGATGTGCTGTCTTTAACGCCGACGTCGTCATTTTACCATGAGTTAACACTTAAACTTACCACAAACACGCTATGAAATCTTTTAACCTTTGTTATAGGCAAAATATTGTAATATTAGAATTATCAGCAATTTTAAATGCATTTTTATTTTATTTTTTTCATTGAACAAGTAGTTTTATTTGCAATTTTATTTTCATTGAGTTTATTTTAAATTTCCGTTTTTGACATTGCGCTGTATATCAAATTCATGATCTAGCATGTTTTCATTTCATTTCTTATAAAGAGTTAATTCAATAAACGGATTACTAAGATAAACTGTGAGTCAATTAAGGGTGTCTGGATCAAAGTCACTCAACGCCAGTGACAGGAGAAAAGGTGTCATGTCCAAGGGGAACTTTTCACACGGTGATAATATAAAGCGTCGTCATAATCGATTTACTTAAAAGGGTTTTTGTTTTGTTTTTGTTATTTCCGAAAGGCAAACAAAGTAGCGATCAGTAGTTACCGTTGATATTTCTATATAATCTAAATTAACACTTACCTGCGGAAACCATTTCACATATTTTAAAAACAAAGGGTTATGGTAAAAAATTGAAAAATACATTTGCATGCAGATTTACATGTACCTAATATTTCGGGATTATTATCATATAACAAAACCTCAAAAGTCAGTAGCTAAATACTGTAAATTGTACCTGCATACTCAAATCTGTATGGTTTAGACGCAGTTGATAATCCGTTCTATTACCCTCAGCGTTAGCAACACACTTGGCAACAGGTAACACAATGAATATTTACATGCGCGTAAATTATGTGCGGACGGTTCGCTGTAGAGTTCACGTCATTTCTATATAAAAGTAGTCAAATTTTCTCTAAAATTAAGACATTCAGTATTATATAAATAGTGGCTGTTTGGGAGAGTAACTGTTGATTTTGACACCCCGAGACAATCACTGTCAACCGACGCGAAGACGAGGGGTGTCAAATATGTACAACTGCGTCTAAACCAATCAGATTTCAGTATTTAACATGAAAGTATAATAAAATAAAAAAGTGCCTGTTTGGGAGGACAATACCATTGTCAACCTCCGCTTTGCGTTGACAATGGTTTTCTCTGGTGTTCAACTGTTACCCTCCCAAACAGGCACTTTATATGTAATGTTCCAAATGAAACTCGAGGAACTAATTTCCGCGTAAAATCACAAGAAGCACATATCGCGGGTTTTAAAAGCTCGCTTTTATTTTTCGGACAGATGTCAACTAATTGAAACTATGATAAAAGTTTGGCGTTTGTGATTTTATATTCTTGCGATTTGATTCAAAACAGTTGAGTCGCGGAATGAAGTACTCACGTAAAATAAGGAATATACAGTATGTGACACAAAATATAAGAGAAAACGGTACAACACACACTTTTGATTTATAACAGTAGTATATTCAGTTTATTTATTCAATGGATTAACCGTATGGAACTTTAATAGCATTACCCTTTTGATAACATTTACCGTTATATAAACTAAAGACATGATCACAGACAGTTGTTCTTTCTTCAAGAGAATGATATAAAGTTTCATATATTTAGAATGAGTTTAAATATTTTTTTCTTTATTACTTGCATGCATGTGATGTACAATTACATTAAAGTTTTCGACTATGATTATTTTGCATGACCATCAACAGGGTAAGATCTGAAGAAAGATTTTGAACATACCATTGATATTTTTTACCATCACTCTTTAATCATAAATAGCAATTGAACTCATTTCGGCCATAATAAATTGTTTTAACACAAAAACAAGCGAAGTCACGGGTGAGCAGGGTGGATCCATTTTCACCGCTCTCTGTCATTTGACCTGATTATATAGCAATTTCTGCATTTCTGCATTTCCAAAAGCTACCTTTTGGTTTGATGCATACTGGAATCATACTTTATGTATATATTTGAGATTTTTGTATGAATTCTGTGTTCTTGGAAGGACTTTTTCAAGACGAACTGAACTGTGAGTACGAACTCAGCATTGTTTACCTGTTGTTCACCTATCGCCTATTGTTTATATTGAACCAAAATACCTTTACATGTACATATTTATCTGTTTTGCTCTACAAAGATGGCAAAATCACTCAAACCAATATATATAAAAGACAATGAATTACACGAAGAAAATGAACGTATTTCCAATTTCGTGCTTCTTGAGGCCGTTAGTCAATGTGTAGGTGGAGATGGCATAAAATGCATTCAGCTCGACCGAAATTTATGGCGAATCTATCTTACTGACAAACCAAGCAGAGACAATATTCTACTGGAGGGGTTTGACTTTAAGAGCCAACACATCACAGTGTACGATTCGAACCCATACTCTGCCCGACTAGAAAATCCTACCGACGAGGCTCTCAAGGTCACGATTTATGGAGTACCACTTTCTGTTGACGATTCAGCGGTACTCGAAATGCTGTCTAATCTAAGCTTGATGTGCGCCCTAAAAGCGATCTAAAATATGAAAAAATAAGAAACCCATCTAACAACAAAATGACAAGTGTCTTAAACGGAAACAGGTTTATATATGTAGAACCACTTCTGTCCAAGCCGTTACCGTGCTTCAGTTACTGTGCGGGATTGAAGTGTAAGATATATCATCGCGGACAAGATGCGGAGAAGCCAACCGTCTCCTGTACCAAATGCTGGCAAAACGACCACTTTGCGCGCAGCTGTCCAAACGAGTGGAAATGCGCCGCTTGCGAGGAACCGGGTCACGAACCTGGATCAAACATGTGCTCGAAATACACCGCAGAGCAAAAAAATGTCATCACCATACAAGGCAGTGGGAACGTTCTATCTAATTTTTATCCATGTGATATCAAGGTTTTTGGTGAAATTTTCAATTCAGCCGAGCAGGCGTACCAGCTTACTAAAGCTATCCGAACGGGCAATATTGTCGCCGCTGATAAGATCCGAGATGCCAAGACGGCCCTAGAATGCAAGCAAATAGGGAAAACCCTAACCAACACTCCACAATGGAGAGACGAAGCTGACAAGGTAATGGATGAAATACTGTACGCAAAGATCGACCAGTTAAAAGAAATGAAAGATCTTCTATCCTCTTCTAAACCCAACACCCTGTTTGCCCATTCTGTTTATGATCTTTACTGGGGCACTGGTTTAGACACGGAGCAAACAAAGCAAACCGACCCAGTTTCGTGGCCGGGGCAAAATATGTTCGGGAAGCTGATCCAGCGTCTGGCGGACAAACACCGAGGCAACCGGAGCACCAACAAACCAAGATCTGTCTCTCTGCACAGAGCGGCAAAAACCAAACAACAAGGTATTGTTACTTTTTGAGATAAATCTATGGTAACTGTCAACCAAACAAAACGATGACTTCTTTACAATTTACTTCATTTAACTGTCGTGGCTTAAATGATTATAAGAAAAGGGTATTTTTATATGATTGGATGAATGATATCGATTGTGACGTACTTTTTTGCAAGAAACGCATTTTGTGTCAGAAAAAGAATCTGTTTACAATTCCAGGTGGAATGGTACATCTTATCATTGTTTTTCTAATTCATCGCATAGCAAGGGTGTTTCAATTTTGATTAGTAGTAAATTTCATTTTAAACTCATATAAACCAACACAGATCGGCCGACGGCAGGATGATTGTACTCAATATTGAACATAACAACGAAACTATTACACTTGTTAACATATATGCTCCAAATACTGAAAACGATAGAGTTAGCTTTTTTAAAAAGGTATCAAAATGGATAACAATGTACTGTATGAATGAAAATAATATAATTCTTGTTGGTGACTTTAATTGCTCTTGTCAAAGGAAAAAGACAAAAGTTTAAACAGTTTAAAAAATTTACAATTTCGTTTTGAACTACTTGATTTGTGGCAAAAAATAAAACAAAAACATAAATGAATTGGAGAAGATAGAAAGTCAACATTACTTAAACATAAACATGACACGGAAAAAAGAGTTAGAAAATCAACTAGACAAATTGTATGAAAATAAATCAAAAGGTGCTCAAATTAGGTCAAGAGCCAAATGGATAGACGAAGGGGAAAAAAATTCATCATATTTTTTAAGACTTGAAAACAAACACCAATCAAAAAATATCATTAATAAAATAAATAACGCAGGATCAAATCTTATTAAAACTAAAGATATTTTAGATCAGCTATGTAATTTCTATGAAAATTTATATTCCTCAAACGACGTACCAATAAACGATATCGATACGTACTTAGATAACATAAATGTATCATCAGTTTTGTCAGAAAAGGAAAAAGAAATGTGCGAAAACTTCCCAACCTAAATGAATGTGCAGAGGCAGTTAATGGAGTGAAAAACAATAAGTCACCCGGAATAGATGGTTTACCTACTGAATTTTATAAAATGTTCTGGAAGAATCTTAAACACTATTTATATGAAGCTTTATCAAAAATCTATCTTGAAGAAGAATTAACAATATCACAAAAATGTTCAGTTCTCTCTTTAATTCACAAAAAAGGAGAATTAGATAAATTAGAAAAGTATCGGCCTATCAGTCTCACAAATTGTGACTATAAAATAATTGCTTTTATATTTGCTAGAAGGCTGCAAAAAGTTATCGACAAGTTGATAGGTAAAAATCAATCAGGATATATAAAAGGGCAATATATTGGCAATAATGCCAGGCTTATTTTAGATATTTTTGAATATTGTGAAATACAAATACTGAAGGAATTCTCCTATTTGCCGACTTTCAAAAGGCTTTTGACTCCGTAGAATGGAACTTTCTTTTTAAATCGTTAGAAAAATTTAATTTCGGAGAAAACTTTATCAAATGGATAAAAATTCTTTACACTAACCCATATTTTTACATTAAAAATAATGGGTGGATCTCACGAAAATGTAAAATGCGCAGGGGGATACGACAAGGATGCCCTGTCTCAGCGATATTATTCTTATTTGTTATGGAAATTTTAAACGAAAGGATAAATAGTACAAACTCAATTAAAGGCTTTAAACTAGAAGGAATAGATAGAGAAATAAAATGTATACAACACGCTGATGACAGTATTTTTCCTTTAAAATAAACACGGACTCCTTAGAGAAGACAATTGACATTATCGAAAATGTTGGTAGTGTCTCGGGAACGAAATTAAATCTATCGAAAACTGAATGTATACTTTTAGGAGAACTAAAAAATATGCTTAAAGAAGAAAATTTCATACAAAATATCATTATAAATAGGACCACTGTAAAATACCTAGGGATCCACATTGGACACAACAATAAAGAATGCAATGAAAAAAACTGGCTATGCAAATTAAAAGAATTTGAAAAAATCCTAGATTCATGGCGAATACGAAAATTGACGATCTTTGGAAAATGTCAAATAATCAACTCTTTAATTGTATCTAAACTTTTATATGTAGCAACAGTACTTGAATATCCGGAACAAAATACAATCAAACAAATAAATTATTAATTTTAGAGAATTATTTTCTCGTTTCTCTGGGGAAACAGAGAAAGAATAAAACGTAAAACACTTATCCGACCCATATCAGAGGGGAGAATTGGTATCACCGACTTTGAATTTAAAATTAAAGCTATAAAGGCAGCATGAGTCATAAAGCTTGTACAATCTGACAATGTTTTAAACAAATTAATAAACTCTTGCATTAGAAGATATAATTTAGACATAGCCTACTTATTAAATACCAATGTAACAAAGACAGAAGACCTAAACATAAAACACCTTCCAAATTTCTATAAAGAAGTGATATGTGCCTTTAATGAGTGCAAAAGTAATTGTCAAGAAAAACTTCAAATTCAAAATATATGGTTTAATAAAAACATAACATAGAAAGGAAACCTCTGTTTTTTCCAGCATGGGCTAAAAGTGGACTAATATTTGTAAATGATGTTATTGATCCAAATAGATTTCTAACTTTAGAAGAAATTAAGAACACGCTTAAAACTACAAACAACTACCTGTGTGAGTATAGAACTGTCAAAAGTGCCCTTCAAAAATATGTTTCAAAAACAAACATTCGAGATTCCGCAAAACGAAGGCATTTAAAATTTGTATTTAATTTTCAAGGTCATATTGAGTCAATCGAAAGGCAAAAGTCAAACTTCTTCTTTAGTATCTTACTTCAACAAAACTCAAAAAAAAACTAACATGGAAAGTGTGTGGGCAAATACTTTTTTACTCGATGACACTTATGTGTGGGAGAATATATATACGGAAAAAATAAAGAAAATATTTGATACAAATGTGTCAGAATTTAATTATAAACGATTGCATAACCTTATAACATGTAACAAATATGTAAGTAAATGAATAACAGATCTAGACAAAAATTGTATTAATTGTAATCTAGAAGAAGATGTTAAACATCTTATTTTTGATTGTTATATTTTTCAACCATTGTGGAAAAAATATCTGAGGTTTTAAATGTAAGCGTGTCTTGGAAAAATATTGTTGTTGGTTTTCCAGCATATTGTAATGAGAATAAATTTGTTTTAAACAACGTTATATCCTTTGTGGCATATAAGATGTATAAATATAAAATGAAATGTAGAGTATTAAGCGAAAATGTATCATATAATGGTATTCTACGTTTTTTGAAAAATGCTCTTACTCAGTTCTTCCTTACAACAAAATCCTCTAAAAGCGTATCATATGATTTCAAAATTTTAGATACATTGTGTGAAAAACTAATAATCCAAGGGTGACCAGGCCTTTGGAGCATAACTAGTAGGGGTTTCTATGGACACTTTATTTTGAATCCCCTACTAACTCATTTTGTAAATTAACTATGCATAATATTTTTCTTTATATGTACATGTATTTAATGACAAAACTCAAACTGAATATTTTTATATATTATTATCATATGATTGATATTTACATGTATTATATAAAAAAATTATAGCTACATATATTTTCATATTCGGAATACAATGTATGAAAGTTGTGAATTTATTGCTTACACATTTAAAATATAATTATATGTATTTATGCATTTACTGCAAATGCATATTGAATGTTGATATAAGACTATATATTTACATTATCCAGTGTCTTTATCTGTGATAACACTACGTATCGATTTTGTACTATATAACCCATAATACAAATGACGTCAAATTGAGGCGCTGGCGGGGTTTGCTTATTTATATTTAAAGATTTAATCGTACGATGGCCTAAAATTATATAAATATAAGTAATAAGGAATCATTCTTTGAATATTATGAGGTGATAATTTCGGTCGGGGCGTGATCAAATCTATCATAAAGCCCTTCGGGCTTTATTGGATTTGATCACGCCCCGACCGAAATTATCACCTCATAATACTCAAAGAATGATTCCTTATTCCTTATTATATAAAACTGTATAAAACTATAATTTATCGGATCCAGGGGGCCCCTGGCACCACAGGTGACGATATACCTGAGGGTCTCTGCGGAGATGTTGCCTCGCTCATTTAGTAATTTATTGAATAAAAGATATATATATATAATAATAAAAAAAACACACACACACAAACAACCCGTTATCATTAATTACTTTCTTCACAAAAAAAACCATGAAAGTTAGATTTGTAGTCTAATAAAACCTTCCATCATTGTGAAGGAACCGTTCATATAAATTTACAGTTTAAAGCCAGAAAAAGATGTGTATGTGTTATAAATGTTAGCTGACCCATTAAAAACTGCAATCCAGACTTTATCTCCTTTTTGTAGCTTCATTACTCCCATTTTGCTACAGGATCGAAAATTATTGGACTTTCCAGAGTGGCAGTGATTCCATGATTTAAACTGGTCATTCACAGTAAGTGCGGTGTGGCCTTCTAAGCCTTGCCATGCAAGAACTGTCCATTCGAACACGTAGATTCCGCCACTAGGGACCGTGAAGACTCCAGTAGATGCGTCATATCCCAATCCTTGGTTCAGATTTACTGTATCAAAAACAACTCGGCCTTTGGTCGCAAGGTTCCTTATACTTTTTCCCAATCGAGCATCAAAGGCAATACCTAATTTTAAAAAAAGGGGATGTACATTTATTTAAAAAAAAAACCTTTCCAAATGATAATTAAAGCTACTACATAAATATGTATTTCACTATTGGTTTTTTAATCAATATTGTTTCATGTTATATAATCCAGAAAAACTGCAGAGAACTGTAAATGGTAAATAGGAGGCAGAAATATTTGATTTGATTCTATTAAAATGTTTCAGAATTTTACTTATTGTTTCCGTTTAGTTATCTATATAATAATAATAGCGTCATATATCAGACAAGACAGATAAAGATAATTTTTTCATACAAAGTAGTGAAATAGTGATTAATGTAAATACCTATCTTTGTATCATTTCCACAGCTGTTTTTCACAAATCCGACGGCAATGCAAGTTTCATGAACGCTTTTATAATCCTCTCGGAAAAGTTTCAAGCCTGGCTTCTGTGACACTTTTTCACACTGTGCCCAAAATACTGAGAGCCAAAGGAAAGCTAGAGCCAACAACATACTGAAATCTGATCAGAGATGTACATGTATTAATAACCGAATAGACAAAACCTTCACACAATTCATTTTTTAAAAAAACCAGATGCGTCGGTGATGGAGAACAGACATATCTCTTCCTTCTTTTTTTTTACTTCAATCTAAAAACTGAAGATTGATAGTAATGATATTCTAGTCAGATTATATTTTTTAAAAAAAAGAATTATGCAATTGAACAGATCATTTTAAAAAAAGAACTTTTTCCAAGATCAATGTTTGGCAATTGAGATCAATTTGACTATGAGCGACTATACTCACTGACTATTGGTTGTAAGTATTGAACATAGGTACGAATATAGTTCTTTCAGTGCAAAAAGTAAAGAAAAGAGCATATAAAACAAAAATATCTAAAAGAGCAATGGTCCGGTGAATTTGCAAACAAACAAAGATGTTACTGCTACGAATATGAAACTAAACCTTTCTTGTAAAATTAAAGATAGGGACCATCTAGTTTAGGTGAGGTAAAATGAGGAAAAGAAGGGGAGAACATATTTCAAAAATATCCCTCAATACTTACATGCACAATGTACAAGTCGATTGTGTTCAAACTGGCAAAATGTTTGTATGATTTCAAAGACAGTTCATGTTTATATATTATACTAGAATATAAGTGTAAGCTTTGTACAATGTAACAGCTTGCTCATTAAACTGTAATTTAATATTAAAATTGATAGAAAAATTGTAATACAAAACCAATAAACAAATAAGTTGGGTATTTCATTTACTCTCATCCTATCGATTCAGAATTACCAATTTATGACACGCTAGCATACAATTCAAATGTAATTCTTAAATGAAAAATATAACATATTATGATGGGTTTGTTTTCACAAATATAATGATATATAAAAACAATTGCAAATTAAAGATTATAATATTTTGAATTGGTGAGCAGCATACATATGGTATTACTTTTAAATGAGTTTTTTGTGACCCAAACTATTTTTTATATATTGTATTGTTTATTCAAAAAGTAGTCAATGCATAATGTATCAAAGATTATCTTAACCATTCTATATGGAATCTTTTTTTTTCAAAAGGTTTTTGAAATGAATTTCTCCATCAATTCGTCTTGAAAACAAAAGTTAAAACAGTAATCATGCACGGATCTTGAGGGGGGTCGGGGGTCCAGATACCCTCTTTAAAAAATCAAACTTATTAAATTTCAATGGTAAAATTACAAAATTAAAATTGGCCTGGGAAACCACACAGTTATCTGTCGGACCCCCCCCCCCCCCGGAAAAAATTTGAGGGTCCTCACAAAGAAATATATGTACAAGAGGCTCCATGTACCTATGTACAGTATATGAAATTTTAACAGGCTGTATTGAGTTTAGACAGCCGTATAGAATATTTGATATATTTTAACACGGTATGTACACTCCCTTTTCAAATTAACATTTATAATTCTCACCAACGTAGGTGTAGTGTTAAAAGTATTTCTTTTAAGCATATATATAATATAACAGGAATTTTACTTTCGTAAACAGGATAAACAATGTAGTAAACCAAGCTTTGCTGGATTTTAGGGAAATCAAGGAATCAAATAAAGTGTCTTAAACCAAATCTAAAATTACAGAGGTCAGCAACTTTCTCCCAAAAAGGGGAAGGGGTAATGGTAATTTTTGTCATTTAAAATTACATCCCGCGTTTTGAGGATTTTTTCCGAGAGTTAGAAGTATATGAACATGAACAAATGAAATACCCAAAGTCATCATCAGCAATTATCTATATATACGAGGGTTGTCCCAAAATAATGTAGACAGGACACATAATTTATAATCTGTTCACTGGAATTTCATTAGACTTCTATATTTTCTTCAATGACCCTTTGGCAAACAATGCTGAAAAGTTCAAATCTGTACTTTATTTATTTCTCGAGAAAATGAATAATTAGTAACAACAAGTTTTGTCAGGCGGCGCAATGTGCGACGTCAAAAATTTCCAGTTTTACGTTGTTGCTAAACCCTCCACATCGTTCACGATAACATTAACGTTTTATTTCCGAAAATGTCTTAGAAAAAATATTATCTTTGAACATGTACTCTGCGTGCACATTTAATATATATTTCTAGTTTTGTTTTGTTTTTAAATATTTTCTAAGTACAAACGATCTGTCGGCTCCAAACTTGCCCTGTATTACTTGTTGTCTAACGTCCGTCTTACCGAAATGTGTCGTTCAACATTTTGACGTCCATTGATATCGTTCGGGGTTTCTTTTTTCCACTTATTGTCATCATACTTGTTCAAATATTTTCAATGTTGTTTAACTACTTATTCACAAAACGCATTTCTCATCGATTTTGTTAATTTCATTTACTTCCAAAGCCGCTTAGTTTTTATTTCATGGTCTTTACAAAATTGTATCAGTTACTGCTGCGCCGCCTTAAACGCTGAAAACGTCATTTTATTACCACTTAACTTTTCAACTTGTCACAAAACGCGCTATAAAATATTTAAAAGTTTTGTTATAGCCAAAACATTTTCTGAGTAAATAATAGAATTATTATCAAATATCGGTGTATGTTTTATTTGAATTTTTTCATCCGAAAAGTACTTTTCCGCCCAATTTTCAATTCATTATGTTGGTTTTAACTTTTTGTTTTTGACATTGCGCTGCATGTCGAATTTCTGATCTAACATGATTTCATTTCACTAATTTAATCTCAAACAATATTCGATTTTAAAACATTATTTGAATGCAAATTTCTTGAACCCTTTGTGGCACAAATTTCATCTTCCTTTGTCTTCGATTAACTGAATAACGCCACTTGTCTACGCTATTTTGGGACAACCCTCGTACATTACTTAAAACAATAGCAAACATCAATTAGATAATATATGATTTAATTAATGTACTTGCTATCCTCTATAAACGAGTTATGCGTGATGAAAACGATGTTAATTGTTTCGATATCTTGATAGATCGACAGTTTTATAAGCTTTCGATTGTATACAAACGCTTTTTACAAAAGCTATGTATCAAATGTGGATCCAAACAGAAGGAATTGAAAACAACCGCATGTGGTATTTTAAACCATGTTTCGAACAGTGAGTGTAAACGTCATTACGCGTTTTGAACATAGATAGTATATTCAATTATTGTTAGATTAATTGAAACGTTCAAAGAGCTAAAGCCACGAAGGGTCAAAATCGGCATAATATCCAAATTTAACAATATTACCAGGAAACAATCTCAGAACAATGTACTTCACAAAAATATAAGCCTTGGCTTGGTTTGGTCCCGGTAGGACGCATGGAAAGAGCATGTGTTTAACGTTGGTTTACAAACGCTTTATGACGTCATATTAAATACAATGGCATTAGCTTTTCATGAACAAATTCAAACTACTAAAATTATTTAAAATCAGTGCACAATCACAAAGTTAAGTTCTTTAACCCAAACACCAGAGTAAAACATTTACATTCATATACGTTTCATGGATTATTTGAGCTTCAAATTTTTTTTTATTGAAATTAATACAGAATTCTGTTATCTTGCTTAAAGTAAATATGATTATAGTAATCCGTCATCTTATTTATTTTTAAGTCAGTAAACAAGCGTTTAAACGTTCAAATCAATTATTTTTTAAACCTTACTCCAAAAGCTGATATTATTAATAAGTACAATGTACATCAGATAATGCACGGAGCCTTTTTTCTAGCGATTTGAGGGAGGGGGAATACAAGAAAAGTTTTACGCGAGTTTCAGGCAAAGCGTGTACACGGCATTGGCAAAGCGGGTATCGTGTAAAACGGGGTTTTTTTTTCATGCGGTTCCTCTTTAAATTTTACATGGACAGTAAGAACAAATAGAATTTGAGTAAAAAGTCTTTCATACTTTTCATACCGTTACAAACAGGGTTGGCCGGGAAATACCAGTGCTGGGAATTACCGGTGGTAAATACCGGTATTTCCCGTCCCGGTAAATACTACTGTTTTTAACTAAACTGGGAAATACTGGGAAATACAGATTTATAATCTTTATTTATTAACTTTGTTCAATGTAAAACTTATTTTTTGGATATTAGATATTAACAATAAGCATCAAAACACAATTTAGCATACTTTGCCATTTCACTGTTAGTTTATGAATCTTAAATTCACCAGATCACCTATTCCTAAAGACTTCTATAGCTGCTAATGTACAAATTTTAGTCCAGCTTTTTAAACTTTAAGTTTTGAGCTTTACAGATTTATAATTCAAAGCACAAAAAAACTGTTATAATTACTGTAGGTGTTACAAGTAACAATTAAATAATCACACATGTTGTTTTAATAAATAATTGACAATGACAGTTTTGTGCTCCTGTTTTGGGTAGATATATACTATGAGTGGGGCTATTTGGCTTCTTCTTAGGTGTGTTGCATACTGAGGTAGTGACACAGTCACATTTTATTTTTTCACAATTTTCTTGCCCCATTTTCACAATTTCGCCAAATAACCAGAAAATGGAACTTTTGATATCATGTTTATGATTACTGTATTGATGCACCTATACCTGACTAAAGTCTCAAAAACAAAATAACAATATGGTCAATGAATGAACCATGTTTGGAGTATTCATAAGAAGATAACCAATGCCTTACTGACCAGTCAAAACTTGTTAAAATCAAAGAACATTATAAAATGTCATAAAGCTGACAAGGTGTACTATTGTCTTCATCCCTACAGATTTGATTAAGACTAATGTCTAAGTATGAAGTACTATAATATGTAGTTGTACTTAATTTCCCAATATTTCCCGGGAAATACCAGTAATTGCCGGGAATTACCAGTATTTCCCACCGTCCTGGGAAATATGAGTATTTCCCGCTTTTTTGCCAACCCTGGTTACAAAGATTCAAATACACAATATCAATCAACGTTTTATATACAGTTTGAAGAAATGACTTCTATAGACATTTAATTCATAACCAAGTTTTGGTAACATTTTACGTATTTGTTGTTATATAATAGCAAATGACAAGCATCCGGGTTCCCCAAACTCGTACATGTATTTTCCTTCAATAACTGAAATTATTTTGTTGTGAACAATCAGCAAACATATCTCTTGGATATTCCATAACACCCGATTTAGCTGAACCAGTCAATCAAGCTCTATTTGTATTTTGTCTTTGTTTGTTTTGTTTTGTTTTTGTTTTTTTGTTTTTTTAGGGGGGGGGGGTGCTGGACTGTAAAGTGTCTCGTTGTTGTCAGCAGTCATTAGAAGTAACTTTTAAATAAGTTTGAATATTAATTTTGATTAATTTTACAATTTAAATGACAGTGCTGGATTGTGAAGTGTTTTGTTGTTGTCAGCAGTCATTAGAAGTATTAACTTTAAATACGTTTGAATATTAATTTTGATTAATTTTACAATTTAAATGACAGTGTTTTCCCTAGAACATTTTTAATGCATGGGGGAAGTTTGTCAGAGTTAGTATGCGGTGCGGCGTAAAAGCGCCCCAGCTGGCAAAATCACTGCGGGTTTAAATGATACAACAATTTGCTGAAATGTACTACATGATGTACTATAATTCATGCAATTTTATGAAATCTACGTAAACAATTATTATTTATATTCATAATTATATTTATCTACAATTTTTCGGGAGGGGGGGGAGGTTGGGGGGTGTTCTAGCAAAACTTATAACTTTTTTTTTCAAAATCAATTTTTTCAAGAGGCTAGCCTTCACAAGAAATAAAGATTCAAAAGGCAGTTCAAAACCTTCTGTTCTATTCTTTTTCCTACATATTATTTAGATAGTTTTTTTTAAGGGATGGGGTGAAGAAGAAATAGGCAGAACAAGTCAATACATTTACAGCAAACTTAATTCAACTTGTTCTGGATAGTGTATATATATTTCTTGTTTAAATTGGGGGTTTATATAAAAGTTTCTGTGATATCTAGAAACCAGTCCCCTTCCCTTTACATACATGAGTGTACACAGTCAATCATTTTTAGAGGCATAGTATATACGATGTTTCTGTTCAAGTGACAACGCTTCCGTGTATTTCCTTTATTCTCAAGTTTCCAATATCCTTGCGACAAATAAACAGTTCAAGCATATCGAAACCAAGCTAACACCATCGAGTGAACTTTGTGCTGTTTTTAGAATCTTGAAAAATCCACAACATTCGATAATGGCGGAGATGTCGAAGAGGGCACATTATACTGAAACAAAACGCCTCTATTTATGCATTTTTACCGATTCATATCGGGACGCATGGCGGCACTTTGTGATGCATGACGGGGGATGTTCTATGCATGGCGGTACCGCGGTAAACGGTAAACGACCTGAATGATTGGAGAATGTGCAAATAATTGAATCAAATTATTTCCATGAAAAATTATCTCTACCTACTCAATGCGATGAGAAAAAATCCATGATAATCATAATCAATGTTTTTATCTATAACAATATTAATTAAGACTTATCTTTTGTTCCAAGTTATCAACCTTTAAATTAAAACATAAACAGCAGAAAATGAAACACTAGAATAAAACCTACATCTCCATGGAATTGAACACACTTTGGAATTCCAATAAATGGAACGAATTTAAATATTTGCCGTTATACGAATCTGAATGTTCTTTTCGACAAATAAATACACGTTGTTCGAGTTATCTCCCCTTTTGTAAACAGTGACCATGGCGACATGGTGATGAGTGTTATATAATGATGGATTTATGCAGTTATCATAGTACAAAGGGATACTTTAAGAGTTTACACATTATCAAATTACCTTTTCATTTCAGGAATCATCGTATTGATAAGTTGACTTTGGCCTTTTAATACAAAATCAACGGTCATAGGCGAGCTAACACGTTATACCTGCAATATTAAGACGACGTACCTGTATACGCTTAGTATTAAAACGAGTGTTTTTCGTTTTCAGTTAAAACTAACGAAAGGAAAATTAATAATAAAAAAAAAAAAAATCATATTTTTGCATTTCAAACATTTCTGTAATCAGACAAGCAATATAGAGGCATTATTTAAAATATATTTGAGGGGTTTTCCCGTGATTCTACTCTTCCGATAAGTGTGAAGCTGATAGTAAAGTTGGATTTTAGATGTGGCCACACCTCTTGAACAAAATAAAAGTATGCAATATTTTTCTTCTAAATGACATATATTTAATTTTGTTCATCGGGCGTGGCCATCTCGAAAATTTGGAATAAATGCTATAAAATTGATATTTTCAGCGAAAAACGCTAAAGCGCGCGTGTTTTAACGTCTACAGTACAGCTATGACGTCATAGCGGAATTTTTTTTGAGGTACATTTTTACGCTCAATACCTATAAGTTTTATTTTCATTACTATTTTTCCTCTCCGCTTTTTTTCATTTTCCATGAAAAAATAGGCCGATATTGCCCTTCGTGGCTTAAATTCTTTAATTTTTCAAAACTGTAATGCACATCTATGGAACAGTTCCTATCATATCCCAAGATATGATGTGTCTATCCATTAAATCATAAAAGGAGTTCTAGGATCTATGTTTTTTTTGAAGTGATAAACGTCAATTTTCTGCTACTATTTGACTCCCTGGATGAAATTTAAATTTTTAAAACCTTACTGCACATCTATAGGACAGTCCCTATCATATCCCAAGATATGATGTGTCTATTTTTTTCACGCAATTACGTCATTGTTGCTGAGCGCAGACATAATTGGTCACGTGACGCACCCGCCATTACAATCGTGAAACAGTAAAGATGTATCAAGGCGGAGGTGGTGAATCGTGTGCGGTTTTTCGCTGCATTAACAACAGAAAAATGTTATACATATGGAAGCAATCTATTTGTCAAGAGCACGAAAGTATTTTTCACAAAGATTGCCCTTGTGTCGTCCCGTTCAGCCTACATAAAATACCTAAAGAGGAGAACGAGAGACTGAAATGGCAGCGGGCATTACATCGGAATGATCTGCCGAAGAATGTATTCGTGTGTTCCACCCATTTCATTGACGGACGACCAACAGCAAGAAATTCAACACCCACTTTGAATTTAGGTTAGTGTAAAATGCCCCTGCATCACTGAAGAACGGGTGTATGTATGAAAATTCGGGCTGACAGTACGGTCTGCCATCCCGAATATTTATGAATGAAAACATCAACTGAAATGTTACAGTGAATGTGCATGAGACTTTTAAGGTGCTATTTAAATAAGTTTACACATAAAATGAAATAGGTTTGAATAATTTGAAGTATGTATATTCTTAGCTTGACATATATTCAAACAGTTGTCAAACTGTTGTATGGTTATGAATAAGACATTACTCATTACTATTTTCACCTTCTCTGCTTTTGTATATATATTATAGTGATATTTCAAACAATATTTACAGACCCTGAAACGTGCTACTACACCAGTTGCACGGTTCGGTTCGTTACGCTTTTTGAACGGTACGGTTCGCTTTGTGAACGGTACGGTTCGTTTTGTGAACGGTACGGTTCGCTTTGTGAACGGTACGGTACGCTTTGTGAACGGTACGGTACGCTTTGTGAACGGAACGGTTCGCTTCTTGCACGGTACGCTTTGCTAAAAATAGCTGCACGCTTTGTGAACGGTTTGCGCGCTTTATTAATGAGGTAGGCGTGGCCTGCACGCTTTGATTTTTCTCAATATAATTTTGTGTAGTTTTTGTCCGATCTACTTCAGCATGGTGGTAATTATGACAAGAATTTTTCTTTATTTATATGATATATTACAAGAGTATTTCAATCGATCTATTTAAAATCAGGACTTCCATCCGTTCCCCCGTTTTTGATACGTTGCGCGAAACGTGTACTCAGTGACAACCGGGAAGCGGGGGTAATTTTTAATTTTGATCAATCTGTTATTATTAGTATTTAATTAAGATAAATGTAATCATTAAGATAGATTAAAAGAACTGATTGACTTTAATCCGATATATTTTTGTTAATTCAGCGAGCTGTCGATAATTTTTTAAATCGTCTTAAGTTTTTATTTCTATACATGTACTTGAGTTGAAGTCCTTAAATATTTCTAATCCATTAAAAATTTCTACAAAAAATTGCCCCGACTTTATTCCGATATTTCTTTAGTTTCCTTTACCGTTGTCTTGATTCTCGGCTAGTTGTTATTATTCAAAATTCGTATGATCATTCTTTATTGCGTACTACTGTAGTACTACTGCCGATCGCCGATTGCCTTAGTGAATAGACGATGTAAAATTAATGATAAGATAAACAATGAATTTCAGATAAGAAATCTTGAATTAAACTGTTATATAGTTTTTTGACACGAATTTTATTCATTTAAATATTGATTCTATGATTTTCTGCAATTGTTCGTATACACAGATGATACCTACATGTACATGTAACCCGTCATCGCTTCTCTTATCTGAACTAAGATCGCGTGTATAGTCAAAATATGGCAATTAGTTTTTGTTTTTCCGTTAAACTATACATGTAAATGTAACATATTCTTAGGATATGTACACAACTGGATATACACAACAAGTCAATAACTTTTATATATGTAATGGCGATATTTATCATTCTGTTGAACAAGTGTCCGCTCTTCACTGTATGCATGCGATTTAGCTGACGTTTTACAAATGCTGACTAACCTGTTTATAATTTATTTACCTTTTTACACACAAACTTGTTGTAAATAGGACACGAAAAAATACCCGGTAATCAACAAATGAATGTTCAAAGTGATAAATATATAAGAATTTATCAAGTAACAAAATAATACGACAGCGACGGAAAACGACTCTGATCGCCAGTACCTGAATTATAATCATGAAATCGGAAAGAAATTATTGTTGAATAATTTAAAATAGGAACACTCTTTTCAATAGGGATTTAATGAAAACATAAAACAAAAATGTTTCATTCGATAATTTTCTTCTAGCCCTATAGGAGGAGCCAAGTAGCACGCAGCGCATGGCGTGATCTGTACTGTTATACTTAAACTGATTGACAGGCGAAGCACGTGGAGTCCTGAGATAAAATCCCGCTCAAATGACCAACTATAGAAACTTAAAGCGAAATAATAAAGTTCATTAATAAAACTTAAATTTAAGTATTATAATCAACACACAAGCTCTCTCTCTCTCTCTCTCTCTCTCTCTCTCTCTCTCTCTCTCTCTCTCTCTCTCTCTCTCTCTCTCTATTTGAGGGTGTATGTGATTGTGTGCAAACAATTTTGAATTATTAGATTTTTATTTGTATGAATTTAATTCATCTATTTTAGACTCATGGTTTTCAGAACGATTTCAACACAATGACTAAAAGTTTGTACAGTGGACGATGTACATATAGATTGATCTCGACGGTTTAAATTTCGACGCTATTTCACATCACATATATTAGATTGAAAATAAATTTAAAAAGAGCTGTGTTTGTCCTTACATGTACTTGTTATCTCATTCAACTGTCTATGATGTAATTAATCATTTTTTGATACATTAATGTACCCGGTAAATGATATTTTATCGCAAGTTAATATGTGAAAATCCCGCATGTACAGAGTCGCTGAATTGTTCTACGGATCCACGCGCCGATAGTCTTACATGTAGTTGTTTGTGTTCATTTCTACAGACAGTTCTTTTGTTTTTTAGAGATTAAGAAAAGCCATGAAACTAACAAAGTATAAGTAAGATATATTTAGACTATACACACGACAGATTGTGATGAGTTACCTAACAGGTGTCCGTGGAAAGGTGTTAATACCGGCATCTCGTGTACACCTGTTTAAGCGTCCAAATATACAGAGTTAGTTGTAAAGTACAATAACTGCTTAAAAACAAAGAAAGGCAATAACACCTGTTGTGTATAGAACCAAAGATCAGCTTCTGTACTCGTGTTTCGCGCGAGTGATTTTTGTTCATGTGAAATCACGACGCCATTACCAGCTATCCGGGAAATAAAGTTGAAAGTTATTTTATGGAATGCGTGTACTCTTTCCCGTTCAATGCTTGCATTTAATAAAATTATTTAATAAATATAATTGTGTGAACGTTAATAGTTTACAATGTTTAAGAAATCGGCGATGCAAGTTTTGTCGAAAAACAAAGAAATGATTACGGTCTAAGAAAGGAAATATTTTTGTAACTGTTTTAATAAGAATTACAGTTTTAAATCTTAGTATGTGTTATCTTATCCCGTATAAAAAATCTAGCTAAATATTGAACTTATCTGGTCAGCGATAATCTCCGTCCGTACTCATCTAAAGACATTAGGTCAATAAGCCGTATATGGAAGTTGCACGCTTATTGCACGGTACGGTACGCTTTTTTGTCCGTCTAGAGGCGGGTCTTGCATAAATTATCTTGCACGCTATTTGCACGGTACGGTTCGCTTTGTGAACGGTACGGTTCGCTTTGTGAACGGTACGATTCGTTTTGTGAACGGTACGGTACGCTTTGTGAACGGTACGTTTCGTTTTGTGAACGGTACGGTTCGTTTCTTGCACGGAACGGTACGGTTCGTTTTAGAGGTGTAGTAGCACGTTTCAGGGTCTGTAGTAGCGTACCAATAAGCAATACTAATTAAAGCCATCATATGACAATTTAATCTATATTAGTACATGTATATAAAAACATATGAATGTATTTTTTTTTAATTTAGTATTATTTTTAAAAATGCATTGTAGGGTATGAAGCTCCCATCAAAGTTGGGCGTCAGCTTTTAAAGAGAAAGTCTGTCACTTAAGAGAAATTACAGACAAAGGGGACATACGGGTATGTTTATGTATTATTGATTTAATCAAATGAAAGGGGGGCACATTTGATGTGTCTTAATGCATATGGTGCAGAAAAAACTGACAAAATTTATTTCTCTTTCTCTCTTTCTCTCTCAAAAAAAAAAATCAACCGCGCATTCAATTTTGAAATAAGCTTTGAAAAATCAAGTCCCGATTTCTTCAATGTGCAGCCGAATATTAATGCATCTTAAAGTATTTCATGGAAATTCATATGCAATGTATGTGTCCAAAATGCATAGTCTTGTTCTTAAAACACATAAGATAAGAAAAAAGCCAAGAATACATTCCTTGCTAAATATATTAGAAAGAAAAATTAAAAACAATGGACAAAACACAGGTCTCCGTAACTAATTGGTTTAGCAGAAGCATTTACTTTGAGGCTGTTCAGGTTTTTATTGTGCTATTTATAGTAACATTGATTTTCCTGCCTGCAGTGAGGGCGCTGCTTTACGCAAACCTTGGCTAAAAAATCACATGATACTTGGGATTTCCAGTAGTACTTTTAAGTGTTAAAGGAGAAGACTTCAGTCACAATGAACAAATATATTATTGTTCTATGTAGAATTTTTTTGCTTATGTTTGACAATTATGTTTTGGTATACTTTTGTTATAGGTTTGAACCCACACTAAAACAACAAAAGCTGGTTTCTGAAGATGAAGTTGAAACTGTCAACACTAATCAGTTCACCATTAAACCAAAGACAACATCATTTTCCACTCAAACGGACATGACCGAAAGCAGATCAACAGGCACCAAGTGGATAGATACCACACTGCATGAGCATGAATATGCAAGGCCTTGTGTTTCAGGATCTAGAGATACAGGAACACAGACGAGACCCAGTGAGACTGAAGACAAAGGAGTAAACTGCAGCACTCTTCATATTCGCTTAACCTCTGCTGACATAACATCCGACTCCTTATCCTTGCTGTACACAGGACTGCCTTTGAAAACTTTTAGATTTGTTTTGAATGTTATGCAAAATATGGATGACCCACCTAAATTTACCATGCCTGTTTCAGATCAAGTTTTATTGGTTCTTATGAAATTAAGGCTGAATCTTCTGTTTGGGGATATTGCCAACAGACTTGGGATATCAGAGTCTCTTGCATGCACCATTTTCAATCAAAGACTCTCTTTTATGGCTTTAAAACTGAAAAAACTTAATAGTTTGGCTTCCCCGTGAAACAATTCGAGCAACTATGCCGAAGTCTTTTCGTGAAAACTATCCAAAGACTACAGTCATCATTGATTGTGCCGAGACTTTCATTCAACGAGCTAAAAACTTGAAAACAAGAGGTGAAACATACAGTCATTACAAGTCCCACAATACAGGAAAGTATTTGGTTGGTATTGCAACACATGGA
The DNA here is from genome assembly GCF_963853765.1 of Magallana gigas. Lineage (NCBI taxonomy): Eukaryota > Metazoa > Mollusca > Bivalvia > Ostreida > Ostreidae > Magallana > Magallana gigas. The sequence continues at coordinate 18,650,592 of NC_088853.1, read as the reverse complement.
CAAATTATGTTTATCTTAAAGGGTTTTGGAGGACGTTCTAGTGATAAAGCAATTGTAGAAAAATCTGGCATTTTAAACTATCTTCTTCCTGGAGATGAAATTATGGCCGATCGAGGCTTTAGCATTGGTGACCTTCTATTCCCTCTCAAAGTGAAACTTAACATTCCAGCTTTTACCAAAGGTAAAGACCAACTTTCAGAAAAGGATGTAACAGAAACGCGCAGAATTGCCACCGTACGGATTCACGTGGAAAGGGCTATACGACGTTTCAAGGTGTTCTGCATACTAAGTCAGGTAGTTCCAGTTACCTCTGAAAAGAAACTCAGTGACTACTTGATTGTTTGTGCTGCATTGGTAAATCTGCGATCTGATCTTATTAAAGATGATGACGATGAGTGACAGATGATATTTGAAAGTTTCAGTGATGTAACAGTAAATGATGCATGATATTATTTGACGTTTTCACTGATGTAAATGACACAAAGTTGAAACATGAATAATAGATTTGTATTAGGTTTTATATACCAGTCTAATTAAGGTCCAGTTCATGATTCCTTGAGTATATCTGCTCATAGTATGACGAATGCTAAATAATGTATTTTAGGCAAAGCCAATGCCATATCTTGAATTAAGACTATTGTTATAAGTCTTTATTAATATGATGTGAATTAAATTCTTCATCAAAAATATTTTTTTAACATGTAATTGGGTTTAATTGAAGATAAGAGGATGTTGTGTGATAATGAACTTATTTTGAATGCTCTTCATGTTCAGGAATAAATAATTAACACAGATTGAAAAATAGTTGACTGTATTTCAGCATTAAGTCTGACATCAAAAACTTCATTCAGCTTCATGTACATGTGTATACACATGTATGCATCATTTAGAAAATTTAACATATTTTTTACTTATTTTAAATCTGCCACATTCAAAGTCATCAGCTACTTTTGGTAAAAGTTTGTTGAAGTAAAAACAACATAGTCTTGAAATAGCTGCTTCACAAAACTGTTGGTCATATTGTATATCAATGACCTTGTATTCATTAGTTGTCCATATAACAAGTTTGCACAGCTGCATCTGTGTTACATGCAAAGTTAACAGCATTTGAAGGTAATCGCCCCTTGATCTGTTATGCTTAACATATAATGTAACATTTTGCAAGGATTTCACAACATCATATTTATCAATTGTAGATAAGCTGTCAAGTGATCATTCTTAGGTATTGGACATTTAATTTCTAAAAGACATTTTGAACCATCATCATTGGTTACTATTCCATCTGGGGAAACACTTAGCCAGGGCTCTTCAAAGGAAACTATGGTCCCTGTATCTTCTATGTGCCATCCAGATGAACGCAACTGTTGTTTTGCAAGAATTTCACCTTCTTGTCCATGTCTAGTAAATTTGTTTCCTGCGAAGGAAGGGTACATATGTTCTCTTAAAAAGTTATCACTATTTGTAGTGTCACGAACGGGAATCTTGTGAGCACTACTGCCAGTTATTCTTATTTTTCTACTGTTGTGCCACAATTCAGATTCACTTTGTGAAATTGTTGCCATCGATAACGATTGAATTTGGGCATCATTAAGTTTTATGTACCTGTTATAAAACGCACAAAACTTTTCACAAGATTTCACCTGTATGCTCAGTATGAGGCTCGGATGAAGGTTCGAAAAGATATTTGTTTATATTTGCGTGCATAGATTTACTTAAAAGAGAATTTTCTAAAAGAAATAATTCTTTAAGTTCTGAGTTTTCCACAAAATATTTCAAAGATTGATGTGATACAAACATTGGGAAGATAGATATTGTATTTTGTGGTTTTTCAGCATTGTTGTTAACCTCACTGCCATATTTATGTTTTTTAAAGCCCATCTCTTCAAGAACACCTGGTTCAAGGTTTCTTGTCGCACCCTTATTCCACTGCATCTGCTCATCTGTACAAGATTTTCCCGTAAATTCTAACCTTACAGCATGCTCAATTTTCCACAAAAGTGCGCCTACATGACTACACCTTTTACTGTTCCCAGCCATACATGATTATCCCCCGTTTAGAATTGTGCCGATCATATCACAGAATACCCATGCATTGTGAAACTCTGAATTTATTTTTTGTGACGGGGGCACTTCAGATTTCAGAATAACTGTATTGTGAATAACAAAATGAAGAATTTTTCCGACAAAACGTCCAATGATTTGTAATTTTTCATGTTTTCGCCGTCACATGCTCTACTTAAAATCAAATAATTGTAGATATCGCCATATTCTACTTGTGGCCACTCACGAATGTCATCCTTCCATTCACCGGTTTTGACGTCTTTTGGGGAAGAAATCATTCGATCAGTATCTTTTTTTGCATTGACTCTTATCTATGATTTACATAAACGAAAAATATAATACAGTTTCATATAACAAAACTTTGCTAGCAAGAAGTTTATGTTACCGGGAAATGGTCGCTACCGCGTTTGTTTATCCAGCGTTACGGTTACAATGGCAGCTGTTTTCCGCGACACCTATGGCGATGAAATTTTACTAAGGGAAATAACTGGAAAAAGTCGTCCATAGAACAGTCCCTATCATATCCCAAGATTTGATGTGTCTATCCATTAAATCATAAGAGGAGCTCTTGGATCTATGGGTTTTTTTTAGTGATAAACGTCAATTTTCTGCTACTATTTGACTCCCTGGATGAAATTTAAATTTTTAAAACCTTATTGCACATCTATAGGACAGCCCCAATTATATCTTTAGAGATGACATAGCTACTCCAAAAGTTGTAAGAGGAGTTCTGGGTACCATACATTTTTTGCAAAAAACGTCATTTTTTGTTGCCCACTGATCCCCTTAATAAAAAAGAAATCTGGAACCTGATCACACCTCAATATGACACCCCCAATCATATTCTAGAAGATCATTTGACTACTGCCAAAAAAAATGACGTTTTTGAAACCAGTTTTTTGTTAAAAAAACAAAAACAAAAAAAAACAAACAAACAAACGTCATTTTCAGCCATCAAATGGCCCCCCAGAACAAAATTGAAAATTCCGAAACCTTATTGCGCATCTATAGGATACCCTAAAACATATTCCAAAAGATGTCTACTGTTGAAAATGTAGGAGGAGTTCGAGGAAGAAGGTTTTTTGTGAAAAAACGTCATTTTTACCAATTATTTGACCACCAGGACTAACAGAGAATTTTTGAAACCTTTTAACAAAACAACATGATACCCCAAATCAAACTCCAAGAGTTCAGTTTGCTGGTTTATAAGATGTAAAAGCAGTTTGAGAAAGTAAAACGTGACAGACGGACGGACGGAACAGGGTAACAACAATATACCTGAACTTTCTTTAGAAAGTGCGGGTATGATTAGAAAGTCTTTTACTTCTCTTCAACTCTGGTTTTGATTTTCAAAGTTTGGGAAATTCGTTGTGTTCTTGGACCAATTTTTAATCTTGAATTCGTTGAATGTGGTTCCTGTTCTCTTGTGGTTTAGTCTGTTGAATATTGTTTTTTCTTTATGCTCTATAGAAGTTGAACTTCTCGAAGTTGTTATGGATCTAATGTTTAAAGCTGTGTCATCAAGCATGACTTTTGTTTCATGATCTCCTCTAAAGTAGTAACATACTTTCCCATGTCCAGATTGATCACTCGAAGTTCTAGTTCATCCAGGTAGTGTCTCAAATCAGCTCCATCTTCATTTGCCATGTTTTGTGATATGTTGAAGCTCTCACTGCATGGCTCCACGTTGGAATGAGTTTTCTGCATTTGTACTTCAAGCTGGTTGTTCAAATCTTCTAGATTCTTCATCTTCTGTTCTAAATCTGAATTTTCTCTCTATATTTTGTGGATTTTGTGACTCTTGAAAAATGACTTTCTTTTTAGTTTGAAGTTCTCTCTCCATAACTGCAAAATCTCTTATTTAAGCTTTTCCACTATTTCTTCTTGTGCTTGGTTTTCCTTCTTTGTATTATAGATTGTGTAGAAAGCTGATTTTTTTTCTGCTGGTTTGTTCTTGTCTGAGCAGTTTCTCCCTTTTTTAGTTTGGTGTTCAGTTTGTTTGTCTCCTTAGGTGTGGGTACTTTCTCTTTCTCTTTACATCGATCTCCATTCAGCTGTTTTGAGTAATGTAGTTGGAATGACTGATCTAGTTGACGTGATTCTTTCTCCTTTGTCCTCTCTGAATTTTTGAATGAGCTTGTAGATGATGGCTTCAGGAATTGGGACTTGTAACATATGCTGGTGTGATGAGTCTTCTTACAAATCCTGGATTTGAAACGTGACTGTCAATTATCAACTTTGTGTTTCCCTAAACAGTTGAAGCACACTCTTTTTTTCTTTTACGGTGGATATTCTCGCTTCACAATCTTGAATGATATGGCAAGTTGTTGGTGAATGGTTCCCATTACAAAATAAACATAGCTTAATAAAACTTTGTGGCTTGTTAGTCTTTTTATGACTTGACCCAACAGCCAAGTTACCTGCTGGAATGAATTCCTGGGATTCATGGCTTGATTTTAGATTGCTAACTTGTCCAGCATCTTGAATGCATGGCTCTACCTTTATGGTTTTCCTTAGTAACTGCAAATTTCAGATATCATCATAATCTTTTTTTCCACTGTATTATGAGTCTTAAGGTTTCCCAAGATACCTTTTGAAGTGTCTTTACATTGAGCAATCTCTTGTGCATTTACATTTAAATTGATGGATGTAGATTGATGAACATTCATTCTCTAAAGTATTGGTAGATGAAGCGCTCTTTGTCACTTCTGCTAATCTTAGTCTTAACTGTAACATGTACTCAACTGAATCTCTGTTCTCCATTTGGATCTCTTCTTCACTCGATAATTCTTATAAGATATGGCTGTTGATTTTCTCTAATGTGTCTTGTTTCTCCTCCAGTATCTTGATCATTGCAGAATGCTCATCCTCATTGTTGGTCTCAGAAAAACTCCTAAAAATTCGTGTAATAGTTCCACGATGTCCTAATCGCATCGCCTTCAATCTGGATACATGCCTGTTCTCCTCTGGTCACGGTACCAAAATGTTGCGATTGTATAGTGGTTATACTCTTTGAGTCAGATAGAAACGAAAATACGTCTGTACACTTTGACTGGTTTATCTAGACTAACTTTCAAACATAAACATATTATCATAACGTAACCATTACGTCATACTATGATGACGTCATAATAGCAGTGTCTCCCAATGTCACATGCACCTTGACGTCATATAAGATATTTACCAACACACCTGGATTGAGGTTTACTATGTTTCTTATCTTACGCAAAAATATCATTACTTAAGAACTTCGTAAGTTTTAACTTAAGATAAGAATGTTCTGTTTTATTCGTAAACCTTAACTTACGAAACGGTCGCACGTTTCTGTAATGGAACTCTCTTATAACGGAGGTGTGAATATTCGTAGTTACGAACGCTGCGCAAGCCACTCTTTAAGGGGATAACCCGAATCACCTATCAGCCAACCTCCATCCTGAAGGCTTTCAATCAAATGTGGCAATAAGCTGTTTTGCAGAATGTACGCATCATGAGTTGCTCCTGGAAATTTGCAGACGGCATTTGTGAACCTGAAAATCGATTAAAATTTGGAAAATAAAGACAAAAGTATTTCTTAAATGTAAGCTTTTAAAACGTTTAAACTTTTAATTAGCAATTCATCTTTTTTTAACTTGAAGGTTTTAATATCCAATCCTTAAATCTGCGTCAACAACCACTTGCACGTTTATAGAATGGAAACCCTTTCTGCAGACATACAGATGTTCATCATCTGTTCCCATGCCTTGTATGGGTATCTGAGTCCCATCGATGGCACCAATCACATTTGGGAACCCAGCAATTTTGTAGAAAGACGCCTTGATACGTGAAATGTGTTCCCTCCTTGTAGGGAACTCGATGTTCTGCAATGCTTTGCAGACAGCATCGACCACTCTATGAACAGCCAGACAACCAGATGATTTAGAAATCCCATGATTGTCGGTTGTTTCTGATAGATAGTCTTTTTTAGCCAGGAAACGCAGGCATGTTAGAACCTGGAATGATTTAAAAGTACTTATATGACATCACATACGTGTAGTATGCTTATAAAAGAGGGTAGGACAGCCTGGAAATAAGTTCAAAATCTTCGACAAGCAAAACAAAGTAAATGAAATAAAATGAATAAAAGATAATGATAACATATAGTAGTGTGACTTAGTTTTAATTTTAGTTTTGTATAGTATTTAGGTATTTTGATTCACATCTCATTCATTCACTTATTCATTCAAACTCTCACTCTTTGCGCTGCTCTGCATCACTGTGTTGCGTGTGATTAAACCTAAACACCCCTATTTTAAATAATGGTTCAGTCAAAAAATATAGAATACAGAAATTATTTTGGAATACTCCATTTGTATGAAGGTGTTTTTGTTATTCTACGCTTTGATTAATCAGTATTAGTCACTGCTGACAGTGGCGGGAGTATTTGTAATTTTGTAATTAATTCTGCAAGACTTAAAAGCTTAGTGAAAAGTGAAGGCGGGTGTGACTTGTCAACTTTATGACTTACAACAATTTCCACTCTTAGACCTGTATTAAGAGTAATTCTCTTTTAAACTTTAGTGATTTATTGCTAAAGTTTAGATATAGGATATAAATAAATGATGAATAAATATGTTTAACCAGTATGAGTGTGGAGAGTGAATGTTTTTAATAGAGTATATGTGTGTAACCTTGTAATGAATTATCATGAAAAGCTACAAGTAAATGTTTTATTCATTAAATTGCCCAGACTGTTCATTCATTCATTCTATCTTTATTTCCTCTCATAGGAGATGGCATGACATTTTAACACAAATAATAAATACAGCACATGAGTTACAAAGTTAATAGAAGTTATAGTGAAAAGGGGAATATAATTAAATTGAGTAAAGTAAATTTACGATATTCATTGTATACTGAATGTAGTGATCGATTCATGATATGAAATCCAAAAAATAGGACCTGCACTCAGTTCCATAAATTGGTTAATATATGTTTCTGTCATTGCTGTAAATAGTTTTATTGATATTTATTACATACTTAGTAATAAATATAGGTTTTTTGCACATGTGATACAGATGACATCACAAAATCCGTATCGGCCTCCGGGGCTGATACAGGTTATCAGCCCTCCAGGGCTGATACGGATCCGTATCACACCCCTTGCGGAACTCCTCTGCCTTTTTTCGCTTCGGCATTTTTGCATGTTTACAGACGAAAAAAAACATTTTCAGTTACAGTCGACATTATTAAGTGCAATTGAAAACTTCAAATGTTTCAAATGTTTTAAAGCAGTCAACTTTTAAAACCTGATGAAATTCCGTTCTGTGGCTTCATGTTTGTTAAAACAAGAGGAACTCATAGTTTTATTAAATACATGTACATGTCCAGACTTTCTCTAATCAATTTGTTCAAGTTGATGGGTTTTCTTTTTAAATTTATTACTAAGTATGTAATAAATATAATAATAGATACCCTTTTCCATATCACAGCTTGTATCAGCCCTCGACCAATATTAACCCTCGGGCCTTCGGCTCTCGGGCTGATATTGGAGTCTCGGGCTGATACAAGCTGTGATATGGAAAAGGGTATGTATTATTCTCTATTTATTACCGTAAATATTTCTTATCATTTGGAAATATTGTTTAACTATAAATTATCAAATTATCGCTCTTTGCTGATAATATAAATAGGTGACCTAATTAAATATATGTTTTATGTCAATGTATGTGCGATGTTTGTGTTTGTATTGTCTTTGTTGTGTGCTTATATGTTTTATGTATGTGTTTTTCTAGTGTGATTTCCTGCAATTACCGTATTCCTACAATTAATTAAAAAAATAAAACGAACCCTATAAAATCGACTTGGTGTTATTATGTCATCTGCATCAAGACCCGGTTACAATACATGTACTAATAATGAAATGAAATAAAGACTTTTCAAAGATAAATAACATTATTTGATTGGGGGAGGGTGGGGGGGGGGAGAGAAAAAGTTCGGAATTTTTAAACCAGAAATTAACACAAGTAGCGGATAAAAATGTCAAATACATTTATATCGGCTACCATTAGGCTTAACACAATTTTATGGGCCTATTAATTTAGTTTAAAAACGTCCCTGACAAAAAAGCCTCTCTCCTTTGATTTCTTTAATTCTTTAACAATGTTTTAACTTATTTCCTTAATCACCATTTTACTTTATTATGATTAATACTTGAACTATTATATTGCTTAGTATGGGTAGGGAAATATATTCTAACTATACTTGACTGTCAACAAGAAATGATGTGAATTTTACACAATAAATACAAAAAATGTGTTATATATCTTTTAGGCAATATTTAAATTTTATTTTAAATTTGTATGGTTCATCACACACAATCTTGTTAAAGGGGAACAACTCGGTGAAGTAACAATACAGTTGTGGCCCTTTTGTTTACTCTTCATCCTTCTTTCAAAATTGTGGACAAATAGACATGCTTGCAATGATATTATTCGGAATCATTCTTTGAACATAACCAACATAGTAAGTGTGTTTTTGTCAATATCATGTGTGTGATGTATTATGATGTTAATATTTTGTAAGAATTTGATTGATGGGATGCTTTATAAGTCCAGCTTCATTTAGAATTTCCTCTGTTAAGTCATATCCATTAAATTACCTGGATGTGAGCTGGAATGGCATGCAACCGCAAAGTTTGTGGTTGTATGTATTCTTTGACATCGTCTGTCAGCTGCAGAATAACTTGCCTTGGAAACCTATATCGCTCAATTAGCTCGCTGTCGGTCAACATATCAAGAACTTGACTCCTGTCTCTGAAAACGCGTTCCCGACGCAAAGCCTTGTCTTCATTTTCTCTCAAAACTTCGATAAACAATAAGCAGGCGGTCATTTTTATTCATTTTTTTTTTTAGAAAAATACGAAAAATTCTTAACTTAGAGTAGCCCATGACTGTCTTCAATAACGACGATATTTTGAAGTTACTTAAAGTTAAGAAGTTTGGTAAAACAGATATTTATCGTAACTTACGGTTACGATGAAATCTTAAACTTAAGAAGCTTAGTAAAACGCATGCCTGTTGCTCCTGAAGAGCAACCGATGTATTACATGATGTGACCTCAAAGGAAGGATTTTTCACAGTTATTAAAATTAATTATGCCGTAACCGCTCGACGGTGCTACAACTGGTGGCAGCGGTAGGAATCAAGTAATTCCTACGGCTTTTATTTTTGAAGTTTTGTGAATTGTTCTGTTTGAAATTTAAAATGTGTAACCATGGAATTAAATGCAGGAGATTCGGTGCAAAGACAAAGATTTGTGAATGTGATTGATTTTGATGAAAATGGACATCGTATGATTGTGGGACGAATGGACCTATTTGCTCACAAAGAGTGCCCAAGTTGCTACTTGATGTTCAACCGAAAAGGCAATTTCAATTGCGTCAAGCGAGTAAATAATGTTGATATTTGCTTTTACAAATGCCCATGCTGTAAATGCAGAGTGAAAGCATTTCCGGAGGAAATTGTAAATTATTAACTAACAAATTGTTATGTGATGTTTGGATTTATTGCTAAAGAAAGTGATAATGGATACATTATGGACCCCGAAACACCTAGAGCGCCGAGCACTTCAATAGCGCAAAGACATTTATTCACGGATTTCGAGAACATGGATCCGCCAGAGTGTCAGACCCCAGAATTGCCATCGCCGATATCTCCTTAAATGGATTTGAGTGTTTACGAAAACCACAATGACCAGAGATGGAGAAAATTTGTAACATTCTGGATTATTCTTTATAATAGGATGTGTATCTGCGATTGCTGGATTTTACAAACTGTGACCGTCAAATCTCGTACTTAAATCTACGCGAGAATTTCAAATTTTGATTGTGCTTATTTTCACAAGTGTTATTTTCTTGAATGTGTTATGGAAAATTTGCTGTAAGAAAGTAGCAAATTACGGAAACTCAGTGCAGCGAGAAATAAATAATTCAAGGTGACGGACACGTACAGACCTAGTTTCGCCCACTGATTCTACTAACGTGACACGAGGAACACCAGCCGTACATTCCGATGTTCATGTTCAAATCAAACGGACTTTTCAAAGGAGATGGAACTATCATCTGGGGTTAATTTATTCGATTTTTTGAAAATATGGCAAGTTTAAACCAATGGACTGAGCAGCGTATGGCGCGTATTCTTCAAACAACTTTAAGGGATCAAGCTGAAATGTTTGCATATGGGCTTCCGGATATAGTGTAGGAAATTACCAGTTATTAAAAGGTGCACTGAACCAATGATTCGCACATACAGCGCTTAAGGAGAGTTATATCGCCGAGGCAAAGTTACATAGAAACAAGACGAAGAGACATTCCGTGATTTTGGCCAAGCTATACAAGACTTGTATCGACATGCTTATCCGGAAAACAGGTAGTATGTGGTGGAAAGCTTAATCAAGACATTCCTGGATAAATGTAGTGCTAGTGAAGAATGCCGGCTTGCGGTAAAACGAACGCGCACAAAAACATTAGACGATGCAGTGACCGCTGCTATGCAAAAAGTGTATTCGCTCTACAGAGAATCCTAGATTCCAGGTTAGGAAAGATTATCAGCCACCGGTATTCAATATTAATGACAGACGACATGCTGGTAAAGGAAAATCTCTAAACACTGACAATGCGACAAAGAGATCTTACAAGTGTCACTCGTCTCAACACCTTATGCAGAATTGTCCAAAGAAGAGACTGTCTAACGATAATAGTGCCAACAATGGTTTGAGATACGGAAAACGATATGCCAACTATTTGGGAACCGGGATCAGCAGTTAAACCATAGTCGACCGAGGTAGTAGGCCATGCGTCGGTCAACGCACAAAATAGGCTTAGTACGGAGGATGACCATGTGAAACATCATATGGCATTTGTTAAAAAGCAAACAAATGAAACGCAAACCGATTTCACAACTCAATCTTGTGTAGAAGTGGTTGGAGAGTCTGATATGAGAGTATAGGGTCTAGTCGATGGGACAGCAGTTGAGTGGATAATCGACACTGGTGCGGAAAATACTTTCATCTCTGAGCAAGTTTATTTAAAGGAAGTGAACATGAAAAAATTATCAAGGGCTCAAATTTGTCTGTTTGATGTGTATAATGATATCTGAAAACCGTTTAGATAGAGCTTTCCTCACTAAAAAGATATACCACTTAGAATAACTAATTCTTGCAATCCATGAGCGCTGCCATATTGTTAAAATCATTACCTCCCTGCTGGGTTATCTCTAAGCATCTAAGAGAGGGCAGCACTGATGCTGCCGTCAATGAGACACATTGCATTTTTACACACGTGTAGTAACAGGGATAAAATGCCATCATCAAAATGTGAATGGAAACTTGAAAGGAATGTAAAGAGTTGTCATTTTAAACAGTGTTTATGGAGGAAGATTTTGGATCTCAGAATGATGCATTCCCACCAGCAGTTAATGTGACATGTAACTAGAATGGAATGTCCGTGGATCAGTGTTATTGTGACCTATTTTTTCTTGCACTCGGGAATATCTTGTTTATGAGTTTGAACATTATGTGTGCTACATAAATGAGCACACAAGGTGCATTGCACAGCATCCTGACTTTTAAAAAGTGTCTTAGTCCTGTTATTCTTCTGACAGCATAAACAGAACCGGCGTACATATCATCAAGATCTTATGTATAAAAAAAAACAAATCAGAAAAATTTCCAGGGCATTTAAATAAAAAGTAACGGTAAGAAACCCCACATGGAAAATGGAAATACAATTTTATATTAATTTAAATTGAAATCTAAAAACAGCATTTTATTTATGTAAACACTGACTGCCACATGCATCTCCGTACAAACATCTGGAATGTGATGGTCTTATATTTCACAAATTAATTTATCTATATTCATTTTTTGTACAAATCATAAATAGTTATCTGAGGTTCATTTATAGAAATGTACTAAATCCTTGTCTTCTCATGACAGTACACAAAATTTTTCTTCACATCAAGGCATAATTTTTCTCCTCAACTTTTATCAACTCTGTACATAAACACTGGCCTAATTCCAACATTGACCCAGTCACCAGCAGCAATGTGGCTTATCTACGTCATAGAACAGATGCATGCTGGGGAATAATGGATTACCTCCATAAACATTTCACTGAGAGTGTTAAATTGATAAAATCTCTTGATAGACATAAACAAATAGGTAACAGACCTCATTTTTAAGTTTCAAAAGGCTTTTATAATTTATTAAGCAACAATTATTTTTTTCATGTTCACTTCCTTTAAGTATTCTTCAAAAGAACAGACCTGTACTGGAGAAATTGCGAAACAATTTGAAACTGCAGATGGTAGACCATTAAACGTAATTAAACAGCTAATATGATTTGAACGTTTGGAAAGAAAGATATTTATTTCCGATTTTTTGTTAGCGGCGTGAACTGTAACCTGCTTGGAAAAGACTTTATGATGAAATACGAATGTCACTGGGAATACAGGAATCAATCCAATGATGAAATGTGTGCACAAGAGTGAGGATAAAGAGCCAAGCTATCATGTTCGGTCAGTGGATAGTATTGTAATTCCATCGAGACATGAAGCTGTGATCAAATCTAAGGTGATTCCTAGTACTAATATAAAGGAGGCAATATTAGTTCCAAGGATGAGATTGGTCAACACACATGGATTTGTGGTTGGACAAGTATTAGTTAATACAGAAAATTGTGAGATTTATCTGCGTGTTCTTAACCCGGGAGACAACGACGTTTTTGTCAAAGAAAACACAGAAATTGCAATAGTGACATGCGTTAATTATGTCAGTGACGAGTTGCCGATTCAATGACGTGCAGCGTGGAAAGTCTAAAGATATTCCTGAATTTTTTAGATAAGATGTATTCAGAAGGATGTAGAAATCTTACACAAGAGCAAGCAAACAAATATAGGCAGTTTTTACTCAGTCGTAAATCTGCATTTGCCGACCCCGAGATGCCTTTACAGCAATCAAATGTTGGAGAACATCGAATCAATTTTAATGATGAGAAACCATTTAAAGAACCTATGTACCTATGTGAGTACCTATATTCAAAAGAGACATATTTGATGCGGAAATTAAAAAAATTGAAAAATAAAGGTTTGATTGAAGAACCAGTAAGTCTTTGGTCATCTCCCCTTGTACTTGTGCAAAAGAAAGACAAAACCTGGAGATTATGCGGGGATTATCGGCGCTTGAATGCTCAAACAATAAAGGGTGCTTACCCTATTCCGAAAATTGCTGAAGATTTAGACGCATTATCTGGATCTACTTGGTTTACATTGCTGGATCTTAATATGGCTCATCATCAAATTCCTATGCGAAACAGCGACAGGGAGAAAACAGCATTCGGAACCCCTCGTGGAGGATTGTATCAGTATACAGTCATACCGTTTGGATTATGCAATGCCCCCGCTACTTTACAGAGAGCGATAGAACATACCTTATGTGGATTGCAGTGGCATGCCGCAGTTCTGTATTTAGAAGACATAATAGTGTATAGCAAAAATTTTGAGGAACATTAAAGAAACTTGAGTTTAGTATTTGATAGACTTAAAAATGCTACCATGAAACTGAAAGCCAAAAAAATGTAGTTTCTTTAAGCAGGAAGTGACTTTCTTAGGACACATTGTTTCTAGAGGAGTTAAAACAGACCCAAGTTAGACGACCAAAGCTGTTATCGATTAGAAAATTTCTCAGAGTGTAACAGAGTTGCGTAGTTTTCTCGGATTAGTGTCTTATTATAGACGATGCATCAAAGACTGGACAGCAGAATATCATGAAGCATTTAATAATCTTAAATCGACATTATTGAGTGAACCAATTCTTAGTGATCCAGATTTGAATGGATACTGATGCTATCAATGATGCGATAGGAGCAGCATTGTCACAGATTCAGAACGGAAAGGAAAAAGTGATAGCGTACGGGAGTCGTACCCTGACATAATCTGAAAGGAATTATTGTATCACGCGACAAGATATGTAAGCACTCGTTTATTTTATCAAACATTGCAAACATAACTTCATTGGACGAGAATTTTGCCCTGAGGATAGATCATGGATCGCTAGTGTGATAACATAAGTTTAAAAACCCGGATAGACAGATTGCTGATGAATATACAAAATTGGAAGTGTAAACAGTGCAAAGTGAATGTGACAGAGGCGACGGATTAAGAAAAATACTATCACAAAGAAGATCTGCGTAAATCAACGAACGGAGTAGATGTTCAATCTTGTGATTATGTGTGTGCTATTAAAACACTTTTCCAAGATCCCGATGAGATACCTATTGCCTGTTATTCAAGTGATACTGTACAACCACACAAGATGTCAAAGCGTGTATCAAATCGTCCGTTACCAGCCTAACCCAAGGAACAGCCGGAAAATCACTGCGTTTATCAAATATCAGAGAACATTAGTTAGAGGACGGAAGTATAACACCCATTCTTAAGTTGAAAGAGGATTCGAACTTTCCAAAGACAGCTATAGATTCTATCTCAAGTTTAGGCTTTCCGAGCAAATTTTTTATAATCTCGTGCGGAGTTGTTAACTGTAAACGAAGGGGTATTATGCATTAAATGGATGGAAAATAATGGTGAACGATTACGATTTATTGTTCCTCAGAAGTTACGCGATGTTGTAATGTGGAATTCCCATGACGCTGTAACTGCTGGACATTTAGGTGTATGAAGCACCTTTGATAAACTCAATGGAGGTAATTATTACTGGCCTTATTTAAGAAGATATATTCAGGATTACATCGCTTCTTGTGATATTTGTGAAGAAAGGAAAAATCCACATAGAAAGAAGAGAGGCTATATAAAAAGTTATTTAAGCGGTGTTAAATTTGAGAGAATTGGAGTGGATATAGCTGGACGATTTCCTAAGTCAATAAATTAATTTTCGTATATTATATAGTGATCTCAGACTATTTTACCAAATTCACGGAAATATTTCCCTTGAGAAACATTGACACTGAAACCGTAACAGAAACTTTGTTTAAAGGATGGATTAAACGCTACGGGTGCCCCCAAGAAGTACATTCAGATCAAAGTTCTCAAGTCAAGAGATGTGCACAGTTTTGCAAAAAAAACAAAACGCATACAACGTCGTATCACCCTCAGTTGGACAGAATGGTTGACAGATTGAACAGAACTATCAAGGACGTGTTATCAAAGTATATTTCAGTGAATCAAAGAGACTTGGATAAATTCATTGACGGAATTGTGTTCGCGTACAACAGCACTATACACGAGTCCACAGAAATGACGCCTTATAAAATGGTATTCGGTGAAGAAATGACTTTACCTGTGAATCTTATAACAAAAAATGTGGATAATAGTGGGATAACTGTGTACAAAAATGAAGCGGAATACGTGCGTCATTTAGAAAAATGTTTGTGTGAAATGTATGAAATTGTAAGAAGTGAAACTAATCAAAGTGCTTTGAGACAAAAACGCGTTAACGATCGAAATGTGCGTTCTCTTAATTATGAAATTAGTGATTTAGTTCGGTGGAGCCAGCCCAAAGTTACTGTTGGATGTAAAACAAACTTAGCACGAAAATGGACAGGACCCTGGATTGTTGTAAAGATACTAAGTGATGTATTGTTTCAAATAAAACACTCCCAAAATTCAAAGCCCGTGGTCATTTCCGACAATATCAAACCGTATAGAGGGAATAAACAATACCCGGTGAGAAGCGATACCGGATATATAAGCGCCCAGCTGCAGAGGGTACCCGTCATGCAACGCCGCAAAACAGCCAGTGGACGGAGACAAACTCGTTTGAAGATGCCGCTTAACTTTCAGCCCGGGGCCACGTCAACAGCCGCCAGCCAATCAGATTCCGAATCAGAGGGATGACACCCCAGAATACCCCGACCTAGAAGATCATTGCAATATCAAGAAAATTATTGAGACTATGAGATGTGAAATTTGTGAACGGACTTTCCCCAGAATTAGCAATTTGAACTTACATATAAGTGAGCAGCATAAGGATGAAATAGACTATTTGAAGTGAAGTTTTTGTCAAAGAACATTTTTGCGAAGATTCAACTTGAAGAGATACTACAGAGTTATTCACAAGCTAGAGGAAAAAGACCTGAAACGTGCCATGGAAGATAAGAAGTACACGGGCAACCGCCAGAGTTACAAGGAAGCCCATAAACCCGTGAACGTGCTTAGCGAACAGTACGAGTATATCGTCGGACGAGGATGAGACTACTTTCGCCATGCAGACAGAGGAGTCTCCTAGAACGATTCATAATGCACAGAGCAATGAGTGGAATTTCCTGGATGAAGTGTCGCTAGGTTCTTTTGAGATTCTGTCCGATAGTTTTGTCAACGAGCTGCTCGAGGATACAGAGGAAGACACTGTTGATGATCAACCACTCAAAGTCAAAGACCATTTAAGTAGTGACTCTTCCGCTCAGGACGGTGAAATGGACACTAGTAGTGACGTTATTGTAACGAAATCTTCAATTTGTTTCGTCATTAATAAAGTGACCACAACTTACCCAGATGGACGAACGGAAATAAGCCGAAACTCACAAATCGTATGTTCCGAGGACGTAGATCCAGAAGATGTGGTCTTCCAAAGCGTTGTCAGTGAAATTGCCGAAGACGTTGCTGAATGCGTGCGCAAAAGAAACGTCCGGGAGTTGAGAGGGGACTTTTCTGTGTGAATGTTGACATTGTAAATATGAACTGTTTGTAAATAATAATTTATAAATTTTTGAATTTGTACACTTTATTTGTGTTATGTGTCTTATTTATTTGTTTATATGTTATTTAAGTAAAACACTGACGTTAGATATTTCTTTTATTTATACTCTTTACGAGCATCAACCCTATGTGTATATAAGTGAGGGTACGAGTGCCACAGTGTGGTTGAATTGTTGTTGCTGTCGTAGATATAGTCAGTGCTTCTTCTTGAATTTATTTTGTGACGATATTAAATTTGGAAATAATGTAAATAAATTGTAAAAAACAACTTGGACTTTTCACTCAGGAATTATAATCAAAGGAAGGATTTTTCACAATTATAAAAATTAATTATGCCGTAACCGCTCGACGGCGCTACACTTGCTCTTTTTTTTGTAATTTTATATTACAATTGATATAAAAATTGATATACAAAAACAAAACCAAAGATGTTGAGTATTGATTTACTCTCATTTAATAAATTCAAAATGTACTTTTAACTGAAAAGTATAAACAACAAATTGTGGGCATTTTTCACATATATATTGGTTAATAAAATAATCGCAAAAATATTACCAAATTTTTGTTCAAATATTTCTTCAAAACCAAAATTAAAAAAAGGTTATACGGGTACTAGTCGAACAGGAAGTAATTGCACGCAAGGGATATTTTTAAACCTGTTAATCAATACGCTGTCATGTGATAATTCCCGACGAGCTTCTTCATGTTTTTTAATTACGATTGGATAGCCATATTGAATATATGAATCTGTTAAACACGGTATGTATACTTCTTTGATAGAATTACATTTAGTTCACACAAACGTAGGTAAACAATAATAAAATAAATTCTTTAACACATAAATAACAAAAAAATTTACTTTCGTTTCCAAAGCAATACAGATCAGATTATCAAAGCTAACATGTTTGTTTG
Organism: Magallana gigas; assembly: GCF_963853765.1. Classification (NCBI taxonomy): domain Eukaryota; kingdom Metazoa; phylum Mollusca; class Bivalvia; order Ostreida; family Ostreidae; genus Magallana; species Magallana gigas. The sequence continues at coordinate 18,632,872 of NC_088853.1, read as the reverse complement.
TGTTGTTTCATCAAATAGAGTTCACTTGTATTCAAATGATTTACATTGTTAAAGACTCCTCAGATATATTTATACTTATAATTGATTTTATTGTAGTATGTCATTTAGGTGACTCACACCGCCTTAAATACCTTCGCGACACGACAGCTTATCACGAAAAGGTCAACGTGGAATAAAGTTGTTGAAGTATTATGTTCAATGTGATCAAAGGTATTTCAGGTTGATCCTGTTCCGAAATAATCATGGCCATGATTTCTATTTAATATTATTTCCTTATTATCAGAAACTTATAGAGTGATGTCTAACTCTGTTGTGATTATCTTTACAAACGAACTGTCAATAACCTAATATCTTGAAAACTGCAGGAGGAGTTATCTGAACGAATGATGTACCGTGTGTGCAATATAATGAAAAAAGTACCAAGTTCAGAAACATCTCACACACAAAAATATAAAAAAATATACACATGGTGCATATATGTGCAATGGAACTGTGAAACAAAAATAGATAGATGCGTCTTAAAAACTGTTATCCGGAAAATTGGGATATCCTACTTGCAATATCACGCAATAAAATGACATAGGACAACTTACAGTATTTCTCGCAGATATTATCATAAATCAAAGTCCTTTCAAATATACACAATTCCGATATAATTGTATAAGTGTTCTGAAAAAATACCCCAGAAATTTCCTTGCTTGAGAATTGTACAAGGGGTTTTTTGACCAATAAAGTAATTCCATATTCGCAAAAAAAATGATTAAACTCAACAGCTTGTAGTTTTTGCATTGATTATAAAAACCAAAATCTAAGGAAAACCTTGCATTTTTTTATCTATGATCAAATTATTGATCTGGAAAACACAAGACTTTATCTGCAATGACTAAATTCATTAGCTGGAATTTTATTTTTAGTGGGGGGAGAGGGTGCATAAATTATCAAAAATCAAAATCCAAGAAATATGTACACCTTATAAATATATGTAAAATTGTTGTGTGCAAGACCCCATAAGCAGACGCCCGCCACCAATTTAATAACCGAATTTTTCCTACGGAAACCCTGGTTAAAATTTAACAAATCCACCTTATTTTCTCTCAGGTGTTAACAGTTATTGTATTTGATGATTCAAATCGTAAAGCGGTTATAACTTTATCATTGAAAGTTTTCACAATAAGGTACCCCACAAAATGTACTGAAATATATTTTTTCTTCGTTTTAAAATTAGTCACTATATGACTTTATTAGTTTTCTGCAGTCCAAGAAACAGAGTGTATTTCATTAGGAGTGTTTTAATCGAGCTGCCAATCTTAATATCTATCTATTTATCTATTTATCCATCTATCTGTCTTTTTAAGTTCATCATTAATGAAGAAATTGTGGAAAACTACAGGCACAAGTTTTGATAAAAATTACGTATAACTAATGTTTAGCAAATTTAGTGAAATAAAATTGTGTTAATTCATAAAAATGCTTTCAATTTTAAAATTTTGTATCACTTAAGAGTGCAACTGCAACGCTTCATGATAAAAAGTCTGTATCATATCATTATTGGTTGAGAGTGTAGATATTTGCTTGTTTCATTAAACGTCAGGGCTGCTGTGCTTTTGTTACGCCTAAGATACAGCTCTATCATTAAGCGGCAAATACCATTAGCCGTTGGCTATGTTAACTGTTATTGCAATAAGTTTTAGATTAGGCGTCACATTTGCAAAATTTAATGATAATTATGTCAGCAAGCGTTGTATTATTAACGGTTGTTACTTAAATTGTGAATTCCATGAAATTTGGAAGTTCAGGAGTTCAGACATTTGGGTAAGGCAAATATGGGCACTTGATAATAATGAATCAAAACTATACCTTTTTCTGTACTTTCACAGCTGGAAGAGATAAATTAAATGTATTGTCAATATGTCCATAATGTCCTCTTCTGTAATTGTGTAATTCACTGCGTCTAATTTTAAGACGGGCCCATCAAACATGGTCATACATTGTTTGTTATGTCACTCAAACCACTACATACTGAAGTAAACTGTCACTAGGACATACTAATGTTTAGGCATTAAATGTTTATTTTTGGAAATTCAATGCTGATATTTATATTTCCATATTGATGTCTTTTTGTATGAAATATTGTGCATCGCCGCAATAAAGCCATTATTTACGCTCTTCGTCAGGGATATGAAACAAACATGGAACAGCCATATTAACAACTTATTTATTTAGCTTCCACGACAAAAAAAAATATAGTGCCAGAAACTTTGTGGAGAAATATCCTTTTTATTTAGTAAAGATAGATATATATTAACGACTGTTTTTCAAACGTACATAATAAATTGGATATGTGAGATTGAAAATTTATTTAATCTTACAAAAATTAAATATACTCAAAACACGTGGAGACGTTTATTTTTGTGCTCATGGCGAATGAATTAGCAAAGTGTATTCATAGAAAATTAAACGTCGCAGATTTCCAATCCAAACATAAGGGGAAATGTACACTGGATGTAAATATGTAGTGATAAACTGCATGCATGTAGTGTGAATTATAAATAAACTAAGCTGGAATAAAAAACTAAAAAATTGATTATTAAAGGCTTGAAAGTCTTTTTATACCAAAAGGTTAAAAATGTTGGCTCCTAGAACTAAGGTAAAGATATTCATGATCTTTAAATACCTAGCCCTCACCTCCCCCTTTGTATTAATTGATGTTTACATACATCAAATAATGAACACTATAAAATGAAGCATAAAATAAAAAACACCCATTCCCTGACAGGTCTATATCAATGCTTAACTACTCAGGTGACCGCAAAAGCTTATGAGCCGCTTGTTTACATCATTAACAAATAATTCTCTTTACTGTTTATTTTAGAACAATAATGGATTCTCATAATAGTGCCCAGGAAGTGCATCAATGTGGTCTTTGTGAGATCGCTATGGACAATACATGTAGCTACTGTGATTTTTGTCATGTAAACCTGTGCAAGCCCTGCATAGGTGAACACATCTCAGATGGATATGATAAACATACAATAGTTCCTTTCTTGGAACGAAAATCAACCTACATTTATCCAAAATGCAAAGCGCATCCTCACAAAAACTCCAAGTTTCAATGCAACAATTGCGACATTTTAGTTTGTTCTTCGTGCATAACATCTGAACCACACAGAGGGCATATATTTAAAGAAATTTCGGATGCATATAAAAAAAATGACGCAGATAATTGAAAACGATGAAGATATGCTAGAAAATGTTTCTCATGCACATGAAGAATTTGGACTGGACTTGGAAAAGCAGCTTGCAAATCTGGATGAAGGATATGAGAAACTTGCATCTGAAATTACCAGACACGGAGAGGATTGGCACAGAAATATTGAAAAAAATTATCAATAAAATGAAATCTGAAACTAGCAAGATGAAAGCTAAACACAGAGGCATATTACAGAAACATTTGGATGAAATCGAACAGAAACAGGCTTTAATAAACCAATCTTTGATAGACTTACGGAAAATCAAGGAATCCAATAAAGTGTCTCAGAGCGTTACATACAAATCTAAGGTGGCAGAGTTTAGCAACCTTCAACCTGAGGCTGAAGTAACACTACCAACATTTAAACGAAACCCAATAAACCATGAGAGGTTGTATAGATTATTTGGACAGATCACCTCATTTTTGATCGTAAAAGAAGAGAATAAATTGTCACAATCAAACGACTCACTCGAAGCACTGTTGGATAAACTAGAACAATATTACATAAAGGACTCCCTTAACACTCCCAGAATAACGCCCTTCTCGAGAACCAGAGAGCGAAGTTCCCGAGAGTTCCCTTAGTTCTAGAATTTTAGGAAGTGAAATTGCCTGAAACATTTTCAAGATTGTGATAGTTTTTCTAAATAAGCCAACAATAACTGCCGAGAATGTTTTTGTGGTTTAATAAGGTTCTGTAATGTAGAAATATACAACGTACAAAGTGATTAAATATTGCATACATGTATGTATTTAATACTGATAACCTAGTCCCCTAGCTTAAGCACAACATGTTCATCAACAATTGTGAAAACTAGAACAATATCGTGACGACTTAATATGACAATATTTTAATAACTGGTTTGTGTATCTTAATCATGATCTGACTTTTGAATTTATTGCCAAAATTATTTTTTAAGTCACTATGTTTAGGTTACTTTTACGTATAATGATAATTGTTTCAAGTTATAGATTGTATAATGTAAATATTCCCATCTTTGTGTTATTTCTACAGAAAATGCACTGGTGAGGGCGAACAGAAATATCTCGAGTCTTTTTCTCTCTTTTTTTTAAATTTGATAAATTTTAATTTAATAAGTATTGATATTCTACTGGTATTCAGGAGAACACTTCGGAATTAAAATTGAATTAATCTTCATGTTCAAAAATATATAATCAAACTCATCTTAAAATCGATGTCACGTTGTTTTGAAAAGATGAGATAAAAATTTGCATGGAATTTCTTTGACATGCATATATGTACATACCGATATTTTGTAGACAAAAACTAATTTTATACATGAGCTATTTTAAGCTTTGGATAATTGAAAGTTAATTTTCTAAATATATTTTCCCTTAAATAACTTTAAATTCATAGCCAACAACTAAAGAAAAGAGTATTTAATGCATCAAACTATATTTGACATACATCCGCTCGTAAAAATTGAGAGTAATTTAAGTTAGAAACCGTGTTAATACAAGAACATATCTGTGAAGAACTTTACTCGCCGTTGATTGGTCATGAGCATAAGCCTTATTTCTTGAGTGCAAAAAGAAAGAAAAATATTGTTATATTTATATCCACTAATATGATTATTTCTATTTTCTATGGACATTAATTCTATATCAAAGCCTTATAGAAACCGACTGGACTGAAATCCGTAGAATCCAGTTCTAACCAGTTTATTGGTCTGTCAAAAGATTAAGCAAGGAGTCCAATCCCGATAAAAGACTATTTGGTTGTGTCTTGTATCAAATGTACTTATAGTTTAACTAAATCTTGCTTAACTCTCACGGTCAATATACAATTTTAGAATTTAGAATAGAATCAATAAAATGCTTTTTTATGATTCATGCGAAATATGGAGGTAGCGAAATTCCAGTAAAAATACATAATCGACGTTAATAGGATATGTATTTTACTTTTTGGAATTAAATCTAGATGCTGTCATTAGACAGTAATACCCGCACCAAGTGTTTGCCCCTAGATAACACTGATTTGTTAAAGTACTAGTTTTAGTAAAAACGAAGTCTACATGCAATTTCCAGTAATTTTTAAAAATTACAATTTTCAAAGAGGATGAGATCCCATCCCATAATACACATGAGAAGCCTTTCATGTACGATTTGGGATTGAACTGTTTGCATATGAATTAATTTTAAAAGTTAATCAATAATCTTAACATTTCATGTCATTAGAAAGTATGGTCTATATAATTATTACAAACAAAATAAAATTATGCCCCCTCCCCTTGGCGGTTGCCAGCTTTAGATTTGCTTCTGTGTGCCAACATCATTGTATGCATGGATTTAAAGAAGGGGTGGGAGTGAGGGGTCCAAACCCCCCCCCCCCTTGAAAAGTCCTTTTTATTTCCGTAGTAGTACAATTAACAAAAATACACCTCGGACCCCAATCCCCTACCCCCCCCCCCTGCAAACACAATTACATTTATTACTCTGCACCACCCTCCCCTCCCCCACACTCCTCATGGATAAATAAATATACATCAGAATATTTTGATAACAACGAAAGCCTGTACATGCGTAATGGTTTTCAATGCAGAACTGTTAGGACAGAAAATATAATTACTGATTTAAGATGGTATAAGACACATGTTAATATTTATGTGGATAAAGTGCGTTATAATTGAAATTTTACAATAAATGTATTTGGCCAAAAAAAGAATAAGTTCAAATTTTTGGAAACCTAAGTAAAAAATAGAAAAGCCCCAGCAGGATTTGAGCTCTCTACTTATGGACACGTCGTTAGCGCTCTAACCCGTTGCACTTCACAGTAAGGTAACATTATTTTGGGGAAACTATTACATCTATATTTATTATTTATTTCAATAGGGAGTGCATTGGCGGATCCAGGGGGGGGGGGGGTTCCGGGGGTCGGAACACCCCTCTCCTTTTTTTTGGGACATATTTATTTTACCGTTTATTTCTATTAAGCACAGACGCACGCTCTCATTGTTGGAGACTTGGTTTTTTAAGGCTAGAAAGTAACATTTAATTTCAATCATTTATTGTCATTAATTTAAACTTGAATATCAATTATTGATCCCCGGGTAGGAAATAAGACTTCTAAGACTTTTTAAGACTTTTCAATCAAAAATAAATGGCATTGCAAGGGGTTTTTTTATTTTAAGAAAAAAAAAAGCCTCATTTAATTTACAGCGTAAGGAGAGATTCATGCGCGGATCTAGAAATTTGAGATCAACATAGTGCACGTCTATAGGACAGCCCCTATCATATCCCAAGTTATGATATGTCTATTCATTAAATCTAAGAGGAGTTCTGGGATGTAGGGTTTTTTTGGAGTACTAAACGTCAATTTTTTGCTATTATTTGACTCCCTGGATGAAATTTAAATTTTTAAACCTTATTGCACATCTATGGGACATCCCTTATTATATTCCAAGATATGTGTCTATTCACTAAATCATACGTGGAGTTCTTGGATGTAGTTTTTTTGGAGTGATAAAAGTCAATTTTTTACTATTATTTGACTCCCTGGATGAAATTTAAATTTTTGAAACCTTATTGCACATCTATAGGACAGCCCCTATCATATCCCAAGATATGATGTGTCTATTCATTAAATCATAACAGGAGTTCTGGGATCTAGGTTTTATAGGCGTGATAAAGGTCAATTTTCTGCTACTTTTTGACTCCCTGGATAAGATTTAAATTTTTTAAACCTTATTGCACATTTATAGGACAGCCCCAATCATATTCCAAGAGATGACGTAGCTACTCCAAAAGTTGTAAGAGAAGTTCTGGGAATCATACTTTTTTTTGCAAAAAAAAACGTCATTTTTTGTTGCCCACCGATCCCTGTGGTAAAAAAAAAAAAATTCTGAAAACTTATCACACTTCAAAATGACACCCCCAATCATATTCTAAAAGATCGTTTGGCTACTGCAAAAAATGTTGACTTTTTTAACCAGATTTTTTGTTTAAAAAAAACACACAAAAAAAGTCATTTTTCATCCACCAAATGACCCTCAGGAAAAAATTGAAATTTATGAAACCTTATTGCGCATCTATAGGACACCCCAAAACATATTCCAAGAGATGACTTGTCTATTATTGAAAATGTAGGATGAGTTCAAGGTAAAAAAAAAAAAAAAGGTTTTTATGGAAAAGACGTCTTTTTTACCAATTATTTGACCCCCAGGACTACCAGAGAACTTTTGAAACCTTTTTACTAAACAACATGACACCCCAAATCAAACTCCAAGAGTACAGTTTGCTGATTTATAAGATGTAAGAGCAGTTTGAGAAAGTAAAACGTGACAGACGGACGGACGGACGGAACATTGTAATAACAATATACGCGAACTTTCTTTAGAAAGTGTGGGTATAAAAAACTGATATCGGGAGAAACAAGACAACAATACATGAGTACCTCGAACTGAGTAGTATGAGGGTTGTTAGAAAAGTTCGCGGACAAAGTGAAACACGGAAAATTACTGTATGTCTTGAAGGACGTGTATTATGAAATAAATTTTCGATTGAAAATAAGTATGCGAACAATCATATGATTTTAATATATAATATTTTTTCATATACAGTGATTTTTACTCTGTATGAATCCTTTCATATTTCCTTAAGGTCAGGTGACGTCAAACAACTAAAACTAAAAAGACAATCATGTCACTCTTTTTCAAAGTAAACACAAATCAGTTTCACTCAGACACTTTTCATGTCATTTAACCCATTTTTAAAATTCACCTTCTGATCTTGTCATTAAATGTAAAGATTATGCATAATGTGTTTTGTAGCATATCATAGATCATTTTTGTACACAAATCTCTGTCCAAGCAGTTATGACTTTGAATAAGGAAAAAAAGCAAAATCCATGAGTGCAAGATTAAGGGCTGTATTGATTGTGGAGGATGATATTTTCCTGCTTGCACTCAAAATGTTTTGACGGCCCGGTGCACCAAGATGTCCATTGCATTGACATGCTCAATTTTCAAGCGTTGGTCGTCCGTATTTGGCGATAGAGAGTCTTATGAAATATCGCGCACTATGGGAACATTTTCTTGATATGGAAAAATGCTAACTCACATGCTACCTGAAGCATATCTTAATAAACTAGCTAAGATGTATATAATATTTTTAAGGTGCATTTAAAATAAACACATTTTTACATATTTCTTTAAAAATTACGTTTAAATCTGAAATGTTTCGCTGGTATTATGCGAATTGTCCGTTCAGAATTGAACAAGTCTTCGTAAAATATAAATATTACACAAAGATAATTCATTTTAAACATGTTTACTTGAAGAATTGATACGAAAAAATTAATAAATTGAAAGTTTAAAAAATTTATATAATCGTACTCTTGAAATATTAACTCATAAACGTAAACTATATATTATTGTATTTAGAATTGGTTTAAGATTTATTATTTAAGAAGTTTTACCAAAATTAAAAATTTACCTGAGTGTCATTTTTTAAGGTTTAATATTAGGGCAGTGGGCGTTGAATGAAGACTCTAGTCCTTTGAAAATTTGAAATTAAATCTAAATTGACCAGCGTCATAGAGTTTTGATAATGAATTTGGTGTTCAAATCAACAACAAAGAAACTCGTATGCTAATGAATTAAAGTTAAGGTTCTCCGATCCTCAGCCTCAAAGTATTTTTTTTTCCATCATAAGAATGATATTTTTCTTTCAACCTTTATAAATGAAATGATATTAAATGAATTTTTTAGAGAGTATCAATGCATTTTACAAAGTTATTGTAAAGTTGTCTACGATGGATATAATGGAATAAAGAAACAAGTTGAGTTTAAAAAAAATGCCGTTGGATCGATTAGCTCGAACTCTATACCAAGATGTATATAATTATGTGACAGTGCTCCGTGGATCCACTACGCCAAGCATGCAGTTGTGTAACTGATGGTTATACTAGCAGTAGAATACTAAACTAAAATTGTATGTATAAAAGTCAGATTTATGGTACGAATAAAAGAAATCCGGATGATTTAGAGTTATCGAACTTTGCTGAGGTTCGGAGATCGTTAAAACTCTACTTTATTCAATTAAAACTATACAGCTTGTTATTTTTGTATTGAATATTATTTTATCCACAGGATCATCTTCTATTTAAATACTCCGTGGTAAATTTGAAGCAATAATTGAATAGGTTGCAATTTTGCAATTGAATTTGCATTGGTCATTAAGAGTATACATTCCACGCATAATCGTATTATTTTGTGTGATAGTTAAGGAGGCATGGTCATGATTTTGGTTCCAAAAAGAGTTTTTGTTTTAATGTTTACAATTGTTCAGTAAGGCATTTCTACTTGTAATTGCCTATAGAATTGGAGGCGTCAGTCGTAAAACTTGCCAAAAATATGTTTAAAATTCTTCAAAAATACATTGCTTACCATAATGAGATGTTTCTTGGATTGCATTAAAATATACATATAAATTAATTTCAGCATGTCATGCTTTGTTCATCAATACTTATATATCTTTTACACGATCTTTGCGATTTATGTACCCTTATGTTATTGTAACTACTAGATTACTTACATGTATTCTCATATTCTTAATAAACTCACATTCTTCATATCTGTTTTAGAATTGAATTAGATATTCACTCCATACAAACATCGTCGTTGTATATACCGGTATATATCTTAAATAATTGGCATCAAATTAGAAGTTAATGTCATAGAACTTTGAGTTTTGTATCTATCGTAGCTGACAAAAGCTCGGCCAGCCAGTTTCACAAACGGTTTCAATTCTAAGGATTTATTCTAAGTTATGTTTAAAGAACATTTTAAATTGACTTATGACAATTATAAGATATAAGTGTTATTGCTTTCCGCAAAAGAAATACAACTTATGCGTACCATTGGATATTCACCCGAACTCGTGACATATATAACACAAAATACAAAAGAGAGGGATGGTTTATATAGGTTTTGCCTGTTGCCTAATCCATTTGATCACTCAATAAAATATGTTTAAATTACAGAATATAAAATGCAAAACTACTCAGTTTTGAACGCTTAAATTATGAGTTAACCTCTTTTCAAACTTTATTAGAATTTGGCCTTAAATACAAAGGGTAGTGACCAATTTACTATTATGAAAATTGCGTGGCAAATATATTTCATGTATAAAATGTACTCAACTTGGAAGTTAAGTATTTAAATCTTTGACATTTGTTGAATTAAATTTTTTGTACCTAAAAGTTTTCAACTATATCAAAGGGGCTTAGACACGATTTCAGATAAAAAATTTATTTTTGATATGTATGTATAAAATAGTTTTCTTGTGTATTTTGAACGATTTACCCAGATTTGAATGTTATAAGTCATCTTACAAGCGAGATACAGGGGAAAGAAATCGTTGTTATGTTAACAAAGCTCGAGTCTTATATTTGTTTACAACTAATGTAAAGAAATTACAATTTCTTTGACAAAATATATTGAGGAAACAAGATAAACTCATTCAATGTGCTCATAAATAATTTTATCAACAACAAAAAGTAACATTAGATTGAAACTTATATCAATATAACACAAATCTAAACAATAGCAAGGCTCGAGCTTTGTTACAAAACAAAGAATTTTTACCTCTGTAACTCGCTTGTAACTCGATATTTGACTTTCAAATTTTGCATTAAAAACACCCAAATTGACCATTTTAGACATTAAATATGCCAAAAATAAATTTTGAAAAATTTGAGCTTAAACTGTGTCCAAGGCCATTTAATTATCCATGACCATTGACAAAGTCATACTTATAAAAGTTGTTTAGCATACCAATGAGAGTTTTAATTTTATAATTTTAAATCTATAGAGCAGTTTCTAATTGAAATCGAATTAAATCACACAAAGGAAACCCTTCAACTCTTTATTTCTTTTTTCACAAAACAATACACTGGGAAGTTACATTTTTTATCTAATAAAGCTTTCAATTTTTTGTGTGGCAAGTTTAATACAAAATTCACAGTTTAAAGCCAGAAAAAGACGTGTATTTAAGATGAATGTCAGCTGGTCCATTAAAAACTGTAATCCCAACTTTATCTCCTTTATTTAGCTTCAGTATCGACATTTTGCTACAGGATCGCCAATTATTTGACTTTCCTGGCTGGCAGTAATTCCATGATTTAAACTGGTTATTAACGGCGAGTGCAGTGTGGGCTACCAAGCCTTCCCATGCAAGAATTGTCCATTCGAACACGTAGGTTCCGCCACTAGGGACCGTGAAGACTCCAGTAGATGCGTCATATCCCAATCCTTGGTTCAGATTAACTGTATCAAAAACAACTCGGCCTTTGGTCGCAAGGTTCCTTATCTGTTTTCCCAATCGAGCATCAAAGGCAATCCCTAATTTTAAAAAAGGGGGTGTATATTAATGAAAAAAAGATAAGCTGTCAAAATGATATTTAAAGCCACAACTTCAATCTGTATTTCACTGAGTTTTTTTTTTATGAATATTGTTTCATGGAATATAATCCAGAGAATGCAGAGAATGGTATATGGCAAATAGGAGGCAGTAATATTTGATTTGATTCTATTAATAATGTTTCAAAATTTATCTTCTAGTTTACGTTCAGTTATCTATATAATAAATAAAGCGTCAAATATCAGACAGATAAATCACTTCATACAAGGTATGTAGTGAAAGATTTATCAATGTAAATACCTATCTTTGTATCATTTCCACAGCTGTTTTTCACAAATCCGACAGCAATGCAAGTTTCTTGAACGCTTTTATAATCCTCTCGGAAAAGTTTCAAGCCTGGTTTCGGTGACTCTTTTTCACACTGTGCCCAAAATACTGAGAGCCAAAGGAAAGCTAGAGCCAACAACATACTGAAATCTGATCAGAGATGTACATGTTTTAATAACCAAATAGTCAAAACCTTCACGCAATTCACTTTAAAAAAAACCCAGATGCGTCGGTGATGGAGAACAGACATATCTCTTCTTTTTTTTTTTACTTCAATCTAAAAACTAAAAATTAATAGTAATGATATTCTAGTCATAATATATTTTAAAAAATATGAATTATGCAATTGAACAGATCATCTTAAAAAAAGATTTTAATACTAGTAAGAAAGCTTTTTCGAAGATTGATGTTAAGCAGTTTTCAATAGAAAAATGACAAATTTGTGAAATATTATATTAATCTAAAATTAATTATTCAAAAACATTTTCTTAAAAAAAACTTTCTGTTTGAAATCCATAGCAAATCACAAACAATAGAAGACTCTATAACAACGATTTTTTTTATATAAATCTCCACTCAGAAACATTGAGATCAATTTTACTATGAGCGACAATACTCATTGGCTATTGGTTGTAGGTATAGAACATAGGTAAAAGAAAAAGTAACGAAAAGAGAATATAAGACGAAAAAATCTAAAAGAGCAATGGTGCGGTGAATTTGCAAACAAACAAAGATGTTACTGCTACGAGTATGACACTAAACCTTTCTTGCAAAATTAAAAATAAGGATCATCTAGTTTAGGTTAGGTGAAATGAGGAAAAGAACGGGGGAACATATTTCAAAAATATTCCTCAATACTTACATGCAATGTACAAGTCGATTGTGTTCAAACTGGCAAACTGTTTGTATGATTTCAAACACAGTTCATGTTTATATATGCTAGAATATCAGTGTAAGCTTTGCACAATGTAACAGCTTGCTCATTTAACTGTAATTTAATATTAAAATTGATAGAAAAATTGTAATACAAAACCAAAAAAACAAAGAAGTTGGGTATTTTATTTACTCTCATCCTATCAATTCAGAATTTACAATTTATGACACGCTAGCAAACAATTCAAATGTAATTTTCAGATGAAAAATATAACATATTAAGGTTTTGTTCACAAATGTAGTGGTATAAAAAAAACAATTGCAAATTAAAGATTATAATATTCTGCATAATTAGTCAGATATTATCTGAATCATTCTATGGAAAAATCTTTTTTCCAAACGGTTTTTGAAAGGAATTTCTTCAACATGTCGTCTTGAAAACAAATGTTAAAACAGTAATCATGTATGGATCTTTAGGGGGGTCGAGGGTTCAGACATCGTAAATTTACGAAATTAAAATTGGCCTCGGAAACCACCCCCCCCCCGAAAAACACAGTACATGTAATCTGTCGGACCCCCCCCCCCCCCCCACCACCAGAAAAAGTTTGAGGATCCGCGCAAAGTAATTTATGTACAAGAGGCTCCATGTACAGTATATTTAATTTTTATAGGTTTCCTTGAGTTTAGACAGCCGTATAGAATATTTGATATATGTATGCTCCCTTTTCATAATAACATTTATAATTCTCACAAACGTATAGGTGTACAATGATAAAAGTATTTCTTTTGAACATATATTTAACAGGAATATTACTTTCGTAAACAGGATTTAGTAAACCAAGCTTTGCTGGATTTTAGGGAAATCAAGGAATCAAATGAAGTGTTTCAAACCAGTTCTAAAAACATATAATTCAGCAACCCTTCCACCCGAAAAGGGGGGTTCAAATGGCAATTTTTGTCATTTAACATCACATCCCGCGTTTCAGGGATTTTTTTCCGGAAGTTAGAAGGATATGAACAGGAACAAATGAAATATCCAAAGGTCATCATCAGCAATTATTATCTAAATATATGTACGTTACTTTAAAAAATAGCAAACATCAATAAGATTTTTTTATTTGATAAATGATTCAAACAGAAGGAGTTGAAAACAACTGAATCCACATTTGACAGATTGTGTAAAAAGCATTTGTTTACAGCTTATAATATTGTCGATCTATCAAAATATCGAAACAAAAAAAAGCGTTTTCATCGTGCCTAAATCATTCATAGAGGATAGCGAGAACAATTTATACTATAAAGACAGGAACAGTTGGAAACAGTGTATCCGGGCCTTATGTGCCAGCGGGCTCGATGAGGTTAAAGAACAGATGAAAATGCGCTGTCTTTATCATGAGTTAACACTTAAACTTACCAGAAACACGCTATAAAATTTTTTAAAGCTTTGTTATAGGCAAATAATTGGAATATTTGAATTATCAGCAAATTCAAATTACATTTTTTATTAGAAAAGTAGTTTTATTTGCAATTTTAATTTCATTGATTTTATTTTAAATTTTTGTTTTTGACATATGGCCGCATATCGAATTCATGTCCATCGTCCATTGTCTTCGATTAAAAGAAATAACGTCACTGTCTATGCTATTGTGAACAACCCTCGTAGTACGCAAAAAAGTATAGGCTTATAAATGTTATATTGCGTATTGTACTATGTTTACCGTATAACTGTTCATTTTCTCTAAAGCATGTATTTTAACCTTAATAATCTTTTAATTTTCGAAAACAATAGTTCCATCAAAAACCCTTAGTCTGAGTTAAATTAAAAATGAAATTTATATTTTCTGCTATTCTGCAATTAAGGGGCAGGCAGATATTTAACCACGTTAAATCTAGTCACGGTATTTTATTATATTGTGCATATTAGATTTCTTTTCAGTTTTTGAACAAAAATTTTTGCGATCAATATCAGTTTCAAACACAGAGATGAAGTGCAATATTTTTTATATGTATCCCTTTGCAGTACTCTCTCTCTCTCTCTCTCTCTGTGTTTCACCCTCTCTCTTATTTCTTTCTCTCTCTCATCTCTCTCTCTCTCTTTCTCTCTCTCTCTCTCTCTCTCTCTCTCTCTCTCTCTCTCTCTCTCTCTCTCTCAATGACTTTGATTGCAAAAAACCTATGTTATTCCTCTAAACATATTTTGATATAACAAGTTATTTACAGTTTGTAGCCAGAAAAAGACGAGAAAGTAACATCGTTACACGTTGCGATGTAAATATGTCTAAGTTATTCGTAATTATTAATTTTAATGAAATAAATTGATTTATTTGTCATTTTCTGAAAATTTAAACATTTATGAGTACTACCAAAATTCTGAACTAAATCGGAAACTTTATTCAAGTCGTTTTTTATTTCAAAAAAAGATGCGCCGTTCTGTGTCTTTAAGCTTTCCGTTTCCGTTAAGTCAGCAACAAAGTTAAAAATTTGGAATGTACTACCAAAGTACAATAATTAGGTTTCATAATTATTAATAAAATTCTGAATAGTGTAAGATCCAGTATTAGTGCCATTTTTACAACTTTTCCTCACAAATCCAACGGCAAAGCACGTTTCTTCGACGCTTTTTTTTTATTTTCAAGTCTGGTTTGGGTGACACTTTATCAAACCGTCCCCATAGTACTGAGAGCGACAGGATAATGATAGCATACAGACAAACAATGTGATCAAAAATGGTATAAAGTATTTCACTAATTGTTACGATTAAACACATTTCTATATCAACAACAACAAAAATTCAGAAACAATATGGTGTGTTAGTAAAAGGAAACAGAAATATCATATTAATATTTTAGTTTTTTTCTCTTTACATAATCTGATAAACAAATGGTCTATTGACAAATCATCGCTATTGGCCAGACAATAATCAATATATATATTCAAGCAGATAATAATAAACAATGTCTGTCCAAGATCAATGTTGAGCAATTTCGAAAAGATAAGATAACAAAGTAAAATATAAAGATATAAGGATTGGGCATCTAAGAATAAAAGATGAAATTATTTATCGGAATATATTTCCATATAAAAACCTTACTTTTTTAGCCATAGAAAACCAAAAACAAGAAAGGATTTTATCTCACTAAACAATTATCAACATTAAGGGTAGTTTGAAAAAGGACCTTTGTTTCAGCATAAGCTTGTCTGTTAAGAGCAGTACTCGTTGGTCATTGGTTGCATATATAGAACTATCTTATGCATGTACATTAAAAGTAGTTTATGTTGTGTTCTTCTAAGATGTAAAGGTTCCCAGCCCAGTCCATTATACTTCAACTTTAACTTTCTTTATTGCGTAAGACATACATCTTATATCATATGGATTTTTTTAAAAAGAATACACTGTATATGCAGAACATTACATGGATTTACTAACAAATGGTAATAGCAATGAGTATGTAGTACAGTGATAATAGCATTGGAGAATGTACAATACAACACATCGATTTAATTACAACGATTATTTTAAAAATAGTATATCAGTCAACATGCATTTTGATGGCATAATGCAAGAATTTATACAAACATGATCTTTTTGAGGCAGAAAAGCAAAATAGATTTTCATACACATGTATTGAAAATAAACTTTAATGCAACCATGTTTGTTTTCCCTTTTCTCAAAAGAATGAATATTGAGTAATTGTACATACAATAGAATTTAGCTACTATCCATCATAAAACAAACCTTTTTTTAATTATCAAAATGTTCTCCTATTCGTGTATTTAATTTTTTTTTAATTTTAAATAAAATCTTAAAAAATTGCCAGTTATTTTTTTTTATTTAAGGTCAATATTTGAACAGACTATAGTTCACCTGTAATTAATTTCTTTTGTTCTTTTGTTCTTTGACGCCCTTACCTGTGCACCATTCCCACTTAGCTAAAATCAGTCACCCATAAAAAAAAATCAGAATTTTAGCTTAGTGGGAAGACACCTTTACGAGACAGGTAGACTGCAAGCCCCGGAAGCTTTCACACCTTTAGAAATTAAGCTCCATCCTCACCTAAGATTTACCACCCGGCCGCTAAAAATGGTCGGCCTTAATATTAAACACAAAGTTTTAGGTATCACTTTCTTCTATGAAAATTTTGACAAAAATCTGAAAAGATATGAAGGGGGTTTATTGGTGTCCTCTCGACAATGGTTTTCTCAGGTGTCAATTTCAACAAGTTTCCTCCCAAACAAGCACTATTTATATGATATATTCAAAGAAATAATGATAAACAATATCATGTCCAATGTCAATGTTGAGCAGTTTCGAAAAAATATAACAAAGTAAAATAAATAGATATAAGGTTTTGACATTTAAGATTAAAAGATTACATGATTTATCAGAATATATTACCTTATAAAAACCTTTCTTTTTAGCCATAGTAAACCATAAACAAGAGAGTATTTTATAGCAAATACTCTGATTGTTTGTCTATTTCTAATAATCAGTGAGTAAAGTTGATATGCTTACATTTAAAATGTGAAATGGTCCCTAACAATAGTATATATTAGTGAGGAAACTGTCTATAAATCAAGATTTTAGGCGACAATCTCGGTATTTCATGAAATCTAATGATTGAAATAAATCAAATTGCTCAAAACTTTGTACATTCGCCATGAACACTGAACATAAAATTGACTATCGGGCTTTTAGGATGTATACAGTAGGGCTACAGATATCCAGACACCAGATATCCGGACGCTTTAGTTATCGGACGATTTTATTTGGGAACAATTTTTTATACGTTATTTTGCCTCATTTATCCGGAACTCCGGACGGTATTTTTTTTTTACCACAAAACACTGTTTAACTACAAATTTTGCTTGATTTAAGGCGGATGGGACACTTCTGTATTGTGACGTTTTTTGATCGAAATAAATATTAAAATCAAGTATGATTTGTTAATCTTTTCTTTCCCAAAATTAGGACGTAGAGTGTGAACCGAAACTACAGGAAAAAAACAAAACCAAAGAATTAATAATTTCCTTTTTGCAATTTTCAAGCTAGAAAATGTTATAATTGTATCAATGAAGTTCTTTTTTGAAGAATAAGATAAACATATTATATAAGAATAAATCATCAATTAATGTGAAAATTGGCATGTCTAGAAATGGATACATTATTTTTTAGTTATAGAACATAACGTAAATGAGCACGCATCACCCTTGGTCACAATGATTTAGATTTGGTTATTATTTTAGTCGGGTTTATTTTTCCTCACAAAAAAAGATATATTCAGCGGGGTTCTTTATATTTCAAAATATCAACAGACAACTATAATTTATTGCTACTTAGTATGAAATTATAAGGCAAAGAAAGTGTTAACAGTATTTACATTTGGGGTCATAAATATGGTTTTTTTATGTACAGTAAATTCTTTCCAAATGTCTAAGTGTCTACTCATTCACAGAAAACAAGGCATTAATTACTATTCTTTAATTAATCAGTACAGGTGTGATGTCATCCTGATAATTAAGAAATAATGGCTGTCAGACTAGGGCATCTTTTAAACATACCTCACGAAATGAATTTGCCTTTGTGAGGCGATCATTTAACAAACATATTTCAGCACATCTCAACAGACTGCTTAGAAACAGTTGTTTTCAGAGATTGGTTGGGGACCGGGATGCTGTGGTTTCGTTGATATTCTTGGACATCAATTTTTGTGGAATTAGTGAAAATAAAAGTTTCAAGAATGTACTTACATTCGTGGTCAATGATATGGTTTTAGTCATATTCATTTGAATAAGCATTAATTTTTAGTAGATCAACATTGGTGAAATAAGTATTGAAAGATTATTTGTCAAACCATGGTATTTCACTTAGTGTCAAAATTGTCGGTCTTTGTTGATTGGGCCTTTGTCTCTTCCTGTAAGAACGCATGCAGTTAATACACATCCTTGATAGTGATACATGGAGAGTTTTGCGTTTTAATTCATAATATCTATGATGTCACTAAATCCTGAGATATCTTTGCAATTTTCTTAGATAGCAAACATTGGTTTTTTCGTAAGTTCGTTGTGCCTATTGCTTGCTCTTAACGCAACGTACATATGTAGTTAGAAATATTCTAGGGTTCTGTGGTTGCCCTATTATGATTAGTCTGTTAGATCGACATCACGTGTTTCGACCTGTTTCTCTTATCTTCTGACCCAATCTAGCGCATACTTTACCCCCACAAAGTGCCTATTAGTAAAGGAAGTGCAGTATCAAGTAAATTTCTAAATTAAACGTTAAGGTCATAGTCGACCCACGAGTAAATGCAATGTCCTTGACATATTTTCTCCACTAAGCCCAATCTGTGTCATAATTTTCTTGTATAGAGACCAATGAATTACAAAGTTGATGGTCATATCATATATCTCTCTGAAATTCAGTTTTGGCCATTTGCCCCATTTTGTGTAGACAAATCCAAAAGATTGGCTAAGGTTAGGTGTGTTACAAAAACATGACATTTGTATTCGCAATCTTTACTGAATTGTACAATGCATTTGAATATTACATACGGATAAATTACACCCTACGACTTCAAATACTCATATTTTTGCCATTCGATTCCTTTTTGATTGCAAATAATTTTTTGCGTAAACGTAATAAAAAAAATTGTGGAATTGTAAATCAAAATGAAGCGTGCAGAAATTTAATCCACCAGAAGGAAAATAAATACATATTTAATTCATTATGATTTTCTAAAATTGAGCATTTTCAAATTTACATTTTTGTATTGTTATACATGAATGGTATAATAGTTCTGATTTTTCAATAATATATTTTAGTTATTTATGATTTTGTGGTCAATGTGAATCCATATGATATTTTCAGATATTATTTGTTTTATACTTTGCATACGTTCTTTCCAAATAGCTATCTACCTTTTATTAATAAATTGAATTCAATTTCATTGATTAATTTAGTTTTCCGATTGCTTGCAAGGGGGGGTACATATGGTGAGTCTATTTTCCCTAAATTTATGTATTTTTTTATTTTTTATTTTTTGCGATGATCGCTACCGTCATAACCTGCCTGAAACATTACAGTAAAACAAGCTTCAATGTATAAATTAACTATAAGTTTCCGTAAGAAATAGAGGGAATCATAATCGGTAGATGTAAATTTGTAAACAATATAATGATTTCTTTGATGATTCCTGCAGAATATAAAGGTATTGCAGAAGAAACACGTAATCAGTGTTATAAAGCGGACTATGCAATATTTTTCTGCTACGTTCATAACCCGCATAAATTTTCAACGGAAGCTTTTATTGTTTATATTTACATCTTTGTTATAATAAATTTTAAAAAATTGATCGCAAAAATTAAATGAATTAAGTAAATTATTGTTAGATGAAAGAAACAGCCAAACCGTCTTCTATGGGAATTTGAGTCTGACATCCTCTTTATTAATTCATGCAGTCCGTGATTTTTCTTAGGTTGATGGTTTCGACAAATCGATAAACTGGACGTGTAGATTTCAGTCCTGTCAATTTCTACAGAAGTGATATTTACAATCAATTTCCGTAAGAGATAGATGAATACATTCTCGGTGTAATGTTATATGTAAATAATATAAATATTTATCTATTTATACAAACTGAATATTGATGAATCGAGAATTTTATATAAGTTTTAGAAAACTGTAAACGCTTATTAATTAAAGAATCTATCAAATGTGGATCTAGTTGTTGCGTTTTCAACGCCCTTCAGTTTTGATGTTTCGAATCATGCATACGAGGGTTGTTAGAAAAGTTCGCGGACAAAGTGATTTACGGCAAAATTACTGTGTACTTTATATGATGACGTATGTTTTATTAAATGATTACCAATTGAAAATAAGTCATAACACCGAATTTTATTTTTAAATAAACATTTGTGGAAAGTCAATACTTTAGGTCCGAAAATCTTTGTTCACGCAGTTTCGACTTTACATAAGGGAATATAGCGAAATCCATAGGTTCAAGATCCGGGTTGTAAAGGAGGGAGGTGCGGTGATGCAAGATGCAAGATATCAGTATTTCCATTTTCAAATCTCCAATTCCAATTGTGATTCCAATCGTTAACCTTTGTCCTATAAACCTTTTTAAAAAGCAACATCTAAGAACCTTTTGGTTTCATTCGGAGATTTTTCTGCGTGCACACAAAATATAATGACGGCCCGGTGCTCCAAGGTATGCATTAAGTTAAAATGTTTTACTCATTTTTCTATAATTTGGTCGTCCCTAATCAACGATAACCGGTCAGAAATTCTTCAATTTCATTAAAACTGTCACAAAATGACCTTCATAACTAATTGTGCTCTCATGTGAATTATCGTACTAAATATAAAACAATTAAAAATTACATGCTCCTTGAAGCATATAACAAATTTAACTAACAATACACATTTCTTAGAAAAAACGTCAAGATTAATTATGAAAAGTTTTACTGGTATCATACAAAAGTCCGCTAACGATTGCACTTGTCCGCGAACTTTTCTAACGATTTATGTCATATGTTTTAGATTCATTTGCCGTTGTATGTAATTGTACATGTGACTACATATACCTGTGTGATATACCTTAAGAACTTATCAGCGACATGTCAAAGTATATATGCACTCAAGTTTGGTTTCGTTTTGTTTCGTTTCGATTTTATTTCGCACTTTACAGGTACCCGATAACTACCGTAAGTCTTTTTTTTTTATATAAAATCAAATTCTACATGTCTACTAGAAACTTTTGAATAAAATAGGAAATTTTATACTGCTCACAGGTCTTTGGTTTTAAAATGTTCTTAACAATAATCCTGCCAGCTGTATAATAAGTTCTGTCCCAATTAAGATATTTATGCTGCACATTTGGGCGATTTTTCATAAAAATACTTATACCAGTGAAAGAAGTGCGATTGAAATAGATGAAAGGGAAAATTTCCAAGACAACTTCATTCACACATTATCATTTAAAACAGGTTTCCTACGGAGATTCATAATGGAGAATGTTGGCATCTTTTCTCTATTCGGAAGTCAATCGAAATACCACGCACAATTTTTTAACATTATCATTCGGGCTTCATTATGGCTAATGCAAAGCCAAATCCCCGTAGACTTTCTATTTTTAGCCGTGTATTGAAACTTGACAAGGTAGAGGAAATCTTGGGATTTTTTAATACTACTGAGTGAACATCGTCTGAATCAATGGGTATATTTATTAATATTGAAAAAAAATAAGAAAATATGCGGCAAAAATATCTTGGTACAGACTATAGAAATGTGGAGTCAGAGAAGAAGTTAATTGCATAGAACTTTGAGTTCCGTGCATTTTGTGCGTGTTGTCACTGATACTAGCCCGGTTTCAGTCAGTTTCAAAAAGAGATTTATCGTAAGTAATGTATAAACGATAATTTAAGTTAATTAATGACAATCATAAGATATAAGCTTTAAGTATTATTGCTGCCCGCAGAAAATCACGACTTAGACGTACTATTTGATGGTCATAAAAACCCCTAATCACGCAAAACAGAATGTTAATTGCTAAACATCTGTTATTTCAAGACATTAAAAAAACAATTTAAGTTGTTTTTAAGTATGAAATCAATGCTCTAATTGGTGTCGATTTATTAAATTATGAATCAATTATATCAATCTGTACTTGAATTTTAGCTCTTAATAATTTAACAACTTGCGTGAAGATTTTTATGATATTATTGCCGTCTAAAGAAATGACAGGGTCGTACGTAATTTCCTATGAAGGGATTGTTATATGACAAATTTATAAGATGTACAAAATTTGCTCAACTTGAAGTTAAATATTTTAAATTTTCTATTTGTAATTTTAGTTACCCTTACATTAAAGTTTTTGACTTTATTTATTTTGCATGATCATCAACAGGTTCAGATCTAAAGAAATATTTTGAACATACCATTGAGAGTTTTGACCGACATTGTTTAATCATAAATAGCAATTGAACTCATTTTGGCCATACTAAATTATTTCAACACAAAAAAGAACCCGTTACCTTTTATTACTTTCTTCACAAAAAAACAACATTAGAGTAAGATTGTTCGTCTTATGGAAGCCTTCCATTTTTTGTGTTGCAAGTTATGATACAAATTTACAGTTTAAAGCCAGAAAAAGACGTGTATTTTTCATGAATGTCAGCTGATCCACTAAAAACTGCAATCCCGACTTTATCTCTTTTATATAGCTTCAGTACCGACATTTTGCTACAGGATCGATAATAATTGGACTTTCCAGAGTAACAGTGACTCCATGATTTAAACTGGTCATTAACAGCGAGTGCAGTGTGGGCTGCCAAGCCTTCCCATGCAAGAACTGTCCATTCGAACACGTAGGTTCCGCCACTAGGGACCTTGAAGACTCCAGTAGACGCGTCATATCCCAATCCTTGGTTCAGATTAACTGTATCAAAAACAACTCGGCCTTTGGTCGCAAGGTTCCTTATCTGTTTTCCCAATCGAGCATCAAAGGCAATTCCTAATAACAAAGGGGGTGTATATTTGTTTAAAAAAAAAGGAGGGCTGTCAAAATGATATTTAAAGCCACTACTTAAATATG
The DNA here is from genome assembly GCF_963853765.1 of Magallana gigas. Classification (NCBI taxonomy): domain Eukaryota; kingdom Metazoa; phylum Mollusca; class Bivalvia; order Ostreida; family Ostreidae; genus Magallana; species Magallana gigas. Next base: position 18,609,451 of record NC_088853.1, on the reverse strand, counting down.
TATTTCACTGAGGGTTTTTTTAAAATATTGTTTCTTGTAATATAATCCAGAAAGAATGCAGAGAATGGTAAATGGCAAATAGGAGGCAGTCATACTTGATTTGATTCTAATGTTTTAAAATCTAGTTTCTAGCTTCTAGTTTCCGTTTAATTAACTATATAATAAAAAAGGCGTTATTAGACAACACCAATAAAGATATGTTTCGTATTTAGTAGTGAAAGATAGAATAATGTTAATACCTATCTTTGTATTATTTCTACAGCTGTTTTTCACAAATCCGACAGCAATGCAAGTTTCTTGAACGCTTTTATAATCCTCTCGGAAAAGTTTCCAACCTGGTTTCGGTGACACTTTTTCACAATGTGCCCAAAATACTGAGAGCCAAAGGAAAGCTAGAGCCAACAACATACTGAAATCCGATCAGAGATGTACATGTATTAATAACCAAATAGACATATACTTCAAACAATTCACTTTTTTTTTTAAAAACCCAGATGCGTCAGTGATGGGGAACAGACATATCTTTTCCTTCTTTTTTTTACTTCAATCTAAAAACTGACGATTGATAGTAATGATATTCTAGTCAAATTATATTTATAAGAAAAACGAATTAGGCAACTGAATAGAACATTTTAAAAAAGATTTTAATAATAGTAAGCAAGCTTTTTCCTAGATCGATGTTTGGCAGTTTTAGATAGAGAGAAGACAACAAACTTGTGGTGTATTTTAGATTAATTATTCAGTAACATTTTCAAACAAAAAATCTGTGCAAATCCATAGCAAACAACAAACCATTAAAAACTGTATACCAATAAACGATTTTTTTTTACATTTTTCCGCTCAGAGACATTGAGAGCAATTTGACTATGAGCGACTATACTCACTGGCAATTGGTTGTAGGTATTGAACATAGGTACGAATAGATTTCATTCAGTGAAAAAAGTAAAGAAAAGAGCATATAAAAGGAAATATCTGGAAGAGCAAATTGCGGTGATTTTGCAAAAAAAATAAGATGTTAATTCTACGAGTATGAAACAAAACCTTTGATAAGGCTTGTAAAATTAGAGATAAGGATCATCTAGTTTAGAAATAAGAAGTAAAATGAGGAAAAGAAGTGGGAATTATTTCAAATATCTTCTTAATACTTACATGCAATGTTCAAGACGGTTGTGTTCAAACTGGCAAAATGTTTATATTATTTTTAAAGCATTTCATGGTTATATATGCTAAAACATAAGTGTAAGCTTTGTACAATGTAACAGCTTGCTCATTAATCTGTAATTTAATATTGCAGTTGATAAAAAAAATTGTAGTACAATACCAAAAACAAAGAAGTTAAGTATTTCATTTACTCTCATCCTATAAATTCATAATTACAAATTTATGACACGCTAGCAAACAATTTAAATTTACTTCTCAAATGAAAAATATATAATCATATTATGGTTTTTTTATTTCTCAAAAATATGGTGGTACATAAACACAATTGCAAAATATATAACTAACTTTTCTTGACATGAATAATTAACATTTATATTCTGCATTGATGAGCGACTAACATTTATGACACGTTAGCAAACAATTTAAATTTACTTCTCAAATGAAAAATATATTATCATATTATGGGGGTTTTTTTTCAAAAATATGGTGGTAAATAAAAACAATTGCATCTGAACAACACAGGGGGCATATATTTATAGATATTTCAGAAGTATATAGGGAAAGCAAAAGTCTCCTTGAAAATAACGTAAGAAAATTAGAAGAAACTACTTCTCCTCAATACAAAGAAAAGGCACTCTTTTTCTAAACGCAACGTTCTAACCTCGATGGAATATATGAGAAACTTACAGCAGAAATTACCAGACATGGAGAGCAATGGCACATAGAAATCGATATCGTTATAAACAAAATGAAAACTGAAACAAGCGTGATATAAGAGAAACACCGAGACAAATTACAGGAACATTTAAATAAAATCAAACAACAACAAGATTTGATGAAGAAAGCTTTGTTGGCATTAAGGGACATCACGAAATCGAATGAAATGTCTCAGACCATTGAATACATGCCTACGATCGGAAGATTCAGCAGGTCTTTACCCAAGGTGAATGTAACACCGCCAACATTTAAATCAGCGCCAATAGACCGCGAAGAGCTACTTACTTTATTTGGACGTATCACCCCTATGTCTATCATGGAATCTTCGTCCCGTGCGGCCTCACTTTTCGGCAAGACATGAAATCCATGGCCAATGATTGAAATAAATGAAATTGCTCAAAACTTTGTACATTCGCCATAAACACTGAACTGAAAATTGACTATCGGGCTTTTAGGATATATACAGTAGGGCTACAGATATCCGGACACCAGATATCCAGACACTTCAGTTAATGGATGATTTTATTTGGGAACAAATTTTTTATACGTTATTTTGTCTCATTTATCCGGAATTCTACGTCTGGATCCGGACGGTATATTTTTACCACAAAACATTGTTTAACTATAAATGTTGCTTGCTTTAAGGCGGATGGGACACCACCGTATTGTGACGTATTTTCGATCGACATAAACATTAAAATCAAGTATGATTTTGATGATCTTTTCTTTCCCAAGATTGGGACGTAGAGCGTGTGAACTGCGACTTAGTAGGTCACGATTTCGAATCCCGCTGGAACTTTAAATTTTTAACCTTTTAAAAAAAAATTAAAACTGTTTTTTTTTTTATCAAGTATTATGAAATTTAAAAATCCTAAAATGGTGAAAGTATTTGATTATTGTAATCTTTTAGCTACATTTTTGTCCCATACCACCTAAACCGGACGGTAAAACCTGATGATACCCAGCTTTGTTGGTTTATTAACGTAATATTTACATTCTACTGTGTTTTCCCATTAAATTCTGTGATCTTCAAATGCCTCTAAATGCAACAAGTAGTCAAAGGTCAAATTGACGAGTTTTATTATGACGTCACAAACGCTGAACGCTGCAAACTGCAACGTCACAAGCGAAAATCAAAGTTCACGCTTGTGGCTGTTACTGTGGCTCTTCCATTAATATTAACTTACCCTTAGAATAAGATAGGAATTTTAAGGCATGAATCACATTTGCAGACAAGGCAAGAAGTTGAAAAAATGTAAATATAAGCATTGAATCATGATTTTTTGAAGTATACACTCTCATAACTGCCGCGGTATGTGCATACAAATTTTCATAACGCGCTAACGCGCGTTACTCAATTTGTATGCACACACAGCGGCAGTTATGAGAGTGTATACTTCAAAAAATCATGATTCAATGCTATATTCAAAATTTATTTTAAACGAATTGTCTCGTGAATGTATAATTAAGTCAAAACCGAAACTACAGGAAGAAAACAAAAATTAAAGCGTTAATAATTTTCGTCTTGCAATTTTTTAGCTGCTAAATGTTATAATTTTATCAATAAAATTGTACTTTTTGAAGAATAAACAAATATTATTATAAAAAGATCATCAAGTATTGTGGAAATTGGCGTGTCTAAAAATGGATATATTATTTTTTAGTTATAGAACATAACGTAAATGAGCACGTATCACCCTTGAACACAATGAATTTATATTTGGTAATTATTATAGTTGGGTTAATTTTTCCTCACAAAATAACGATTATTACAGCGGGGTTCTTTATATTTCAAAATATCAACAGACAACTATAATTTGTTGCTATTTAGTATGAAATTACAAGGCAAAAAAAGTGTAAACAGTATTCACACTGGGGGTCATAAATATGGTTTTTTTATGTACAGTAAACTCTTTCCAAATAAGTTTCACACATATTTGTTACTCATTCACAGAAAATAAAACATTACTATTCTTTAATTAATCAGTACATGTATGATGTAATCATCCTGATAATTAAGAAATAATGGCTGTCAAACTAGGGCATCTTTTAAACATACTTCAGGATATGTATTTGCCTTGGTAAGATCGTTTAACAAACATATTTCAGCACATCTCAACAGACTGCTTAGAAACAGTTGTTTTCCGAGATTGGTTGGGGACCGGGATGCTGTGGTTTCGTTGATATTCGTGGGCATCGATTTTCGTGGAATGAAGCATGCAGAAATTCAATCCACCAGAAGGAAAAAATAAATATTTATTTCATTATGATTTTCTAAAATTGAGCATTTTCAAACATACATTTTTGTTTTGTCATACATGAATGGTATAATTTTTTAATATTTATAATTTTGTAGTCAATAAGTAAATTTATATGATATCTTCAGATAGTATTTGTTTTATACTTTGCAGACGTTCTTTCCAAAAAACTATGTACTTTTCATTGATAAATTGGATTCAATTTCGTTGATTAATTGAGGTTTTTTTATTGCTTGCAAAGAGGGGGTACATATGGTGGGTCTATTTCCCCTTATTTTATAACAGTCATTTGGGATATTTTGATCACCCTTTTTTCCGAAAGCTTGAAGAATATGAAACATGAAAAATATAAAATTATTAAATGTTTTCTTTGGTGATGCATGCGGGATATTAAGGTGGCGACATTACAGAAGAATTACATAGCCCGCGTTATATAGCGATTTATGTATTTTTTTATTTTTTTTTTTTGGCGATGATAGCGATTTATGTATTTATTTATTTATTTATTTGCGATGATCGCTACCGTCATAACCTGCCTGAATCATCAAAGAAAGCATTTTATTAATTATGTTTACATCTACATGTATCTTTTAATAAATGTAAATCAGTACGTTAAATTAAAGACAGGGCAAAATCAAGCTATGAATTAACTATAAGTTTCGGTTAGAAATAGAGGGAATCATGATAGTTAGATGTAAATATGTAAACAATGAAATGATTTCTTTGATGATTCCTGCGGAACATGAAGATATTGCAGAAGAAATACATAATCAATGTCATTAAGCGGGTAATGCAATATTTTTCTGCTACGTTCATAACCTGCAAGAATTATCAACAACAGCTTTTATTGTTTATATTTAGATCTTTGTTATAATAAAAAAAAATTAAAAGTTATCGCAAAAATTATGTAAAATTAAGTAAATTACCGTTAATGTACATTAGTCCGTTAGATAAAAGAAACAGCCAAATCGTCTTTTATGGGTATTTGAGTCTGACATAATCATAATTAATTCATGGAGTGCTTGATTTTCCTTAGGTTGATGGTTTCGACAGATCAATAAACTGGGCGTGTAGATTTCAGTCCTGTCAGTTTTTACAGAAGTAATATTTACAATCAATTTCCGAAAGAAATAGAGGGATTCATTCTCTGTGGATATAAATATTTATATATGTATATGTATATATTTATCTATGTAGAATATATTATATATCATCAAGATAATGCGTGACACAATTAATATACATGTATTTCTTAATATTTCGCTTTTATAATCTAATCGAAGAAAATTAACAAACTGAAGATTGATAAACCGAAAATTTTATATAAGTTTTCTAAAACTGTAAACGCTTATTAAATAACGAATCTATCAAACGTGGACCCAGTTGTTGCGTTTTCAACGCCCTTCAGTTTTGATGTTTTGAATCGTGCATACGAGGGTCGTTAGAAAAGTTAGCAGACAAAGTGATTTAGGGCAAAGTTACTGCGTACTTTGTAGGATGACGTATGTTTTATTCAATGACTACCAATTGAAAATAAAAATGCAAAAAATCATATGATTTTGAAGTTGTTTTCAAAAGATACAGCGATTTATATTTTGCATGAATTGGATTTAGAGGGCATCATGTCATATTTCCACGACTTCAGGACTTCAAACTACTGAAAGGCAATTTAAACCTGTTACTCTTTTTCAAAGTAAACATCTTTTAGTTCACACAATTTTCAGGTCATTGATTTATTTATAAAATGCACGTTCACGCCATTATTTGTCAAATTTTTGTATTATGAATTTTGTGTCATACCGTAGATACTGTCTTCTAGAAACTTGTCGCTTTTTTAAAATAGTCATAACACCAAATTTTATTTTTAAATAAACATTTGTGGGAAGACAATACTTTAGGTCCGAAAGTCTCCTTTATCGCAGTTTCGACTTTAGATTAGGGAATAAAGCGAAATCCATAGGTTCAAGATCCGGGTTGTATGTGTGGGGGTTGCGGTGATGCAAGCGCTCAAGATATCAGTATTTCCATTTTCAAACCTCTAACTCCAATTGTGATTCCAATTGTAAGCCTTTGTCCTATAAAAATAGCGTGCACACAAAATATAATGACGGCCCGGTGCTCCAAGGTGTGCATTATGTCAACGCTTTTGACTCATTTTTCTATCGTTGGTCGTCCATATTCGGCGATAAAACGGTCAGAAAATTTTCAATTTATTTGAAACTTTCACAAAATGACCTTCATAACTTATCGTGATCGTATATGAAGCATCGTTTATTTTAATGTACTTAAACTGTACATTATCTTAATAAGAAAAAATGCGCACAAAATATAAAACAATTAAAAACTGACATGTTCCGTGAAGCATATCTTATCAAAATAATTAATCTGTGTATATTTTATGGTGCATTCAAAATAAACAGATCTTTAAACATTTCTTAGAAAATGCGTCAAGATTAAATATGAAAAGCTTCGCTGGTATCATGCAATAGTCCGCTCACAATCGATCTTGTCCGCGAACTTTTCTAACGACTTATGTCATATTTTTCAGATTCATATGCCGTTGTATGTACATGTACATGTGACTATATGTACCTGTGTAATATGCCTTAAGAACTTATCAGCGACATGTCAAAGTATATAAGCACTCAAGTTTGGTTTTGTTTTGTTTCATTTCGATTTTATTTCGCACTTTACAATTACCCGATAACTAAGTCTTATATTTTTGGATAAAATCAAATTCTACATGTCTACTAAAAACTTTTTAATTAAATAGGAAATGTTATACTGCTACAAAATCCCCGTAAACTTTCTATTTTGAGCCGTGTATTGAAACTTGACAAGGTAGGGGAAATCTTGGGAATTTTTAATACTACTGAGTGAACATCGTCTGAATTAATAGGTATTTATAAATATTGAAAATTTTAGGAAAATATGCTGCAAAAATATTTTGGGGCAGGCTATAGAAATGTGGAGTCAGAAAAGAAGTTAATTGCATAGAACTTTGAGTTCCGTGCATTTTGTGCGTGTTGTTATTGATGCTAGCCCGGTTTCAGTCAATTTCAAAAAGAGATTTATAGTAAGTAATGTATAAACGATAATTTAAGCTGATTAATGACATTAAGATATAAGTATTATTGCTGCCCGCAGAAAATCACGACTTAGACGTACTATTTGATGGTCATACAAACCCCTAATTACACAAAACAGAATGTTAATTGCTAAACACCTGTTTTTTTAAGAGATTAAAAAAAACAATTTAAGTTGTTTTAAAGTATGATATCAATGCTCTAATTGATAATTATGAATCAGCTATATCAAACCGTATTTGAATTTGGCTTTTGATAATTGAACAAATTACTTGAAGATTTTTATGATATTATTGCCGTCTAAACAAATGACAGTTTCGTGCGTAATTTGCTATGCAGGGATCGTAATATGACACATTTCTAAGATGTACAAAATTTTCTCAACTTGAAGTTTAATATTTAAATTTTCTATTTGTAATTCTAGTGACCCTTACATTAAAGTTTTCGACTCTATTTATTTTGCATGATCATCAACAGGTTCAGATCTAAAAAAAAGATTTTGAACATACCATTGAGAGTTTTGATCGGTTCTGTTTAATCATAATTAGCAATTGAACTCATTTTGGCGATACTAAATTATTTTAACACAAAAACAACCCGTTACCTTTTATTACTTCACAAAAAACAGCATGAGAGTAAGATTTTTCGTCTATGCGAAGCCTTCCTTTTTTGTGTAGCAAGTTATGATACAAATTTACAGTTCAAAGCCAGAAAAAGACGTGTAATGATGATGAATGTCAGCTGGTCCATCAAAAACTGCAATCCCGACTTTATCTCTTTTATGAAGCTTCAGTATCGACAGTTTGCTACAGGATCGCCAATTATTGGACTTTCCTGCGTAGCAGTAACTCCATGATTTAAACTGGTCATTAACGGCGAGTGCAGTGAGGGCATACAAGCCTTCCCATGCAATAATTGTCCATTCGAACACGTAGATTCCGCCACTAGGGACCGTGAAGACTCCAGTAGATGCGTCATATCCCGATCCTTGGTTCAGATTTACTATATCAAAAACAACTCGGCCTTTGGTCGCAAGGTTCCTTATACCTTTTCCCAATCGAGCATCAAAGGCAATACCTGATATTAAAAAAGGGGTGTATGTTTTTTCTTAAAAAACTGTCAAAATGTTATTTTAAGCCACTACCTATCAATATGTATTTCACTGAGGTTTTTTAATAAATATTGTGTCATGTTATATAATCCAGAAATAATGCAGAGAATGGTTAATGGCAAATAGGAGGCAGTAAAATTTGATTTGATTATATTAATAATGTTTCAAAAGTATCTTCTAGTTTCCGTTTAGTTATCTATATAATAAATAAAGCGTCATATATCAGACAAGTAGTGTAAGAGTGGTTAATGGAAATACCTATCTTTGTATCATTTCCACAGCTGTTTTTCACAAATCCGACAGCAATGCAAGTTTCTTGAACGCTTTTATAATCCTCTCGGAAAAGTTTCAAGCCTGGTTTCGATGACACTTTTTCACACTGTGCCCAAAATACTGAGAGCCAAAGTAAAGCTAGAGCCAACAACATACTGAAATCTAATCAGAGATGTACATAATTAAAGAATAGACAAAACCTTAAAACAATTCAGTTTTTTCTTTTAAACAAAAAAATGCGTAGGTGACGGGGAATAGCCATATCTATTTACTTCAATCTGAAACTTGAAGAATGTTAGTAAAGAAGTTCTATAGTCAAATTACTATTTTAAAAATGAATTATGTTATACTGAACAGAAAATTTAAAAAGATTTTAACACTAGTAAGAAAGCTTATCCCAAGATCAATGTTTAGCAGATTTGAATAGAGAGGATAACAAACTTGTGATATATATTAGATTAATTATTCAAAAATACTTTATAAAATCAAAGTACCGAAGAACTGACGGGAGTTGATTTTATCGATGTTTATTTATTTTAAAATCAATTATATGTTATTTTGCATTACAAGTACGGGTAGTTTCTAATCTGTATTTGAATTATGCACATTTTATTATATGAATTTTTGGACTTTTTCGACACAAGAATGTTGATAAGACCCCATATGAATCATGTTAAGTCATATTTAAAGATAGAATAAATTCAATCAAACTATGTATCAGTGATAGAAATATTTCTGGAAAATTTATGGATCTAAGCAATATTGAACTCTAGCCTCGTTCAATCTCCGACAAGCAAGAGAGACTCTCTGCTTGTTGGAGATTTCCGGAGACAGCCGAGCGTCGAGTTGAACGAGACTATATTGAACTCTGGCGTAAGATTACATACGACTACAAAAAGTATCTAAATTGTTCGTACCATTTAAAATCTGACTATTTTCAAAGTACTTACAAATAAGTTTCCTTGAAAAACAATGCTTTAGCATACATTTAATCGCATTTATAAGTTATTTTCAAGAACTAAGTCTTGTCATCGGCGATGATTTGTGCTTTGGTCCAAACAGTGTTTCACTTTCGGTTTGTCAGAGTAACTGCATAGGAGAGTTGATTAAAATCAACTCCCCCCAAAAAACTTTCTGTTTGAAATCCATAGCAAATCACAAACAATACAAGACTCTATAACAATTAACGATTTTTGAGACATATCTCCACTCAGAAACATTGAGATCAATTTGACTACGATCGAATATACTCACTGGCTATTGGTTGAAGGTATTGAACATAGGTAAGAATAGATTTCATTCAGTGAAAAAAGTAAAGAAAAGAGCATATAAAAGGACATATCTGGAAGAGCAAATTGCGGTGATTTTGCAAAAAAATAAGATGTTAATACTATTACTAATAATACTACTACGAGTATGAAACTAAACCTTTGCTAAGGCTTGTAAAATTAAAGATAAGGATCATCTTATTTAGAAATAAAAAGTAAAATGAGGAAAAGAAGGGGAAATATTTCAAATATCTTCTTAATACTTACACGCAATGTACAAGTCGATTGTGTTCAAACTGGCAAACTGTTTGTATGATTTCAAAGACAGTTCATGTTTATATATATACTAGAATATAAGTGTAAGCTTTGTACAATGTACCAGCTTGCTCATTAAACTGTAATTTAATATTAAATTTGATAGAAAAATTGTAATACAAAACCAAAAAACAAAGAAGTTGGGTATTTCATTTACTCTCATCCTATCAATTCAGAATTAACAATTTATGACACGCTAGCAAACAATTCAAATGTGATTCTCAAATGAAAAAATATAACATATTATGGGGGTTTTTCACATAAAAACAATTGCAAATTAAGGATTATGATATTTTGCATAATTAATCAAAGATTATCTTAATCATTCTATGGAAAAATCTTTTTTCCAAACGGTTTTTGAAAGGAATTTCTTCAACATTGCGTCTTGAAAACAAATGTTAAAACAGTAATCATGCACGGATCTTGAGAGGGGGGAGGGGGGGGGGGGGTCGGGGTCCAGACATACTACTTAAAAAATCAAACTTATTAAATTTCCATGGTAAAATTACAAAACTAAAATTGAACCCCCCCCCCCCCCCCAAGAAAAAAAACCGGCACACACAGTAATCTGTCGGACAATGATAAAAGTACATTTGTATTTCTTTTGAGCGTATATATAACAGGAATGTTTCTTTCGTGAACAGGATTTAGTAAACCAAGCTTTGCTGGATTTCAGGGAAATCAAGGAATCAGATGAAATGTCTCAGACCAAATCTAAAATCACAGAGTTCAGCAACCTTCCCCCAAGGGGGGAGGGGGGGTCAAATGGTAATTATTGTCACTGATTTAACATTACATCCCGCGTTCCGTGGATTTTTTTCCGGAAGTTAGAAGTATATGAACATGAACAAATGAAACACCCAAAAGTCATTATCAGCAATTATCTATTTATACATTACTTTAAAAATATAGCAAACATCAATAAGATAATAGGCTATATGATTTAATTAATGTACCCGCTTACCTCTATTCATGAACGAGTTTTGCGTGATGAAAACGTTGTTCATTGTTTCGATATCTTGATAGATCGACAGTTTTATAAGCTTTCGATTGTATACAAACACTTTTTACAAAAGCTTTATATCAAATGTGGATTAATGCGGTTGTTTTCAATTCCTTCTGTTTGTGGTATTTTAAACCATGTTTAGAACAGTGAGTGTAAACGTCATTACGCATTTTGAACATAGATAATTAGTGTATTCAATTATTATTAGATTAATTGAAACTACCCAATATGATATGATCTTTATATTAAAAAAATCCACATTAAATCTTATCTATCCTTTCTAAAAAAAAAAAATAATTTCCCGGCAATTTTTGGCACAACATGTACATTGTAGATTAGAAGCCCTAATTCTTTATCGTTCCGATTATGCAAAGTTCTACATCTTGATACAAAATTTACATTTAATGTTAATCGGAAGAACGTGTATATATTAAAAATGACCTCAAAAATAATAATTAAAAAAATAACAATGTCTTTTTAAAAGCGGCGGGTTAAAAATGTCGTTTTGACAAGTGGTGGTTAAAAGCGTCTTTTTTTAAAAGTGGACATTTATCAAATAATTAGTTCTGGCTTCATTATAATAGTGTTTTCCATATAAAAAAGTTACATCTGGTGGATGAGAGAGAGAGAGAGAGAGAGAGAGAGAGAGAGAGAGAGAGAGAGAGAGAGAGAGAGAGTGGAGTTTTAAAATGAAATGCAAAGAATTTGCTTATTGCATCATGACAATCAGGGACTAAAGGGACTACACATTTACATTATTCTCTCCTTGAAACGTGCGCCACCACACTCATATTACACACGCGAACAAACAATGAACTTGAAACGTGTTTCACACCAACAAAAATATGTGACGCAGAAATACGTGGACCAATCAAAATCAGCATGACATAGTCTTCACGTTTCGCCTAAAGGTGAAGGACACAGCTGTATGCGAAGGGATTAATGCGTTATACAGTTTATAGGTCTCATTTTCCGGTTTCTTAATCAAGTTAGGGGTTGACAACTGTCACAGCGTGGGAATATCGATAGAACAAACATGCAGGGAGTGAGAGTTTTCGTGCAGCACAACAGAGGGGCGTGTATTATCAATACATGTCGAATGTTTTCCACGACCCATCATCGCGCGGCGGATCAAAGATCTTACAAACTCGTGGTGGTTGGAGGTGGGACCGGCGGCTGTAGCACGGCCGCTAGGTTCTGTCACCAGCTCGGGAAAGGGAAAGTAGCAGTGATCGAGCCATCAGAGGTAACGTACACGCCTTCGCCGCGATTATACACACGAGAATCAATTTGAAAGTGAAAGTAGGTCAGAATTATTTATGCAACGCACCATGATCCAATGCAATGCACAGAGTAGCCTTGGTGGGTTGTTTTCTTTTCTTAATTAAGAAAATTGTGGGCTGTTTAAGGGAGAGCGTGCACGTTTTATCATGTTTATGCTGTGAAATTAAATAGTGTGTAAACAACTTATGTTGTTCTGTCCATTTTATTTTTAAAAATCCGCCACTTGACATATCATGATTCATAAGATAATCAAAAGTTTAATAAAAGGCACATACATTCTAATCTGAACATCATTTTCAAATTATTGAATAATTTTATGTATCATTGGTACATATATATGTAGACTGAGAAATGGGGAAAAAGCGAGGGCACTGGAAGCAAAATTATTTTGGATCTCGTGGGTTTTATGCAATCTCTGTTTTGCCTGCTCTTTATGTATTTTTTTATGCAGCAAGCATTGCATTGCTGTTTGGTAAATTGCCTTCATTTGCTGTTAAATGAAGCAGTTTACTAGAAAACATCCATCACTTTCATGTGAATGATAGTACCTTGCAGATAATTTTATTTGAGAATTTCCATACTGACATCTTGAGCATGCAATTTAATTAAGTTGCGTCTGATTCTTCATTCCTGTTTTATCTTTGATATTTTTTTTTTCAAGATTGTTTTTTAAATCACCTCTACACTGTCAATTTTTTTTTTTTAGATTCAATCCAGCAGATATAATGTACCTACATGTTACAAAAAATCATGTAAATGAAAAGTTCTGTGTATTGTATTATTTGAAATGATGTTGCTTCTGCTTATCAAGATTATCAAACCTCTTTCTTAAAGGCTACTGACCCTTTTATAATTATGGATTGAAAAGAATTTAATATTTAATCTATATTGAGTCGGAGACCTTTGGAAGTATGAATAGAGGAACAGAATTAAGTTATACAGGTTGGAATGAATGGGAAGTCGATCTATGGTTTCATACAAGGGGCAGTGAAGCATAATAAGTGGCATTCACTTCCTGCTGATTCAATCATTGGCATTTCCTTGTTTATTCTTTTTGGTGTGTATGTGCATTTTGTTTACATGTAGCTTTTGTCAGCCCCATTGAGAGACTATCTTTAAGTTAATTATGAACATCAGCATATATATCATACCTGTTAACCTTTCAAAGCTGCTATGTGTTTCGTTACTCTACCAACTGCATGAGCTATCTGGCAACCCTGAGCAAACCGGTCTGATCATTACACATGCATATATATTATATATGCATGTGTAATGATCAGACCGGTTTGCTCAGGGTTATATATGCATGTGTAATGATCAGAGCGGTTTGCTCAGGGTTGCCAGATAGCTCATGCAGTTGGTAGAGTATGAAATTATAGAGATTCAGGGGACCTATGTTTGAGTCTCAGTCTAGTCCATCATTGTTTCACCTATGATCCATTATTGCAGTTAGTATTGTGCCAACTCCTTGAACTGACAGGTTAACTACTAGCTGCCAATGGAAAGATACTAGGATGTTGATCTTTATCACCAGGGGAAGATCATTAAAAAGGGGGTGGGGGTGGTGACAGTCAACTTAAACCAGTCCAATTGATTACTGGCACCAGGAAAGCTCAGTTGGTAATTTAAAGCACCTTACTAGAGATTCAGAGAGCCTGGGATAAAATCCTGGTCTGATCAGTCATTATTTCTCCCATCCCATTTACCAATTTTAAGAGTATTGACATTTTGTTGTGACTATACATATGTATATACATGTGAGCATGATTCTTCTTGCAGACTCACTACTATCAGCCACTATGGACACTGGTAGGGGGAGGAATCAAGACGTTCAAGGAGACCGTCCGATCCATGAAAGACGTCCTCCCAAAGGAGTGTGATTGGATAAAAGCAAAGGTCACGAACTTTGACCCAGACAACAACACAGTGGTTACCAGTGATGGACAGAAGGTAATTCACAGAGAAATTATTTTTTTGAAGGTCGTTTCCATGGTAATGTCATCAACCTGATTTTCCTCATTGCTTATTTTTTAACGATATGTATGTTATGCTAAATTATGAAAGGAGATAAGCACTGTTTTAGTGTTTTGCTAACACAGTTAGCAAGCCAACTGTAATTAAAAAAATTCTCTGAAAAACTCTTACTAGTTGTTAAACTGATGAACAGTTACATTTAAATTATGAAACAGGAGTTAACATGAGAGTGATGCTTGATTCATAGTGACTATTAAGTTGAACATTACTCATTTGCCAATCGAGGGAAGTAAAACCCGATAAAAGGAAGTTAAAACAATGTATCAAATTTTGATATTTTCTGAAAAGTTACACATACACGTAATACATATCCTCTGACATGCAATATTTTAGTCTCACTTTATATTACTGGTAATATGTATTGTGATTTATTTATTGGTTTTAGAAAACCTCAAGCAATTTAATATTAATGTTGTGGTATTCTATTAAGATTTATAGGCCAGCCCCATGGGCATTAACACTTCAAAGGCCAAGTTAATGTAAACGCATAGATATTTTCCATTAAATTTCCTTTATTTCTTTGATTACATTTATTGTTAAAATGAAAATAAAAAGTACATTTTTAGATGATTTTTAAAAGTAAAATGATAAGATCTCATCACATATCAACAATAATTTTCTCTCCACATACATGTATGTTAATTTGTACAGCAAAAATCTTTTATAGTTAGTAGCTTTAATTTGTTTGCGATTTTTGTGTTTTTCAGATTAAATATGACTTTATGGTAGTGAGCATGGGGATGCAGCTCAACTTCGACCAGGTGAGTTCATTATATAGTCTGTAGAGTAACTGTTTTTTCTTATGAAAAATATATGTTTGAAGCATAAATTTATATATTTATACTGTGGAATCATTTAAATTTGTATGGGCCAATTTTCGTGGATGGAGAGGTACGTCTTAGCTTATTAAATATGGGGATGCAATTTTGTGGATGCAAAAGTGAGCCACCACAAATTGTAATGTTGCTGATATTCAAACCCTTTGGTGCTACCATTTTGCAAATTCAGAGGGTAATCATTAGATGATATTTGCATTTAGTTACTTTAATTGTTACATAGGCAACATTTTTTATATTCTACAAACTACCGGCTTTATTCATGCAGCCAAATAAGGCTTTACATAAACAACCAAGATAGAATTGGAGCATATTTTTTACACTTTAATGTTGCATGCACATGGTTATTGGTCATAATACATGTATTAAGAATCTTTTGTTGTATAGATCCCAGGGGCATTGGAAGCCCTGAAGATTGACCCCCAGGTCGTCTCTAACTACGCCCCGTGGACTGTGGAGAAGACATTCCCCGCCATCAGAAACACAAAGGACGGGAACGCCATCTTCACCTTCCCCAACACCCCCATCAAGTGTGCAGGTGCCCCCCAGAAAATCATGTACCTGGCTGAGGAACACTTCAGAAAGGTCAGAGGTCAAGGTCAAGACAAGGTTAAGTCTTTAATACCTTAACAGAACTTAAATTTGTTTGTGGGTTAACCCTTTAGCTTGGTCAGAAGAGTGCTGGACTGGCATGTCAGAGGACCCAGCTTCAAACTCAAGCAGGGGCAAAAAGTGTCTCTGATTTATTATGATTTTAACAAGTAAATTTACTTTTACCTTTGATAAAAGATCACTCTCTCTCTCTCTCTCTCTGTCTCTCTCTCTCTCTCATATTATGCCAAAGTTACATATACATCATCTCCCAAAAATTTGTTATGTGTCAAAAATTGTCCATCAAACACAATAACACCAGGTAACATATAGGAAGAGTAGTTTGTATGTACAGTAAAATGCAGTTGATCTTCAGTTTTTGAGTTGTTAAAGTGTTTTTATATTTTTTTTACAGAACGGGGTTAGGGACAAAGTGACGGTATTGTATAACACTGCCCTAGGTGTGATTTTTGGAGTCAAGAAATATGCAGAGAGACTGATGAAAGTCGTAGAGAAAAGGTGTGTGTCTGTGTATCAGTATTTTGTTGGTTTGTATCTATGGTTTTGTCAATACTCATGGATTTAATGACTACCACAATATAACGATCATTATGTAAATTGCCGAAAATAAATCTACCAGTATCTTCAGTACTTAAAATTGCTTTTTGATGGACATTTAATTTCATGGATTAGCATGGTTAACCTTGCAATAACATCATTCTATGAAAATTTGTATTCAATGGATATTGATACCACAGTAACTGTAGAAAAAGAGGATGTAAATTGAAAATGAAAAGCATGTATTTTTTGTATAAATGATTTGTGATTTGAGATTTAAACGATTAAAGCATTGATTTCCCTCATGAAAAAAAAAAAATGTTTCATACAGAGTCTGCATATGCTTGTAATTTATAAAAAAAAAAAAAAAAAAAACAATTAAGAAAAGCAATTAAAGTTTTGATTTACATATCCTCCAAGTATAGAATTATATTTTCACTTTCATGTTGAATTCAGGCATATTAAAGTCAACTACAGAAGAAACCTGATTGAGGTCAAGTCAAACAAAAAGGAGGCTGTGTTTGAGAACCTTGATACAGGAGAGAAGGAGACCTTCACTGTAAGACATCAGTCTGAGAATAGATTTTATGCATTTTGGTATGAAGAAAATTTTGGTCAATGTGATATGATGCAAGGCCAAAGTGAACTACTAACGCTTCCTTTGATTAACAGTATAATATGCTTTTTCTGATTCATATTTTACAGCATACATCACTTATTTTATAGTTAACAAAACAATTTACTGTTTACAGTACAGCATGCTTCACCTGACACCACCAATGAGCGCCCCTGATGAGCTCCGCCAGTGTAAGAAACTGGTCAACGAGGCCGGATACCTGGAGGTCAATAACGACACACTCCAGAGCACCCGGTACCCCAACATCTTCAGTATTGGAGACTGTAACAGTGCACCTACATCAAAAACAGCTGCAGCTGTGGGTATGTATAGTGTTTATACTAGCTGTCATTAAAATTCAAGTTTTGATTTTTGTGAAAATGATCATGTATTGTGCATTTTCAGTTGTATCCAGATTCAAATCTTAAGTTTTAACTGTGTATTAGTTATATTCAGGATGATAAATTTTTCTCCATCATAGTGATATCATAAAAAGTAAAACTTGTGGGGAAAAATACTGTTATTGACTTCTGTGCTATAATAAACCTTTGAAACTTACAAAAAATGACTTATACAAATAAGAAAAGAATCATTTTCACTAGATTGCAACTTGCTAAAACCACAATATTTATGACCCAGGGTCAAAGTCCAAAGTCATTCATGAAGGTCAAGGTCAAACTGATCAATGACATGATTTGTTGCAGCATCACAGGGTGGAGTGGTGATGAAGAATCTTGGAGCTCTGATGAATGGTAAACCAATGCTCAAGAAGGTATGTACATTAGTACATGTATTAACCAAAGTTTTCTGATATTATCTATCCTTAAATGTGATTTTATACCTGTTGAATTAATAACAATTATACAAAAAGGTGTACTGTGCAGAAAACATTGTTTAATTGAGTGAATTCCAAGCAATATTTCTACAGTAGAGTGTGCATTTGGTGAAAAAGCATGCTTCAGGGTTAAATTTTTATTTAATAGCTTTAAGGATAAATATTCAGAATTTTTGGTTTTGTTTTTGGGGGGGGGGGGGGGGGGGAGTGGGGGGTTCATAAGTTAAGTTTACATGTACTTAATTTGAATTGCAGTTTGAGTTCAATGTTATTGAAGCTTCTTTCTTGTTTCTAATTGACGAGAATTTTAGAAGTTTTTAATTCAATTATTTTACCACATCTTCAATGTCTCTTCACAGTACGATGGCTACACTTCCTGTCCCCTGATCACCTCCAGAGGGCGCTGTATCCTGGCCGAGTTTGACTACAACGGGAATCCCCTGGAGACTTTCCCGATTGACCAGGGCAAGGAGCGCTGGTCTATGTACCATCTGAAGGCTGATGTCCTGCCGTTCATGTACTGGAACGCCATGCTGACGTAAGGGTGGATAATACATTATTTCCTATGTAGCTTGTAACACAAAATTTGATTGGCTAGTAAGTCGTTTGTAAATTTCCGTACATCCAACTTGAGCCAGTTCGAGGTATATAATGTGATGTCACAATGCATGAAATGCGTACATGATAAATCTTGAAAGTGTAATACACCCTTATTGGACATTGGAAACAGATTTATTTGGTTTACATAGGAAATAAATTCGTTATCCAGGTCCAATCAAGGTTACAAGGGAATTTACCCTGGATTTACCCTGGGTTGTATTTCATACCACCTTCGGCCTTCGGGCTCAGGGTGTATGAAATACAACCCAGGGTAAATCCCCGTACATCCTTGATTGAATCTGGATAACTAATATTATACTACAGATGGTAACCGTGGTTTCATTAAATGGATATCAATTTTCTTAGATTTAGTAAATATCACAGTCTCAAGGATATATATTAAATTTGTGGCTGGTTTTATTAATACTTTGTGTTATTACAGGCACGTAGCATCAGGGGGGCCTGCCCCCCCCCCCCCCTCACTTTTTTGCGCAGCAATTTTTTTTTTTTATTTACATACAAAAAATCGAATTGACATGGAGTTGCCCCCCCCCCCCTTTTTTATGCGACCATGTAAGAAAGGAAATATTCAATGAAATTGTAGTTAATGGTATACTTTTACAAACATCTCCTGTTATTTTGAGAGTTTTTAGATATTACAAACTTTCAAATGCATTGACAAAGAACAGATATACACTGAATATATTTTTTGGCCTTTAACTGAAAAATGTCATGACATGAATGAGAAATGATATACATGTAATATATATATATTTTATAATTGAAGTTAAAAAATCTAGGACAGGTAGTGACATCAAACGATATCGGCAGTTAGACTTAATTTATAATACACTGTACTATGATTTCTTATGTTCTACTTTTTTTCTCATTCAGAGGACACTGGAATGGGCCGAGTTTCTTCAGGAAGGCCATGAGGCTTGGACTGAGTGATGGAAGCACCAAGAAATCCTAAGTATATT
Organism: Magallana gigas; assembly: GCF_963853765.1. Lineage (NCBI taxonomy): Eukaryota > Metazoa > Mollusca > Bivalvia > Ostreida > Ostreidae > Magallana > Magallana gigas. Next base: position 18,589,922 of record NC_088853.1, on the reverse strand, counting down.
CAAGACAGGAAAAGATCCGGTGAAGTAAATAAACTTGGATCCACACCAGAGAAGGCATTATTAGCTTTAATAAGAAATATGGATCCACTCCTTACTAATGAAGAAAATGGCAATCGGTGACTTGTCTGTGGTTCTAAGTGGAATAAAAATAACTTGTCATAATTCAGAGAAAATAATCCTTTATGGTGCAAAAAAAAAATTGATAATAAATAGTGCTAAATTTTATTGTGATAGCAGTGGCTGATGTGTATTCAATTCCTTTTGTTGTTTGTTGTCTTTTTTTCAAATTTTTTTATGTTTTATTTGAAGGACCACAACCATTTGCTTAGATGTACGGTATATAATGCATTTTTTATTCCAGTTTTGGTGCATTACTTCCCAATTTTTTTTATTCTCTTCTTTATATGTGGCTTTGGGAAAACTCATCATTATTGTCTCTTATCAAGTTTTAAGTTTGTATTTCTTTTCCGGTACATGTTTTGAATGTGTTGTGTGAATTTGTATAATTCAAAATCTTTACTTGTATACATTGAATTTTTTGTATACAATTTTTAGTAGCATGAGAGTATAGTTACTCATGAGAGAATTGTTTCTTATTATAGAAAATTTAACATGAATTTGTGTATAAATATTACAAAACTTTACTCAGCATATACAATAGGGTGATGTAGGAGTGTTGAAAGAATTTTAACTTTAAGAGTTTTTTATATAATTATAAAAAGAGTAAGGATTGATATTTGTCAGGGTCTGTTTACATATATAGATGTGTGTTGCATAAAGACAAAACAACTTTTTTTCAAGAATACATCTTGACAAAACCATAACCAATATACCGGTACTCTTTCATACTGTGAATTTTGGGGCTTTTATATATAAGTCAAGCTGCTTTACAAAACTCAATGAGTTCAAAGCAGAGCATTACTTTACAAAGTAATGCTCTGCTTTGAACTCATTGAGTTTTGTAGAGGTTCTTGTATTTTTAATGAATTTCTTTTTTTTTTTCGTTAAAGGAAAACACTGTAAAATTATCAAGTATTTCTATTTACAGGGTTCTGGCTTTAATCGTAGAAAACATTATAGGAGTATTACAAAAATTATGATTGTTTTTACCAAGTATTGTTTTTCCAACGAATGTGTATTTTAGAACGATTATAATTTGATATACCGAATTGGAGTCAGAGATAAAACAATCATTGATATTTACAGCATAATCAAAGCATTAGTTGTTTTTCTCAGTATTCATCATCTTTTTCAACGATACTTCTTAGGTTGTATGTAGAATTCAGTATTGGTTTAGAAAAAAGAACTTGTTTACAATAGTTTGTTAATATTAACATTCTCATTTCTCTTGATGATTTATGGCACTATGTAAGAGAAGTGTAAAGTCAGCAGAAAAGGGAGCTTAGAAATGAAGTGGTCCCCAAAATTACTGTACTTTTGAATGTTTTTTATGTATTAGAAACAAATGTATTATCATAGGTGCAGTACTTTTTAAACTAAGAAATCGCATTGCCTTTGACTGAAAACATTCATCTAAAAAAGAAATATTTATTGTAAATATTGTATTTGGATATTGATAGTTAATTAAAAATAGATAACTTTGATTTTTAAAAAAAAAAACCATTTATCTCAAAATATCTGAAGAAAAATGCAATTGTTTATATAGATTTTGTTTTTCATTTGGATTTTTTAAATGTAAGGTATTTCTTAAATATTTTCTCAACAAGAAAATGTATTTTTGAGTGATATTTAAATTTTTTCCTTCCAGGATATCCATTGTTATTCAAGTGCCTTTTTACACAGTTTCTGTCTTGTGTTAAACTCTATATTGTACACAATGGGCGCTGGAAGTTATTGTAAATGGTCATTTTTATACATGCACATACAATTAATTCCAGTGCCCATGACTGTACATGTAATCAATGCTTTATCTGCCATTCATAGGACTTTATGATAATCCATACTATTTTACAATAACTCTTACATGATTAATATTGTATACTATTTTTCATTCAACGATTAATAGTGCCATATAGTTTGAACAGGGGTCAATGTGCATTGTATTGCCCTCATCTACTGTGATCAATGTTAAAACCATATTGTTTGAAGGAACTGTCCACAGGGGTTGTGTATATTTTATTAGAGAAAAAAAGAATTTGATATTGAAAAATTAGTATTATGGTGAAGAATATACTGTGATGGTGATTGAATATTTTAGCTGCATTTTCAAATATTATATTTGTCTCATTTTTCCCTTAGGTCTAGATTTCACTCAGAATTGTTGCATTTTGTTTACAATTTAAAATTTTTCTCTCCAAGAGAGTAACTTTTTATGTACAGTAAAACACACTTATGATGAAGTGCCGAGGACAGGCGATTTTGCTTCGTTACAAGCGAAATTCGTTATAACAGTCAAGTTTACAATATGTAATAAAGTCACGGGGATAAAAATTACTTTGCTGTAAGCGTCAATTCATTATAAGAATGTTCGCAATAACCGTGCTTTACTGTATGCTATATGATATTTGTATTTTGCTTCCTTCAGTCTATTTTTATAATACACATTGTATTTCCAGCTATATATTGTCTTCTGTGTTTCAGTGTTAGCTGTGGTATATTGAAAATTTACACACATTTGTGTATTTTGATTATGAGAGAAATTTGTTTTCTGAAGGGCATCTCTTTGTTTGATGTTTAAACTATAATGTTTAAATCTGTTCTTTTAGTTTGTGATTTTGTGTAAGTTTATAGGGTTCAGTCTTAGTTATGGTAATTAGTTGTATTGAAATTTGAGTTATTTGATTATGAATGAAATTTTGTTTTTGAAAGGCAATTTTGTGTTTAAAAGTTAAAGCTTTAATTGTTTGTGTGTAAGCTTTATTAATTTTTGTACACAAGTGTCTGTGGGATATTAATATAATTATTTCAAAATATTGCAAATAAACCCAAATTATCAATTGCTGCGTTTTTGAAGTCTTGTTTTTAGATTTATACAAGTATATACACCCAAAATTGGAAAGAGAATAATTAAAAGATTGATTTAATTGATTGGTGGATTAGAAAAAAAAATGCAAATAGATATATAGAGATTTATTCTGTAGTGGAGAAGACAGCAGTGGATATTGGAGTTGCCATGACCCAATTAATTAAGCACTGTATAATTGTATATGCATATGTACAAACCAACATCTTATCAGTCTAAAATTAAACATGCCATGTAGGTTGACTTTTATTTTGAGGAACAACGTAAATTTTCAAAGATGGGTTTAAAATAACACATTACAGTTCTGATAATGCGTGACACCCCCCCCCCCTTCCATCTAACATCATGTACAGATCAAGAGGAGGAGTGTAAAATTAACATAATTAGGCACTAGCCTACCCACCCCCTCCCCACGCCCACCCAAACACACACCGGCAAACAAATTACCCCTCGATCCCCACCCCCTTAAAATGTTCTGGCTTTGTGCATATGGTTCTCCCTGATAATGATTTTTGTTCGCTGCGCATGCATAATAGATAGAATTGAGATTAATTAATTGGTTTCTTGACTTTTTATATTGAAATCTGGTTAATCGTATTAATTCACTGCTGGAGTTCCTACGAAAATACTGTCATAAAAATTGTAATTAGCACGTGCTGGTATAATACTAGTATTCCCTTAAATTGGTTAACAAAAGCGATACAAGTCATATATGTAATTGTTATCTTATTCATTATCATCAACGAAGAAGTATAAGTATATATATATGGATCATATTTCTGGAATTGATTTATCATGAGAGAGAGAGAGAGAATTGCATATGAAAGTGTCTAAAATAACTGATTTAAAAAAAAAATAACTTGTAGTTTTAAAAACATAAGTGTATAGAGTTTGTGAAAGAAGTTACTTTAAAATTGTTTCATTATTTCATCTGAAAGTATCTGGGTGGGTGTAAAACCCAGGTAATGCAAATTTACAATATTTATATGTATGACGAAAATGTAAATTTTACAATTTCAGAAGGCAAATCGAAATGGATCATTAGTACAAGTTAGTAATTTTTTTTATTATCAAGGGATTTTATTTATCGTTGCCCCCCCCCTCTCTCTCTCTCTCTCTCTCTCTCTCTCTCTCTCTCTCTCTCTCTCTCTCTCTCTCTCTCTCTCTCTCCAAAACTTTTGTTGAACTCTTTCTGCACTGCACACTTTCCATTTCTTAACTATGCAAAATCCATGTAAATGGTTTATCAGTTACACATGTATAAGGAACTGACATTGCCCTTTACTTTGACGATTCTTGTTAATGAAATTTGGAACTTATTTCACTATCTCTTTCGGATGAAGCATGTACTTTGGGTTTAATTGGACTGTCACACAGAGTTAAACTATTGACGATCAAATAGGACTGCACGCGTGTCTAATACTGAGCACGGCATTGAAAAATATCGGCCTTGATTTACACGAAAATCTTGTGTCTTGAATATCTTTCTCCTGGGTCCGCCTATAATTTAACTAATTAAATAAATTCATTCACAAATTAATAAAATACATATATAAATAAACAGGTTAATTTATAAATAAATGATTAATAAAACAAATAAAACACATTTGAACACTTTTCTGGTATGAGATTCAATAAATAAATAAGTAATTCGGAAACTTGAAATTGTCTCCTCAATCCGTTTTTCGATCTTACAAAAATCTACATTATAGCAACGAAGTATTCATGCGCCATTTTTTGGATCTATATACTGTCATTTTTAAGTCAAATTATAGAAATACTTAATTAGAACTCTATTTTATCGCTTTATTCTCAAAATGGCACATGCAAACAGTAAAATAAAATCGAATTCTTGAAAATGAATGATGTGCATAAGCGAACTTTTCCGTCGTCATCGTGACGTCACAATGCTCATTGTGACGTCATTCATTAAGTATCGTAGTAAAGGAAAGACGCAAAGTTGATAACAGTAAAATTCACAAAGTAAACCCGCAGCATGGGCTGTACGCATTGTTCAAAGTTCTTCTACAGCGAAGAACAGGTCCAGAATGCGAACAGCACATGTCGGGGCAAAAGAAGAAGGCGATCGCCTGGTGTAATTAGGAGAATTTTCAGTCGAAAAAGAAACAGAGTCCAGCCATCCCAGTCCGAGACCTCCAGTGAAGCATCCACCACACGAGGTCCACCCAGTGGCGCCAGCACCCCGGTGGTGCCAAATTATGATATATTTTGCACGGATCGAACCTCAAGAAAATCAAAATCTTCATGCAGCAGCACCCTAGAGCAAGCGATCGAGCAAGCAACCGCAATCACCGAAACGTTTACAGAGAAAACACGCCCAGAGTTTGAAGAAGAGGAGAAGACCAGTTGCACGTACAAGCCAGCTGAAGTCCCAGAGGAAGCCCCAGAAGTCCCAGATGAAGCCCCAGAAGAAATCCCGGATAAAGTCAAAGAAGAAGCCCCAGAAGAAGATTTGTACAAGAGCAGCTATGAGAGCCAGGAAACCCAGGAAAGCCAAGAATCTGAAGAGAGCAAAGAGCCAGCCCCTGCGCTTCGCTACCAGATCACCGTTCACATCCCCCTCTGCCAATGCACCGGATGTAGAACCGGCGAGGAACCGGAGACCGAGTCTGAGGCCGATGTTGAGTCGGAGAATGAGCAGGAACTTGAGCCCCGCAGACTCAAGCGCAAGAAAACTGCCTGCAAGAGGACAATTCGCCATTTCAAGTCCAGCTTCCCATGCGTTCTCGGTCGTAGGCCACAGAAGAAACCAGCCCTGTCCAAGACAGAGAGACTGAGGATCCGCTCCTTGGAAATGGCATATAGGGTAAGATCGAGATGTCATGGTTAATTTGTAATTCGTGAATTTGAAACCCTGGGTAAATGTTTACTATACCACACAGTTTATATTTTGCGTAATGTCGTACACATTATTTATAGGGAATGCTGTTTATATAGGTGGATATTTTTGCAGGGTATTATAAATTCGCGTTTTGCGAGTAATGTAGCAATCTACCTTGTAAGTTATATAACTTAATTGTATTATAGTTTCCTCTTAATATACAGTGCATATATAGATGTTGTTTTTTTTTTCAATATTGGCAATGTCTTTACATGCATGGTCAGGACTCAAGTAATTTTTACGCAAAAAGTATTTATTGTATTTTTGATTCTATATAACTAAAAATTCAAGTAATTATTTATCGTGCGCGTCAATAATTATATATGCTGTTACATGTTAAGGGATTATGAGTATATTATAAATTAATAAAACAATTCCTGCGCAGCACTGCCGGACTCTTGTAATACATGGTCGTAATACGATGATAATATATTCATATTTGAATTTATATAAACTCGTAACCTTCACAGATCTGTTCAGGCCTATATAGATGTATATTATATAAATAGTGCCTGTTTGGGAGGGTAACAGTTGAAATTGACACCCCGAGAAAACCATTGTCAACCGACGCGAAGCGGAGGTTGACAATGGTTTTCGAGGGGTGTCAATTTCAACTGTTATCCTCCCAAACAGGCACTATTTATTTTGTTATACTGAATGTCTTTTTTAAAATTTTTAAGAAAATTTTACTGCTTTTATATAGGAATAACGTGAATTCTACAGCGAACCGTACGCGCATAATTTTCGCGCATGTAACATTTTTTAATGTTACCCGTTGCCAAGTGCGTTGCTAACGCTGAGGGTAATAGTAAATATTATTAACTGCGTCTTAACCAATCAGATTTCAGTATTTAACATGAAAGTATAACAAGATTAAATATCAACGATCAGACTGGTGTACGAGTCTAATAATGATAATGTACTGTGATATAAAACGATGGATCATTTGTAAAAAAAGAAAACAGTATATACATGAAAGGTCACTACGAGTATGTATATAATAAATATGTCCTGATTTAAAACGTGTATCATGATTTCAAGATAATTCTTCCGAATATGCAGGTCTTATTCATGCGCAGATCTTTGAGGGGGGGGGGGGGGTGTGGGGTCCGTAACCCCGCCCCCGCCGGGAAAATTTAAACTTATTAAAGTTTGCGTATAATTTATTTAATTACGTAGTAAATTTTGGACTCTTTAAGTTCTGGCAGTTAGATAAATATTATTAATTACATTGTAACTAATGCATGTACATGTAAAGCAATGCCTTAGGTTGAATTTTAATACTTTGCGCAATATTGTACGTTTTACCAACTCATTCTACATATCTTAGAGTTAAGGAAGGAGTCTTTTCTGGTTTTCGACTTGTCAAACGTAAATTTGATTAATTGTTCATTAAATCAAGATGAAAGGAAATTAAAATAGTATATTTTTCTTTCTTTTTTACTATCATACAACTTCGCATAGAAAAATGTAATCAATGTTTAGAATGGAACAAGGACTATATTTTTGGCGTAGGAAAATATCACATGTTGCGCAATTCAGAATTGCTGCAGATTATATATATATAATGAGTCTGTTTTAGCATTTTAAAAACAATAACAATAATGTTGGATTTTTTTTTACTTATGTGAACTAATAATATGATACTTGGGTTTCAGAATATGTTTTTAAAATATGATTTGCCTATCAAATAATATTTTTATAAGCTTTTTAAAGCGCCCATTCTATACATTGATTTTTGTGAAAAAATCACTAAAATCAGTTTTTCTCTCTTATGAAACGGTCAATATATTAGCTTTTCTGTCAATTTATATCTTTATATAAAGTCTTCATAATACATAAAAATTAGAAATATTTTATTATTGGTAGCATAAAAAAATAATCAAAATTTCTTCAAAATTTAAGAAAATTAGAGGAAATGCGGGCTAAGCAATATCAATTTTAGTATAAATATTTATTCCAATTTAGTAGTATAAGCTGATAGACACTCTCATGGTCTATGATTTCATTGAAGATTTGAATCTTCAAATCTTAAACAAATCTCTACAGAACTATAAAGAGCTACACTTTTTTTATCACTCTTTACGTTGAGGTAAAAGGTAGTGACCTTGACCTGACCTTTATCCGAAAACAAAAAGGTCAAATTTAATTAAACTGATAGAATCATTAAGTAATATGATCCGTTTGACTGTGTCAAAATTTCATGCATTTCTTATTATAAGAAGTATGTTTGATAATAAAAAGACTCCTTCCTTAAGACAGCGGCATATTAAAATTATCTAAAAGGAATTTAACAGTCATCTTGACAATTTGATTAAAAACATATATATATCTTTGATCTGTTCCGACAAATTCAATGTCGCTAATTACAAAGATCGACAACGACTAGCATAACAAAGCTCTGATTTTATTATAATCAGATCGGCATCTTGATTTCAAACATGCATTAAAAAACTTTTTAAAAATCACATACATCCTCTTAAAAAAAAATTAAAATGTACTCGTACGGATAGAACGCCATAATAAATTATATTTTAAAAATGTGTTTTTAAATTATCTTTTTATTTATAAAAAAAAAAAATTGGTCCGTGTTAAAAATTTGTTTGATCCCCCTCTCTCTAGTATCAAATGCGCCAAAATTTATCACATGACGTCATATGGGTAAGTGCATCGCGATCAGTCAATATTGTTTATAATAAACGGTGTTGGGATTAAAGCGACTACAAATCTTCTTGCCAGGGTAATTTTAATGTAATTTATATACTTTAGTTCACTCCAGAATCTCAGATACTTCATTTTGTAGCCTAGAGTTTTTGATAACTTTTTGTTTTGTATGATGTCATAGCAAATATTTCCCGTACTTTTGTTGTTTGTCGGCGTAACTATACAAAGAAGTCCAATAATCAGAGCTGATTTCGTTGATTTCAGAGCCCTAGCCCCGGATGGTACCGACTGTACTGTTCAAGATCCAGGTCTGGCGTCGACGTCAAGAAGACTTGGTCAGAGCGCCATCTCCTCCGCCGCAACCCTGCACCAAACAACGTCGATAGCAGGCCCATAGAAACCCTTGTGCAGTTCTATAAAGCCAAGCTAGATGCTGAAGATGATGAGGAAGATAGCGACAGCGGCGATAGCACCAGTAACCCAGACAGCAACAGGGGACGCAACATGACCAGAAGAAGCACGGCTAAGCTCATCTCAGCTAGCAGCTTTGCAAAAATCAGCAACGCCAGAGACAGCATGGCTGGAGGAAGCAGTGCCGGAATCACCATGGCTGATTTGACAGGAAGCAGCACTGCTAGTTGCAGCTTGGCAGATAGGAGCATGGCTGGAAGCAGCACTGCCACAAGCAGCAGGACCAGAGGCAGCATTCTAAGAAACAACATGGCTGGAAGCAGCAATGCTGGAAGCAGCAGTCCTGGAAGCAGCAGTCCTGGAAGCAGCTTGGCTGCACTGGCTGGTAGCAGCACTGCTAGAAGCAGCATGGCTGGAAGCAGCATTGCCACAAGTAGCAGGACCAGAGGCAGCATTCCCCGAAGCAACATGGCTGGAAGCAGCACTACTAGATGCAGCATGGCAGATAGCAGCATAGCTGGAAGCAGCCCTGCCACAAGTAGCATGGCCGGAAGCAGCACAGCAAGTGGCACTGTGAGAATATTAGTCAGCACTGCTAGCAGCTCAGCCAGCAACACAGCAAGCAGCCTGACCAGAAGCAGCACTGCCGGAAGCAGCACAGCAAACCGCTCGACCAGCAACACAGCAGGTAGCATAGCTGGAAGTAGCAGATCAAGCAGCACTGTCGGCAGCAGCACAGAAAGCAGCACAGCTGTCAATGCTGCAAGCAACATAGCAATATGCTCAACCAGACACAGCTATGCAAACCATGCAACCAGCAACAGGGCAGGCAACACAGCAAATCAAGCAACAAGCAGCACAGCTAACCTTGCAGCAAGCAGCACAACTGTCAACACAGCAAGTAGCACAGCTAACCAAGCAGCAAGCAGCACAGCCAACAACACAGCAAGAAGCACAGCTAACCAAGCAGCAGGCAGCACAGCTAACGACACAGCAAGCACCACAGCTAAAGCAGCAAGCAGCAAAGCTAGATGTAAAATGGCCAAAAGCAGAACAGCAAGCAAACCTGCAGGCAGCACAGATAACCAAGTGGCCAGCAGCACAGGTAACCAAGTAGCTAGCGATTCAGCCAACCAAGAGCCAAGCAGTAACTCAAAGAAAAAAGCCAACAGCAAGGCTAGAAACACATCGGCCAGCAGTAGAATGATCTTCATTACACCCAGCAACTTGGAAAGCAGCTCAACCAAACAGGCGGTGCGCAACATGGCTAACTTAGCAGCTAGCATTACAGCCAGCCAAGCGTCTAATTTAGTGGCAAGCAGCAAAGACCTTAAAGCAGCAAACAGCACAGTCAATCAAGTGGCGAGCAGCATTGCCAAACAAAAGGCTAGAAATAGCCCAACCAGAAGTAGAATAATCTTTGCTACAGCTGGCAACATGGAGAGCAGCACAGCCAATGAGATGGGAAGCAGCATGGCTCACTTGGCAGCAAGCAACACAGCCAACCAAGCAGCAAGCAGCATGGCTCAATTAGCAGCAAGCAGCACAGCCTACCAAGGAGCAAGCAGCACAGCCTACCAAGGAGCAAGCAGCATGGCTCACTTAGCGACAAGCAGCGCAGCCTACCAAGGAGCAAGCAGCACAGCCTACCAAGGAGCAAGCAGCATGGCTCACTTAGCGACAAGCAGCGCAGCCTACCAAGGAGCAAGCAGCACAGCCTACCAAGGAGCAAGCAGCATGGCTCACTTAGCAGCAAGCAGCACAGCCTACCAAGCAGCAAGCAGCACAGCCAACCAAGCGGCAAGCAGCTCGGCCAGAATGGGATCGCTCGTCATAACAGCCGACAACATGGCATGCAACAATAGAAAAAGCCCGTCCATCAGATGCAGCCAAAGCAAAGGAAACCGGGCATCCAAGAAAGGAGGGGGAAGCGGGAGGGAGGGGGAGGGTCATAACTAAGGTATGTTTATTACTTACGTTTGATAAGTTCATCCCCATAATATTATGATTATTTATAATTCAATGTAATGGAATCTGCATTTTTTGTTCATGGATTCGCATTGCCATCGTATACATGTACATCGTCGTTGGGTCAATGCATTATGCATATATACGTATTGCGTATCACCGTGGCTTGACAGGGCATTTTGACCCTTCAAAGAAAGCAAGAGAGAAAAAAAAACAAATAATGAAAAACTATCTACCGATCTAATATATGGGGCAAAAATCACAATTCATGTACTATATTATTATTGTAATTTTTACGATGTTCTTCATTGAAATAATCTAACAGATCTAAGTCAACGTTAGATCAGAGACATAAACATAAATGTTATTTACGTCTTTGGTTAGATTTAACATGTTTAATCTAGGGTATTTTAATTGTTTTGTCCCTTTATGGTTTTTTTTATAACGTTACCCCTATTTTATAATAGACATTATCTTTCACAGAGCGCTGGTCGCCGTCGGGAGGGGAGCATTCATCTCATCAATTTTTTTCATCGGGATCAAAATACAACAGCAGGTGTCGCTAAATTTTTCACTTCCGGTTTCTGCTACCAAAAAAATAATAAACAAAATTTTCTCGAAACAACGGATTATCCCAAATTTCTGTAAGCAGTTCACGCAAAGCTCCCCGCCGTGGCTGACGGCAGAACAGACTCTTAGTTATGTAGTATGGAGGATATGTATGTTGGCTGCGATGCGACCCCTGTCTCTCAAAGCTCGGGATCCTCCACGGGCAGTAATTCCAGTAGTACGGGAGAGGAGGAACGCTTGCGGCGCTTGTTCAGCAGCTGTGATGGGGACGGCGATGGCTTTCTGGACAGGTAAAGAAAAAATCTAGGCTCACCTTGCGGATCCCACTTTTCTGTATTTCTAACATGTCTAAAGTTGAAATCTGAACGATACACAATCTGACAATGGGCATGATTTTTCTCTTTTCTTTTCTGAAAGCCTTGTTACATAATATACAATACATATAATTAATATAATGTAAGTCAAACTAACTGGCTGAAGCTGAAGGCAATAATAGTATTTTTTATACCCAAAAGAGATTTAATTTTAATCTTGAAATTGATTCTAAGAGAATGATTTATCTCTCATTGTCTTGCCAAATCAAGGTAAATTCATCTTAAACTTAGATAAAGCAACTGTTATGATTTGACAATTTCAGAGTTAAATCATATCCAAGATAGAGTTTTTGGCATTTATACATATAAAGAAATAAATATTGAACATATTTAAGAAACAACACTCTAAAACCTTTGGTAACAATTTACTGGAATAAGATTGACAACTTTGTGCTGGGGAATATTATGTGCCTGTAAATGTAATTAATATACATTGTTTCGTTTTCACTTTCAGTGGGGACTTTATTTACATGTGTCGCCAGCTCAACATGGAGGACATGGCTGAGGAGATCATGGATCAGCTTGGACTGCAGTCACAGAGCAAGATCACGTTCCAGGACTTCCTGCGATTCCGCGGACAGGTAACAAAACTGTCATACTACCTAAAATACACAAACATAACAATTATATTCCGGTAGATTTTCTAAATGTATCAACGGCAGCAACATACAGTTAAGGTATTGAAAAAGACAAATTCCTCAATTATATTGATCAACACGATGCAGCAAGAATATCTTAATGAGACAAACTTTTTAAAAATTAAAATAAAAAATGTATTGAAAGTCTATATTTTCTTGCATTGTCTTCTGTTCTCTCTCTCTCTCTCTCTCTCTCTCTCGTACACTTTTATTTTTCTTTCTTTTTGAAAATTCACATAGGTACATTGTTATATACACTTTAATGCATCCTTTCTCTCACCTCTCTCTCTTTCTTTTTCTCTGTCTCACAATCTGTCTATGTATATGCAATTTTAGAACTGACATCTTTCAACACTAGATAGATGATAATATTTGTGTGATCTTTTAGGTCCAGAACGAAGAGCTTGATCTAAGTCTTGGGGTGGAGGATCAAGGAATTGACTCAGACTTGAGCGGGGCATTACGTCATCCAGACAATGTCACTTCCTGGCCAACAATGTCCAGCGATAGCCTGGGTAAGAACTATAAAAAATGTTACTTATTTGTTTACGAAGGGCATTGTCTTCAATCAGAAGTGAAAGTGTTAATGAAACTTTATCAAATTAGAATTTAATATTTTCTGACCCTGATACGCAGTTTATTATACCACTTTCTTTTAATTAAAATAATAAATCTTGAAAGATTTATCTGATGGCTGAATTGTTCAAATATTTTGTAAGATTATCTATATATACCCAGGAGATGTTTTTAGGACAAGGGGAATTACTCTTACACGTATACATGATTTAAACCACACATTGGAATTTCTTGACTTGACAACTTATAAATAACAAATATTAAAGCCATTATGATTTTCAAATCTCAGAAGTCATGAAAAATGGATCTTAAGAGCATTTGCAGTAATGATCAAAGTGATTTTGAATACATTTTTATTTTGGAAAGCTGAGGATTTAGCTCTAACCCAACTTAACTCAACTTAGTTCTCAATTCAAATCATAAAATAACAAGTGCATGGCTCAGAAATATTCAAGATGAGGAAAGTTGATGACTAAAGGGGTCGAAATTTTTCGTATTTTATTTTGAAATTTTGGCCCGAGAACCAATACTGTACATAAATTTTTTTGATGGCATTTTATATAGAGAAAATAATTTTTATGACAGGAGCATGCTCTGGAAAGCCCGACAGCCTGGACTACGACAGTGGAGCCCGGGACATGAGTCCGGAACCAGCCAGTCTACAGCAGCTGGTGGAATCCCACAATCCCCGGCTACTGAGTATCGTCCAGGACGACAGCATCGGGATGGAGATTCTGGACGTGGCAAATAGAGTGAGTATATTCTGGTCTTTGGTGCATGCATATAATTTATGGTAAATGTGTAGATGTAAGTCATTCTCTCACCAGAGGTCGTGCTACACAAGCTTTGCTTACTCCTTTGTCGATGCCGGAAAAATAGTCTGTCACATGATCAAAACAAGCATGGCGAGCACATGGCATTGTTGATTCGCTTCTTCTGTACAATCTCCTTGAAGGGAAGTCATCGACGGGCAATGACTTTGAGGACATGTTTAAAAACATCACAGGAGATGACATTGCTGCTGATATATGTAATATCATTGATGAATCAGTTGGGTACAGAAACTGATTTTTCAAACATCTGTCAAACAAGATCATGTGATCATATTTTAATGTTTACCTCCACAAAATAGTTCTCCCAGTAACGTTGAAATAGAAATAAATAACGGCGTTAAAGATTTAAATTTAATTATTCGTGATCATATTTATAGACAAAAGGAACAATTACATAGATTTTAATTACATTTTGCACATTGTTTAAGTTTGTACAAGAATCTTGTACATCGGGTGTTTACAGAGGTGTACATCGGGCATTTACAGAGGTGTAAGCGAAGCTTGTGTAGCACGACCTCTGGTGAGAGAATAATTGTTAGTGAGAGGAATGTAGATTTTCACAGTGAAGTGAAAAGTGTAAAAATATTGTGTTATTTGGACATGGCCAACAGAGTGAGTAAAGGAATCTCAAATTTTACCTAGAAGTTATTTGCGTCAGTATTTTTTGTGATATAAAAGTTTCTAATAGCTAATAATACCAAATATTATTTCTGCATACTCAATATTTTGCGACGTAAAAGTATTTGTTAAAAAGCGAAAATTAGATCATTGCAAAAATTACTGGATATACTGTATAATTAAAATAATATATACTAAATTCGGTTGTGACCAACAAAGCTAATCAAAAAATCCAGAAAACTCCAGTCTGGAAAGTTTAACATATGGTAATTTGTACTAAACTGTTTGAGATTGATTTATATCATATTATTACTTTACAATGTTTGGGGGAAATTTATTATGTAATATGATTTAACAACTTAGTATAAATGATCTTAAATGCCACTATGCCGGTGTTAACATAGTAAGGAAGATAATTCAAAACTTTCAAAACAGACTTTTAGATTAAGGTAGTTCAGTCCACCGAGACTTATACTTTTTAAGACAACTGCGTCACAAGATGGCATTTTAAATGTTTTGTTACACTGTTTGTATCAATCGATTCAGATGCGTATTGTCATAGCTCAGTGGTTAAAGTATCAGGCTTGTGAACCGCAGGTCATGAGTTTGTCATGTTAACTGAATGACATTTTTGAAAATATCCTTTTTAGCTCACCTGAGCTGAAAGCTCAAGTGAGCTATTCTGATCACATTTTACATTTTGAACTTCTTCTCTAAAACCGCTTATCCAATTTCAACCAAATTTGGCACAAAGCATCCTTATGGGATGGCGAATATAAATTGCAGAAATAAAAGTCCGATCTGTATTCAAAGCGGAGAAAACCTTGAAACTGTAGAAAAAGGGGGGTGCATTTTTAAAAATCTTCTTCTCAAGAACTACCGAGGCAAATTCAACGTAGTTTAGCATAAATTATCCTTATGGGAAGGAAAATATAAATTGCAAAAATTAAGGTCTAATTCAGTTTCAAATCTGAGTTATTACGAAAATAATGATAAAGGAAAGGCGTGTTCAGCTTCGGTTCGGTTCGGCATCCGGTAAAATGGGTAGGCAAGACTTGGCCTGGTCAAAACAAAAGATTGGCAGTTATTAATCTGCCAATCTCATTAAAATTTCAGGATATTTGATGGACCAGTTATATTTGTATTCGCTGTAAATATTGCCGCAAAATAATGCGTATTAGGAATTGACGATTGCCGATCTGCCCCGGCTTTTATTTTGCCACGGCCCGGGTTTGCATACCCATTTTACCAAGACTCGTATTCCATACTTCTAAAACGAGGTTCTTTGTTTAAAGCAGCCATGACATTATACGAAAAAGGGTCGATCTGACTATGATGAATTTGCTTGTTATGCAACAGTTCGTGTATGAAGGGAAATTTTTGAAACATGCAAAATATATTGGTGCCGATTTTGTGAAGTAAATTGAGGCTAAATATTTCAATGCGTTGACAGATTTCACACATGACGTTGGTGTTAGCTTGTTCTGATTTTCGTTTCGTTTTCATTATTTATGCTTTGTAATTTAACCTGGGAACTCTTGTATTTCGTGATTTTTACGTATCAATTCAAACAGAGACTTCGGTAAATCAAACAGTTAACTGTTTACCTGCGCAAATTAAGCAAAATCTGATGTATCAAAAAAGTACTGAAATACAATTCATTCTATCGGTAATTCGGCTTTATCTTTTGCGTAATGGTAGATTAATGCAATAGGTTTTGTTGAGATCGATGCTCGGCATTTTCTCGAGTTTATTCAGTTTAAATAGAGTTTGATATCGCTGAAGGAAATATGTAGGTATATATACATGTATATATATGATTCATTTCGAAAAAATAAATTGTGTTCTTTATTTGTTATAGTGCATGCATGTTTCTTGTGTTTAATTGTTTACAATTTCTATTTACTAACCATATTTGAGTGTTAAGCTTCGAATTATAAGCAAGATACAGAGATTTGCTTACAATTCTATGTTTGTACACAGATCTTAAAAACTAAAGATTGAAAAGGTAAAAAATTTGTCAATATTTATTAATATATCAATATTTATTAAGAAGTCTGTTCTGCCAGAAACCAATTTTAACAACTTATTGTATTGTAAACTTAACCTTTTTTCGTCATTATTACTCCTACTGTACATGTGATCCTTGACTGTGTTTGTGTACATTTGTATAAACTGATTTTGAACCTTAAATACCAATGAACTGGTCTTGAGTGAATAAAAGAATTGAAAATCTTAGGCCATTCTTTTTTTCCATTTTAAATGCTGAATAGGAAATACCAAGTTAAAAATCTTAAGCTGAATGTAATAAAGTCATATCAACAAAATATGACTGAAACCTAGGGAAACTGTGAGCTTTGTATCTTGCTTATAATTCTACGATTGACGCTGAAATTTTGGTTGAACATTAGAAATTCTATATGAATTAGAGTATGTTAAATACTTGTACAAACAAAATAAAAGAATGATATTCTGTATATACCTACTCTCTGGGGTCCCCTCATTATACAATAAATAATGTGAAATCTACATCAATTTTGATAGTTTTTCAGACACGAGTAAATAAAAACGACTTCTTTAAAACAGTTTCCATAGTTCTGACACATTTCTGTTATGGGGATAAAATAATTATCGCTATTCCTAAGAAAATATCACAGCGGAAAATTATCCTGGTTTGTACGCGAGGTAAATAACAGTCATTTAATTATAATGGAGAAGACAAATTAAATTTTTGAATGTTTTAATTTGAGGAATTGAGCACATTGAGGTACAATTTTCTTCTTCACATCTGTACATGTAGGATTTTTAAAATAAAATACAATAACTATTATATATTTTTTTTAAATACAATAACAAGTAAGTAGTTGATGAAACAAATGTACCTATATGCTCTCCTATATTTTGATCGCTTTACAAAGTGGGGGGGGGGAGGGGCAGAACGAAAATATAGGGAATTGGAAGTTTTAAACAACTTAACAGTGTACCCCTACCAAATGTTTAGTTTTATATCTTGCGTAGGATTTTCTTATTCTGGTAAAAAATAGTATTTCATAAAGGTACAATGTCAAATATTACGTGTATGCAAAAATAAGTGTAAAATTCGAATACTTGACAATATTTATTTTTTGTTATTCTACCGAGGGACCATATGGCACAATATCTTTTGAACGCCAATTGTTGCTCAGGTGAGCGATGTGGCCCCATGGGCCTCTTGTTTATCTAAAATTGCACATTTTTTCGCGTATTTGACATATATATTTCTTATCCATCATGCTTTCTATCCTAATCAAGTAATTTTCTGCCGATTTGAGAAACTATTTCAAGGTGTGTTAAACAGTGAAACATAGAAATAAGTTTGTTAAACCATAACGGTGAAGGTATCTTTGAATTATTGATGTTGTCTGCTCATTAAAGACAGCAAGCTTCTTCTATGTCTCCAGATTCCAACTCCCAAACTCCTTATTTTTTCAGACAAATTAGCTTCACAAGTTTTTATTTCAGAATTGATTTTCCTTTTGAGTTCTCAAGGCGACAGGAAACAAATTAGATTTACACTGTAACACTGTCAGAACAAGATTCTGTCATTTAGATGGATTCTTAGTTCAATTGAAGAATTTATAAATATAAATTTAATGATTGGATCAGTTGTATGGGTTACTTTTTTCCCCTATGGAGTCGTCATTGTTCGTGGGGGATCAATGTTCGTGGCTTTTGTAGGTAACCCTTGCCTGCAAGAATTAACATCCCCATGAACATCTATGTATACAAGCATTTGTTTGATATTTATTAAAATTATGCCGGTTACACTGCAAGCGAAATTACATCCCCACAAACCAGAAAAGTTTTTGTGATTCTGTTTGGTATCAATCTCTAGAATAAAAAATTGCAAGCATCAGTGTTTTGTTAATATGATTTCTTAAAGTTCAGCACTGTATGAAAATTATTAAAAGGGAAATTTTTTACATGAATATTATTTTCTCGCGTTTAATAAGGAATTAAAAAAAAACCAATGTTGTAATTTTATTTCTTGTTTTTGATGGAATCAGATAATTTTGCAAACACCCCCTCAAATTTCCTCTCAGAAGATTAGATTAATCTTTGTCAGATCAATATCTTTAAATATGTCAGAGAACTAGAAAAATACCAGGGAGAAAAAATCATCAAATACCACTTGTTTTTTGTCTAGAGGTGAGTAAACATTGCAAAAATATCCGTGTTTACATTACCAAGAAAGTCAATTGAATCAGATTAAAAAAATTCAGGATAATCTGATAAATCTGTTAAATTGAGCTAAATTTTAGCATAAAAAAGGGAGTTAAAAAAAAGGGAGGGAACCATGTAACTTTACCATGGGATCGTAATTAATATTAACTGGAGTTTATGCTGAAAAAGTACAATTCAGCAAGAGCTTTGGAGTTATTGTGGAATGGTGTTGACTCTCTGATTAAGTAATCAATAGCCATCTGTTGGATTCCATGTATAATGGATTACTACTTTGTCAATCTCAAGTGAAGCTTGTGTTTGAAGCCAGAGAGTCATTAGCTACGATTTGAGTGTTTTTTTGTCCGGTTTTATCGGTCTTGAATGGGCTTTGTTGTTAGAAGAAAATTAAAGAATTTTTTTTTGGTAATAAAATTATAGGGGAGAGAAAAATGAGGATGGATGCAACATGGAAATTGATTTTTATCACCGCTGTGTTTTTTTCCTCTTTTTTTTTGCCTTCCAATTTATACCATCAGTATTTCTTGTTTAATTCATATAGCTTCTGTTTCAATTCAGTGTGTTAATATGAAACAAGTTTAAGGGTTATTTTACTATATTAAATTTCAGAATTATTCATTTATAATTTTAAATGATAATTAATAAAGTCAATTCGATAATTATTTTATCTGACTTTGATAAGTTTTAATATTTGAAACTTTTACACAGGTGTCTCTAGGTTCAATATTTATGCAGTAAATTGGAATGTTTTTGAAGCCATTATTAAATTAATACAAAGCTGGAAGAAAAATGATATAAAAAAGAAGGAAATATGTTCACAATTCAACATGCTGGCTTTTTTGCAGCTTCGCTAATTGGCAAATTCTTCTTCATGCTTCCAAGAAAATTATGATCCCATAAATCACTTTTATTGAAGTTCATGCAGTAAAATTGCAATTGATTCCAAGAATAAAAGCATCAAAGTTTATATTTGTCTGAGAAGAAAACCATCATGCTTTCATCTTGGGGGTCATTTTCCCCTTTTCCCTTTTCCGCTTTCCATAGACACAGTCCAGGTTATCAGACAAAGACGAAAATTGGACCAACTCTTCTATTAGTTTCCATGGTGAAAAAACTGCATCTTAATTCTGTTTTTATTTGCATACCAAATCGAGGGACCCCTAGATAGAATGGTGAGGAGCACAGTTCTAATATATTGATCCAATAGCAGACTGTTGGGGAATTCTTCAGAAAAATTCACATGCTCCATTCTTCCCTGCATGCAGACATGCATATATGCACTCTATTGCACCATCTGAAGTTCTACAGGTTGTGTGGATTTTTTGTTTTTATTGAAGACCTGCAGACTTCTGGAATGGATCCATGTATGATGCAGATTCTGGTGTTTTCAATCTTTTTTAAACATGTTTGAGATGTCGATAACCTGTAGACATGAGAACACAAATGTGGTTATATTTATTACCCATTTTGTTTCTAGAGAGAGGTTTGAGTTTCAACAAAACTGTAAAAAATATTTTTTTTAAACAGAAAAGATATATACAATGTACATCATATTGTACTAGCAATAGTAATTCATCTCTTTGTGTAAGGGGTATTCAATAGCATGATCGAAGTTTCATTTTCAATTACTGGTCCTCGTCAAGGAAATATGGTAGTTACAGCAGAAAAAAATCCTTTTAGATCATGTACAGTCTGTGCAAATTTCCATAAACTGCACCTTTTAAAGACCAAAAAAAAATAAAAAAAAAATTAAAATATTTTAGATTAAACATGCTACAATTGCATTAATGAACATTTTAATTGTACACTATGAAATCTGAGTAAACATGGTACTAAATAGATGGACTTAAGGTGGAAAATATAAGTAAAATTTTAGGATATTTTAGATTTGAAATTAGGTCAATGATATGACATGCCACTTTTTCCGCAATGTTAAGACCCCTTGAGGACATTCATTGATATGATAGTTGGGACAGGAAGCTATCCCACAGTTCCTTTTTTTAATCGTTCTTTCATAACAGGGGCATTAATGATGATAGCTTTATAATTGCACACAGCATGAATGGCTTGACGTCAGATGCCTTATAAATGGTGTATTGGGGATTAACTAATTGACAATTACTGTAACTATAGATAAACGCTTTACATGTATTTCTGATCTATACTTGAAGCATCAACATCATCAGAGATTGATAAATAGATTGCTACTGTGTACACAAACATCTGATGGAAAACCAGAAGCCCTCGGGGAGCAGACAGTCTGCTATTGCTCTCTGCCATTTGCTTGGGGGCAGAAGTTTGTTTTTCTTTCCTGATGAATGAATCATTTTTTGAAGAATTTTCAGTAGCGTTTGAGCAAGAGAGACAGTTCAATGGGGATTTGTGAAAGGAACACTCTATTGACAGTAGCAGAAGGCACTTGTCATTTTCTCTTGAAAGAGAGAAAGAATAAAGAAATTAATGGAAAAAGTTGTAACTTAGAAGTGATTGCAGACGGCATAGGATATCTGAATATTCAATAAATTTGTAAGAAAAAGACTTGCTGGTTTCATTGGTATAATCAAAAAGATGATGGAGAGATGAACTATTTTCACTAAATGTTACATAGGTTTTGATGAATTAAGCATACGTACAGCCTGGCTTATCCGAGGTGAAGCGATAAACGCAGATAAGAAAATCATTTTTAACTGAGATGACATTTTGAAGCGTGGGTGTTTTCAACATCAAGAACATCGGAATCTGTGGATCCAGAATAGCTCTAGGGCGGAGTTTATGATCATTGGAACATTGCATAAGAAGGTCTCCATATGCAACAGTGGAGTTGTGGAGTATAGGAGTGCAGAAATATTGACTGGAGCAATATAGTGTAAAATCTAGATGTTATAGCGATACTGCCATTAAAGCTCACAGGATTCATGTGTGTGTGTGGTTAGATAGTAATACATATGGTTGTGAACTTACTGAATAAGTGGACTTAAAAACTTATTCTAAGAATATCATATAAATGAAGTGTGCTATATACCGTAATTCAACTTGAGTTTGTTTAGGAAGATTGCCAATATTGTGTAGATAATAGTGAAAAGATTAATTTTATAATTAGTGCACTTCAAATTTATTGAAGAAATTGGATACTCATTTTATTGAGAATTAATTCCACATTTTGTGATTCTTTTTACATTTTTTGTCTAAAAGAGAATGGAATTACTGGCCATTGGAGCCAGAGAAATTCAGTTTTGTTGTGATTTCTGGAGAACAAATGCTTTTTCAATGAGTGACTCTTAATCTGATTGAGTAAATTGAAATTAATCCCTAAACAACTTTTTATCAGTATTATCATCTATTTATTAGAGGAAACTTAATCTGACTAATTGATTAAGTAATTAATTAGTAATGAATAGTGATTCTGATCTAAATAATCAATGTTAAACAGACTGAAGCATTTTTCAACATATCAGGATTATTTACAAACCTTAAAAAAAACCTAGCATATCGTAGATGATTGCTGGTAAAAAGCCAATACAGAAAGAATCAATGGAATTTGGACTTAGAGAGATGGGCTGGATCATGTGGACAAACACTGTTGATTATCAAGAACATGCTTCAGAATTAATATGATTATGGTTACAATAAGTTGAAGCAGTTTTGGATGTGAGGAATATTTGCCTGTGAAAAATTGTGAGCATATATCGTAAGGTTTTTCGAAGTGTTCCACTGTGCAGTATTAACATGTGTTAGATGTGTCTGTCTAACGTTGGAGATTTATCTCAGCCAAAATGGGAGGCATTTTAAGAGAACACCGTAAATTCTGTGAAGCAATCTTTGGGATATTCACATCAGGAAACAGAAATTATTGTAGCGTCTGAAGGAAACTTTAGATATTTGTTACCTTTTTAACAATTTAACAAAAAATTTTTTACATGGAAGGCGATGATAGTTCAGAGTCCCACACCTACGAGAGGATTTATGTGAACGGTTACCATGGAAACTCCAAACAACATGTCTGTGTGGAGGATAACCCCTCGTGTCAGGTGATCTTGTCTGTTTCATTCATTTCCGCCCTGACTTGTGAGTTGTATTAACTCATGTGTGTATCAGTCATTGACTCTGTGAGTGGTGTGTGGCCATTCAGTGTTATCTGTTGCTCATCTCTCCCGCTCTCTTTTCACACCTCTCTCTCTCTCTCTCTCTCTCTCTCGTTACATTCACCTATCTCTGCTTCTTCTCACTCCCTAGTACTGTTTCTATTTCTCTCTCCCTCTTTCTCTTTCCATTACCCACACTCTCTCTAGCATCTCTCTCTCATTCTCTCCTCTCATCACAGTGCTCCCTTGGATTATGCCCCCCCCCCCCCCCCATTACTACATACAAAATAAATATAGAAAGTTTATGTGAAAAATGTTAAAATTAGACTCAGAGAGGTGGTATGAAAGAGAACTTTATCTACCGTATTCAATACAAATACATGTTTATTTGAAAGTACTTACATCTCCAGTCTTGTGTGTACCTGTACTAACTAACATTTTTCAGCCTGGTGGACCCGATGCTAAGCTCATTCGGATGCTTGCCCACTGCCAATTATAGCACCATATTACACCAGTCATACTAGGTTATATAAAACTTAAACATTTTTTCTGTAGTACTCTTGATTTCATTCAAAGGAGGCATTCACTTCAAGAGTCACAGATGACCGTGATTATGTTTTACATACAAAGTATTGGATGAGGGAGAATTGAGGAAGGAACTGTGGTTTCCTGATTCCTCGCATTATTAGCTTTTGAGTCTTGTTAAGGCTATAGATCCTGGGGGCCCCATAAAGGGACTCTGTCTATATCACATCTATTAAATATGACTTGATTAGAAAATATTAAGATCGGAAATAAAATTTAGGAAACTTGAATTTTCACAAACCTGTACCTTAAGTTTTTGTCTTTAAATGTTGCATTATTTCTAGTACTGAATATACAATGTCCTTTTGTTGCCTCGTTGAGAAAAAAGAGCAAGTATTTTTTAAAATGTTTCATAATTATAGCAAAATTTGGAAAAAAAAATATAAAATGTGATGAAATGGAATAGATGATCTTTGAAATGTCCTTATTGGGTTATATGACAGTGTTATAAATGGAAGGGACTTTTTGTGTCGGAGTTAAAATGACTGTGTGTGTGAACAACAAATCTGGGACACATGGATTAAGATTGTGAAATCTTTGTTGATTTGCATCCCTGGGTATTATGAAAGAAGATATTGACTAGAATGATCATTTGATTCGGAAAACATTGGTTGCAGTGCTAGTGCATGTTAAACTGATGTGTAGCTTCCTGTTTTCGAGATGCATATTATTGAAATATCACCAAATATATAAAAAAGTTGAACTTTTTGATTTGACTTTCATGGACATATGAACATCATGACGACTGTGGCTCAAAGAGATTTTTAGAATTGACATTTTTACTTCTTATAAAATGCTACAGGCATGACATACAGAGAGTAAAGAAAATGATGAGAATTTTGCCTTAGATTTTACTTCATGTCAAAATGGGTTCCAAAAAGGAGAGGAAAGTCGGAGAACTTGTGCAACAGCGTCTTTCAAAATACGAGGCGCTTACGACTCCGCCAGCACAGAATAAAACTCTGCCTCCAGGCCACTCTTACAAGCGATCGTGGTCGTACGACGAAAAGGAAATAAAAACCAGAAATATGCACATCACTGTCAGTGAAAGACTGCGAGAGAACAGAAGTGTTAGAAATACGGTGTCAGTGTTAAACTTTGTCAGAAAACAGGAGCCTGAATATGTAAGATTATGGCCGCATATTCTTGAATAATACTAGTAACACATGTATTTACAAACTGTATTTGACATGTGTCCCTGGCTTCTTCAGTAGGGACCTAATTCTTCCAAGAGGTCCAACCTTATGCTTTCAAACTTATCTAAAAATACAGATAAACAATAGACTCAATGTTAGCTTAATATTATGAAAGTAAATTGATCATGCAGGGTAAAACATTTTATAGATTTCCCTTTTTGAATCCTGTATGATTTTTGCTTTGAGCACTATCTAGGTTCTTGACTTTTTTTGAAGGAAGTTAAAAAAATAAAGAAAAATGTTTCCTGATTCAATGATGTTTAAACTCCATAGCAGTTTGAAGTGAGTTCAAAATATTCAAAATATCTACCACAAATATCGAGGTCCCAATGGACAGACTGATCAATATAAAAAAAAAGGACCTTTGAATTTTGAATATTTGTTTGAAATTTCATTTATCTACAAGGTGTTCCTCAAATATTCATGTATCCCATTTTTTACTATTGCCACATTATTTTACTGATCTACTATTCTTTTCAGCAGCCAAGATGAAATTTAGTCCAGGATTTTAGTTTACTATCTAAGATATAGAATTTATAATTTTAATGATCTAGAAAAATCTAAAATATGGTAATGAATCTCTATCTTGCAGCTCCATCTAGCGGCATTGACGTCACTGAAAGGGGAGATAATAGAGTTGAACAACAGGCTGCATCATGTGACGTCAGAGAGGGATATCTTGGAGAAACAGGTCAATCGGCTGCAGGTATTGACCAATGAAACCAATCTTTTGGGTCTGTGGAATCCAAATCCTATTGTAAACTTACATGCTTGTTCTTAATTTACAGGGAATATATTACCTGTTTTGTCTCTAATTTCAAGCTACATGCTAACATATGATTAAAGCAAATAGATTTTATGAGAAGTTGGCTCCAAATGCACTTATTACACTAATAAGACAACTGTCTATGAAAATAGGGCCTTATATTGGTTTTTTTTTAATTTACATTTTTATGTAACATGATCACATCATTTTGTTGTTCTGAGACAGAAAATTTATTTGCATGACACTTTAATCCATGTCCCGATAACTTTTGCATGAAGATTTACTTTATTTGCTTTTGGTCACTGTTTAGGCAGACAAGTTGCAACTCCAACATGAGTGTGAGAAAGAATACTAGTGTTGAATTTGTCTACATTAATCTAACCCCAATGGTCCCAAAAATTTTTACAGCAAATACGAATACTTTAAAATTCCTGTTCTCTGTTATGCAGGCAGACAAGTTGCGACTCCAACATGAGTGTGAGAAGAGATTGGACATCACAGCTGGACGGTACGAGGAGCGGATCACCGAACTCCACAGTGTCATAGCAGAGCTAAGGAAAAAGATAGAGAGGCACCAAATTAATGTCATCAGGTATGGAGGAAAAAATCTGAGGAGTAACAAATGGGTTACTGTAAACAAATTAAGTTTGGTGTGTACATTAAATTGGTTTTTCAACAAATTAGCATATACAGTTATTTGAATAAGTGCATCTCTGAGTGTATGTATATTCAATCATACACATGAATGAAATTTAATGTATTTTAATTAGTAGAAGCTATGTTTCGCCAAAAACTCTTAAAAAGAACTCAAAGCCAAATGTAATATGTATGCAGTATTTTCGTGAATCGATCAGCTACTTCTGAATATGTATGCAGACAGATCTAGTAACCAAAATTTTCAGAGATGCATCATAATTAACGACCCTGTCCCAGAGGGAGACACGGGGTACAGTAGCTGTCAAAGGTTAACTGATGCTGGCTTCTCCTCCTCACTCCTCAGTACAAATTTAATGGGAGGATCTGAAATCAATACAGTACAGTGTGGAGTTAATCCCCCCAGAGAGAGAGAGAGAGAGAGAGAGAGAGAGAGAGAGAGAGAGAATGTAATGATTTCATAGAGTACTGTTGTTAAAGTTGATCAAAGACAGAAATAGGGATGATAAACGAATATCAACTGTCACAGTGTTGATTGGACGAAAAGAGGGAATGACTTGTTGGGGGGGGGGGGGGTCTCAGTTTTGGATGTGGGTGACTCAGAGGCTCAGGGACAGTACAAATAATGGTTTCATAACTGTCTATTGATTAACATTTACTGTATGTCTCTAGGCTTTAACATGCTTAATGGTCTCTTGCATTGGGTTTGTTGACACTTCTCTACAGTGTTTTCTCTGATGCTGGTATGTTATGATCAAGCAAGTCATTTCCTCTGTTCACTTAAAATTTCTAAATGTCTATGGAAATGTGTGAAACTTGGTGTTTGATAAGCATTTTGAGATGGAAATCTCATTTGCAAAGCATCCAGGGAGTAAAAACAAAATCAATTAAAACTTTCACTGAATAAACATTTACAACTTTTTTCTTCAGATAATTTATCCTTTCCATATTTTCAAGATAACATGTTTAATTATGTCTTGTGACGAGAAGATTTGACCTTTATTACAGAGATTATTGATCTTTGATGTATTTGAGATTTAGTTCAGAGACATGACCTTACATGCACTTTGACCTTTTTTTACAGAGGTGTATGACCTTTGATGCACTTTGACCTTTATTACAGGGAGGAGGATGAGTATGAAGACTCTGCCGTCCAGAGCAACAAGAGCAACGATGGAGGAAGCCGGGCAGCCAACGAGTCCCAGGCCAACAGTCTAGGTCAGGATCGATCAGGTCTTAAGACATTGTATTGAGTGTATAGAAACATACATATATATACTAATTAATGTTCATGTCTGTCCTAGCTCTTTCAATCATCCAACTCTTTCCCTCTTGTATATTTTTAATGAATGTTTTATGTACATTGGATGTTGTATGTACAATCTTCATGTTGCCCCTTGAGGGCCCTTAATTGGTAAATAAAGAAATTGAAAATTGAAATTGAAATTGGTCTTAAAGAGGCAGAATGGTCAACAAATTAACCATCAGATCCACCTAACATCTTAAGATATGATTTGTATATCTATAAACTATTACTTAGTAAAGAGAAAACCCAAATATTTCACTTTAAAATTTTGGTATTTTCCTATATTTCTATATAGAGCTGTTCTTGTACAAGGAGGTCAATACGGCCATGACCATCAAGCCCTCTTAACACGTTATGTCATCTAAGTCTGACTCGTATGTCCCTATAAAGGCACATTTGCCTTTGGTTGACGAGTTCTTCATATATATTGAAATCATTAGTGTTGAAGGCGGCTCAAGTTTTTTTGATTCCATTGCTACATCGAAAAATTTACCTCCTCAATGAATTATGATGTTTCATCTATATTTATGAAAATTGGTCCATGAAATATAGTCCTCACAAATATGCAATAAAAACTTTTCAATCAATGAAAAATGACCCCTGCAAATGTACAGGATTTTACTAGATATATCATAATATTATTTCCCATTTAAACCTGTTTGTATTGATGAAATCTTAACTATTGTAGATATCCTGGGTAACGATCTGAACACAGAGATATCCCAAGTGGTGACGGCCCTAGACAATGTGATCGAGGACCAGCCAATGAGGGCGGGCCAAGAGGGCACAGAGGAGGGCAATAACACGGAGGCTGCACTGTGTGATATTGAGGACAATGACAGCGTCGAGGAGCTAGCGCTACAGGTAAGGACCACAAGGGTAGTGGGAACAAGTTCAGGATGTGGAATTCTGGGTTTACTTTTCTTAGTAGTTAAAAATAATGGAGAACCAGTAGAACATGTTGCTGGTATTTAAAACTGAATGATATATTCCTCATTTTGTTCATTAGTGTATGAATTACATTTACATTCATATAAGTCTGGTTATATATTCATCGCTATTTTGATTATGAATTGTATTTGTAGGATGAGATCTAGCAATTACTTTACAATATTTAGCAATGTATGATTATTGTGTTGTATTTGCTGTAGCTTATTACTGATAATTAAAAATTATTACGATACCCCTTCAACAAATGCTTATTCATGACAAAGTATTTTATTTATAAATCTTCTGATATGTAAAGTATTTGATCTATAACTGTATTTGTTATTTTGTTTACAGGCCTGTAAACAGATAGATGCCCTTGACCTGGAATCTCCCCCCTCACCCCCACCACGTGGTCTTCGACCGGCCACTTTCCACCCCCCTCCCCCACCCCCTCCTAATGAGTACCCTGACCCTGCCTACCTACAGGAAGTGATCTTCTCGCTGAGACAGGATGCCATGATGTTACAGGAGACTGTCCAGAGACAGGAGGTGGAGCTTAATATGCATAAGGCTGCGATTGGCAGTCTGAGGGAGGAACGGGATAAACTCAGGCAAAGGGTGAGGCCCCGCAAAGGGAAATAAATTTTTCCCTTTTTAGCTCACCTGAGCTGAAAGCTCAAGTGAGCTATTCTGATCACATTTTGTCCGTCGTCCGTCTGTCCGTCCGTCTGTCCGTCCGTCCGTCCGTCCGTCTGTCCGTCTGTAAACTTTTTACATTTTGAACTTCTTCTCTAAAACCGCTTATCCAATTTCAACCAAATTTGGCACAAAGCATCCTTATGGGAGGGCGAATATAAATTGCAGAAATAAAAGTCCGATCTGTATTCAAAGCGGAGAAAACCTTGAAACTGTAGAAAAAGTAAATTCATCATAGTCAGATCGACCCTTTTTCGTATAATGTCATGGCTGCTTTAAACAAGGAACCTCGTTTTAGAAGTATGGAATACGAGTCTTGGTAAAATGGGTATGCAAACCCGGGCCGTGGCAAAATAAAAGCCGGGGCAGATCGGCAATCGTCAATTCCAAATACGCATTATTTTGCAGCAATATTAACAGCGAATACACATATACTGGTCCATCAAATATCCCGAAATTTTAATGAGATTGGCAGATTAATACCTGCCAATCTTTTGTTTTGCTCAGACCAAGTCTTGCCTATCCATTTTACCGTTGGTAATTCTACCGTATGCCGAGCCCGAAGCTATTAAACTGATTGTTCAAAACACGCATTTCCTTTATTATTATTTTTGTAATAACTCAGATTTGAATCAGAATTAGCACTTAATTTTTGCAATTTATATTTTCCTTCCCATAAGGATAATTTATGCTAAACTACGTTGAATTGAACTAATTGGTTCTTGAGAAGAAGATTTTTAAAAATGCATTTTTAAAAATCTTCTTCTCAAGAACCAATTAGTTCAATTCAACGTAGTTTAGCATAAATTATCCTTATGGGAAGGAAAATATAAATTGCAAAAATTAAGTGCTAATTCTGATTCAAATCTGAGTTATTACAAAAATAATAATAAAGGAAATGCGTGTTTTGAACAATCAGTTTAATAGCTTCGGGCTCGGCATACGGTAGAATTACCAACGGTAAAATGGATAGGCAAGACTTGGTCTGAGCAAAACAAAAGATTGGCAGGTATTAATCTGCCAATCTCATTAAAATTTCGGGATATTTGATGGACCAGTATATGTGTATTCGCTGTTAATATTGCTGCAAAATAATGCGTATTTGGAATTGACGATTGCCGATCTGCCCCGGCTTTTATTTTGCCACGGCCCGGGTTTGCATACCCATTTTACCAAGACTCGTATTCCATACTTCTAAAACGAGGTTCCTTGTTTAAAGCAGCCATGACATTATACGAAAAAGGGTCGATCTGACTATGATGAATTTACTTGCTATGCAACCGTTCGCGTATGAAGGGAAATTTTTGAAACATGCAAACTATATTGGTGCCGATTTTGTGAAGTAAATTGAGGCTAAATATTTCAATGCGTTGACAGTTTTCACACATGACGTTGGTGTTAGCTTGTTGTGATTTTCGTTTCGTTTTCATTATTTATGCTTTGTAACCTGGGAACTATCGTCTGTATTTCGTGATTTTTACGTATCAAATAAAACAGAGACTACGGTAAATCAAACAGTTAACAGTTTACCTGCGCAAAATAAGCAAAATCTGATGTAGGGGTAGTGAAATACAATTCAGTCTATCGGTAATTCGGCATTATCTTTTGCGTAATGGTAGATTAATACAAAAGGGTTTTGTTGAGATGCTCAGCATTTTCTCGAGTTTATTCAGTTTAAATAGAGTTTGCTATCGCTGATGGAAATATGTAGGTATATACATGTATATATATGATTCATTTCGAAAAAATAAATTGTGTTCTTTATTTGTTATACACGTAGTGCATGTTTCTTGTGTTTAATTGTTACCCTACAATTTCTATTTACTAACCATATTTGAGTGTTAAGCTTCGAATTATAAGCAAGATACAGAGATTTGCTCACAATTCTATGTTTGTACACAGATCTTAAAAGCTAAAGATTAAAAAAGTAAAAAAATTGTCAATATTTATTACGAAAATTTTCAAAGTCTGTTCTTCCAGAAACCAACTTATTGAATTGTAAACTTAACCTTTTTAGCTCACCTGAGGGTGGTGCCACAATGGGGGGGGGGGGGGTCGAAGTTTAACAAATGAATATATAGAGTAAATCTTTAAAAATCTTCTTCTCAGAAACTAATCGGCCAGGAAAGCTGAGACTTGTGTGGAAGCATCCTCAGGTAGTGGAGATTCAAAGTTGTGAAAATCATAACCCCCGGGGGTAGGGTGGGGCCACAATGGGGGATCAAAGTTTTACATAGGAATATATACAGTAAATCTTTAAAAATCTTCTTCTCAGAAACTAATCAGCCAGGAAAGCTGACATTTGTGTGGATGCATCCTCAGGTAGTGTAAATTCAAAGTTGTGAAAATCATGACCCCCGAGGGTAGGGTGGGGCCACAATGGGGGGTCGAAGTTTAACATAAGAATATATACAGTAAATCTTTAAAAATCTTCTTCTCAGAAACTAATCCGCCGGCAAAGCTGGAACTTGTGTGGAAGCATCCTCAGGTAGTGTAGATTCAAAGTTGTGAAAATAATAACCCCTGGGGGTAGGTTGGGGCCACAATGGGGGGGTCGAAGTTTAACATTAAATAGAGTAAATCTTTAAAAATCTTCTTCTCAGAAACCAGCCAGGAAAACTGAAACTTGTGTGGAAGCATCCTCAGGTAGTGTAGATTCAAATTTGTGAAAATCATGACCCCTGGGGGTAGGTTTGGGCCACAATGGGAGGTCGATGTTTTACATAGGAATAAACAGAGTAAATCTTTAAAAATCTTCTTCTCAGAAACTAATCAGCCAGGAAAGCTGAAACTTGTGTGAAAGCATCCTCAGGTAGTGTAGATTCAGAGTTGTGAAAATAATGATCCCCAGGGGTAGGGTGGGGCCACAATGGGGGGGGGGGGTCAAAGTTTAACAAAGGAATATATAGGGTAAATCTTTAAAAATCTTCTCAGAAACTAATCAGCCAGATGATTCTTTATAATTGTTAAGATTTTGGCCCCAGGACAATTTTTTGGCCTCACAAGAAGGTTCAGAGTTTGATGTACGTTTATATCCCATATATAAACTATTGTTAGGGATCTTTTTGAGAATTGCAATACTCAACATATGATATGACTATAAAATCATCCTGTTAGAAAAGGGACTAATGATTATAAACATAAGAATATCCAGGGGAAAATGGATTTTATTTATACAGGATCTACATGTATTATTGTACATTGTCCAGATAGTTTGTATTATGACTTCATTGAGCTGATTTTATCATAACTATTGTTCCTCAGGTGAGCGATGTGGCCCATGGGCCTCTTGTTTTTTTTGTTTTTATGTTTTATAAGATATATTAAAATTTTTCTACATTTGAGAAAGTGAAAAACCTTTGGCAAAGGATAATGAAAATTTATTTCTCATAAAATTCATTAATTTTTTTGTGGGCATAGTATTGCTTTATGTCTGTTCACTGTTTTAGTTTTTAGAGTAAAGTTATATCAAACTTTGTCGTTTTACAGGTGCATGAAATTCGGACAGAGCAAATGTCCCCCCAGCATCTGAAGACCTCCCCTCAGACTAGCCGAACCTCCACCCCCACGAAGAACCACCCAGCCCACACCCCCACAGATAGGTAAGTACAGACTTTGAATGTTCAAGTGTCCCTCTCAAATATCACTGTAATAATGAAACATCAGCGTTATGAAAGATAACTCTAGTAACTCTATGCATTAAGCTATCTATAAATAAATTATTACATTCTATGAACATTGCTCAGAGCTTTTATTTAAACAAAATTTAAAATCTTTTATGAACTTTTGAAGTTTTTATTTTGGCAGCAGCAATAACAGAAATTTTTCAAAACTTCAGATCTCAGTTGTCCAACAATGAAACATTCCCCGTGGCCAAAGTTGCCGAGCTCAAAAAGTTGAAGACATGCTCAAATGAGCGCCCGGTGCTGGGCTGTGAGCTCGAGTCAGGAGGGGTAAGTATCAGTCCCCCACTGCTGCAACAGTGTTCATTATTGTACAGCAAGACTTGTATATGTAATAAACACAAATATGGAGAATTTACCACTGTTGATAAATTTTCCATAAAATATGGTATATGTTAGGTTAAAGCAAAGAACATGGAGATTATTAATCTGTGGCATCAAAGAAATCTATGAACATTGAAAATCTAGTGCTGTAATAAATTTTCAAAAAAATATGGTATATGTTATGTTAAAGCAAAGACCTTGGAGATTATTATAGACATTGTCTCGCACAGTGATACATTTTTTTTTATTGTATGTTAAAGCTAATATTAGAAAACTGTGTTTTCACAGCTTCCAAACACCAAAGTGGCAGAGCATCTAGTGCAGAACATGCAGAAGGGATCCAACATGCAGGAGATCGTGCAGACCCTGTACACTGGGGGAGGGGGAGAGCTCACCGAGACTAGGGTCCAAGAGTTCGAGATCGAGTTTGAGAGGCTCCACAGCAAGATCGACAGCTTGAAATCTCAGAATGATCTCCTGAGTCTCACTCTTGAAGAATCGAAATCTCAGTCCGATCGCTTGAGCGTGCTCATTGGGAAGTACGAGTCTAACAACACGGCTTTGCAGCTGGGATTGAATTACTCGGATCAGATCATTGAGGCCTACGATGTCGTTTTGTCGTTGACCGAGAGCGAGTTGGGGCTCACGTTGTCGAACTGTCGAGCGGCGGGCATTGCGCAGGGGCTCAGAAGCTCGCCGCAGTCCACAGAGGAGCTGAACCAACTCGCTCAGAAATCCAAAAATACTCGCAAAACGGCCGAAAATGTGGCCCGACATTTGATTCAGAAGTTGGATCGGAATTTCGGAGTCAATCCTTGGGAAGATACCTCTACTCACACAGCGAGGTTTTTATCTTTGAAACATTCTTAACAAAGTTCAGGGTTTAATGGTTTACAAACTTGCACTTCTGTCCAAAATTAAGATGTCAGAGAATATCTTGGTTGAATTTATAAAACTGTTTAGAAAGTTTAACAAATATTTTTATATTGAAATGATTCTGCTTTTATCTGTATTTTGTTGAATGACGATTGTTTTGTTTCTTATTTGCTATTTTCAAAGTAAGTTTTGAGAGAGAGAGAGAGAGAGAGAGAGAGAGAGAGAGAGAGAGAGAGAGAGAGAGAGTCAAAGGAAGAATGAGAGAGAAGAAGAGTCATAGAAAGAGAAAAAAATATTTCCTGTGACTGTATACTGTTAAGATGAAATTCCCTTATTCATCAGAATCTCTCTCTGTATTTCCAGCACCAGCAGTAGTGGCTGCTACTCTGAGGACTTCTCAAAAGCGGAGGAGCAGAAACTGCGGGAATACATCCACCAGCTGAAGGCGGAGCGGGCCTCCATCAAATCCACAGTGATGGAGCTAGAGAGCCTCCACATGGACGCTCCAATCCACGACCCCCCGCGACAGAATGAGGCATGTCGACTAGACCTTGAGAATGCAGTCCTGATGCAGGAACTCATGGCCATGAAGGTTTGTCATAAATATGCTACTTTGCTTAGAGTTGTTTTATTTGTGAGCTGAAAAGAAGAATGGTTGTACAATTATTTTTTTTAAGTCTTACAATTTAGAAGAATATATGATGAATGTTTCATGCAGAATTATGAGTTATTAGTATGAATTAGCTAATAGAAGCACTTTTAATTAGAGAAAGGGGAACAGGGATGAAAATGTTTTGGTGTTGTTTGTTTAACAGGAGGAGAAAGCAGAGCTTCGTGCCCAGAACTACCTGCTGGAGAAAGAGAAGAGTGCCCTGGAGCTGAGGCTGAGCGGCAAGGAGTCGCGGGAACAGGCCTACGTCATCCAGATAGAGCACCTCAAATCCGAGGTGGAGGAGAGCAACAGGGCACAGGTGTGTACAGGTGATAATAGGTTGTCACAGGTGTGTACAGGTGTTACAACTAGTCACAGGTATGTACAGGTGTTACAAGTAGTCACAGGTATATACAGGTGTAAATAGGTAGTCACAGATGTGTACAGGTGTTACAAGTAGTCACAGGTGTGTACAGGTGATAATAAGTAGTAACAGGTGTGTACAGGTGTTACAACTAGTCACAGGTGTGTACAGGTGTTATGGATAGTTGCAGGTTATATGTTAATGATTGCTATATATTGGTTATGGTCCTAAGATAACCTAGATCTTAACTCCATCTTGCAAAAACATTCTTGTATTTACATGTTTGTCTATATAATATCACAATGACATGAATAGTTATACATCAGTGTTACAATATTAAATTTGATATCTTTACTTTTCATTTTAATTTTTATGTATAAAGTTATAAACATGCATTAGCCAGTTTGTCTTAATAGAAAAAAACAATAGTGTAAATTGCTATGCCTTTTTATACAGGAAGCAGAGCAGCAGGGTTCAGAGACTCCATTGGCCAACAAGATGTCACATGACCTTACAGACGGGTCGAGTCATGACCTTTCAGAGGCCCTACAGAGGGAAAGGAAGCTGAAGTCGCGCGTTCAGGAGCTGGTGGTGGCACTGGAGAAGCTGTCTCGGAACTCGGAGATCCGGCACCAACAGTCGGCCGAGTTTGTGAGCGACCTCAAGAAAGCCAACAGGTCAGGGTCAATATAGTGGTAAAGGTCAAGGTCACAAAAAGTAGATCTGTTATATTGTTTGTACATGTAGTAAAGATTTAAAATGTTTGGCTTAGTTTATGGATGAACTTAAGAAAGTCAATAGGTCAGGATACCTCAGTGATACAGAGGATGTTTGATTGTGTAAAAGAAGTCATGGGTTCAAATTGTTTGTATGCACAAAGGGGTCATTGAATGGTACTCTAAATTCATTGTAATTTGTGATGATTGTACTTTTCTTTGGGTAAAAAAAAATGTTTTCTCTTCTAACAGTGCCTTGATTGCTGCATTTGAGAAAACCAAAAAGAAGTACCAAGGAAAACTCAAGAAACTGGAGTTCCAGATCCAGGCCCTGACAGAGAGATACGAGGCCCAGGTAATGGGGGTGAAGGAAGGCCAGTTACCGCTCTTTTCTCTCTTGTAGTTGTCCATAGAAAAATATTTGTACGATCTATGTGAATATTCTATTATAAATGTTTTTGGGTGAAAGGAAGCAACATTTTAGTTTATACCACTAATGCACACAGGTTAAAGTCCCCATTTGTCATGATAAGCAAGACGGCCAAATTATCTTATTAAAAATATCCTAGTTATGTAAAAAAAATCATTTGATACCTGGTGCTTTGAAAGATTTTTTTTTCATATGACCATTTTCATATGTTTTACCGTATATGTTGTATTATCTTATCAAAACCATATAAGGATTTCCATGTTGTTTACAGGTGCATATGTTGAAACAGAGGCTGCTTGCTGTGGAAAATGCTGGCTGTATTCCCCCGAACGAGACTTCTCTGTAAAATGGTTGTATCTGGCCATTACGCTAACAGAGTTCAACAGGAGGATAGTATTCTAGATACAGGATAGTGACTTAATATCCCACCGCTGGAAATTCACAAAGGATAGCATTCCACATGCAGGATCAGTTGCCAGTATCCACAATTGAGATTTTACATAATGGAGGATATAGTTGTAACATGCAGTGGTATCATGGTTGAATTGTGGATACTAAACTCTGGATACTGGCAACAAAATGGCGGCAATTTCTCTGAGCTGTGAGGGATCTGTGATAAAACAGCCAAAAAAATGCATACTGACCATTCATGGTCATGTTTTTTCCACAAGTGATGTGGAAAAGATTTAATTGGACTATTGTGTACCACCGAACAAGACAAATGACATCAGATTGCAAAGGGTGCAAAAGATGTCGAAATGGGAACAAGAAATGGTGCTATTAATGAGACCAATTTTGGATTTGTGATTTGGAGTGATCCAAAATTGGAAAAGATCGGTTCAGACTGGCTTTATAAAAACATGAGTTTATACCATAAATGGGGCTTGATTATGGTAAAACTTTAGCAGACTAAGGGCTATCTAGAGTTGAAAAACTTAGGAGTTAGAATTATCCGATATGAATTAGAGATACTTGAGGAATTCTGGGACAAGGCGTGTATTTATAGGACTCTGTGATATTTCATTTCAAATTTTGCTAAGCAAATTATGGTGATGTGATGTTCATGCAAGCATTTTTTTCTGCCATATTATCAACTGCATATATTGTAGTGTTTATTCATTTGATACATGTGTGTAATTCTTAGTGTATTAATATTGTCTTTTTTAAGTAAATTTACAGGCAAATTTTTGCAGCCTTTTGTATGTATATGCACAGTGTCAACATATTTTATGTGTAAGAGATCCCATATTTGAGAGGAAAAAAATCTTTTTACTGTATGGTGTGTGAAATATAGTAGTATTTAAAGAATGTATCAATCCATTGTAATATTGCATTTCGTGAAAACAGTATTAGTATGATATTACAAAACTTCATTACATTATTACATTTTATTTATTATTACATGTAACATGGTCAATAAGATTGATGTCCTGTACCAAAATTTTTCAATTTTGTTCTTGATTGATTGTACCTTATTGCTAAGCAGGAGTAACAGTTTCATTCATGTACCGATGAGGTATTTGATCTCATCAAAAAGTTTGTATTTATTAGTATGTGATTATGTTGAAAATTCATTTCTGATCATCATTGATACAAGAGTTATTGTTCTTGTCAAACATTTACCATGTATCCACCCTTTGAGAAGATCTGTTAAAATATTTCATGAGACAGTATTCATCTTTCGTTGTGACGAAAATATTTATTAACTTTTGTCATATTTAATCTCACAGGCATTTGATATAGACCCCCTCCCCCTCCCCTCTCACCCCCATGGTTCTTAACTCCACCTAAATATGGGGGTCACACCCCCCCCCCTTTCCATATTAAATAAACAAACCAAAAAAACCAAAATAAATTAAAAAAAAATAAAAATAAAAGAAATTTAAAATAAAAACAAAAATAAATGAAAAAAAAAAATTAAAAACTAGATTAATTTTTAAAAAAAAAAATCAAAATGAATAAAGAAATTAAATAAAAAAATATAATGCTAATGAGAAGCAAAGAAAGGCATGTAAATACATATTTAAAAAATATCTTTTTCTCAGAACACATCTTTTAGAATTTAATATGATGCATTTCCTACCATAAGTACATTTTAAAATTGTAAGTTGAAAAGTGTGTGTGGGGGGGGGGGGGGGTGGAAGCATTAAAAAAAATAGTATCTTAAAATAATCGGAAGTTAACAAGTGGGTGGGGGAGGAGGGGAGTTATAATTTGGTTTGATTTGAAATAACTCATAAATAGTTGTATATGTATGAAAGTAATTGGAAGTTTCGGGGGGGGGGGGGGGGGGGGGGGGGGGGGGGGGGTATAAATCAAATGCCCGTGTGTATTATGTGTTCACTTGCCTGGTGCTAGGTACTGTTACCTTTATCTCCTCTCTGTAGCAAACACCTGTGTTTTATTTACATGTACACATTACTGCTGGTATTGTTTTATAACTGTAGTAAATGTACACTGTAGGCACACTTGTAAACATGACAGAATCCTTGCCATGTTATTATTATATTTTTTAAGTTATGTGAATCTGCATTAAAATAGTGATCCAAACATTTTCTGTCTTCTTTTTTTTAATTAATTGGTATTCAAGGAACAAAGGTAATTGTTCAGTATTGCAGTCTTTATCACCTTATTACTTTGATATGTAATTCAGACTGAAATTTGTGCACACGTTTTTGAATAACTGTATTACACAGTAACGAAACCAAAGAATTCAAATTGCTTAGTATGTCTTCAAGCAAATTCATTTATTTCTCAGTATTTATCAAATGAAAAATTAAGAATTTTTTTAATGCTATATTTTAGCTTTATACCTAATTGGAAGTTTCAAGAAAGTTTTCCTGATCACATGTTGTGTGGTGTCTGTCTGTCCAACTGTAACTTTCTATTTATCTTGTTCTCCCAAACTCGGGAGTCATTTCAATGAAATTTGTCAAAAGGTAATTTTGGTTGAAGAGCTTTCAATTTTATGCAAGTGAAGTGCCATTCAAGTGGAGATGATTAGGAAATAAAGTGCATGCTTGCTCATGTACTACTTAAACTGTGATGTGTATAGTTTTATGAGCAAAAAATGTTAACATTTTACTTGAGCAGAACTGTGTTCATGTACCATCAGAGGGGAAATATGAAGCAAAAATGACAATATTATCATGTTTGCAAAATTGCTGGAATAACCAAATGTTGGTGATGTCATAAATAAACAGATATTGGACAATGATAACTGATAACAGAATTAATGTGATAGACATCCTCTGTGTAATTTTTTTGAAGATCTGATTTCGATACGATACCAGTAAGAAATAAGTTAAATTGGGGCAGATATTTGACAATATCTAATATAGTTCTTTACAATAAGTGGAGAAAAGAAGAGTGTTTTAATTTTGTTTTTAGCTTAAGGCAACGAAGTCGGGGGGGGGGGGGGGGGGGGGGGGGGGTGATGGAGCTTATGCTATACCCTTGGCGTCGGCTTCCTGACCTGGTTAAAGTTTTTGTTGCAGGTCATGTATCTAAGTTATTACTTGTCCTATCTTCACCAAACTTGCATGGATGATGCATCTACTTATGGACTTGAAAGACTTGGCTGCTGAATCTGGGCCATGAATTTCAGATGCTGCGGGAGGTTAAGGTTTTTGGAGCAGGTTAAAGTTTTTGGTGCAGGTGCCCTTTGATAGCAATTTCTAAGTTACTACTAGTCCTAACTTTACCAAACTTGCATTGGTGGTGTGTCTTATGATACTGATGCACCACTGCCCGTACCAAACATTCTAACAAATGCTCATGAGCAGCTCATGAGAAGCACATGAGAATCTAGTAAGAAATGTATGCAAATTAGGTAGGAATTCAATTTGCTCATGTGCAGATTGTTAGTCTCTGTTAGGGAGGAAAATACTAACCAAAATGCACATGTGCAAAAATATGCTCACCTGATTGCTCATGAGCAAAATTCTATTCGAATTGCTCACGTAAGCAACAGGCTATACAGATACATTGACGGTAGATTTTTTTTCTAAGTTCAACTTTCTCACGTGAGCAAGAGGTTAGGAAATTGGACTTAGTCAGTATATGCAGTATCAAAGTTAAATCAAAATGAAAAAAAAAATACGTCCGTTTTCCTCACGTAAGCAATTGCAAAATTTTGTTAACAAGTACATTTTGACACCCCCTCCCCCACCCCATTTTTTTTTTTCGTGAACACAAAACTGTCCGTTTTTTTGTTTTTTTTTGGTAACGTTATATTCTTTAATTTTGTTTCCTAAATTCAATTATCACTCAACTTACTATTTAGATATGAGAATCTGACAAAACCGCTTGATATTGTGATTTTTCGTAAGCTGTTTGTTTCTACTTTTACTTTTGTTTTAATGTAAAGTTACCCGCTATTCTGGTTCTCGCTCCCGTCCAAAACGAAGTAAATAACGCAGTGGCGGGGGAACCAGTATAGGCTACGCAAGCGCTCATTGGTCGATTAAATGCCAGCCGCCAATTTTCATATTCGATTCCGCCATATTGTCTACCATCATAGATGACGGTGAAATGAATTAAAAAGGGAATTATCTGATTCTGTACGGTACTACCGGTTGATAAGGTTAAAAACTACGTTGTCAATGGGGTATTTGTCTATGGAGTGTTTTAGTGTGAAAAATCCACGGCTGAACAGAGGAAGAATCTGAATGAATGAATCGAGTGTCGACACCCCCTGCATCTTCTGTATGAGCACTTCAAGTAAGTTGAGCATTAACTTGTTAAAACATATTCTTTGAATCACTTGAATGGCAGTTAAACGTGTTTGTAATTAGAATGAATATGAAACGAAATACTGTGATCTTAGCATACCTTTAAAACGGGGTTAAACAATTTACAACTGACCATCGGGCAAATACCGGTGTATCAAATGCTAATAAAACACACGTTATTTTTTTCTTTGACATTTTACTTGACAATAATTTCTAACTATATATTTTTTATTATTAACACTGATTAACGATTTTATGACACGAAGAAAAGAGTTCATGTTTTCTTGTGCAGAATCTGATAATATTGATAGTTGCAGTATTATATAATGATTTTCTTAAAAACTGCTTGAAATAT
Source organism: Magallana gigas (assembly GCF_963853765.1). Taxonomy (NCBI): domain Eukaryota; kingdom Metazoa; phylum Mollusca; class Bivalvia; order Ostreida; family Ostreidae; genus Magallana; species Magallana gigas. The sequence continues at coordinate 18,548,816 of NC_088853.1, read as the reverse complement.
GAAAACTTTTAACAATTTCACTGATATCAAATTTATTTATCTTTCCAATAGGCCTGCCCTGAGTTGCACAGACCTGAAGAAAATCATGAAAAGCTCGCTGATTTTATGAATGATGCAACAAAAAAAGTGAAGACGTAATTTAAGTAATGGAGAAGTTATACATGCTGAAGTCTGGTTGTGTCAATTTGGATATTATTGTGATGATCTGGTAGTCAGCCGTTTGTGTGGTTTACAGTTTATGTGTGAAATCAGAGAGCATGTGAGACACGAGACTGTCAAAAAAAGGACATTTGGAATGTTAGAGACGAATGCCTCGATCGATTGAAATGCAGCCAGTGTTCATGCAGCACTTATGAACTACTTTGTATGGTTAAATTGAACTTTGCCTACTGTGAACTGTGATTTTTTTCCAAGTCCAGCTGTGTGCTACACTGCTTTGTGTGATCAAACTGCAATACAAGTTTCAACATGCCAGCATTTATTATTGGTAAACTTTCTAAAGATTTATGTAAATGTAATGTTAAACAATGTATGAAATTGTATTTTTAAAATGACTGATGTAAATATATATTGATGATTTTAATTTCAATTTTTGTCCATTGTCTTTGAAGTGAGCAACTGTTGCACATGAGCCTCATGAGTCTCATAAGCCTCATGAGCCTCATGTGAGCAAAACTCTTGGTGAGCAGGTCAATTCCTCACGTGAGCAAAAAATGCTCGTGTGCAGAATTTTTCTCACGTGAGCATTTTACCTAATTTGCATGTTAAATTGCACATAAGACTCACATGAGCAACTCACGTGAGGAAATCTTGTTAGTCCTCACGTGAGCTGCTCATGAGCAAATTGTGAGAATGTTTTGGTATGGGAGACAGGCTTGAATGCTGAATCTGAGCCATAGGTATTGGATGCTGGGGGAGATTAAGGTTTTTAGAGCTCAGGTTTAAGTTTTTTTGAGCAAGTGCCCTCTGATTTTTAGCTCACCGAGACGAAGTCAGGGGGAGCTTATGCTATACCCTCGGCGTCGGCGTCGGTGTCGGCGTCGGCGTCGGCGTCGGCGTCAGGACCAGGTTAAAGTTTTTGTTGCAGGTCCTGTATCTATGCTATTACTTGTCCTATCTTCACCAAACTTGCATGGATGATGCATCTGGACCTATTTATGGACTTAAAAGATTTGGATGCTAAATCTGAGTCCTAAATTTCAGATGCTGGAGGAGGTTAAAGTTGTTGGACCAGGTTAAAGTTTTTGTTGCAGGTGCCCTTTGATAGCAATATCTAAGTTACTGCAGGTCCGTACCTCTCCAAACATGCATGGATGGTGTGTCTTATGATACTGATGCACCAGACAGGCTTGAGTGCTGAATCTGAGCTATAGGTTTCGGATGCTGGAGGAGGTTAAGGTTTTTGGAGCTGGTTAAAGTTTTTGTTGCAGGTGCCCTCTGATGATTATATCTTAGTTACTGCTTGTCCTAACTTCACCAGACTTCTATGGATGGTGCGTCTTATGATACTGATGCACCAGCAGGCTTGGGTGCTGAATCTGAGCTATAGGTTACAGATGCTGAAGGAGGTTAAGGTTTTGAGAGCTGGTTAAAGTTTTTGTTGCAGGTGCCCTCTGATGATTATATCTTAGTTACTACTTGTCCTAACTTCACCAGACTTCTATGGATGGTGCGTCTTATGATACTGATGCACCAGACAGGCTTGAATGCTGAATCTGAGCCATAGGTTTCGGATGCTGGAGGAGGTTAAGGTTTAATATACAATACTATACATAACTATATGATACAATATCATATTATAATATACAAAGAATTTGATACAATATCATTTTGTATCATATTACTTTTTACAATATATCAATATGATATAATATACCATAGGAATCATGTAAAATAATGTTTAACAAAAAACACATCTATCAAACAGGTCTGAGTGAGGTAGGAGACTTTTAGGCATCCTTGATAATAGAGATCAGGTTTCAGATGCTGGAGGAGGTATAGGTATTTTTTAGAACAGATAACATGTTTTAAAGATAATAGCATGCATATTTGATTTAACTATTTATAATATAAATGAATCGAAGAGGACGCTTCAGATGCAAAACCTGATCTCTATTATCAAGGATGCCTAAAAGTCTCCTACCTCACTCAGACCTGTTTGATAGATGTGTTTTTTGTTAAACATTATTTTACATGATTCCTATGGTATATTATATCATATTGATATATTGTAAAAAGTAATATGATACAAAATGATATTGTATCAAATTCTTTGTATATTATAATATGATATTGTATCATATAGTTATGTATAGTATTGTATATTATGATACAATACTGTATAATATGTATAACTTTTGTATAACTTAAATTAATTCATATTTTATATGAATTATATAGGTTTCCTTGGGTTTAAAATAGTGGGCCTGAGAGTTGGGAAGTTTAAATAAAATCTTATCTTCATGGTGTACTGTATTGATCGACATTATAAAACCTGTAGGTACCGGTAAGTATTGTGTATGTAGATGAAGGCCTTTAACCTTTTTTGATAGCTTATAGAGTACTTTGGACCGAATATTTATTCAATGACATGCAATGTTTGTTCTATGTTACAGTGAAGTGTGCATAACATGCATGGATTTTGGTCATGTCTTTATCAATACAGCTAGGTAAGACTTTTTTGCCCAGCACAAGCTTTTCCCCAAAAAATAATAATTGTTAATTATTACGGAATAAGAAATTTGGACTTAATTGAAATTATAAACAAAGTTAAGTGCCACAATCTTAATCTTTGTTAAACTTTTATGTCTTTCAATTGCATACATTGAATTCAATTTACTTTACCTTTAAACTTATCAGTTTCAGCCATGTAGCAAATGGGGAGGGGGGGGGGGTGCAGGAAACATTTTTGTGGAAATAGTTAATATATCCAACTGGACTGCAGTAAAAAATCCAAACACCCCACAGGATGAGTATTTATTTCCTGACTAAACTCCAAGGACTTAGACCCAGAGGATGGATTCAATAAAGAGTAACCTACTCTTGAATTACATGGAATATTCAAAAAATCATTCTTGGATATATTTGAGTGGAAAATGATTCTATATTGGAAGTTCCAGAATGGTAAGTAAGACTGTATGTAATTCATAAATTTTTGGTATTTAATCTCTACCCTTAACTTAAATTTCTTCTAGCTTATAATTAAGTTAATACAAGGTAGAGACCTAATACTCAATGACCTTAAGGTCAGGGGTATTAGGTCAGATATGTTCAAGGTCAATCAATTAGGAAATGAAGTACCAGTAGAATAATTGGTTATTACATGTAATTGCTCAAAACAAGACTCTCAAAAAACTTAATATCTATAGAAACTGTCACAGTATTTTTATACATGGTATATTTTGAATGGACTTGAAATCAACTAATCAGAGCTTTACTCTAGAACAACAGTCTTTGATTGAAAAAGAAATGATAAGTAACACAGAATATTTTGAAAGAAAATCAGTGCATGGTATATTAATGAAGTCCTTTGTACTTGTTGAAATGAAGAGAGATTATTTAAGCAAAGTCCAGACTCCATGATAAACTTTACTAAAAAATATCCAAATCTCACTGGCAAGATAGATTTCGTGTCCATACTTGAAAATTAAAAACTCTAAGCTTTAAAGGTGTAAATTTTTATCAATAGAAATCTGTTTACGTGCAACGTACGTGCACTCTATATGTGATCGAGTTCGATATCTCAAAAAAAACAAAACTAGTTCACGTAAACTCTTTGTGGAAGTCTGCATTTGTATTCGGCAAAGTATTGAATTTATGTTTAAAGCGATCAATTGATTTTTAAGGTACGGACAAGGTTTGTATATACTATATACAAATTTAAATGTGGATTTTGTGCCAAGTTGTACATTATGCATGAGGAAAGAAATTATGCCAAACATTTCCTTATTAATTATTTATCATTGACTTGCTGAGCTGAAATGTGCCTCGTTCAATCCATCCGGGTCAAATGTACACATACTTATATTCTGGTATGGCAGGGAAACACTGATAAATGAATTAATAGGTTTTTTTTTTAAAGCTCTGCATGTCTTTAAAAAAAAACCCAAGCTGATATTGGCAAAACATCTAGATGATACTGAAGCTGTCTTAGTAGAGCTAATGACCTATAATTTTAAATCAAAGTACTGAAGAACTGACGGGAGTTGATTTTGTCGATGTTTATTTATTTTAAAATCAATGATATGTTATTTTGCATGACAAGTACATGTATACGTAGTTTCTAATTTGAATTACGCATATTTTTATAATATGAATTTTTGAAATGAACTTTTTCGACTAGAATGTCGAGAAACCTCCATATGAATCATGTTAAATAATTTTTAAAGATAAAATTAATTCAATCAAACTATGTATCAGTGGTAGAAATATTTCTCGAAAATTGTATGGATCCAAGCAATATTGAACTCTAGTCTCGTTCAACCAAACGCTCGGCTGACACCGTAAATCTCCGACAAGGGTTTACGGAGACAGCCGAGCGTCGAGTTGAACGAGACTATATTGAACTCTGGCGTAGGAATACATACGACTACAAAATATATTTAAATTGTTCGTATCATTTAAAATCTGACTATTTTTAAGGTATTTGTAAATAAGTTTCCTTGAAAAACAATGCTTTAGCATACATTACATCGAATTCATCAATTAATTTCAAGAACTAAGTCTTGTCAGGAGCAATGATTTGTGCTGAGGTTCAAACACTGTTTCACTTTCGGTTTGTCCGCGTGACTGCATAGGAGAGTTGATTAAAAATCAACTCCCAAAAATGGATAATTCGATCTGTACCAGGAAACTCTATAAGTGAAAATGGTACTGTAAGAAGGTTGCATGGCATTAGTTGTCAGAGTCAGTTGGACTGGTGTTCCATCCAGGGGGAGTCAATGACTCCTATGATATAGTATTGTATGATATGAAACACTTTTTTAATATGATACAACATAATATCATATGTTATATTGTAAAAAGTTATATGATATTGTACCAATTTTTTGATATTTTATGATATGATATTGTATCATGATATTGTTATATAGTATCATATATTATTATACAATATTGTATAATATTATATTGTATTATTATTTTATCACATGATATGTTACATATAATATTGCAATATGTAATATTGTATCCTATGATATAATATTGTATATTTTATGATTTTATTATGCTGACTGTTGAATATACTGACATGCTTTGCTATAAGTAGCTGTGACGTTCGAGTGTTGACATTTAAGTTCCTAAAAATAATCACCAGAAATTAAAGCAAGCATTTGTTGTTTTTTTTCAAATTAATCAGCTGATTTGATTGTTTATTTAATCAACAAGTTGTTGTACAATAAAAAGTCAACAAAGGTTTATGTTCTTATCCATGAATATCCAAGATCATAAAGTATGATTTTAATATAATATTATAAAGGTGGTCTCATGAAGTTGATGTCTGATAAGGGTGATGCCTCGTCTCGGTAATCTGTGATTACTTATGTTTTAACTTCTTGCCTTGTCCACAAATGTGATTTATACCTTAACATTCCTATCTTATCCTAAGGGTAAGTTCATATTAATGGAAGAGCCACTGTAACAGCCACAAGCGTGAACTTTGATTTTCGCTTGTGACGTTGCAGTTTACGACGTTTTTGATGTCATAATAAAACACGTAATTTTAGCCTTTGAGTAACCTGTGTGCATTACAGTGTTATAACTGCTGTAGCGTTCAATACACTTTACAAGCCAATAATATGTGGAATGTAAATATAATGCTTTAAAGGTGCATGGTCACGATTTTGGTCAAATTCTATTTTTCTGTTTTTATTATTTGCAATGCTTTAGAAATGCAATTCTATTGATCAAATGAAATTTGAGAGTCGGTCTTTAAGTTTTAAGCAAGATACAGAGCTCCCAAATCTGTGTCATGTAAACAAGGCTCGTGCCCTGTTTGTGTTTACATAGGTTCAATATACCAATAAAAAACCTTTTTCAAGCTAATTTTTCTATCTTCTTATTCATTTTAAGCATAAATAAACAGTTCCTAACGTTTAACACATTCATTTTAGGTCTACAATTGAAATTTTTCACTTCAACATTCAAAATGTAAACAAAAGCTTTGTTTAAATGGCAAAGAATTGTAAGCTATGTAACTCGCTTAAAACTCAACAAATGACACTCAAATTTTGGTTGCTTATTAAGAATGCTTCACTAAAGCATTGTAAACATTAAAATCGGAAAAATAATTTTTGACCAAAATCGTGACCATGCATTTAGAATGCATTTCTACTAATCAAGAAAAATTTGAATGTCAGTGTTATATGCAAGATACACAGCTCACAATCCTTTGTTATGTAAACAAAGCTCATGCCTTGTTTTTGTTTACATTGGTTTTATTAAGGTTCTTTTTCTAGCTGTTTTTTAAAACTTTTCATTCGTTTTGAACATAAAAGATCAGTTCCTAGCGTTTGTCACATTCATTTTAGGTCTAAACCTTGAATATTCAAAATGTAAACAAAAACATGTCTTGTGCTTTGTTTAAGCAACAAAGAATTGTGAGCTCTGTATCTTGCGAATAACTCGACAATTTACTTTCAAGTTTTTATCAACATTAAGAAATGCTATACTAAAGCAAAGTATACATTAAAAACAGAAAAATAAATTTTGACCAAAATCGTGACCATGCTCTTTTAAACAAAACGATTATAAGCATGAATTAAAGTTCTATGCCAACAGAAAAATTTTCAAGTCATATGTTAAGGTCAAAAAATCCTTCGAAATGCTTTTCATCCTATTGTCAATTGTCTGAGTGGGGCCCTTTGATCACAATGATGTCTAGTTAAGGGATTCCGTTTCCAACGGAAGACCTTATTGTTTTCCTACTGTTTCTTATTAAGGTTTTCTGTTTCCAATGGAAAACCTTCTTGTTATTGCCTTGTTTTTCTCTTATTAATAAGGTCTTTGATTTTCCCTTTCTTCCTCTATCTTAACACTGTAATGAGGTGAAAACATTATCAGATATGATTTGTGACATCATTAACAAAGATGTACATTGGTTTAGGAAAGTTTATATAACAGTACAGTTCCATTGTTTGGTATATCCTCACCTATAGCTTCCAAGAAATTATCCAGATAAAGCTTCCAACAAATTTTGAAAAAAAAACAACCAAGATAAATTAATGTAATAATAATCAGTGCATATCATATTTCTCACTCAATGAATTTTTGATTTTTTTTTCAAAAAGAATGACAGACATTGGTGTAGATGAAATCAGCACAAATTTAAAATGGTGCAGTGGAGGTGGAGAAATAGGCTACCATGTTAAAAATGGAGGACATCATTTTGCTGAAAGAGAACAACTGCAAGGTATTGGAAGTCAGCAACTGAACCTTGTTAAGGTTTTTCAACTGAATGATGGTACTGATGTATGCCTAAACATTGTTACAAAAGAAGATTCAAACAATGGTACTGTGCTGAAACTGAACACTTTAATAAAAATGCTTATGAGCAATGGTAACACAGTACTTCAGAATAATTGTACAGGAGTACAGTTGAATCATGCTTCAGCAGTAGATTTGAGAAGTGTTACAATGGTACAACTAATGAATGGTACAACAGTTCAGCTGGAAAACAATTCGGTGGTAAAACTGAATGATGGCACGATGGTACAACAGAAGAACCATACGACAGGACAACTGAACGGGATGACTGTTCATTGGTACAATTGCATTGAACACTGGTGCAACCACGCAGCTGGACAATGGTATGTAACACTCTGAATTGTGTTCTGCGGTTCTTTATTTCCGTACATATACATATCATAAATGTTGACGGTTCCTAAAAATTATTGTTATATTCAGTAGTATATTCTCATTATATAACTCTCTATATAGACGAATAGTCAATAATTATAATAAAAGCTTGTCCGAAAAATATTGACCGGTCAATATTTTTTTAATATTGACTGACTAGGAATAATATCTAGAAAAAAAAGTTCCCTCTATTTCAGTTAATCGCTTCTGATTTGTTGATTCGTAAACGGTGATGTAAATAACTCTTCGCGACTCCAAAACAAGGTGACGTCATAATAGACAGTCAGTCAAGGCATGTAAACAACGAACGCGCAATGCGACGGTTTGCTATCATAACGGAAATGAAGATTTGCGAGTTACTTTGAAGTAAAATCAGGTAGAACATCTGTAACTTAATTCTTACAGGCGGTGGAATATCACCACTGATCTATTGATGCCGAGGATATTTTGGAAATGAATTTTGTGCAAAATTGAATTCGTGAATTTTACGTTGAGTTGAAAAATTTCGGCGATCTGTTTTAAATTACTTTCTTAAATTTTGGTTTGTTTCTTCATATAACAAAACAAATGTTGACTGTGTTTTCAGGCAACGTTGATTATATTAGCCCCCTCGGGACGAAAATATTGCCTTCTGTATATATAATCCTATATAAAATGTCGGGGATGAATCGAACATTATGGACAAAACTTTGAGCGCGGTAAACAAATAAACTATCTGGTCAATTTACTGATCTATATTTTGTACGTAGTTTACACATAAGTTGACTTTTCACTGTAAAAAATTTAAAGGAAATCGTATGTTTGAAACATTCTTCCCCGAGGCTCCTTAAGTTTTATATAAATATAAAAATTATATATATTTATATATATTTATTGCATATATTATATATACGAAACTTATATTAGTTAATTCATAGCTTTATAGAAACAGCCAGACTGAAATCTGCACGCCCCGTTTATCAATTGGGTGAAATCTACAGCGGCTGATACTGACAGGACTAATATTGACACGCCCTGTTAATCAATTGGTCGAAACCTACATCGACCTAAGAAAAATCATGGACTGCACTAATAATCATGATGTCAGACTCAAAATCTCTAACAGGAGACGATTTGGCTGTTACTTTTAGCCAATGTACATTAACAGTAATTAAGTGAATTTTACTTACTTTTTTATAATCAATTTATTAATTGTGAATATAAATAAAAAAAATGCTTTCTTTGATGATTCATGCAGGTAATATGAAGGTAGCGATCATTGCAGAAAAAATTTACATAACCTGCTTAACCGCTGGTTATGTATTTTTTCTGCAATGTCGCCACCTTTATCCAGCATGAATCACCAAAGAAAGTGTTTTATTGTTTAATAAATATAATTATATACATGTATATATAAATACACAAACACACACATTTTTTCCTTTGTCTAGTATTAATACAGGTTTATCTGTTTCTCATTCAAAAACTTTAAAAAATTATATATTTCAATATTAATAGATGATAAAAATAATTTGTTTACTCACACTACTTTAATTATTCATTGCAATAAGCAAAATAATGATCAAATACACATACCTTATTAAGGATACACTGTGCTTTGGACAGAAGTTGACAATATGTCTTCACTCTCTGCCTTTCTCTTGAATAGTGAAAGTAAACTAAGTAAGAATTATCCAGAATGCTAGCCTATGACATTATATAAATAGTGCCTGTTTGGGAGGGTAACAGTTGAAATTGACACCCCGAGAAAACCATTGTCAACCGACGCAAAGCGGAGGTTGATAATGGTTTTCGGGGGGTGTCAATTTCAACTGTAAATATCCTCCCAAACAGGCACTATTTATTTTGTTATACTGAATGTCTTAATTTTTAAGAATATTTACAGCTTTCATATAGGAATAACATGAATTCTACAGCGAACCGTACGCGCATAATTTTCACACATGTAACAATTTTTAATGTTACCTGTTGCTAAGTGCGTTGCTAATGCTGAGGGTAATAGAAAGGATTATATATGAACAGTCTTAACCAATCAGATTTCAGTATAACAATATATAAATAGTGCCCATTTAGGAGGGTAAGAGTTGAAATTGACACCCCGAGAAAACTTTTGTCAATCGACGCGAAGTGGAGGTTGACAATGGTTTTCGAGGGGTGTCAATTTCAACTCTTACCCCCCTAAACGGGCAGTATTTATTTTATTATACTGAATGTCTTAATTTTAAATGACTACTTTACTACTTTTATATATAATTGACGTGAATTCTTTGGCAAACCGTACGCGCATAGTTTACGCGCATGTAACAATTCGTTGTGTTACCCGTTGCTAAGTGTGTTGCTAACGCTGATGGTAATAGAACGAATTATCAGCTGCGTCTAAACCAATCAGATTTCAGTATTTATCATGAAAGTATAATTACATAATATGATTAATAATTGAAAACCTAAATGTATTTTCTATAAATAAAGATAAAATGTAACTATATTTAAGAAATAAACAACGTTATTTAGTGAACATGCCGTTATGAATAGCAATTGCTCTGTTTATTGCTAGCGCATCATGGAAAATATGCCAGCAGAGCAGTTGCTATTCATAACGCCATGTTTACTAAATAATCGTTGTTTATTACTTATATTTGCATGCATTTTACCACTCTCAAATACCCTGTATTAGCATAGACCTTGACATTTAGCCATTGCATCAAAAATAAACATTCAGACTGTAATGTATCATTTTAATTCACATAGATTTGTAAACACAATCAATGATATAACTAATTCCTTTAAAATGTTATTATAAGACATGTTTTAATATTAAAAACATCAATTTATGGAGTTGGAGAAAAATAAAGATATGATGTATCGTATAGTTGTTTTAATCTATCATTATATCGTTAAACGTCATGGAAAAGTATATGACGTCACACCTCTATGACGTCATAGTATACAGACAGAGCAATTGCGATTATAGAAATGTAATTGCAGTTCCTCCGTATGGACTTATAGTGGGAAAGAACAATTGATATGCAAATATAACTTAATAAATCCAACTTAGCCTAGTGGTATGTTGGTCACATGTTTACACAATAAAAAGACACCCAGATCAATACCTAAAAACCCCAGACAATTTCCTTTTTATATAAACATTCAATAGATCAAAGTAAAATAATTATTTGAATTCCACCCTCTTACAGGTACAATAGTCGACCTGAGGAATTGGTTGGAGGTCCAACTGGGCTATGGTACACTGGCAGGATGGTACAAGGGGCCAATGCTACAATGGTGCAATGGTAAGCATTACAAATTGATTGGGTTTTTCAAAGGAAATTTCAAAGTGATAAAAATATTTAACATTCAATTAATATGATAATATACTAAATAGAACATTTTTGTCTTCACCAAAAAGGAAGAGCTTTTTGATAACTCTCTTTATTTTTTTGTAGAATAAATTTAACAGCCTTAGTATTAAAAAAGGATGGTCATACATGAATTTAATGCCTTTAAGATAATGTACCGATTTATTTCCTGGAGAAAATTTAAAAAAAAAAAAAGCATATAAGAAAGCACTCAATCACTTATCAAGCACAGGAATAGAGTTTTTATATTAGCTAGGTCACCTACTATCAATCTTCATCACTTGTTGTACAACTTGCATTAATTTTTGTGCAATATGTGTCATGCTTTGTCCATTTAAAAAAATATACATTTTTAACTTCTTTTTGAAAACTACAATGCCATGGGTTGTTTTTCATTTTTGGTTTGACAATCTCGAGGATAAGAGGAATCTGAATTGTAAAATTTATCAGCTTAACGAGGCCGGGTCTAATTTTTTCTGCCCTAGATTTTTTAATGAAATTTTTTACACGAACTTCTACTGATATAATTATTATTTTAAGATAAAAAAAATAAGACATTTACCACACCGTTTGTTTAAGGGGTCATCTCAAAGTTTGTTAATTTTTAACATAGGACCCGATGGGATTTTGCCTGAAATGTATCAATTTGCACATTTTTTACATTTTTTTTAAACTTCTGCCCTAGGGATTTCTTTTTCTGTTCTACATATTAAAGTTATTGCTAAAAGGCATCAAATGGTCAAATAAAAAAAACCTTTTACCTCCTGGTTTGTTCCAGGGATCTTATCAAAGTTGTTTTTTTGTATACCCAATTTCCCAGTTTGTCAGATAATGGCTATTTTTTATTTGACAAAAGCGGAAATGGTGATCTTTATAGAATTATTAAAACATTCAGACATATTTAAGTAATAAATAAATATATAACATCACATATTAAGGGTCATTAATATAAATTACATGGTTTCTGTCTTGAAATATATGAATTAAGCTATATTTAGGCGGGTTAAGAAAACGTGAGAGGGCTAGGCTTGCTTAACCCTCTTCACGTTTTCGACCCAAGCCCAAATATAGCTTATACTTCGAGACATTTATGTTTATTCCACAATATAAAATCAATTTTACGCATCAAACGAGCTATTTTCAACAAATTTCGCTGAATATCTGCAGTTAAAACTATCACGCCATGGCGTCAACAACGCAAAAAGATGACGTCATAATACAAATGAAACGCTGCGCGAAAGCGTGCGTACTCGTTCTGTACTCGGCCTCGTTAATAATGATGTACACCAGTGGCCTCTTGAGTGGGGCCAAATATGCAAAGAAAAGGCCAGCTTTTCCAAACTTTTCCTCTTTATTCCGACACGTGGGGAGGGAAAAAAAGAATGATGGTTAAGTCCACAAAAACCTCTGCCTGAATTGTGAAATTCATTTTTGTTCAAATGAAGGTCCATGCATGATGCCCTCTTTGAGGGGAAGATAATTTTGAAGTATTGAAAATTTGTTGGTATTTTAATATATCTTTTTCTTGAAAACCATTTGGCAGGAAGGCTTAAACTTGGGTAGGGCAGGGTGGGGCCCCAATGGGGTTTGGAATGTTCACATAGGAATATATATAGAGAATATAATCTTTAAAATCTTCCTTTCAAAAACCATTTTTAGAAATGTGTGGATACATTCTCAGGTAGTTTAGATTTAAGTTTTTTCAAATCATGATCCCATGCAGGGTTGGGCTGGACTTTGATGGGTGGGTAAAATTTTTTAGTACGTAGGAATATATATATATATATATATATATATATATATTTATATAAAATCTTTAAACATATTTTTTAAAACCAATTGGCAAGAAAAACTGTAACTTGAGCTATGATATTGTATGGTGTTACTGATTAATGCAAGTATATTGATATATATATATATATATTGTTTGGACTGTGGCCCCTGGGCTATTCTTGCGCCTGACAATGGGTTTTAAAGTATGCATAACAAAATGATGGTATGTGATATATATGAATATGACATCATCCTGCTACAAAAAGGGCTCAGTGTTTAGCATTAGAATATCCTGAGAATAAAATTGAAAATCTTTTCATATGCATGATTTGATCATTGGTCAAATAATATACATGTAGAGATAGAGTATTTTAAAGTCTTATTACTGAATATATGCATATGCGGTTTACTGGTATATATTTTTTCTCTTTCAGATGATATCAATGGCCGGTGCTGACTAGCTATTTTCCCAAAAGGCTGACGTGTTTCAATCAGCTACAGTGTTTTTATTTTGTATTGTATTTTGTAAAGCTTTTTGTACCAGTCTGAGAGTTAAGTTAGTCAGGCAACCAGATGTTAAAAGCTTGTAAACATTAGATTATGCCCTTAGTGTACTGTAAATTCCTTATATTACGCTAGTACTTAATTCTGCGATCCCGCTGGTTTGTATCAAATCGCGAGAATATAAAATCGCAAATGTGGAAATTTTCTTTTTAAATATTTCTTATAGTTCTGAACTCTCAGATAATAATGGCGAGATTTTAAAATCCGGGAAGGGTGCTTCTAACGATTTTACGCGGATATTAGTTCATCGCGTTTCTATAATTAGGAATCTACAGTACTGTATTTAATTCATTGAGTTTAATAGATAGGCAATATACTTCAATGTGTTCAAAACTTTTTCCAATGTGTTCAAAACTTTTTTCAACGTGTTCATTAATTTAGGCAATGAAATTTGAATATGTATTAAACATATTTCACTGATCCAGAAAATGTGCCAACAATGCCAATTAACATGAATATACCGGTACAATGCTTTTAAAGCAAAAGTTCGAGTAAATGCTATACTTGTGAACAGGATAGAAATGTTATGTAGCAATATTTCCTTAAATCCTTGCTAGTGCCTAAAAGTGAGTTTGGAGTTTAATGAAACTTTGTATGTTATAAATGTGTGATGTTTGAGGACAATGGCGTTGCAATCAATTTACCTAATTGGTGTTCACCATCGTGCCATAATTATACCCCGGCAAACGAAGTTTAGGGGGGTATATTGGTTTCACTCTGTCCGTCCATCTGTCTGTCTGTCCATCTGGCCGTCTGTCTGTAGACACAACTTAATTTGCCCCCCCCCCCCCCCCCACCCCCCTAGAATTTTTTACTGCTGCATGGAACAGTCTGAAAATTTGTACATATGTTGATCACTATTTAATGATGTGCATCTGCATTTTTTTTAAGATCAGACAAGATTTTATGACAGTTTTCATTTTCCTTATTCTATATATTGTACACCGATGTTGAAAAGTAAGGGAGGTAATCCTTACAGATTTTATTAATTAATTAATAGTATTAAAACACTCTAAAATATATTGATATAAATACATCCAGATGGAGGTTTTTGTCTTTATGTCTTAACTAAATTTATTTTTTATAAATATTCTATCAACTGACAATGCAAAATTGTTGTTTGTCAATGGAGCTAATAAGAACATCAAAGACAAGTGTGGCTGAATTCATTTGTCCCTAGGGGGCCATTATCTGAGCCATGGTTCAGATGGAGCATGTGTTTAGGGAAAATTGATAATCTGTAAAATGGGCAGTGGTTTTGGGGCTATTTTAAAACTGTTTCATGTAAACCAAAAGTTTCTATCATTATAAGGAAATAAATAATATCATTATTAATAAAGAAGTTAACTATTTTTAGAAGTTGTTTAAATTTATTAGTCAAGTAAATTGATGAAGTGACCCTATAGGGCATTATTTTAAATGACATTCAAAATAACTGATATGATTGTAGTGTTTTGGCAATTTTAAAATTGTTTGTAATATTAAATTTTCTTTTTTACATATTTTTACATAGTATGGTAACTATGGTAATGTTTTGGGAGTTTATTAAATTAAACAAGCTCATCAAAGAAAATCATAGTCCTATGGGATCAATTTTCTGATATAGAGTTCCATTGTACCACAGGAGAAAGTGGGGAAAATTTGAAACAATTAATTGCATCTGTCAAGACTTTCATTAGAAAGATATTCAAAGTTTTATCAACAGAAGAGCATTGCTTGGCTACCGGTATTTTCATTTACTGCAAAGGGAGGGGTTATTGTCATTTTGTTGGTTTTTATTTAAAACAATTAAATAAAAGAAAATATCATCAGATGCATAAATTTGTAAATTTGTTACTGTTTTACAGAATTTCACTGTTTTTGAGTGAAATTCTGACAATTTTTATTTTAATTTTTCTTTGTTAACTTTTTTTTTTTACAATTCTAGAATTTTTTTATTTGTTGGTGTTCCAAACC